>NC_066843.1:1183934-1783934 GCF_001640805.2 Lates calcarifer | reverse complement strand
TTTGTACAGAAGATAAATCTGGATGTGGTGACATTTGAACACATAACCTTTTGATTTCAAGGGACAGTTGCAGTTTCAGTAAGTTTTAGTTTTGAGCTACACGGATCTTGACACTTGACTTTCATTCCAAGTTCAAGGAGAAAGCCTCAGGTTTGCTCGAATCTTATTAGTTCAAAACAATACAACTTTCAGCCAACTTCCCATCGACATGAGCCCATAGCTACACTGCAATGAAGTCACTCACTCATTCTACTCATCTACTAATTATTCTGAGGAGAGCTACTCAGCCTGTGAAAACAATATTATATGGTAATGCATTAAACAGTATGTCTGTGGTTCTGGAGGGACTTATAAATCTTAATGCTGTCATCGGGGGAGTCTTGGCCTGGAGACTGCAAAGATACAGCAGAAAGTCTGTGTTACAAACTTTCCCAATACTATGGACTGTAGGTCAGGATATCTCTGCCTCTGCTGCTGCATCCATCTTTGATCGCTCTTTTTTAAAATCTGCCTCTTGGGAGTTCTTAAAAATGAAGGGAACTGCAGCACTAAATCACTGGAGTGCCTGTTTAAATCAAAGAAAAGCCATAGCATACAGTACGTCACAACAAAGACCCAAAAAAACCTAGATGCCAGCACATGTGAATTTGATAAAAATGTAGCTTTACTGTAGCCTGAAGGCAAGCTAAAGGTTGGATTATTCTCAGTGATTATAGACCTGTCTGTGTTAGATTTAGACTAAGATGTGTTGTAGCTTTAAGTGCCAGAAGCTAGAGCTGATTTCTGGCATGTAATAATTAAGTAGCCCCCAACCCGTGACCACCACTGGGCCGCTACGAAATCATGTGATTCACCAAAATGAGGCTGAATGATGATTAAATCATGTTATTGGATGTTAAGAGCTGCAGTAATTACCTTGAACTTGGCACACAGTGCCTGTGCTGCATCAGACAACAACACAACAACAACAACATCTCAGTTTAAACTGAAGTAGGTCATCAGCACACAAGTAACCAGCCCTCCATCACCCACTTCCTGTATTCAGCAGTACATTAAATGTATATGAGACCCCCATAACTGGTCCAAGACAACAACATTATCAATATTTAACAGTGCATGATGAAAAAAGGAATTGTCATAATCAAAAAAGTCTCAAAGGATTTCAGATATATTAATCAAATCTCATATAAGACTGCTGTGAAGGTTTAGAACTCACTTGTGATTTAGTGAAATAAGGTGAGATTCTATAAAAGAAGAAGAAAACTGTGTCTGACAATTACCAACTAGTACAAAAGTTAGACATTTTCCCAAACTTTTATGAAACTTTTATGGCAGAACCTCGCCCATAAAAATGTTTTAAAAATGTTTAAAAGTGAGTTTTAAATATTAATAAAATATGCCTCTGGGTTTGCCCTACACAGCATGAACAATGATTCCAGCAAACATTTAAACAACAAAAAAAACTTTTTGAAATGAGATGGACTACATTTGCATTTTCAGTTCATACATTTTAATTTGTTTTAGGGCAGCTGTCAGGCTGATTGTAGAAATTGTGTCACAGATTTGGATAATGTGGAATGCTGTGGGGGATCTTATTGAGGCTTTTCCTGTTGGGGGAATAAAAAATACCTCACTGACACAGAAAGCGAAGTGTCATTTTATTGACATTGTTATGCTGACAACATGTTAAGATTTGTTTTAAGGGTTTGAAAATCCAGCCTAAGATCCTCTGGGAGTGCGTACGTGACTTTGCATAAACATCACATAATTAGCATTCAAGGGCGAAAGTAGATTCTTGCTGACAAGTCATGGCTCAATCATTTTAAAAACAGCAGGTCCTTTGTGTTTGCGCTGCTGTGAGTTTGGCAGGTTAGTCCATTAAGCAGAGTTCAGCTATGTATGAACAGAGTATAATACAACACAAACATAATAAAACAAGCCATAGCGTAGCAAGGAGAAGAAGCACCTCAAGGTTACTTTAGTTCCACTCTTCAAAATCAGTTCTACTTTCTTTCAGAATTTGATTTTAGTCTCAGTTCAGTTCCCCTCATGTCATTTAATTTTTAGTTTAGAAATCTATTTCAGCTTCAGCTCAATGTGGAGGAAAAGTGTTAACAATAAACCGCAGTGAGAAATTTGGGTCGAGTTTGCCTCAGCAACTTTTTGAAGGCAGATTATTTCACATAATCTGGTAAACATCCCAAATTCAACAAGCTGCCTCTCTCCTGTATAGAGCTGACTGCTCTGACCACAGCAGTTTTACTGAAGCATGATGTTGCAGTCTGCTGGGTACCTGCGTTTTGCTAGCTCTGGTATAACTGGTATTGTTGACTATGTTCTGGATATCTCTCTCTCTTTGAAATCGTCTCCACTGATGTGTTCAAATGCGTTTAATTCTGGTGCATTTTGAGATTTGCTGGGTTTTCCACTGAGTTTCAGTCATGACATGTGTGTTACAGAGCACAACAAAACACAAACACACCTGACTTTGTACATTACATCCACATTTCTGCTCTTTCATACAGATAGACGGCATCATAAATATTGATTCTGATCCGATTGATTCTCATAATGATACCTTTTGTTAGCAAGAGCTTTGAACTTTGATTTAAGTCAATACATAAAGCAGCGGCACAGACAGCAGGCAGGCGTTTTCTGTAGTTCCTCGCTCTCTGTACGCAGCCTGTCTGAACACTTTCTACCTTTCTGAGGAGCAACCTTCAGTATCAAAATGTGTTTGACCTCTCTTTCCCCCTCTCTCTCTTTTTGGTTGCACCTCTGTGCTCTATGCTTTTTCTCTTGATTTACTACAATAACTCTGAATTAATGAGAATAAAAGTTAATTCTTAACCTTGAAAACAGCAGCATGACATTAAAAAATTAAAAGTAAATATAAAAAGTTGTAACTCAAGGTCCACTTGCTGGGAAGGCTTTTTTCAAAGTTCAGTAACATTTAAAATGTAAAAATTTGAACAAGTTGTGCAAAGTTACAACTGTGGCAAAGAGCATCCTTGGAAACACTGACATGGAAGAAAAACATTCAGGTTATGATAGATTTTCACTGATTATGTGATTATGGTCAGGTGATAGTTAATGTCCTCTGACCTCTGGTGTAGTTTGACAGTAAGATGACATTGCTATCAGAGCTCTGACTACAGTTTGGTCAAGAACGAGGAGGCCTGTCGTCGTACTTGACCAAATTGTTGTCAAAGAAGATGATTTCTATCTTGTAGATGCCTGCCACGTCTTTATTTTCTAAAATCATGAAAACAATTAATAACAAATAAATAAATACACTTTCAAGTTTTTAATCATGTTTCCCATGGTTTTCAGTGTGAATGACTGATAGGAACAAAAGCCTTCGCAGTAACACAAACAAACAAACCGATCAAGGCCGTGGCGTTCCAGCAGCTCCTGTGTTCTGCTCTGTAAAATTCCAGTTTTTGTCAATGGAGTCTGGTACTGATATATAGTGATGTTTCATGTTAAACAAAAAGGATCCGACTCTTTAATAAAAAGCTCAATCTGTGTAGGAATCTTATAACAATCTGAGCCTGTCAGTGACAAAAACAAGCACTTTAGTGGACGGACTTTGAGGCAAACAGTTGCACCATTTGATTACACTGCAGCAGCTGTACAGTGCTCTCGCTCAGTACTGCACCAACTGCAAAGATCTTAGTCCCTATCAGTCATTTACACCCGAGTGAAAATAAGAACCAGGTTCAGAAATCCTGGTGTAATCCTTTAATTTAATTTACAGTAACATGGCATGACATTACATGACATGACATAAAGTGATGTAAACATTACATGACTACGAGTCCTGTCACAAAATAAAGTACGTCATGGTTGGTTTTGTGTCGTTCCCCATTGACACGGCCATCTTCAAGTCTATTGTCCATCATTCTCCTCCATCCAGAAAGAGACATATGAGTCTCTCTGCCGATCCATCTCCCTCCTTTACTGTTTGTCTTGCTGAGTGTCAATGTCACATGTTAGGGCATTAGCTGTGAAGACATCAGTGGATGAGGTCACCGCTGACACTGTGCCTCTATTAAATCAGTGGCCTCTGAAAGTGTGAGAACGAGCCTCACTGTCACAACGGGCCCAAGCACAGCTGAGGGTGACGGGCGTTTTATCCTCGCTGCTGAAGACGCTATCAGATGGGCGTGGCGGCGAAGCTTTGCCAAGGCTCACCTCCACACCTGGCGTCACCACAAAGCCGACAGCAGCCATATGCCACACCGCTCCCATCACAGAAATTTAAATAAGCAACCCAACCTCACTATGATCCCCCTAATCCTCATATGCTTTTCTTCCTTGAGGAGTATTTCACAGCCAAACCAGCCAGCAGATGGTTAAAGTGACAACAGTCTGGTATCTGGCAGATAAATTGCTCTCCAAAACAGTAAACACACTCAGTAGGACATTATGGTTTAAACTGGGATAACGATGCAAGGAATTAGTGTTATATTAAAATATATGCAAAGAGTCCATTTAACAAAATGAACCAAATGAGCAATGAGAATCACAAAGCCATCTGCCCTTGAGTGGTTAGGTTGGTGCTAAGTTCCTGTCTAAATAAGTCTTGCTTAAATGCACGCGCTCCTCTCTCTGTACAATAATCATGCCTTTAGTGCTACAGAGTGTTGCAGTGCATTAAGATAAAAGCGCTAAAACAGTGTTTGTGCTGCATCCCAAATGGAGGCTGCTAAGTGAAGTAGCATGCTGTTATAGGAGTCGAGGGATGATGCTAGCATGAGTGCTTCTCTGAGTGGGAACACTTCACACTGCAGGGGTTTGCACTGATGCCACAGCATAAATTTGTCATATATCTTTTTCTCCCTCTCGCTTTTTTTTTTTTTTTTAATTTTTTTCTCTTAATGTATGCTGGGATAATTTATCACATTTGCTCATTTATTCCATATTTTGGAACCCAGCCACATTACTATTCATAACATGATTTTACATTTTGGGCTTGTGCTGATTTCATTTTTTTCCAGACAAATGACTTTGAAGGCTGTGAATCAAAGACTTTTTTTTGGGTGGAGGGTGGGGGGGGGGGGGTGATGGCACAAAGGAGCAGGATAACTTGTGATGAAGAAATTCACAGTCAGAATATGTCGATGTGCTCTTGATACAGAAAAAAAACTGTATCAAAATAGGGAGGGAATATAAAAACCGCATCAGAGAACTTAAGGGGGTTGGAGCAGAAACTACTGTTCCCATAATCCAGTAAGTCACACCCTCAGCTGGAGAGAATGCTGAGAAAGACTATCGGCTTTACACTCTAATTCACCTTCCATAGACTCTTTTTCTTACTGAGAAGCTTAAAATGGATTAAGTTCATAGGCCCTGAGATGAAAAATAACAGAAAGGTGCATTTCGCCATATAGCCATCAATCTGCTTCATGTTAAATGACGGGGCTAATCACCTTGAGAGCTTGTTTTCTGGCTACACTGAAAGATAAACACCACTCTGTGAAACTGAAGCCGTGGGATGATGAAAGCAGATGGCGAGAGGCAGAGTCCTGGTCGCTGCACGCCTGCTGCAGATTGAAACCGAGGACCTTCCCGCGGCCCTAACATTGAACCTGCCGTGAATGTGTCACCCAGGCAGAGGTCCTTAATGCACCGAGGAGCCGTTCGGTCGGAGAGGTCTTAAAACTCCAGGCAGGCCCTCCGACCGCTCTCTGACGATTCTGAAAACATTCTTATAAAACTGTGGGAGATGAGGAAAATAAATTTGTTGTGATGTTTACGAGTCTGCACGGTTGAGGGCATTGGAGCATTGCATAATGTCGTCCTACAACAGGGGATGGGAAGGGGACCTTGGCCCTTACTCTTTCACACAAATGCATACATGCACCGAGCCCGATAATGAGAATCCACCCCGCCAAATCTTTCAATTCAAGGACTTGCTTAGATTGACTGTAATGCCTAAGTAATCAGCCTGTTCTGACCCACCTTGTCCTCGGCCAGGATTTATAGCACCCAATTACTGATCTCTATTACCCAGCATGCCAAGGGGATGGAAATCAGACGAGTGGACAGACGGCCGGCGCTCTGTCTGCCGGTCTGGGTGACCAGGTGATGAGAGGGTGGCCTCCACTCCCCTCTGCTTTCCGCCCATCTTTCATATTGTATTACATGGTCAGAGACTGGCAGAGAAATTTTAATGTTCTCTCAGGTGTTGAAACACTTTTGCAGTCTTAGGTTTCAGTGATGTATTTTGTTTCAGTGTATTAAATGAGAAATTATAAAGGTACTAACAGAACAGCGCTGGCCGTCCCTAAAGGAATTCGCAATCTTGCAATCACAAAAAAACTATTGAAAAGGCCAAAGCCAGTACCTGAAATATCAGCTAGAAATCATCAAGGTGAGAGAATTCTCTCCTGTTATTTAGTCTCTGCAGTCTTTTACATAAGAATGATCTTATTCAGAGCTGTTTTTACAAGGCAAACTGAAATATGTGCAGTGAAGGACTCTTTTTCTTGTAGCTTGTCATCTCAGGTAGAACAGGGAAAGAGAGCATGGGGCCAACACACTTTGATTTACCATTTTTAAAATGATAACAGAACTATCTCTAAACTAATACACCCAAACTAAAAAAACACTAAATCCTCTGCAAGATCCTTGCAGACCCCAATAATGATTTAATCCTTTGAATCATACAGATGTAGTTTTATGGACTTTTTTTTTAAATCATGGTTTACTACAAGTACGGAAGCCCATTTCTGCCAATGTGAAGAGAAAAAACAGGATCTTGTAAATCATTACAATGAGAAACTTTCTCCAAATAATGAGTTAGTTCCACTTAGTCATTATTTTAACAAAGTTTCTCATTATTTTGTGATATTAACTTATTGTAATGAGAAGGTTTCACATTACAATAACTTACAGGATCGTCTTTTTTTTCATCACATTGGCAGAAATTGGCTTCCATACAGACTGAGATTAATATTCGCTTAGCACAAAGTAGTATCACAAAGGATACAATAAAGATTGACTTAGGTCAGTGTAATCAGAGTGATCTAAATTAAACAGTACTGACTTCATATCATAAAGGTATGATGGGAAAATTGTATTACTTTGCACTTTTCATTCCTCGGAGGGGAAAACACCCTGCACAATATACAAGTATCACATATTCTACTACAAAACAAGCAGACTGGTGCATCACAGCTGTAAAAGAATATGCCAAAATGTATGCTTCTCATCGATTAGTCCTCAGCTGAAATATATGAAACGACCCCAACCAGTTGCATTAATGTGTATAACAGCTCCTCATCTGTCCTTTTATTCAGAAAAGACAAACACTGTTTTTTTTTTTTCGTTTTTTTTTTTGACACGCTTGTTTACATGTTCACAGTTCACAATTGAAGTGGCAAATAGCTGTCTTCCTGACAACGTGTGAAAAATGAACTCTGACACTCACAATGAGAGGGGAGACAATGCGACAAGAGCCTTGGTTTGTTTCAGCGTCTCATAAATTTTCTCTAGGGCAAAAGTTTTGTTGGATTAGAGATTTTTTAAACAGCACCGTGAATCAGAGATGAGCAAAGCAAGAGGGTGCTGAGTTTGAACTTAGTATATCCAAGGTAGACCACTGCATGGTGGGAGAGACTCTACCTTTCAACAACTCTGAACAGGTAGGATTTTTAGAAAATGAGAGTTTCCTAAGAATATTTGTCCAAACTATATTTTTTAAGCTCTGACATTGTTTTGATTGGTAACATCAAAGCTTATATTAGCTCCTGTAAATACAAATAAATTGGACTGGATTGTATGGCAGGGTGTACACGCTGCTTTTAAAATATTAAAGTATAGTTCATGGTTCATTCATGGATGGCATTTGAGTCCAATTTCCAAGATTTTGAAGTTATGAAAAAAAACATTTCAGATATGAAAGGGTTGTGTGAAGTATTTGTCAGTTATTTGGAAGAGAACGGCAGCTCATACAGATAATTTGGAGGTATGGCAGTGCACAGCTTAAATAAAGAAAAAAATAATATGACTCTTTTGAAAATATGCTTCACATACAAAGACTCTCTTTTTGAGTAACTTCAGACTTTCTGCACATAAAGTCTCTATGATAAAACTGCCATTCATTTAATGGCAACAACCGCCAAAATAAAAGCTTCAGGGCTTTTTTGAGATTTCACATTCATTTTTGATGTATCAATCTTTTTCTTCAAAATAATAATATCTCAATGCAATACAAGGAGCCAAGGCCATGTCATATTGTTAAGTGCTGAAGTGACTGACTCACAATTCAGTGTATTCAACGAGGCTAAGCCAAAACACTGATTATTAATGCACTATATGTTTGAGGGAGGGATGAATGTGTAACAGTCTATAAAGTAAAAGTGCCATAGTTTGGACAGCTCCAGTTAACTGCTAAAACACATCTGATAACAACAAGCATCAGCCGAACGTAAATCAGCTCAGACATGTCACAGTCCAGGTCATCGGCTCTTGTTAAGCTCAGAAAACTTCAGATAAAGAAACTGAGGAACATGTTCCATCACTGAGTCTGAGCCATGTTCACAGCGAGTAGATATTATATAACCTAGATGTGAACTCGACGACATCTCATATCCTCAACAACAGACTCTCTCTTTCCACCCACGGCCAGTTTTCATACTGTACATGTAAGCTTTGTTGTCATCGTCTTCTACAGCATTTGAAGAACTTTTTTTCCCTTTGTTTTCAGAGCTCAAGTCAGAAGTAAACAGTACAGCTTTGACAAGTAAACACTACAGTAATTGTGCTCTCCAATTAAGATTAGATTTGATGATTTGCAGGTCAAAAGACATTTAGACTAAAATAAGGATGAAGTTTGTCCAATTAAAGTTTGTGAGGCGCCTAGGTTACATACTGTACATCTGTTATTCAAACTCATTTAATTGAGTATATTTCAAAGTAAACCAGGTCTTAACCACATGTAGAAATACATGTCTGAAATGCCACCGAGACGACAGTTATTTGTACTAATCTGACTAATCTTCATGAGGTGTCTACTCAGCAGCCTCAAGGTGTCTTTAGACTGAACATGACTGAATTAGAGTTGTCGCAAACGTGTACAAAGTTGATGGAAAGATGTGAGAGGGATGAAAACAGATGCGGATTGCTCTGGGCAACCTGAGTGAAAATCTTATCTCAAGCTCCATTCTATGAATGTATACAGACTGCATGAAAGAGGAGACAAAGTGGAGAATCACAGACACAGTTTGGAGCATGTTGTTAGCTACAGAAACTAATTATAACGTTACCTACACTGGCTGGTTGTGACTGAACAAAACTCAGACATGCAAAAACAATCCAGCCATCAAATATGTGAAAATGATGCCAGAAAAAAACAAGTTGGTGATAAAAATGCAGAAAGCATTTTTATTTTACTTTACTACTTTCCACCATTTGATTTGATGTGTTTGTTTCTCTAGACTCGTCTCAGTTCAGTCCAGTCTACTACATCCATTCAACAACACAACAGTGTCCTCAACAGCCAAGAGTCAATTCCAGGCTTTGCAATTATTCTAGAAGTCTTCCTGCTACATGTAAATACCATGAGTAAACAGACACAGGCACAGGGAGAACCAGGGTTCAACCCGAACCTTCTTCCTCTGACACAGCAGTGCTAACCACTGCACCACTGTGTCACCCAAATAATATCCTAATACGATAAATAGAGACATGGGAAGAAAAGGATATCACAGTGTTGAAGTCCAGCAGCAATGTAGTCGATTGGATTAAACATGAATGGTACAGAACAGCAAGGGAAGTATTTTTATTCTGAATATTTACCAACAAAGCTCAGAGAGGAAACACTGGCTCGACAGGAGACCTCAGCCAGACACTGTGGAGCAGCTATTAGAAAAGTCTCGCTTGGAAGACTAAACTCATGAGAACCGTTTCATAATTCTTTTCAAAAACTCAACACTAAGCTAATGGAGCTTTTTGTGCTTCATTGATCCTGTTGACAACAACACGATGCTGTCTGGAGGTCTGAGTTAAGGTTAATGTTGTGTGCCAGGGAGTGGAGGACAGCAGCAGGAGAAGAGCTGGAAAATACAAGAAGGAGTGATACCTGTGCTGTCCCAAAGAAAGGCAGAAGTCACCGTCATGGCTGCCACCGTCATCCCCAGTGCACCCAACAAACAGCATTAGAGACGGTGAAGCAGAATGCCAAGCCAAGCCAAGCCTGAGCACACATATTCAAACAAATTTTACATTACACACCCCAACACACACTATCAAATCTTGTATACAGAGTGTGAACACTCTGCTCTCCTCCTCTCTTTACAACAATCTGAATTCTGCTGTTGACTCTTAACGCACCCGTTGGGGTAATAACACTGAAATTACTTCTTCCACTGACTGTATTCAAGACACTGATTCAAATAAACACGCTTGATACTCAAGTGTGGATTATTTCTTCTCTAGAAAGCAGTATCAATGAAAACTGCTCACAATAAGGTCTGTGGATTAGTCTGAGCAACTGGAACATTGTTTCTAGAAGGAATGAATTTTTTAAAATGTCATTATTTAATGCTTGGAGCACAAATGTAGAAAAAAGATTGACACTCACTAAACTGATCTAAAGACCTTTTAGATTTTTATTAGCCTATAAGGTCTTGCCTCTAGCAGTCTGTGACCCCACACACCATTTCACAACTGCAGCTCCTCAATGTTCAGCTGATTCAATTAGACGATACAAAAGATCAGACCAGTAAAATGTATTAGAATCAACTACAAGTCATTACGGACGTAGAACCACAGACAAACTGCTCATTCATCCTGCAAAGCAAACCAACAAATTGAATCTAAACTCAATCACAGACCAGCAGATGATGCTGTATAAACCTAGCCCGACAATCAGACTGAATTGTCATTTTGTTCCACTTCATTATTTAGCCTGACATTATCTTCATGTTGGCAATTTTCTGTTTGGGAGGGGTTGTTATTTTGTCCTAACCAATCAGTAGTGTGTGATTTATCTGTCATGTCAACATCATTTTCAATAAACAAGCTTACTCCAACAGTGGTTCAGAGGAACAGTTAACATTTTTAAATAAATATGCAACTTTTGTTACGTCTGATAAGTCAACTTATCAGCTGTGCAACTGCGTCAATCTGTGCTTTTTCCAATTTCGTGTCTTTTTCTTTTGCCATAAGCGTTTTTGTGTCTCTGGCCTTTTCTTAAAGGGGCTATTTGTGAGTTTTCTCTGCCGCCAAAAGCAGGTTGTTGCTGGGAACTGGTGGTAGAGACGGTCGCATGCCAAGAGCACCAGCCATTGTTGTGTTTACAACAGTGAGTCGCTATCATAAAGTGACGACTCAGGCTGACCAGGCTGGGGCTAGCTAGTTAGCCTGCTAAGAGGAAAAGAAGTGATAGAACTAAAGACAAAATATTGGCGTCCCTTTTTACTACTGAAACAGCTCTTGGTGAGTAAAGGAATAAAGTTTGATGCTGAACTTGCAACGTTTCTTCTAAACTGGTAAGTGAACAGCTGCTAATGCTAACATTGGCTATTGCTGATAGCAAAACTTACAAATAGTTCCTTTAATCCCACCTTCCAGCTCTGAAAAATCTGTCCTATTTGAAATGCAAAGTTATACTTTTATATTCATAAGTTGCTGCACAGAGAAAGCTAGGAACAAATTTGATTATATTTGTAAATAACCTATTTGTACTATGGACACACAGAATTGCATTCACCTCCCCTGTGTTGAGATAATGGCAGAAATCTCAGTTGCTGAGAGCCTCAGCAAAGAAAATTAATGATCTGAATGGATGGATACCAGCAGAGGTAAAATGGTAATTCAGCCATGTGGTTTTAAGAGTTACTGTTTTGATAATCCATTATCAGCCAGACCATGATGGGAAAAAGTTCATGCTATTAATTGCAGCCCATTAGATGTCCTTACAGTACAAGAAAGCAAACACACCTGCTCCTTTAACAAGCCTTTCTGATAAGGTAGAAGTGTCTGTGTTTATGCAGTGGAAGAAATATTATGAATAATTGGGGAGTTGACGCGCTGAATTCCTCCAGCATTAATCGAGCCTCTGAAATATCTGATATTAGCTTCGCATGAATCATTGTTAATTCCCATGAATCCATTACTGTTCCATGTGCAACTAAAAATAGAGTCCTGATAAATCAATGGGGACACTCGAGTGAAGACGGGGGTTGGTGCTGCTTGCTTCTGATGCTTCTCTTTTCTGTACAGCACTGTGTCCTTGCCTCTCATCAATAATTATTCTCCATAATTCACTCATAGATTTCTGCGTTACAAGCAAAGGGGGAGGTACGACAGACCTTGAGAGGAACGTTTCAGCCCAGTCCCTCCTAAATGAATGTGCATGCTTCATGTTTTGAATTGGTCAAGGCCT
Source organism: Lates calcarifer (assembly GCF_001640805.2). Classification (NCBI taxonomy): domain Eukaryota; kingdom Metazoa; phylum Chordata; class Actinopteri; family Centropomidae; genus Lates; species Lates calcarifer. Next base: position 1,771,537 of record NC_066843.1, on the reverse strand, counting down.
TTGATCGCACCAAACAGCCGCTGTATCCTTGACTTGAATATTTCTGTAATGACAGTGACCTGTTCCTTGTTTACACCAACAATGACAGGGCGGTTTTTGCCAATTTTCCTCTATGTTGAAAGGAAGCCTGATCCATTTGAAATGGCATGGCGATCTTTTGTACCGATTGCATTCGTCACAGCTCAGCAAAGCGTGCCGCCTTGTGTGGAGACAGTGACCCCCCGGACCTGCCCTCTTCTCTCCTGCGCTGGAAGGCTTCACAGACGATGGCCATTGCACGGCCTCACTCATGCACCGGGTGCAAGGGCAGACAGGTTCATCTGCACACAATCACGACGGACGGCCGCATCCCATTCCAATTGCATTTCCGCTCACGGGGGGAAAGATCCCATGGTGCATATTACTGTGGCTGAGACAAATTTAGCCGAAATGGAAGGGGAGATGGAAAAGGCTCACCTCTTACACTAATCTGGGCAAACGACACAGCGCCGGCTTCCTACAACAACATCCCCACTGAAAAATGGTTTCTAGATGACAGAGCCGCCCTGCCTGTCTCTGACAGAAGACAGTGAATTAATTAAGATAGTAAATTGCACATGTCATATTTGTCATCTTTTCAATCTTTAGTTAATGAGGCGGAACACGTGCAAGGCTGTTTTTCTGAGTAAAAGTTGTTTTGGCTAAAGATGATATACCTTAAAAAAAAAAAGAAATGCTCCACATTAAAAACTGAGTGATACTCAAAGCTGACTGATATTTAATATGTCATGTATACATTCATGCTTCCCAGTCCTGTGTGGATTCACCGACAGACATGAATGCAAATGAGGTTTAGAAGGAGGAGCGAGAGCATGAGGCAGAGTGAGCGACTCAGAAGTCTGCATATCTGATGGCAAAGCGGCCTGATTAGAATTTTGTCATGCCACAATTTACAAATTAAAATGAATTAGATCTTCCATGCCCTGACCTCCATTAAAAACACTTCATTGTTGATGAGCCATGATAGCATCTGCTATTGATTGGAGGAGCATCAGTATGGCCAATCCTGTCTCTTCACGAGGAGGTCATCCAAAGCAATTTAGGCATATTGAGAGATTGATCAGGGCTACGGAGCTGCCACTTGGGCCCACTCAAGGCATAAAAGTCTGAGGTGTGACGCAGCCACTCCCTGCTGCTCTGCGGGGGGAGCATCTCAAATCTAAATGCTAATGGTTTCTTTAAGAGCCTGGCTGCCCTTTAACCACTACAGTCAGACGTGAAGGATGGCTCTCAGTGTTTCGACAGCTCTGCCTTGTTTTGACCCCTCCCCAGTCTCCTCCAGCACCACCATCGAGACCCCATTCTCTGGGATTCAAAATCAAATATGAGGAAAATCACTGTGTACACGCAACAGTGATACAATAGGTTCTTTTTAAAGCGTTACCAACCAATCTAGTGGAAGACTGATGGTTAATTCTACCTCAACCATAGCAGACCCTGACAGAAAATTACTCTTTGCTCCAGCTCCAGGTTTAATATGGTTAGCTTCTCATTTCTACCTTACATATTCTCTTGTGCTAAAAACCCATTCTAAATACTTAATGTGGTATTTTTTAATTCAGACTGAAAATGCCTTCTTTCCCTCTGAAATGTCCTTGTTTATATTGAGCAGAGCTGAAAGATGCGATTGTAAAAGTGAAAAATGGAATTTGAGCACACCAAGATTTCTCTCATTTTTGCCTTTCCTGTCCAGAATTCTTTCACCAAATTCATTCAAAATATCTTGAGGAGTTTTTGGATGAAGGGTTTGGTGTGAGATTTGTTCTTTCTTTGGTCTTTGAAAATTCTTTACTGGATTCAACAGAAAAAAATAGACTTTTCACTGGCAGTGACGCCCAATTACACAAACTTGAATGAAATGACTTCCACAAGTGACACAGCTATCGCTCACACTGAAAAGCAAAATGCACCTTACAACCTAAAATCTTGCTTAGAGGCACTGAAAGGATGATGAACGAGAGACAATGAATGTATAATTTACAAATAATTTGCCAGAACTCTCTTTCTTAATCACAAAATGTAGAAGCAGTTTGTGCACTATAAAAAAGTAAGACAGCTGCAACATGTTATAGCCACTGAATATTGGCCACACCCAGGAAACCGTTTGTTTACTGCAGTCGACCTTGTCCAGCCCTTCACAGGATGACATGTTTACTACAAACATCACTGTCAATCAAACAGGTGAAACGTGTATATGAGTATATGGGAAATAGTTACCTGTGCAACCTTTGTCTTTGAATTGAAGGAGTGGTTTGGCAAACCAGTGTGATCACAGTGCCTCTAGTGGTCAGAGGAGGGTAATACTAAACATCGAGGAAGTATGAAAACCCATATAAGTTTCTTGTATGTCATGAGGGACCATGACAATCTGACCAATGAACCTACAGTTTGCAGGGGTGGCCTCACATTTTTCATCTCACTTTCTCTTTTAACCTCGATCATAACCAGCGTTCTTACATCCGCAGCACCTGCTGGAAAGTACATCAGAGGCACACTGTGCTACTGTATCATATGTCTATTGTGCCTGAATTCACAACATTGTGTGCTTCACCATGGTAACGGAGATCAGAAGGCAAAGGTCACACAAAGAGTTGGTAGAGGTGTCGCTCGGTAAGGGCGGGGCGGGGGTGGAAAAAACCTCCACATGGGCCTTTTTCCATACACTGAGCACGCTCATCATCTCCTGTCCTCCAGCAGCTCCCTGCAAGGTTAGTGAGAGTCAATAAGCCTTCCGCAAAGGTTAAGGAGACCTATAAGAAAGATATTATGCAAACAGTGATCTCTCTGGATCCAGCAGAACCACAAATAGAGTGGCATAACCATCTTTGTTCATTTTCCATCTGAAAGTGAATCACAGAAAGGTGCTCCGTTTCCCTGCATGACTGGCTTATGAATTCAATATGAGCTATCTATACACTTTGACACGGAGTACTTTGTGAATACAAAAACTGAAAGATGGCATATCAAATGGCATGAACTGGCAGTTTCATACAAAGAGCAATCATTATTTGTAAATCCGTCCTCGAGGAAATTTAGATTTTTCTTCAGGTACTAAAACACAGAGACATGATTGATTCCTTTATCATTAACCAGTGACTTATTAGTTCTTCTAGGTGCTGACAGATTTGGCTTCAAAACTCACTTTTAAGTTACTGAGCACGGGGGAGATGCAGTTGCTCCGGAGAACACACTCACTCAGACTTAAAAAGGCCTTGGCTGCCGGGTTATTTGTGCAAACACAGAGGAGGATAAATAAGATAGCATTCTCCATCTGAGATTTATTGTCCAGTAAATGTCAGAGCATTAATTAACAGATTTTAAGACTGTAAGTCATATTCACTGTGAAGACAGTGAATATTATAAACACTTCTCAAGGTAACCTTAAAACCAACAGGCGTCACGCCAAACTCAGACCAGCAGAAACTCCATCAACCACTCGCTCCCTGATGTCTAGTTAAACTACAAATGAGACAGTCACTGTGTTTAAAACTATTGAAATGTCCGAAGATGTTTCACCTGCTGCACATGCTCACTCAACAACCACTGAGCTTCAAGTATTCTGCACTGAAAACTGCAAATGATTGGTAAGTGTTCAAGGTCTGACCCAAACACAGTTTCATCAACAAGACACACTTGTGTTTTGTCCCTCTGTGCTGTGTTTCTGTCCGCCACCAGCTCTGATTGGCTTGCTTACTCCGCTCAGCTTTGGGAAACATTGCTTAGTTATTTTCTCTATTATCTCCCTCAAAGGGAAAGATTGAGTTTAAAGACAGTGTCACATATTTCAGTTAGAGATGAAAAGCTCCATTCAGTTTTGCTTGTATACAGACCTAAAGCGTCGGTTGACTGTCTCATTTTGAGGCTTTTACGAGCAAGAATAGAAAACTTTTTGTGTAGAAAAGAAAATATGAGAAAAGAAATAAGGAATATAATTTTATGTTACATAAATGTCTTTTCTGTTTTTGTAACATCTGGATAATTACTCACTTTATCTTGTGACCCTTGAGGGTGCACCAGACCTTCAGGTTGGGAACAGAGTCAATTCAAGTTAAGTCAATTCTTATTTATATAGCACCAAATCATTAATATCATAAGTTATCTCAGAGAACTTTACTAGACTCTACTCTTTCTAATATCATTTACAGAAAGCCAACAGTTCCCACCATAGGAAAGCACTTGGCGACAGTGGTAAGGAAAAACTTTCTTTTAAGAGGCAGAAACCTTGAGGAGAACCGGGCTCAAGGTGGGCAGCCATCTGCCATCATTGGTTGGGTTGAGAGGGGAGAGAGAGGGAGAGCTCACTACAGCAGTTTTCTCATATGAACTCCGGACACTGTCTGGAGTTGCCCTTTCATGCGAGTGGCACACAACAGGAGACTGACCGAGTCAAACGCGTTCTCACCTTCTGGAAATTCTCTGTTTGGTTTAGGTGCCTGGGCAGAGTGTGCAGGAGGCAGGACAGAAATGTAAACAACACGCCACCTCGCTCACTGACATTTCTCCAGAAAATGACCTGCTCTATTCACACATCGGCTCAGCCGGACATTACATAGTCTTTTAACCATGTTTCAAAATAAATAAAAAACCTTAGTAATGCCAGTTTGCTGAAAATAGACAAATAATTTGTACAACTGGCTTCGATAACTTCAAATGTCAGCTGCACGCAGTAAGCTCGGTAATTCTATGAAATCTCCAACAACCATGTGGAATACAAAGATCTCTCACAGTTTTTGCACAGATTACACATGTACTTCAGCTGCTGAGACACTGGAGGTAATCCAGGGAAACTTTGTGAGTGGAAAAGCTTTTTGGTCTCCGTATCTCTGTGATGGAATTATGTGTACCAAAATTAGAGTGCAAATTTGAATCAAACCTCTAAGCGAGATCTGTGGGTTCTTGGCAGTGAAGGGGGAACACAACAGGATTCTCGCACATATGCCATGCACATCCGCGAGAAGCTCAGCAGGCTGCCAACACCAAAGTGTTCATCACTCTCCACCCACTCCTTTTCATAACACAGAACAGAAAAAAAAATCCCCACAGCATCGGAGTGAGCCCGACCAATCAGTGGTGAGGATCAAAAAGCAGACGTTCAAGGAGAGTGAAATGGCCCCATTGATTGGCCGCACCGCTTTGGTCCTCCCTGCACAGTCCTCCAATCGATACCTGAGAGATAAGCAGCCGTCAGCTACTGACATTGGTGATGTATAACCGCCGCGGCTGCACGGCGACTAAATGACCTCTTGGCGCCTTGATCAAGACCAACCAGAACAACTTGAGCCAGCTCACCAAGGGCAGAGCCTAAACCAACCAACCAACACCTCCACCAAGCTCCACCTCATCAAAATGGCATAAAGCCACCAGCCAGTAAACCAAACTGCCCTTTCTTCATGTTCGTCATCTCCTACATAATCTGACCTCCCTCTTTTGATTAGCTGGCCTCCCACCTGTGCACCGGCTAATCAGCTGAGGTTAAAGCTTTGGAAGGAGAGAGTGAAGCGTAACACGGCAACGAGGATAAATTACCTGAGAAGGAACCACTGTTATCGCTCTGTTTGTTTTTCAAAAGACAATAATGAAATAAATAAATGAAAAAAAAAATGGTTCAGAGAAAATGAAATGATGGCGTGGCGGTGTTTTGTGAAATTGTGCTGTCAAACGTTTCTCCTTTCTAATTTCCTGGAGCGCAGATGATGGAGCATGTGCGTTGACAGCTGAATCAGATAAAAAAAAAAAGGAAAAAAGACTTCTCCTCTTTTTCCATCACACGGGCATTTTAAACGACATTTATAAGTATAATAATAAAACAATTAGTCTGTGGCAAATGACAATTGACAGGTACCATGACCTTGCATGCACTGTACATTCTTTTTTTTTTACTGTGGTCATTTATTAAAGTGTCACGGCTGACAGGCGCAGGCATAAATACACAACACTGTGATCGAGGCACAAAGGAAGGAAACTCAGTCTAATGTTTATTTACCAGGATGGTGTTGTTTAAATTGTGCTTACATATACTTTATGGAAGTCTGTAAAGATATTCAAATTAACTCGCAGCCCAAAACTCTACTGAATTTCTTGTGATGCAGTGACTTTTCAATTCACCTCTGTTGAAGCTGCTACTCTGTTTAGAAACTTACAAAGGTTTCAGAGCAAGAAATCCTCTGTGTGTGTGTGTGTGTGTGTGTGTGTGTGTGTGTGTGTGTCTGTGCGTTTGATGGGACCGTCCCAGCACAACTGTCACTTCGCTCCCCTGTTACAGGTGCTCCACACAGGGGAGCTGGCAGCTCTGACGGACGCCTCCTCCTAGGGATTTATGGGAAATGACAGCTCCCGCTAAATAAAGCCGAAGTGGCCGGGGAAGGGAAGACAACGGAAGTTCCAAACCACGAGCACAGAGGGCTGACACTAGCTGAAATTTATTTCCTCCGCTGCTGCCTGGCAATTTAGTTGGAAATGTGCTATTCATACTTTTCAGCCTGGAGAGAGAGAGAGATGGAGAAAGAGAGAGAGATGGAGAGAGGGAGAGAAAGAGAGAGCGAGCCCCGCCCTTAATCTACTTCCTCTGTTTGGGGTAATGGTCTACGAGGTCTTTCTGCCAGCGAAAATCACATTTCTTACATGGCTGACTCTTGATGAATTATTTCACATTTCACTTACTTACCTTTTTAAAAGTTAATCTACATCAATAACGTTAAAGGAAAATTTCACAGTTACAAATGAACAGTTCCCCTTATTCAAACTCGAAAGGTGTGGAGCGTTTGGCTGCTTGAAAAGTCCATTTCAAACTTCATCATTTAACCGTTCGACAGCATATCTGAATGCACACGGGCCGGGCCGGCGTGCTGATTTTCTATGTATTTAAATATGGACCATCTTTAATTGAGCAGAAACTGCTGTGGAGAACAGTGCTGAACTAATACTGAGGCTGAAATATCATTACACTGATGGAAGCCGGGCTCTCTGACTTTTATTGGCAGCTCGCGAGCTAAATGTGTGGTTCAATTCAGAGGCAGCCATAGCTGCAGAGGCAAAGTAATCGACTTTGGGACAAAATGGTGTGGAAAATGACGTGTAGGGCCTTTGCCTAAAGCCAACCTGGTGCAGGCAGAAATCTATCAGTCAGGTGCACACCAACATTGGCATTTTCACAAATGTGATTTAGTCGACGATACTGGAGAGTTGGTGTGCTGGACCAATGCTTCTGGTGAAAGAAAACTACTATTTCAAGCCATGCAATCTGCTGCTCCTGCTGCTGAAAATGTCTGTGCATTTGGTTCAGTCTGAACTCTGTCGTGTTCAGATAAAACAATGTTTTACATATGAAACCCTGCAGCGTATCAGTGCAAATTTAGGTCAAAGTATCCTGAACCTTGCGAGCATTTGACTTTTGAATTTTAAATCTCTCTGTCTACCTCATTCAAATCACTTCTTTCTCAGCCTGTAGAAAATCATCCCTTTGTTTTGAGATGAACACAAGATCTGCTGCTATTCCACACCACTGTGCAGAGTATTTTTGGCTCAGCACTGCCAAAGTTTGGACACAGCCATTTATAATTCTCTCGCAAGGAAAGCAGCTTGCTTCTTTTTCCAAACAGACTCCATGGGATACAGACTGGTCCATGCTGTCATGTGGCCTGCTCGCAGAATCGCGTTATTTTTAAGCAGCTAAAGCTTTAGCGAGCACCAGAGCCAAAAGGGCCTCGACCAGTAAACCAAACACTAATCATCACAATAAGACACAATTAAACAGCAATTATGTAAAAGACCTTTTTGCTTTGGGAGTGTCTCAACTCTTACATCAGCTTCTAAACCTCAGATTCAGAGTGTGTCTCTCCCAGCAGCAAGCCTGGAGGAGCAACAGTCACACCCACACACTTGTGCATACACACTCATACACTTGCAGAGACACAGAGCAGATCAAGTGTGCCTGGAGAGCTCTATAGAGAGGCCAGTTTTCCTCATTAGACCGTGTGTGCACCACTCTCCAAAAAACCCCTCACTCTAATCACTGTCACCAGACCTCGGCTGAAAAACAGATAATTAATGTTGGGCCCTGCCTCAATCGGCTTCCATGCTAAACAGCTCTGTGTACATATGTGTGCGCATGTGTGTGGGTGTCTGCATGTTTGTCTATTTGAAGACTGTCGATGTAGGAGGCCCCCTGGGGACCGTGGATGCTCAAGCCATCCACAACAGCGATTTCTCTCAGGCTCGCATTAGCTCTCAGAAGAACAATTGCACACCGGATAATGCAACAAATTTATGGAAGAAATCCCCCACTGCACGACAAAAGCCGTCTGCTGCTGCTGCTCATGGCATCTCCATGTTCAGCCACTGGTTTTCTAACGTTTCGCCCCTTTTACTCCAGAACTGCCCTTTTATTTCCCCTTATCCCATCTATTAAATGGAATGGACTTCTTAATCGTGTGCTTTGCACAGCAGATTATTTATGTTCTTTTTTCCTTCCTAAAGGCAGTTATTAATATCATAAATATTTGATGATACTTTGTGTGACCCTGCAGAGAATGACACAGAGAGGTAATGAAGGTTAACGCTGGGGGTACAGACTGATTAAATGGCGACTGAGTGGCAGAAGCCCACGCAGGGCTGCTATAAACTTTCTAATAAAACGGACTAAATAAATAAACTCTGTTCGCTGCGCAATTTAGCTACAGGACCAGGACAACTTTAACAAGGTAATTTACACAAACACATTTTTCTTTTTACCCCTGGTGATATCTATGCAAATAGTTCTGGTTTATTTTGCCCAAGTGTTATGATATCTGTCATACTGTCTCCACCCTGAAAACACTGAGGTGAATGGTTTTTCATACGAGGCGCTCGTGACATTTAGAAAAGGACGTTTCTAAAACTCAACAAACAGCGAGTCGTGCCAGTGAAAAGGAGTCGTGGTTAGTCTGGATAATCAAGACACATCACTGGTGACAGCTTTCATTACAGCTGAAATGATAAGTTGACTGACTGATTAGCTGCTTCACAGAAAACTATTCAAGTAACTTACTAACTGTTAAAATAGTTTTTTAAGCAAAGACGGCAAAAAATCTCTGATTCCAGCAAATCAAATGTGAATATTTCTGGTTCTCCTAGTCAGAAAATTAAATATCTTGTTGGGAAAACAAACCAACACTAAATTAGTAATTGATTAATTGCAAAAGTTATAAATATTAGTTGTAATTGCTGTCCTAGTTCATCATAGGGACTATAGCCAGGATATCTTTAAAGACCTGCTGAGTTCTTCAGTGTCATTTTTTTCAATGTTTTGAGAACCACAAACAAAACTCCATTTACCTCCACAGTATTGGATTGGTGACAGAAATCTGAGAGATGTATCTCAGAATCTGGACGAATACAACCACAACTATCTGCATGGATAGCTAACGCTGAAGGTAAATGAGAAAATGTGTTGTGAACCGACCCTTAAAACATGTTGTCAGTGTAGAAGCTATTTTGAGAGATAAAACTTATGTTTTTGTTGATATGTATATTCTCCAAAACAATTGGAGTCATATGGTAATCCTCCTGTATTTTGTCAGCAGCACTTTGCCCTGCAATTACCATCTTTCTCACAAAGGATTTTGAGGAGAGGCTATCCTTCCCAGGCTCACTCAACAAATCAATTCTGCTTTCTGGCTTTCCACCAAGAGAAAAAAAGTATCTTCAATATTTGCTACACATGTCCTTCATCACTGAATCGGGGGTATTCATGAGTTTTGAATAGGCTGTGTATTCCATTGTCTGAGAATGCCAGCAAAAGCAAACAGCCCCACAAAGCACCAATTACAGCATCAACTTTCCTACTTTGGAACACAAGTAGCACTGCATTTGCGTCAAGACTGGAAAACATATGATGGGTTTGAAATTGAAATCAGCGTCGTTTAAATGGTAACAAGCTGGCAAATTAGTAAATTCCGTCACTCATTTATTCAAGATGTGCAATTACTGGCATCCAATACCCCTAAGTCAGGTGGAGATTTTCTGAAAATAAATGAAAACACCCAGGCGAGGCTCAAACCATCCCTTCCAGTCGACATAATTTAATCAGCAAAGTATCTGAATATTTAAAGGGCTCTGGCATACAACATTCATCAACTCTCCCAATATGTCTTTCTTTATACATTCAGACGTGTCTGAATACCTCAACAAAATTATTCGACGCTGACATATATAATTTGACCTTGTCAGAAGCTGACCCCCCCCCACCAACACACACACACACACACACACACACACATATTTCCTTGTGCATGCTGTGTAATTGAGCCTTCAGGGAGAGTGGAAAGACTATCTGGCCCTCGCCTTGTAAGGATCTGTATTGATGATCAGGACTGGTTACCAACCATCTGATCGATAACTGCAGATACACGGGGAGATAGTAAAAAATATGGGATGACAGTGACTTCCTTTCACAAGCAGTTTAATAACTGCAGATCACACTTACATTAACAGCAATAGGTTAAACGCTTTGCAGTGAAAGATATATGTAATTAAATATGTTTCCTCACATAAAAGGCTATTAACTCCCCTTGAATATATTTCTCAACAATGAAATATACAGCGCAGAGAAGATAAATTTAAATCGACGGTCAGTGACCACGTCAGGAGCAGACAGGCTTTCTGCATTTAAATTGCATGAATTTTCTATGAAAGCCACAGGCAAATCCAAAATGAAAGTTGCATTAATTGAGAGAGTTTAAATTACTTTTTGTGATGTAGCTTTTGTAATCTTCCTGTGCAACGAAAAATCATAGCTTTGATGGTGGTTATAGGTGATGAACGGTCAGTGAAGCTACAGTTTCTTATGTAGGACACAGAGTCAGTATGCCTTTTAACTCTCACCTAATCAGCCTTTTCCCATAATCCTTCCATGGGAAAAAAAGGAGGAACTACATCTACAGAGGAGGAAAGGATAGATAATTGTCTTGTTTACCTTGATTTAACATTGTGTGTCTGTGTCTGTGTGTTAAACCACAAGGGTTCAGTAAATTTGCCAAGGCCAGACAGAGGAGGAAGTGAGTCTCAGGGTTTTCATTCACTTCTGCTGACACATCGGCAACCAGAGGCTCGTTGGGCCTCGAGAGCCACTGATGTGTCACTTCACATTTCTAACAGTCAAAATCAATCTCTCATTTCGATTCAGCAATGTGGAAAACTAAAGAAAAAAAAAACCACCTATAGCAGCTAAACATGCCAGAAAATCATTAGAAGGAGACAAGAAACAGGAACAGCTAAAAGGAGGAGAAATATGAATTCAATTTTAAGCGTAAACAGGTGCTGTGGTGCATGTGATCCATGTTAAATCAGATCATAAAAATGCAAATAGTGAAGTTCTCACTCCAGGTGTTTATACTCCAACAACAAATCTAATATACTGTGGGATGTTTAACATATATATCTTCTCATTCTCCACATTTGCTCATCAGATTGTCGAAGCAAAGTGAGGCGCCAGACAATATCCTGGGCCTCACAAATGTAATATAACTTGGATTGCGACGGGCCAGTGCGATGCAGCTGTGGCATTAGGGCCAATGGGAGCTCTTTAAATGAGAGAGTGGCCGTAAACACCACGTCTACTTTCTCCCCTCGCCGGCATTACTAGCGGAGCTGATGACAAGTGCCGAGCAGCCCTCTAGTGCCTTTAATACAGCGAGAGCATTCTCCAGGGGAAATGCAATCTGTGTCCTCTGCACAGATCCACTGTCTGCACTTCCCCGCATGTGAGCCACTATCATATTATACTCCCCGCTCTTGAAATGGGAGAAGGAAATAGGAAATCGCCTCGGCCAGAGATGAACCAGGAACATAATCAAAAAATAGTGCGGCGCAAACGGCGCAGATCAGCCCGGCGTGCAGACCTCCCCTGGCTGAGCGCTAAACAATAAGCAGTGGGGATTGCTCTGGATTCTTGTGCCGTTGAGAAGAAAGTACGCCCCCTTTTTTCACCCTGCAGGCAACTATTGGCTTATAGCAGCTTATACGTTTAAGATGGGAGATAAGAACAGGGACGCTTCCCTCATGTGGTGATCCAGCATGCCTATATTGCCAATAAAAACAGCAGATCTGCACAGACAAAAGAAGCTCACAACATGAGGCGGAGTGTGTGAAACATTATTCAGTTGACCTTGCATACTGCTGGGGTGATTTTTCATCTGAGCCAGACAAAGAAACATAAAAAGGCACTGTTGACTTTTGGCAAGAGGCATAAAAGTGAATCCATTAAAGTGAGGAAAAATGTCAGAAATGCATTGTAAAGTATAAAACACACTTTTGCTGGATTGTTTTTGTTTGCATTCTGTGCACTGAGATAAATACAGGACAAAGCTCAATTCAAAGAGGAGACATAAAGAAACACACTGCACATGTTTCTGAAACAAACACACTCCTACACTTCTTTGACTGTTATTTTGCCTGCCTGAAAACAACAAAGACACTTGAGGCAGAGGATGGATGGTGAGTACGGTTTTGGATCTGTGTGTAGAGTCAAGTCTCTATGTGTGTTTGAAGTAAATGTGCCGGACACGTGTGCGTTTGTGTGTGAGAGACGAGGTGTGTGTGACAGCGTTAAGCCTGAGTGAGAGGTGAAAGGACTGCTGTACTCACAGTTGTGCTCTTGTTTCCCTGTGGTCTGTCGGCGTGTCAGAGTTTCATCCTCTCAGCGTCTCTCCCTGGGCTGGGCTTCCTCTTCCTCTTCTGACCAAAAGGTGTGAGGAGGAGGAGGAGGAGGAGGAGGTGGAGGTGGAGGAGGAGGGGATGCACGGATTGAACGCAAAGGAATGAAAACCAGAGTGAGAGAGAGAGAGAGAGAAAGAAGAGGAGGAGGAGGGAGTGTGAGTGAGTGAGAGAGAGAGAGGGAGAGAGAGAGAGCGCTGTGTATGGAGGGAGGGCGAGCGGTGGCCTGCGATTGGCCTGTCAGTCCGGGAGAGGGAGCGTCAGTCTCGGCGGTGTCAGGGCGGCGGGCTGCCTGCACCCCAGTTGGTCTGCCGGTGTCTCCGATTTAAACGCCTCAAGAGTCGGTCGCGCAGATTCCTACGGTGCACAACGCACAAGCTCGCTGGCTGCCTCACGACTCACACACTCTGCATCCACATCACACAGAGAGAGAGAGGGAGGGAGGGAGGGAGGGAGAGAGAGAGAGAGGGAGGGAGGGAGAGAGAGATTGAGGAAGGAGGAGGGAGGGATGATAGAGTGAGGCAGACAGATTCAGAGGGCCGATGACAGCTTCAAGCTGAAGCTTCTCCTTGGCTCCTCATCAATGACAGGTACTGAGGAACAAGAGACAGAGGGAGGCTCCCCCTCCCATTCACACGCCTCTACACACACACACACTCATGTACACACACAAATCACTCCTTCACATCCAACCACAACCACCTAACCCCCCCCCCAATCTCAATTACCATAGCCGCGGCAGATGTATTGGGCTTGTCAGTTCTCAAGCAAGGCTGTGGAGGAGATGTGGGCTAACTTATCTCATCTAATTTAACCAAGCTATAATCAGACAACACTGTGGAGCTCATTTATGGTCCGACTGGATGGAAGGTTTCAGAGGTGGTGGGGTGTGTGAGGGTGAGGATAAGGGGGGAGGACACGGAGGCAGATACAGACAAACTGCAATCAGCTCATCACAGGTCAGAGCAGCAGCCTAAAGGTTCAGATTAAAGTCATTTAGACAAACAAGGTTAAATCCCTGCAGAGTGTAGAAAACCAGCAGATAGAAGACAGCTGGAGATCAGCAATCAAGGAGGTGAAACACAGTTACACTCATTTAACTGTGCTTCGTAATGCTGTCGATACAATTTGACCAGTGTCGGCGAGCCAACGCCCTAAACGCTCCAAAAACGAGAATCAGCTCGAACAAGAGCTGCTGTCAAGGAGATTAGGCCTGACGTTTCCACAGTCGACGCCCAGTTTGCAGCCGAATGTCAAGCTCTCGTATTTTTTCCCTCATTAACCGTCGTGCCCGGTCAACAGCGGACCGACTCCAATCGGCTCCACACAAAGTCCCATGAATCCTATCTCCGTCCTCTTCACTCCACCAAATTCAATTAAAAAGAGAAATTGGCAATTAGATCACTGTTATGATCCTGTAACAATGATCTAATCTGTAATTCATTGGCTGGTGTTCCCCTGGGGTGGGGGCATGGGGGGTGGGGGGCTTGATGGAGTGGCTCGGAGACTCCTTGGCATTCACCTCAGCTCGGGCGGTGCACAAGGGCGCAGGTGGAGCCGTGGGACCCCGGTGCAACCGGAGGCCTCTATAGTGTCACCACCGGAGCCTCGGTTGGCCTGCGGCAAGAACACAACCTGTGACACACACTCATTTGTTTTGTTTTCATATGCATGAGAGCTCATTTTGCAGGTTGTACGTATAATATATGTGCACACACACACACAGAGGAACAGCTGATGTGCAAAAGGCAGAAATGTACACAAACACTCGCTCCTCTCGTGGGAGGAAAATTTTTACTCCTTAATTGAATTAAGTCAATTCCATTTGGTTAATGAAGGGGCGGGGGGTAGTTTGCCCTTTCAGCAGCTTCAGGCTAACAATCACATTGAGACAAGGGAGTTGGAGGTGGTTAGAGGAGGGTGGGGTCACAATCTCTAGACTGGAACCAGTGTCTTGTCAACACCTTTGTGACTGGAGTCATGCTACAGGAGCAGTGCTACAGCTCCACCATATGTGGACTGTCTGCAGCGCTTAGCATCAGCGCTCTGACCTGAAGCAGCAGCCATGTTTGTGTATTTGTTATTTAAAAGGCTTGTTACCTGGCAACATTTAATACATTAAAGGCTTTTTTTTATCTTATCATCCCTCTCGTGGTGCTTATATTTAGTCTGGGGATAAATGCAGTGTCCTTTGTAGCAGACACGCACACCTACACAGACACAGAGCCAGTGGCAACAGGAAAAGCAAACTGACTATCATATATAGGTGTATGTGGGCTTGTGACACACACATACACACAGAGGCATATGCACACAGGAACAGTGTGATTGCTCTGCTTCGCTCGTTTAGCACTTCTAAGGCAGAGATCCCCAGAGGCCACCCATCACATCCAGTTACTGTGGCACACAGACGCGACCAGGCCCCACCTGGCTGCTCTCACCTCAATCTGTAGGAGGCAGGAGGCAGTAGCACCATGTCGCTCTCTTTCTCACTCACACACATCACTCAAGATCAAAGATGTGGTCACACACACACACTGATACACTGATCTCTCTTATCAAAGATCACAAGGACTTTCCGCTGTACAGACTTTTGTACAAACTTCCCGTCACGCACCTAAACTTGTTACGAATTGCCTCCTCGTCTTAAATCACAAAAGTACATTGCTAGAACACGACTGTGTCGTAGTCACACACACTCAGACTTTGCACGGGAGGTGTGAAGACGCTCTGCCTGCAGTCCTGTAAGAGCAGACAGACTCAGAGTATTATCATCTCCATCCCAGCACCCATTTGAACTACTTTCATGTAATTAACATAAAATGAGTGAAACAGGTCATTAACAGATACTTTTAAAGAAGAGGACTAATGAGACAGCGCTGCTTTGACTGTTGAGTCATGCTGACGGCATCAGCTGCTGAGATAAAGATGTAATAGCTCGCTCAGAGTGGGGGGGGGGCAACACCAACAGATGCAAAAACAAAGATGGGAGGCAGATAGCTGGAGCGGGAGTATGCCGGGCAGGGTGAAACTGGGGGTAGGTGGAGAACGAGAGGGTAAAGGAGGTGGAGGAGGTCTGCTTGGTGATTAGTGATCTCCCGTGCTGGTTGAGCCTGACTTGTCACAGGTTGACATGGGATGCAATTATAGAGGGGAAGTTTCCCAGCCCCTCAGGCATGTGCCAGCCATGCTGTCAACGCCGGCTGATGTGTGGGCTCTTGGCACTGCCAAAGGTGTCACAGGCGCTTATGTGTGCTCAAAACTGCTACGCTCCCATTAAAATTGGCCTTAGCTTTCCCAGACGCACTGAATGATGACTGCGCGCGTGCGAGTGTCCGTGCACATGTGCTCAGTTACCTTTGTTTGAGTATTAGTTAAACCCTACTCCACTCTCAGCCTTCCCTCGGTCTCTCTTTCTTATTTCCTCTGAAGCTACAAGGTAAAGCCACAACACTTGTGATTCTGCTGGCTTCTCATGCTGTTCCCACATCTTCTCCTTTTCCCGTATCAGCCTGCATATGACTCTGCCAGCAGTGCGAGTAAGCTCTATAAGACCCAAGGCAAATTACCTCAGCGGGACGCTACACTTCTCTTCCCCTTGCTTCTTCCTCTTCCTCATCGTCTTCTCTTTTCCCCCTTCTCTGCATGTCACAAATCAAAGTGTGTACCTCAGCACTGGCTGCACGTAGTGGGAGAGCAGCTTAAAACAAATTCAATGTCCTCCACTGGCAGATTCATGTCTATCCTACAGTGTGAGAAAAAACTGCTCCACTAGTCCATTTCTTCGCTATGTGGGAAAAAAGAGAACATGTTCTTTTACCAAAGGACACAGATGGTCATCTGAACTTTTGTCCAACCTTTCTTTTTTTTTTTTATCATAACCTTTTTTTCAGAAAATTGATTTGTACAAAGACTTCCACACGACCATCTAGTGGCTTGAAAGCCATGCTCGTGAGCCATCAGGTGTGATTTTCCACTTCAGACAATTTTTTTAGGAGAGGAAATGGCCTGAAATTGGATCCTCTGGCAGCTTGCAGTTCCTCTAAACTAGCCTTGGGCAACACAATACCTAGATGCACCACTTCTTCTCTGCTGTCATTTCCAGAAAGATCCAAGTTCTACAGATGCTGCCACTAATCCTAAGAAAGGGGGCGGAGAGATGGCTCTGAGTCCTGATGCTCATCCTCACCTACGCACATCTGTGCACAATCACATACAAAGATAATTGTATAACATGTTTAGGGGAGGCTAGCTCTGGTTAAGAGAAGCCATGAAAGGTGTGCGACGGCAGCCTGTTAGCAGGCCTATAGGAGTCACTAGGGTCTGCTGCTGTGCCCTGTTAGCGTTGTTAGCAATAAGTGTAGTCAGCCAGCAGGACGTGTCCCTGTGTCCTCTACCTGAGGCCCCGCTGTGATCACACAGCAGGCGAGCATATGATGCTTCTTCGCCCCTCACAGTTCATAGCCCAACACCCCGACCAAGAGGGCCTGATTAAATCAGGGGAACAAGGGCTAATTAAATAGGGTCTGATCAGGAAGGAGTAAATTATTTAACACTGCCCACACATACTGATGTCTCGTCAGATCCTGAACTAGAGGCGTCTTTTTGTCGCTTTTGTCTCCTCTCTCTCTTTGTCTGCCTCGTCTCTTCTGCTGTTTTTACGACATTTGCACCACTTTCATCGTTCATCTCTTAAATGGTGCCATTCAGTAGCCAAGGCACAGTAGTGAAACAGTCACAGAAAGAAATGCAGGGCCAGGGCTGGTTGGAAGATAACATTGTGTGTTGATTAAAGACGTGGAGGGAGACACCTACAAGATCCCTGACAGAAATATCTGCCTGTGGAGAATTTTAACAATGGGACAAGTGAAAATGTTAACTGTTGGTTCCTTCTGCTTTCACACTGATATTTTTTATGACAGAAACCCCCCTCCTGCTCCTGCCTCACCCTAACCTATGCATTTTGAAATAAATAGCCCTTCCTGTTTTATTATACCCTTTAGAAACCTGTAGACTGTTAAGAGTGCTTTTTGCTGATGCTGTGATCCAAGCAGTACGACCAAAAGTTCACTGAGAAACTCATGTATTCATTCACTCAGCAGGGGATGGCATTTTCCATTTCTTTTGCTCAATGTTGTGGTCTTTTTCTGACAGCGGCGCTCTCTCTGGGCCAATTTCAGACTTTCTGATCACCCACTGCACCGTGCACATCTTTCAGCTGCTACAGGGTGCTAACTACAAAACCTAAAGCCCACAGGAAATCACTGACCCATGACAGTGTGGACTGGAGAAAAAAAATGTGCTTCATTGCCTTGTAAACACTGCGTTTTGCATTTACAATCTGTTGTCATGAAACAATTAACCTTGGGAAAAAGCTGCAAGCTACCACAGCATGGGAACATTTGAATGCAGCACTCCATATTCCCTATCATTACAAAGGCTTCTACCAAACAAACTGAATGAATCAATTAGTTTTCACAACACCAGGCCAACTGTAACTCTACAAAGAAAATCAGGAGTGATTGTGCAAAACTGTACAAACTTCTTAGTGGAAACTATTGCTGTTTTTAACAAAACAGCAGTGCATTAAAGAAACACAAAGGGCTGTGCAGGTGTGGGGCATGTTGCTTAAGGTACCAGCGAGATGAGGAAATGCCGCCCAGGAAGGCTATCGAGATTGAACACTGGATTTTACAACTCTTAATTGAAAGTTGTCAAATGGTTCATGCTCTGCTGCAGTGGTTGTGAAGTGAACAGTGGAGTTAGCTTGTTCACATTACGCAGTAATATACCAGGAACGCACAATTTGATTAACAAACACAACGCGCTGCCGGATGACGACACACTGCGTTGCAGCAAGAGCTGAGCCAAGTTCAACTTTTTGTTTTATCCCCAGGTGACCTGCAGGTTTTTGCTGGAGTCCTCTACATCTGCACCCCCCACAACGTGACAAAGTAGTAGCCTGATTGCCTGTCTGAGCAAGGCCTTACTGTGCTTACCTTTACTGTCTGCAGTGTCTTGCTGAGAAAACTGATGACCCAAAGAACACTGAGAAGTTTCTTTACAATTTTGTGGGCAAACTGGTGCAGGAGGGTGGTGTAGTTATTTAGTAATTATGTGGACTTGGGTTTCTTTGGCACCAATTCAACGCTCTGTTCTGTCCAGAAATGGGTGTTTCTGTAAGATTCACAAAAAGGAGAGAGAAGACCTGCACAGCACTGACTGTCATCACCACTGCCTCTATGCCACTGGGACTCGAGGCTTTGCCTAGTTTGCATTTTTTCAGGTGACAGCGTACATCCTCCTGGATAAAGTGTGTAGGGCTCCATGGTCAGAGCAGTTCTTCATACTTGTCTGAACAGCTGAAGGTGCTGAAACATGCATGTTAAGTTTTCAAGTCTTTAGGAAAACTTGCAGGGCCAGTTATTGTGGGGTCATCACTGTTTTGGAATAATATTATATTTGTGGGCCTATTTTTAGGTATTCAAAATAGAACAGTAATTATGAGAAAACTCCAGGCTCATTCCCTGGAGACCTGCTGGCTTCTTCTGGGTTTCATTAAAGATGTCGAGGTTTAACATTGGTCTAAAGTAGAACAGAAAATGATGGAGATGAGTGAAAACTCAATAACACTGGTATTTTCTTTTAATTATCTTGATGTTCATCATGGTCGAAACCAAGTCCCCAGACTGTGATATTCAAAATTAGAACTGGAGTAACGTTGTCATGGAAACACAAATCAGCAATACATGTGGAGCCTTGACATATCACCAAGTAAAGAGGGTCCAGGTACATGAAGAGCATCTTTTAACAGCGTCTGAAAGTCAGCATTACTTTAATTATTAATGGGTTTTGTAGCAGCCAAATGAATAACTCAGTTTGCAGTAAAACATCATGACACAAAACTGTATAAAAAAACTCTGAACAAAGGTGTGCAATTGCTTTTTAATGTGCTTTTCGCTCTCTGTGCTTTAATGCACCCGAGGCTCTATAGGCTGTGTTGTGTCTGTGCATAATCTAGGGCATATTCATTATGAAAACAACACTTTACTCCAGTGGCAAAATGATGTTGACCTTTGCGAAATCGAATACTAGCAAACCGTGTCTCATTGTTCAAAGATAATAGCTGGGCAACATCCCTTATAAGGCAGATGATGTTGCTGGCATGCTGAGTGCCAGCCTCACTACTGGGTGGGTGTCGGACTGCTGATGACTCATTCTTCATCCCCTTTAGAGAGACCTGGGTGACAGGTTTCTGTTTTAGGTGCTGTAACAAAGTGTTTCCTGTCATCTGTGAATTTTGTTTCATTTAGATAAATGATTGAGCAAAAATCTCCTTTTGTCTTTGCAACGCCTACCTGAGGTTTACTCAGCACAGCATGTAAAAGAGGAGGAGGAGGAAGCGAGAGACAGAGAAAGGGAGAATTAGAATGAGAGTGAAAAAGAGGGGGAGACAGTGGGCCAGCCACCCTAAAGAAGCCTCGTTCATTCCCCAGGGAAATTGCATCACATATTGATCCATGTTCCCTGCATCTAATGGACACAGAGGGTGGAATTGCTGGTGGCAATTGGGAAATAGCTATGAGAGTAACAAGGAGTCATTAAGGCATAAAACCCAGGTTAGTCACCTGAGGACCTTTCACCTGCCTTCACACAGTCCTCTCAGTGCAGGCTGCCTCAACAGCCACATATACCGAGGAGTTGCAGGTTCACAGGCTCAGACGAGCATTTGTCTCCATTACAGCTCTTACACTGGCAAATAAACAGGGGAGACAGACAATCATTCTACATTACATCCATGACTATAGCACTTTACATTTTCTATCAGCGTAACAGACTCCCTGGGCCATCTCACAATCCTCACATTCATTTTTTACTGCCTCTCGCACATTCTGCTACTCATGTGCACAGATGGAGCTTTTACCAGGCAGGGATTTCCACTACTGCTATAACATTTATGGCCCATTCTCCAAGGCAAAAACACCAAGATCCAAAACAAGGTCTGGTTCCTAACCCAGATCTGTCATGCCATCAGTGTTTGTCGTGCTACTTCAAAACAAAACAACAGAACGCAAAACACAGCCGTCAGTATCCAGCCTGCACCCGTTCTTTCCCCTTCCAGCTCAATGTCCGATCCGTTTACAGAAAGGGCAGCGGCTACATTTCAGCCCGCTGCGGCTTAGTTTTTTCCTCAACAAACAACAAATGTATTCAAAAGGGTTTTTCATCCCCGTGCTAAAGCAGCAAAAACAAAATTGAAGGCTGAAGAAAGACAAAGGCAAGACCAGAGCAGCCTGTAGAGAGGGAATCTGTGATTATCATTAGAGTAGAAGGAAGTGGGAGGACCAGCTTCACAGTCATTTTAGTTTGTGGGTCTCTCAGTTTGATGCAAAACCTTAGGGCTGCACAAAAGGAAGGCTGTTCATTTTTTGTCCGGCTTTTTTCACACCTAAACAGGCAAAACTAATAATTTTAACAATGTATTTTCTAAACTTAATTATGTTCCTTTTAGCTGCCAATGCACAACAAAAGGACTCAGCGCCCTGCACAATTTCAATTTGATTTTTAATCAATTTTTATGGCTTTTTTCACCTAATAACAACTCTTAACTATCTGTATTGTAATTCAAATCCTTCATTATTCTTAGAGGCGTGTGGACAATTTCACACATATCAGGCACTTACCTGCATGTAAATTATTGATCACCTTTCAACCCCTAAAAAAATGAATCGACTCAGTGCATGTAAATAAGGTGCTACACTTAGCCGAGGTGTCAGACTGGCGGTGATTTTGATTTGGTACCATTTGGATATTAAGTGCAGTGGATATTGAGTGCTGTTACAGCCAGGGACAGGCAGCATCAATCTCTGTCAGAGAGGTGGAAATCTGTCTGCAGACAGCAGCAGCAGCAGCTGGGAAGGAGCCACAAGAGCCAACGCCAGCTGCATAAAAACTGGAATCCCACAAGTGTTCCACACAATGAACTGTATAGAAGCTTAGATATAGTATCTCATCTTGGTCACGTATAGTGAACTGCATACAAGCTAAGCTATAGTATCTCATCTTAGCTCTTGGGCGCTCACAAGATGCCAGTGATTGTAGCAGGCTGCAAACAGATTCAGCTCAATTTATAACATATCAAGTATCAAGTGTCATTTTAAGACCTCTCAGGATGGGTGTCACACACACGTATTTCAACATCATCAGCTGCAGCATGTGTGCTGAATGCTGTTTTGTGCATATTTGTTGAAGATCTACATTGCTCCAGCTCTATTCTGGCACTGCTAGTTTTGGCTGCGAGCTGCCTCTCACGGGATCCCCCCCTAAAAAGTTACCTGATGAGCCACCGTCCTCACAGGAAACAAGAGTAGGGGAGGAGTGGGGGGGTGGAAACAGAGACAGAGAGAAAGAGAAAGCTCTCATTATTTCTCCCTAATTGCCCACGAGTGACCCTCCTGATTCCCCCCTCTGCAACCAGGTACGGTGCCTCATTACAGGCAGCCTCCTCAGTTCTCCCAGGAGGAACTCATGAAAAGGCCATGAAAGGCCTCGTCTGACAGGGGCCAGCCAGACTGGACCAATTAACAGGGTTTTTCTGTGCTCTGACTCGCCACACTGCAGTTTGCAACTCATCTATGGTGCGAGACTTCGCAGACGTCCTAGGTCAGGTTGGGATGGTTTGTTCGGAGGGTAGAGGGGCAAAGAGATGAGGGCAGCGCCATCTAACCAGTGCTTCTGTTCCATTTACATATCACACCTCCTTTCTCTTACAGTCTGTTTTAGGAAAATAAAAACAGAGCTGACTGTAAAAAGATGGGTTTTTAATTTTGATTAGCTTTGAGAAGGAAAATTAACTGAACATTAATTAAAGTTGAGAGTAAAACCATTTACATTTTCTATTCAGGGCAAAAAAAAAAAGTTGATTAATTTTGGATAACTACTCAAACTGCGACAGGCCATTGAAACTTTAAAATATAGATGTTTTGTGGTGCTCGAGCATCACTGCTCTATGAAGGCTAAATGTAATTGTCTCTCAGCTTCCCAGAGCCAGGTGACTTAGTGTGTGTCTGAATAAATGACCCAGTCAAGGTGAGCTCCCTGTGTCAAGCCAGGAGCATCAAAGACAAACCACGCAACCTTGCCAGAGGACCCGTTTTCCTTTCACCTGGAGAACTCCATTTTCACTCTCCAAGGCTTGATGCATTCAAGCCCATCCTGATCGTTGTAATGACTGGTCAAAAAAGGAGAAAAAAAAGAGTCATTCAGAGAGCCTTCTGTCTATTAGTGACATGAAAGACAAGACTTTCAAAGAGCATTCTCCTTCCTCTTCAGGTCTGAAAGACACACACATTCTCCTCAAGGTCACATTAGTTTCCACTGGAGTGATTCAAAGCAAAAATCACCTGAACGTAAACAACGCTGCCTGATGGAGTGGAGGACAATGACGGGGGCTGACGACAATGATACCACCCTGCAAGAGAGTCTATGACAGTTGCAGCGACGGCGTATTTGGGCAGAGGAAAAGGGGAGTGAGGGCTGTGAGGGGTGGGGCTGGATGGAAGAGGGGCACTGATTGGTTTGCCATCTCATGGGGTGCATGTTTGCCTGCAGGGAAAGGTCACGGGAGGGAACAGGAGTAACGAGGTGTGAAGGGAAGGCACTGTCCTCGGCTCCTGGGCCCTGAGAGACAGCCCCAGCGAGGTGTTAATGCACATGCTGCAGCCTCCCAGGTTCTGTTTATTACACCTTTCGAGGGAAGCCGGCCTGGAGTTTCACCATCAGTCAATACGGCTGAAAACATGCTAATCAGAAGCACCAACTGGCAGCAAATCCGACTCCCAGGCCCACTAACAGATGAAGAGGAGATGTGGAAAAGCTCGGCGGTGGTTTTTTTAATATTAGCGTGTACACTTCATACTGCGAACGACATCTCTTTACTCAGAGAGAAGGGGTTAAAGGGTTAAACTGCTGAAAAGGATGCAAGCACCATGTGTTATTTTTGTTCTTTTTCTCAGTAACTGGCCATGTCAAAAATGCAGCTCACTTCTCTCTGAACCTGTCCACTCATCTGTCGAGGTCTAACCTTCGAGCCCATAGCATGAGCTGCCATCTGACCTGTTAACAACTGCTCAGCTCACATCCTTACAGATTCATCATGCTGCATTTTAAAACCAGCATGCCCTTATTGTTAAATTACATGGGATATCTTGGTATATTTACTGAAAACAAAGAGATTAGTAGAGACAATTAGTAGGTTTTTATCTCCCACTGGTGGTGTTGTTAATGGTTATGTTTCTCAGAATCAGGACTACATTTCCCATGAAACTTAATTCCTGCCAGAAAGAGGATCTTGGCAAGCAGTGCTCCGTTTGTGTTTTGTTGGTTTTTGTCTCAGTGTTTTCCTCTACAGTAATGAGGAGAAGAGATTTTTCACAAATTACAGGGAGAAGTGAAACAACAGTCTCTGAAGTAGCTTCAAAATTAGATTTTTTGTACAGGAATCAATGACGAGTCTGCGTTGTTTTGGAAGTCAGTGTGTACTTCTACACTTTATATGGTATCACAATTCTTTATCAGGACGTGTTGCATGTTATCAGGACATTAGTTTGATACCTTCTTAGTTTCACATTGCAGATCCTCACTGAAACTATTGTTTGTTTTGTTTGTCTGATGTGTTTTCAGTCACATTATCTCATCAGTATCAGTATTTTATCCACAGAGAAATTCTAGAGAATGTGGATAATGAACATTTGGGTTTTATCTTTGTCGAATTTATTACTTGAATTCTTAATTTCTAAAACGGTGCAGGTGTTGCAGGTTTGTGTGTCCATTCAGACGACATTCATTTGGTTCCAAGTGGATCATTTTTTTCCTTTGTCTGTTCAAGTAAATACCCGGCTAACTGAGAAATATGGACGTCATATGAAAAAGGAAACTTTCTATTAATAACTGGCAGTGATGGTTGAACAGTCTGTGTCAGCCTTGTTTTATTTTCAGCCAACACGTCTGCTTTTGTATTTATCAGCTGAGATGAATTTGAACTTTGTACACGTCTGTTTTTTATGTCTTGTTAACGTTATTGCTTTCAGTGGTGTTCTGTGCTGAATAACTATGTAATTAATAACTGGCATATTCAGTAATATAATTATGATCATGTTTCCAGTAACCTACATGTGGTCTATTGTGTATTATTATAATTATATTTCAATATTATCACAGCCAGGACACAATGATTTTCAACTAATCTGCATGTTTGTAAAGCAGGTGCAGTGATTTACAAACGTAAAAATTCATATATTGACTTAATATAAAGAATAAACCAATGAACATTCGATCCTTATGTAAAAGAAAATGTGCGTTTCAAAAAGGCAAAGTCATAACAAAATGACCTTAACACAACCTGACATGCTACAACCCTTGTTTTGTTTCCAGAACGGTCCCTGCAGCCGCAGCAAAACTGCTGTCTCTCCATGAACTCAACCTGAGAGAGGACCACATGGGAGGCCGACCCTCATTATGTATAAAATATCATTAATTAACTTTATTGAATGAGTCACAGTATGGTTTCCACCACATAGTTCCCTCAGGGTCCCTTGCCCAAGACCCCACCTTGCCCTGTTCGGAGCCAGTGAGCCAGCATCCTTCACATCAGCCCGTTCTCTAAGCCGAGGCTGGTTCTAGGTGACTTTTCTCCCCTCTTGTCATTGCTTAGAAAGCTGCCAGTAATTTATAATGTTGTGACAGTCAAATAAACAGGGCTGCTGCTTGCTGGAGTGAAAAGTCCTGTATTAAAGGGAATCAAAACAGCTCCAAATGGTGCCTTGAATGGAAATAATCTTGGTGTAAGATCTGTTCGGGGCTGGCTAATTTAAATTTGTTCAGGGTGACAGCTTACTGCAAGAGGGACATAATGAAGTCCATTATCATCAGTGGTGCAAATTCTAAAGAACGATAACTCTCATTATCAGCGCTTTCCTGTATACGAAGGAAATATGTTCATCCATTATGAAATGTGCTGAGAATGACAACATGGAGCAAACATAAGACGATGTAAGCTGTGACTCGCCTCTGGGAAAAAAAATGGGATGGAGCTCGCTGGAGAGTGGAGAGTGGACAAGTCTCTTTTTTTTGTACAATGCCTTCACTTGCTTTATTTATGGATGAGGTGATGGTGATTTTCACTGCACACGAGAAGCCCATGTATTGGATTTTAACACAGTCAAGACTGTAATAGGTTGATAATTTTGATATCGCACAATGCTGTACGCAGTGGTATGCAACAGCAAGACAGCCTGTGCTTTTATTTACAGTGCCTTTTCTTGTGGTAATCTGACATCTGGTAGACCATGCCAGACCTTGAACAGTGTCTTCCCAGGCATTATCTCATAAAAACAGAGCCTTGATAATGCTGTTCCATTAGACAAGCAGCGGAAATAACAATAAGTCATTTTGGCCAGAATTAATTGATAAACAGGGAAATGAGGGAAGTCTCCAGATCTGTAACCCACGATAACCACGGCTTTGCTAAACTTAGGAAGACAGGACTTCAAGCTGTTTCAAAAATATATTCACTTCAAAGAGTATAAAAATATGTTTGGTGCCAGGATAATCATCAAAAGTAAGTTCAGTGCCAGCAAAAAGTGTTGCTGAATGAGCTGGAGTGGAGGAAATGGGAAAGCCAGGTGCTTGGGGGGGGGGGAGTCACACACACATACTAATGCGCCATTAAAAGTCAAGAGCACACATTCAGGAACAAGAGACTGAATCAAACACAAAGCGATGCGCTAATAATTAAGAAACACTGATTTGGAAATATTTTCAGCTCTAAAATAACGAATGTGTTTATGGTCACGGTTCAGTGCCGCTGCAGCCTAAACCTTATGTCCATGTAGAGCAACTGCAGCCACTGAAATGTCACATCTAAATTTTTCATGCAGCAGGACTGAAACAATAACAAGTCAAACTAAACCAGTAAGACTGGCATTCTACCTCAGCCAAACAAAAAAAAAAGTTTAAAGCAGTAAGAGAAAAACTCACTTTCTGAATTCTGAATTACTTTAAGCAAAACTTCATGAAACAATAAAAAGCTATGTATCAAACGTCAGTTGTCTAACACTCACGCCAAGCTTTGTTCCCATCATAACTAACCTGGCCACTGGATAACAATAATAATAAAGACGTAAGTGTGGGTCATAACAAACTGCTGCACAGACGACCTGACGCCTCGTTCTTTATGGGAAGACAGTCTCATTTACTCTGTACAACACCAAGAGGAGTCTCTGCCGGCTGCTGCTAGACAGGAAACAGTGCTAGCACATAACCCACGGACATATTATGGATACTGGACTCAGATGACGCACATGCGTATCATCATAAACGCTGCCATTGCATCTCGTTGGGATGACATTTTCTGGGGTCTGGGAAATGTTTTTGCAGCATCACGAGTGGCTACTGGGCCAAACTGATCCTTTAAGGGTTTTCATGAGTATAAAATCAGGAAGTATCTACTGAAGAAACCCAATGCAGTGTTTCTACTCTACACTACTGGTCACAGCTAGTGATTATTGTGAAACCATTTTTCCTACATTCCAAGCACCCATTCGTTTTGGTTTGTTGAAACTTGTTAAAGGTTGTGTAATCCATCCCAGTGAAAATCAAGTCTCATTATTATTTTTTTTTCCATTATCCTTATGGCATTACTTGGTAACAATACTGAAACTCTGAAAAAACAAATCTCCTCAGACTTAACATTTCCTGTGATGGATTACACAACTGAGAGAAGTTTCAACAGTCAGGTAATTGATTTTCATACCAGAGCAAATGAATAGAAAAGAAAAAAACACATTCAAAAATCTGAAAAACTACAACATGTCATGATGTGTGGACACTTCAACATGGTTTTCAGCATAGTCAGTAGTAGGTAAGCACAATATATTAGTCGCTGACATAAAGTTTCAGGCCTTAATAATGCCATGAATAGTTTATTTATCAGTTAACTTCTGATAAAGTGCAGTAAACTGAATCAAATGAATATTTGATCTGATCCCCCTTTGCCTTTGTAACAGCACCAGTCCTCCTCAGTACACTTACACACAGTTTTTCAAGGTATTTGGTAGGTGGGTTGTTCCAAACACCTTGGAGAACCTGCCACATTTCTTCTGTGGATTCAGGCTGTCTCAGTGTCTTCTGTCTCTTCATGTAATCCCACACTGACTCCATGATGTTGAGATCAGGGCTCTGTGGGGGCCAGACCATCTGTTGCAGGACTCCTTGTTCTTCTCGTGGCTAAAGATAGTCATCATTGTCATGCTGCAGAATGATGGGTGAGAATCTAAACATCTAAAGCGCCTAAAACTTTTGCATAGAAATGAAAAAATGGTAATTATTGTTCCAAAAATGGAAATTCAGCTGGTGCACTGATAGCTTGGAGCCCTTTCTTACAATAGCTGTGCTTCTTCTGTTGCTATGAAATAATACGAGGAGTATAACTATGCTACAGGGAGACAGACGCATGTCAGTCTCTGCAGAATCATGTCAGTTCAGGCCACAAAGAAACTCACAAAAATGTTGGAGGTTGTATCATATCAAACATTATCTACTGTGGTCATCCTCGTTTTATTCACATTTCCATCTAATCCACAAGTTATCATATTGTGTTGTAACTAAGAGATAGTGAATGATTATTGTTATTGGCCCCTAAAATCCATATCTAATCAGCAGTTATCCCTCCTTCAAAATGCACTGAGGTATATTGGACACTGCTCACATGAACTCTCTAACCCGAATGTAAAAAAAAAAAAACCAAGGCAGCGTTGCAAAGCCATAAAGTAACTACCATCATCTTCATTATGAAAATCAAATGCACAACAAAGTCTTGGATACGAGTGACTTTCAAGGCAAGAAAGACAAAGGACACATATCAAAAACACTCGTCCTCTAACAATGTTCACTGCATTCAGTCCCTGTTCCATCTCCGAGGGATCTTCGTGTCCCACACGTTCCTTTTTCACCGACTCCTTCAGGTCAATATTAGCACAAGGAACTCCAGCTACTTGATGTACCCCAGTCAAATTTACCAAACACTGTTTGACTCATGCGATTAAATCTGAAGATGAAAGAATCGCCAAGGGCAAACAGCTCCTTAGGCTATACACTAAATACCCAGACTCTCTACTTTTAACAGTAAGGCACAATTAAGAATTTAAATGGATCCTGCATGAATGTGCTTCTGCTGCGAATCTGACTGACTTTGAAAATATCATAATTAGTGTCAAGCCTGGCTGACATTGTCCAAAGTCTGAAGTCTAACTATCTTCACTGATCTGCTGCAGTGATTACGGGGTAAAACCAGGAAATATGACACAAAATGTACCCGAGAAAGAATAATATCATTAAGTCAGGAGCTGTAGCTGTGTACTCCTGGAGGGGCCTGGCGGAAACCTACATCTATTTTACCTCCACACTATTTACTTTCAACATATAATTCCAACTCTATTACAGCAGATAGAGAAGGACAAATATGACAGAGCAACAGACAAATGGGAAGGAAGAGTGAGAGAGGTGCAGTGAGAAATAGAGAAGGAAAAGGAGGAGTGGGGGGCAGAGGGGCTGTGAGAGATAGGCAGAGTTGGGCACGATAAGGAATCACAGATAAAGGCCTCGAGGGTGCAGACGTGTTCCAGAGAGGAGTGACCAATCAAGATAGAGTGAAAGAGGGGGTAAAATTGTGATAAGAGTGATGACAGAGTGTAAAATGACTCAGTGAGCCCTGGCAGTGGCATTGGCTCTGACCTCGCATTCCTCATCCCAGTTCAGCGAGGTTTAGGACTGTGCCAGCTGGTTGTAGCGACGCAGTCTGAACCCGCTGCTTTTCACAAAAAGCTAAAAGGCATTTGGCAAAGACAAAGGCCTCCTCAGACTGTGACAGTGTTTTACATACAAAGAACAGGTTTCAACAACTAAAACGCAGTTTTTCATTCAAGCGTTTTATGACCTTGGTAACCTATTGGCAGGGCTACACGTTTTCTCAGTGCCTTTCATAACACATGACTGCTACGAAAATGATGGTGCTCGTGATTAAAAGAATCCATCATTGACTGTATATTGAAAATGGGATGTGAACATCTGTCTCCCGTGTCAAAGTCGCCCACTTTGTTAACCCCCTCAGCCCATCCAGGCTCCTCTCCTCTCCAAGTGTTTCAACAAACAACCACTGCTGCTATTTTGATAAAAGCTAAAAAGCTGCAAACCGTCAAACTGAAAGGTCTTTTCAGTGCGTCCTAGTACTATATACCTGTGTGACAAAAGCAAAAACAAAACCTAACCAGACAGAGGCCTCTGCAGACCACCAACATCGCACATAAATAAGATCCATACTCTCAAATAAGCACTGATGAGGTGATTTGCAGGTGAAAAGACGAGTATTTTACATTAAATCTGGATGAAAAGCTAAAGTTTTACAGATGTCTGTTATATAGCATAACTACTGCTTTATTTCAAGAAAGTTAAAACCTGTTTCACAGTGGGTGCATTAATTCTTTAAGTGGGTTAGGAGCTTCTTACTGTGGAGCCAGGTTTTTGACACATCCATCACTGCGGCTGTTATTTAAAATCAGATCCTCAGCCGTATCATCTAAACTGAAACTGTAGCAGGACCCTGTCAAATGTGGGGCCCCGTATGGCTCCGAATGTTGTCAGGTGACAACAAGAGACTGGGAAAAGCTGCTCATGACAAATGTCTGCGCAGCACCATGAAGATTTTCTGGACACTAACCTTTTCAAATAAACAGCTAGTGAAACAAACAGGACAGGGATGTATGCATGTCACCGTAACAAGGAGTGGGTGGAGTTTGAGCAGCCATGTTCTGTAGCATCTCACAGATCCTTAGATAGATCCTGGAGAGAAAGCACAAATGAGGGAGCCCAGAACATTCTTGCAGAAGAGTAGAGACACAGTTGAAGGAAATGAAGCTGACCTGAGGCTGTCATCAAATCAAAAGCTGTCTCTATCTCGCACTATAGAAGTGCATTACTCACAATGGTTTTGTGCATTTAATTGAAGATATTAACAAGACTAGAGGGCGACACACACATTTGAACAGATTGACAATTACGTCAAACTGCACCTACAATCTCCCCGTAACTCCACATAATTTGAAAACAATCCCTTTGTTCAGGCTTACTGCAAATCTCAGAGAGATGCACTGGGAACTCTCCGTTTTCTACCTGCATCATAAATTTTCATAAGCAGTTGAAGCAGGGGGCATATTTTGTTTTCTGAATAGTTGACAGTTGCAAAGTGCACACATATTGACAGTGATTAGAATCCGTGAGGGCTCACTGCCAATGAATATTCAAGAGCACCTGTCTGCAGCTGAACCCGCGGCTCAACAATGCGTGGTTGGAGCGTTCAATTTGAGTCTGTAAGATGGAGTCCTGCTACACTCGATATAAAATGAGGAATTACAAGCGTGTGCACTGGGTTACACACTGGTGTGCACTGATCAGAATACACACTTAATTTAGTTGGTTTAGTCTGTTTTTAACATTTTGCTCATCAGCTTGTGAAAAAATAGTAATCTTTTAAAGCTCGCCTACACGTGTGACGTGTTTGTGTTTCTACTGATGAAATGCCGTTGTTAATTTAAAGCATCTCATTTAAGATTTTGTCAGTTTGGTTTTGTTGTCTGGACGACTGTCAAAGCAATTAAGTGAAATATTTTCATGCTGCAGTAGCTTCTTAAATTCCACATTCAAAGATACTGTTAAAAAGTGTCCATAAAGAAAGTGGACACTGTGTCTTCATACTTGTGTGTACTTCAGGTCCAGGGCTGTTTTTCCTGGTTCCAATGAAGGGAATTCTTCATGCTTCAGCACACAGTGACATTTTAGATAAATGTGTGCTTCTTACTTTGTGGTAACAGTTTGGACAAGGCCTTTTCCTCTTTCAATATGGCAATGCCCTGCTGCACAAAGCCAGCTCCGTAAAGAAATGGTTGGTGTGGAGGAACTCGACTGGCCTGCACAGAGTCCTGACCTCGACCACATCCAACATCTTTGGGATGAACTGTAAGCCAGGTCTCATTGCACACCTCACTAATGCTCTTGCAGCTGAATCGGGACAAATCCCTGCACCCAGGTTCCAAAATCTGGTGCGAAGGCTTCCCAGCAGAGTGTCATAGCAGGACATTAATCACAATGGTTTTGGAAAGAGATGCTGTACAATTACAAAAACAGGCCAGCAACGTGTGGCATAAACAACTGACCTAGAGCAAGCAAATGAGAAAGCTGAGATTTTTGTTATTCTTGACACCAATCTGTCCCAGTTTTGCTGACATGCTCCCTGCTGAGCTTCTCCTCCACCTTTGGCACAGTCGAGTTCAGAATGAGTCACCAAAATACTGGGAACAGGAGCAGCCGAGACTGCGCCTGGGAAACAGAAACAACAAAGAAACCACCCCGCTGGTGAAAGCCAAACTATAATTCAGGACATCAAACCCCCCCTCCTCCCTGCAGGAATATCATTTGCAAGAATATAATTTTACCTTTGAAACAAATGGGAGGAAAAAAGCAAGTGGCTCGCCTGACTAAATGTTATAAGCCTGAGAGACAATGAGGTCTTCTATCATTACGTGAGTTTAATTTTATTTTAGTTGACTCATGTACAGTGATATAACCTAGTAAATATAGATCCATGTTTTGGATCCCTGCCTGACAAAGCCAGCTGGTTCAGTTAAGTGTGTGATGCTTTCTCTGGCACAGAAAGTGAAATAGGTGGGTGGGCGGCAGTGAAGCAGTTTCAGGGTCTGGAATTGATATCATTGTTTGTGCGATTTAAATGATGATAATATTTGATAAACAAGACACAAAAGGCTGATGCAAGCCGCTATCAACAGCACTGCACCGTCATTTACCACAAATATTCAATTTGTCAAAGCAATTGTTTGAGAATTTGATCACAATTTGGGAATTTGAGCTTTACACTGCTGAGTGCATTAGTATCCAGCTGCAAAATGAGCAGCACTTACACAACAACGCCCAGAAATCAGACTATCATGAGCTGTTTTTGCAATTTAGCTGTTAACCACCATCATCTGTGAAAATGCAGTATTTTGTGTGAAGTGAAAGCCGCTATAGATAGGAACTGTAACCCTGCCATTCTGTAACTATGGAAACAATAATGAGGTCACTGTGCTATTTTAGCTGGGTTTACTTGGAGATCATTACTGACATCACCACACTTTCAGCTGAAGTTTGTGGAAGTTCAGTAAGACAGAGCCTCGGTGGAAACTGAGGGAACTTGTCACACACCGAGTCACATTAAGCTGCCATGTTGCCGGCTATAACCTTCAGTGATCTCACATGGAGCTCATTAGTCACTGCAAACAGTTCAATCCTATTATCACCCATGTCGAAATCAGAAAGGAAAAAAAAAAAGTCAAAATAACCACTTTTTTATTCACAGTAATTACATTTTGTTTGGCCTTCAATCTTCTGAGAAATTCTTTGTCTCCAATCTAAATTCTTTTCTGAATTAAACATTTGTTCGGCGAAAGACAAGCTGTGCTGAGAATGTGAGAGGTCTGCTTCACAGAACATATCTGGAGGTACTTTTTAATAAAAGGTTCCCATTACTGACAAATTGAACTGCTTGTGCTGAGACTAAGAAGTCTAAATTGGAATAAATTCCTGCTGCATCCCCTTACATTCACATTCAACATCATTTGAGCACCCTATGATAAGGCTCCTATCAATTAAAACATGTCCATTTAATCAATAACTTAACTGAGGGGACACGCTGAGCCGAGACAAGCAAATTACACCCTGAAAAAGACTTCATTCATCGGCTTAATTTAGACTTCAGAGTCTCCACTGAAATGTGTTAAGTGAAGAAAAGGCAGTGGTCTGCTTCTGTGTCAAGCACAAGAAGGATAGAGGTTACTCTGCCTGAACCTCAGGAGAGGGAGGGGAAGGTTAGCGTTAGCTAATACTAAATATACAGCTAATTCCATAGAGCATGCAAGCTAATGTTTTCTTGTTTGTAAAAACGACAGCAGAGGATTTAGTGTCGGAGAGTTTCCCCAACAGACGTCTTTTGTTCAACGACCTGTATTTCTGTTTACCGCACAAGGACCTCTTGTGGTCACGCAAATCATAACAGATATCGCTCACGAGTAAAAGCACAAGTAGCGTGCTGTTGTTAAAGCTCCACAGAACACAGAAGACATCGAGGTGAACGGCTAAGTCAACAAACTGGGACCCAGAATTTGGCTCAAGAGGCGAATGTTCTCATCTGGTTTATCAGGTAGCTTTTCTACTCACTTTTGCGCTTTTTGTTACCGTCATAAATGGGACAACGTTGCCATGCCAACAGGGATACCAAATGATAAAACGCTGATTCTGTTCATGTTGGGAGGCAGTGTCACATGACCCGTTCTGTCATTGTGTTTGGAGGACGTGTGGGGTGTCGCATTGGTGAACTGTTTGACCTTGCTGTTGTTGGTCTCCAGTGAAAATGTCATCGACCCTGCCAGGTGTATTTAAGGCTCATTATTTTCCTTCTTCCGTGGTTATTTAGAATATGATGGATGAAAATCAGAAATACAAAACTGAAAATGAAAATCTGTTTTAAATTATTCCATTTACAATATAGTCACCTTGTGCTTTACCCATTTATTGTGTGTTTTTTATTACTTTAAGGGACACGATACATAGCAGCTTGTTTGTGTTTTCTCCCCATTTTCTCTTGACCTGTTGAGTTGTGTTAATCTCAGAAGGAACTAATTCACTGTAAATGGTTTTGAGCATCATCTTGTTGCAGAAGAAAATGTAAACCAATCTGCTGTTTTTAAAACATCCAGGTATTTCATGGTGAAAACTGAAAAAAATGGTTGGGGTGGGAGTCAGTGAAGCAGTTTAAAGGTCCGCAACTGATATTATTTTAGTGCAATTTAAATGAGGATAATATTTGATAATGAAAACAAAACAAACCAGTGTAAACACTTAGCAACAGTACTACACCTTTATTTACCACAAATAAAGGAACTGCTTTAAATTTAACAACAATTTACAAACTGTAGCTTCATCCTGTTGAGTGCATTAGTATCCAGCTGCAAAATAAGCAGCACTTACACATTACCGCCTATAAATCAAATGATAATGAGCTATTTTAGCAATTTAGCAGTTAATCAATACCAAGCACTAAGGTGAGGAAAACAAATATTACACAACACAATGAGACATTCGCAACCCGACAACCCTGATGATCATTTCTCAAAAAACAGACAAAGACAAGTCTCCAGAACGGTAAATTTTAGGGATTTCAGCTCGTATTTTATTTGATTCTGCTTCAGCTATGCTGTGTTTATAAATGAGGAATAAATGAACATAATGTTTAGGAAAGTGAAAATGAATAGAAATGCACGACAATCCTCGTCTGCCTGGGTCAGATTGTGGCTCACAGATAGCAACACTTAACAGTTTGCACACATTCTCTGAGCATCTGAGCGAATGTTGTCCCCCATGTCTCTGCTCTGTCCTTAACCATTTGTACTCTGGTAATGACTCCAACATGCTGTGTTCACTAGATCGAAAGGGAAGAGAAGATGGAGGGGGGGGTAAGAGAGGAGGCTTATCGTACAGTTAAGCTGCAGCTGCAGTTTCCATAACAACTACCTGCAAAAACCCGGCTCCCTCGACCATCATTAGAATAACATTTTTACTCGTCAAGTAAGCATTAGCGGAATCTACATGAGCAATGAGATGGGAGTAACACACACACAGAAAAGCGTCAGTGTCCGCTGGAGCTATCATTTGACAGCCGTAGTAGGGAGCCTTTTTTTCCTGCAGGAGAATATCCAACGGTGTAATTACAGAATGGGAATTGTAAGCTGTGTAGTTTCCCTGGAAAATGCACACATGATGTGTAATCTTCACAGACATGATGTGTAAGACTTCCAGAGGATTGTTGTGCAGGAGTTTAGCACAGCAAATTATTTATACCAGGGTTCGGTTCGCACTGAAACACACTGAAACACAAAAGCATCCTGCGCATAGCTCAGGGCTTAAGAGGCAGGCCCTTGATCATAACCTCTCCGCTTTTTTTCTCCCAGCAGGAACTCCGGCGACCGACTCAAGGAGAAAGGCGTCGTTCCCGTTCAGCCGCTCCTCTGATCATGCATTACGATATCAACTTGAAAAGGGGATAATCAAGAGTTTAAAGAAAAAGTAAAGGGAGAGGGAACACATTAAGTGGTGGCTAGTCCAGGGTATCATTTAAAATCAGCGCTGATGGCTTCATTGCTGCCAGGCTGTATGGGCTGTAACCTTGAGCGAGGGCTGGTGGGGCCCTGGTGACCAGGGAGGGGATGGGGAGAGGGATTGGCTCTTTTTGCATTCACATTCTGCTCAGCAGGCACCCGGGGGCTATAACCCTGAGAATCCGTATTAGGTGAGCCAAAGTCACCATTAATATAGAGCACTGGGCCATACTATAACCTTACACTTCACATCTCTGGGGTGTCCTGAACTGAGAAAAAATGGTACTTTCGAACAATCACTTGGGAGGACTTTCAAAAGTGACCTCTTACCAAAGTCAATCCGTTTGCTTTTCTCTTTTTTTTTATTCATTTTTATCTGTGTTTGCTGTTCCTGCTCAATCTCTCCATCTCTCTCTGGCTTTGCGCGGCGGCTCTGGCCTCATGCTCCATGGCCGGTCACGTCAGAGAGGCTGTTCCTCCTTCACTGGATGCAATTACAGATTAGGGCTAAAACACAGGTCGAGGCCACGCTGCTACCACATCTTCTCTCCACTGAATATACGACAGTGTGGAGAGGACTACAAACAACACAAACTGAGTAACATGGAAGAAGTATTCTATGAAGAGTAGTGAAATTAAATAAACTAGACATAAATGCTTAAAAGTCACATTTAAGAAACTTATTTTCAACAATATTTATGAAGCACTTATCACTCATAACACGTAGAAATACATTACAAAACCTGCCACCACTGCAGATTCTGACCTTTTTAAAGGTTATTTAATTTTTCACACCACATAGAAACGGAACCAGCACTTCCTCCTTTATTGAGTTTAAATCAAATATTATGTTTAAAGCCTTCTATCACACAAAGAAAATAATGTATCACCACACACCATCAACCAAACCAACCATCGCTGGCAGGAAAATCCATAATTCTGTGTACACATCCTTAACACTAACTTAGAGTTCCTTAAATCTCTGGACCGAATCCCTAAAATCTCAATTCATTTGCAAAGTTGGGTGACAGATTAAGTGAGTTTCAAACTCTTACTCATCACTATCACTTTCCACCTTGAATCATATTATAGGACTCTTTATAAAGGGTATAAATATAAAAATAAATGTACAACAAACTCCACAGGGGTACCTATCATAGAACAAATCAACGTTTTTATTTTTAACTTTTAGTATAATCTCCATAAAAAAAAATATGACCATCTCAGTCCTTTGAGAGAAAGACTGGGAGCTCCCACTGGCCTCTCGGCTACACTGAACTCCACCGGACTGGAGATTTGGCTCAAAACTTGCTGGATGCTTTTTTTAGGCAAAAATGGGTTCTGTTTTAAGGCACAAAAAAAGGGAGAGGGTGCTGTTCCCCTGGCAGAAAAACAAGTAAAGCTTTTGGAGTTTCTGATAATAACAGATGGAGGAAGGAATGGAGAAAAAAGCACTTCCAACATGTTTGTTTTCTTTACAAAAATCTAAGAGAATGAGTGTCCCAGGGGAGGGTGGGCAAAGGGAACAGTGCTGCATGCGACAGGAAACAGTGTGGTTTATGGGTAATTCAGTGTTTGGGGAAAGACTTGCAGTGGTGTGAGAGAGAGGTGATTTCCAGTAATTAAAGTAATGTGTCATGACACATTTCACAATGATATAACCCTGAAAGAAAAATCTAAAATACAGCAAATTGTAAAGTCATATTAGCTGTGTGTCTATACCTCTAAACCCAAATACGTATATGAGGATTATTCCCAGTGAATCCGAACATAAGAAGGAAAGAATACACACTTTTATATAGTTGCTTCACTGAGTTGTTTTCATATTTGCCGTTAGAAAAGACTATATTAAAGGAAAACAATCTCCTTGTGACAGTATATAGATTCTTTTTGTAGGTAACATCGGGAGTATAAACATAAACCATATGATGGTCGGCTCTGGGGAGGGATGAGTGCATGAATAAATAAATGAATAAGCAGTCCTCTGTTGCGAGGTGATATATTGTACATTCTGTTTTTAATACAACAAAAGAAATACCTGGCCAGGCTTTGTTTGTTTGTTTGATTTGCAAGTGTAAGACAGAGAAACAGTTTGTTCTCTTTGTTTGAGAAGTTGAGCAGCTTCTTTAACTGCTACATATGTTACTGTTAAAGGGTCAGTTCACCCTTTTTTCATGTAGCTATGCACATGCTGTTTGTTTTTCTTGATGAAATTTTGACGTATGTCCACCAGGTGTCTGCTACAATCACACTGCAGTGAGTTTAGTGTTTGTCAGTTGTAATGGTGAGTGTACAGTAGAAACACACAAGAGACTGCGGATAGTGTCCTTCAATTAAGACTAGAGAAAAGGGTTGGAAACTGAATACTTAAATGTCCACACTTCCAACTATGATCTTTACTTAACCTCAAAAATCTGCTTTGAGTGTGTGAACATAATCCAGGTGGGATTATATTTCTCTTTAAATGCATTTTCTGTTTCCCTTGTGACACGATAACAGGACACAAATACAAGCTGACAGCAAAATGAAAAGTACCAGTGAGATGTTATGACTTCACCAACACTGAACCAAATTTCGATTTCCTCTAATTGTAACAGCACAGAAACATTTAAAAAGCAGGAATCAGCCGCTCTACAGGCTTTCATTAAAAGGTGAGGCTGCCTTTGGCGCTGTTGCCCTGATTTGATCTTGAGTTCAATTTGATTTCTGTCTTGCTGTCATTGGTTTAACACTGACCAGTCCACTGGGGAGACCAATGAAGTTAGTAATTCATCTCAGAAAAGGGCAGTGTCAGACCCAGCCAATCGCTAAATATAATGCGCCGCCAGTGATTCATGAAATCTGGAAAGCAGGCTCACCTTTGACCTTTGGCCTTTTTGAAATGGGTAACCTTTGCCAGGTGACCCGTTTGAATCCCTACACCAGCTGGGAGATGTGTGTGGGGTACATGAGTGGGGAAAGCTCTGACTTCCAATGCCACTACTGTCGTGATGCCTCTGAGCAAGGCAGCTGCCCAGTTTTTCAGATGAGATATTCCAATCAACAATGCTCGGAGTTCAGAGCAGAATTTTCAGTGATAAAATCAGAGAATCTTTTGTTCAGAGGTGTATTTTGAAGAAAGCTCGGATGGGGAATTGGACTGCCAACTGGCTTTAGGAAGGGTCAAAGAACACGGCCCGTCTGTCAGAACAGGGGGGCAGATTAAACTCTCCTCTTCCTCAACACAACTACTGTGAAGCCACCACGTGCCCTCTGGGGTTGGGGTGGAGATGGTGTTGGGGCTGGAGGTGCGGGGCTTGATTATAATGATTGGCACCTGTGAAAGAGGGCTTGGGCAAGTGCACGGACCATATCAAAGAGGATCAGCTGGGGCACACTGTGACCTGACTGTTATTAGGTGCCAAAATGAAATGGCCGCTCTATAGCCCTTCAAGAAATCATTTAACCAGTCACAGCTGAGAGAAATACACGCATGCATGCACACGCTCACACTCATAAAGTCAGACAAATACTCACACACACACGGTACAGTTGGACAGTAAAGACCAAAGGTTGCTAGTATATATTAACCGCACATTGAAAGTGGGGAGCGTGTTGAGAAATCTGCTGTTAGAAATGTGTTTGTCTACAAGTGCAGAAAGGTTGTGTGAAAGAATGTGAATCACGTCGATGGGGCAAAAATGCGAAATGCCTCCAAACAGTAAAATAAAATGTCAAAGCCATGATTTACTCCAGAGGCTGTGAGGCTGACATTGACCTTATGTGCTTTATAGTGTAATTTTTTAGAGTATATGCTCGACTAAGATTGTTCCGTTTCAAAATCGATTCAAATAATGTTGAATGAAGTGATTTATTTCAGGCGTTAGATAAAATATGAATGAACAGATGTGGTGTAAAACTGTAAATATGTTAGTACAGGGCTATTTGGCAAAATAATCTACAAGACAACAACACTGATAACTACTGAACAACAGTATTTTCTGGAGTGAAGGATGTTGTGTGGCTGCATGGATAACAGCCAACACGAAGGAAGAGAGTCTATAGTGTGTGCAAGATTTGCAGTAACTGGATAAATAAAGAATAATAAATGAAATCCAGTATGTTATATATACACTGTGCCATTGATTCTGAGCAGAGAAAGATCTCTACACTGAGAGAGAACTGGTCTGTGATCTGTTTAAATCTTGTTGCCTGAGCAGTAAAGGGGAAGAAAAGCAGAGGGGTGAAGCATCTAAAAAAAAAATGTGGTTGTAGTCCTTCAAGCTCAAACATTTAACCGTGTATATTTTTTATCCACCAGTGTAAAAATAAGTTTTTAGTTGAAGCACTTGTATTGCCAAAAGGAAGCTTGGCATCCATGTATATTAACTTTTCTGGTACATCTCAGATTCCTGTCCTCTAACCCTGCAATGTCTGTTCAGAAAGTAAAGTAAGTTATCAGAGCTAGAACAGTCTGATCTTTCAGATAATAAGCAATAGGAGGGATTAGGATCAATCATAAAGTCAGATAATTACCTCCACCTGGGAGGTTATGTTTTCACCCGTGTCTGTTTGCTGGTTTGTCTGAAGGATTATGCAAAAAGTACTGAAAAGATTTGCACCAAACTTGGTGGAGGGATGGGACACGGGTCGGGGATGGGCCCACTAAAATTTGGTGTGGATCTGGTGAAAGGGGAAGATGTAGGATTTTTTTTCTAAATGTCCTTCAAACTGAGATATAAGGGCAGACGTGTAGGACTGTTAGGTGTTGGCGGAGGTATGCGCTCTGCTGACTGCCATTCTAGCTGTAGATGCAAATATTTTTTTCACTCTTTTTTCTCAAATAAACAAAGAAGCATTAGAGCCACATTCCATGTTTACTTCTCTTAGAACAGAACTGGACCAACTTCAA
Source organism: Lates calcarifer (assembly GCF_001640805.2). Classification (NCBI taxonomy): domain Eukaryota; kingdom Metazoa; phylum Chordata; class Actinopteri; family Centropomidae; genus Lates; species Lates calcarifer. The sequence continues at coordinate 1,730,659 of NC_066843.1, read as the reverse complement.
CCAATTGCTGCCAACATATTTCTTTGCATTTTGTCTATTCTAAGCCTGGTAACTAGACGCCTGGACTTTGCTCCAGTGTTGAAATGGCCCACAGTCTGTTCATAACAAATATTTCCTGTCACTTAGCAGCACCGCCACCCTCCCAGCGCACCCCCTGCTCATCAGCCATGTCTCTGTTACCATTTCCTCATTTGTTGTGTCTCCACATTGGCCGAGCCCGCCGTCCCCTTGAGAGACTGCTTCACTCATGACTTCCACTGTTGTGTCTCGGCAGTCCTCTGCCCTTTGCACAAACATATCGATCACTTCCACCTCTCTTCCTTTGTCACCTTTTTTGTCCTGGGCTAAAAATACATTTTCACAACCAATCCGTGTCGCCAACGACCACCTCCAATCCTCTGTCCTTCATCCTTTGACCCCTCTCCTTCGGCTTTAATCCTTTTCATATTTCTGTTTCAAATGTTTGTTTCATCAAAATCCATCTTGCGACCTCCTTGGGACTCTGCGACCTTAAGATGCCACTGCTGTTATTCTGAGGTCAGGGGATCTCCTGTGCATTTGGGGACGTGTTTGGCATTGGATTCCATTGTGAAAACCCACAAGTGCACCGTCTTCAAATAAATGCTGATTGCTGTGTTATTAGGTTCCTTTAGCTCATAAAAACATGACAGCCCCTAGATGTTTACAGATCCAGGCACTTTACAGGGGTCAATAAAAGGAAATTGCTGCTCAAAGAGGTGGTGGGAGTATGACTCAAGACATACAACTCAAACTATAACACACGCCCTCACAGCCCTCATCCCTACACTGTACCACAAAGAGAGTCCATCGTCTTTGTTTAATTGTATAGCAAGACTCAGTCTGTCCAAAAAGTGTGTCTTAACTCTGCCCTCGTTTACCCTCATTGATAAAATCTCACCTGTGATCCTCTTATCTCTCTGACAAGACTGACAATAACAAGCACGAAGGTCACTGCAAAGACACTGCTTTACTCTTGAAATAACAAGTTTGGGTTTCATGAGGCTGAAGTAGCAGCAATATTGTCCAGATCAGTGGACCACACGCATACTCTTGGTAGTACAAGGAAGGTCTATTTGCGGGAGGCTTTTCGGAAGGTCACAGCAGCAAGGCCACAACTGAAGTGTCTCAGTCAAGGCAGTGCAGAGGCAGGGTCACCTGATGGCCGATGCCGTATGTTCCTGAGGGTACTTAACCCTGGATGAGTAGCTAATGGAGGGAGTCATCCAGAGCAGACTAACCTAACCGATTTAAATAGGCATCCACTCACAAACGCATGGATAAGCATGGAACTACTGAGTGCTACTAAGCTAAAGGTGCTATTAGAGGGGACAAAATAACACTCAACAATATCCGTGGAATCTATCTTGGTGTGCACTGAGCAGATGGTCTAAGAACCAGAACGTGAAGAAAAACAAACATACATTTTTTTTTTTTCATTATTTCAAAGTAGGATATTAAACCTTTGATTGCCTGTGATTGGGATTGTATCTTTGCAGGATAAAAGAAACAGATGATATACAATAAGAATGTTGAATAATTTTGCTGAGTGCCTATTCAAAGAAGAGCCCGATGCTGATTTAACCACGCTGACATAAGTAAGTAAGTAAGTAAGTAGTCCACGTAGAAAGGGGGAAAAACATGCAGTAAAAAACTCGACAACATATTAAATCTGATCGCACTGTAACGAAAAGCGAGCAGTGATAATAATAAGCTCTGATGGGGCCCTCTTATGGCCCATCGATTTCCAATAGCTGAGATCATAGAAAGCTGGGGGGGTAATTACACTGTGCAAGCAGAGGTCGTCCTGAGCAAATATCATTATCATCAGATTAGAATGAAAGGCTGGCGCGGGTCGAGCACACGGGGGTGAAGGAGACCCAGAGGAGAAGCTTCTCAGCACACATTTCTGACCCTTCATCTGTCTCAATGTCCCCCACCTTGCTACCACCTCCACGGGTCAGCCCTACATCACACTGACACAAACAAGGAGGGGGGGCAGGTCACCACAAAGTACAACCATTCATCAGTGAGAGACAAGGCATATGATGAGAATGATACCTCAGAGTAGCAAACAGATAAAACAAGGGAACAACATAAAGAGGGAAGTATGGTCAGTGCAGAGCTGATGCTCCACCAGGAGGTGCAGTGTTTTCTCTGAAAAACCTCTCAAAATCTGGATGGAAAACTGACTTCTCTTTGGTCACTAACACAGACCCTCAAATTGGTGTATTTCTCATAATAAGTTAATCTATAAAATATCAGAAAATACTAAAAAAAATCCCAAATTCCCAAAACCCAGCGGCGTCTTTGTTCATGTTGTCCACCCAAGGATATTTGACTCAAATTGATTTAAAACACAAAATGCAATTTGAGAAGCTGGAACCAGTGAAGTTTGGCATTTTGCCTGATAAATGACTGTTGCAAATGAATTCCCTGTTAATCAACTGAAATAATTGACTGTCCCAGTGCTAATTTAATACAAATAGTAGCATGATGGTAAAAACTTGTTTTTATTTCTACCATTAAAGAGAGGAGGGATTGTACTCCACGCCCCTCTCGGTTAAAGTACCAGTCTGTATGCTGTTTCGTACATCATTTATGCCAGTTTTATGAATAACGTAACATATGCATAGAAAATAAAGGCAAAACTGACAGTGCATAGCTGGTTTTGATTGTAACTGTCAGGGTCTGACCCTATCAAAATAAAACAGAATAGAGAAAGAGTTGGTATAAAAATGCACATTTTCAAAGACGCATACATTAAAAACAGAATCCTCTCCCTTCCTCTCCGAGATGTCATTTGTGGTTCAAACGAAGTGTGAAGAAGTAGATGAACCATCCACAGATGATTAGGTGGGAGGGAGTCCCAGCAGGCCTGCATCACCTCACCCGTCTTCCCTCACCCCGGGTACTCCTCCACTGCCAACCCCCCACATGCGAATGCAGGGATCCTGGGTAGCCCGGCGAGAGGTTGCGAGTGCCACTCTGATGAGCCTCTGACGTCTCTATCTGTGCTGCTCAGTGTGGGAGCTGGCCCAGGCCACCTACATTAACATAAACAAGGCGTGCTGCTGGGGTCCGCCTGTCAGGGGCTGTCACCGCCGAGGACAGAGGAGAGACGCCTCCGCATTAACCTCCAGGCTTATCTCACTCTCTGTGCGTCTCACCAAAAAAAGTGGGGATTAGTGCTCAGTCAGGAATTGCTTTTGGGTCCTTGTCACTCCTGCACGATTATTGAACTCCCTCTTCTACACTCAGACCATTATTCCCATCTTCCTGTGCCACTTTCCCAAAGCGAGGGAATCCCTGGGGTTTTAAAATGGCAACCCACTGGATCTCTGTTTCTTTGATTTTGGTGACATCTGTGGTGATAAACTGTCACTGCAGCGATTTCTGTGTTTACATGAGACAGTGAAATTTATATCGTTATGAAATGACGTGCTCATTTAAGGTTTTTAAGTCTCCACCAAATGTATAGACTTAAAGAGAGGTAGGTGAAATATACTGAAAGATAATTAGACCTGATCCAAACCTTAACAGAGCCAGATAGAGAGAGAACACCATCACTGGCACCAGCATGATGCTCCACCTATTAACGCTTATAACCATTGTGTGATCAAAGCTAACAGTAATACATACTGACACAACAACCAGAGACCTAATGCAGCACAACGGGACCTGGACCAACCTGGGTCCCCCGTGCCAAGTCTTGGTTACACTGACGTGGACCTATTAAGACTACTGCAGTTGAGAGCATGCCACTTCCACAAAAAATCCAAAGTCCAAAGTTCCAGATGTCATGAGGAACAGTCAAGTAAACAGCTCTATGGAGAACAGAGATACTGTGCTGTTGTAAAAGTTGGAGAAAAACTGATAACTCAAGGTCCTCTTACTGCAAAAGCTAGCAACAAGAAAAGATTTTTTTATTACATTATTGAGGAGCTGTGAGTTTCTTTTCCTGCCCACGCTGGCTATCAATGCCTCATTCCAAGGAAACTTTTTTGTCAAGAAGCATGATGAACCATAAAACTTCAGATTTCTCTGAATGAACTTTGGCGATGCACTTTGCAAAATGACTTTCCCTCTCCTCCATCAACGCTGAGTCAAATCTACACCGCCACTGCTGAAGTATTCGTTGCGCAGGTGCTCGACAGGCGATGGTGGTGATGTACGTGGAGGTGCGCGCCCCTGACGATGAGGTAGCCTGAAAGGCGCTCTAGCTTCTCCGTGGTGAGGCTGACGGTTATCTGCTTCACTGGGAGAAATAGTCAGCAACAGTCACTGTATGTTCTTCCTCCTCCCCACCCTCGTCTTCCTCAGTCTGTGCGTGCATGGCCACGTGGCTCCGGGCCAATAAAAGACTGCAGCGTTGTGCGGCTGCAACACTGTGAGAGCCTAATCCATATCTCCAGACCTCAGGCCTAATCAAACAGACTGAATGTAGGGAAGGAGTCAATGGCTGCTTAATTACTAACGAGAGTAATGACAATAACAATCACGTTCCTTTCCGGCTGACGTAATTAAGGGAGGCATGAAAGGCATACCGAGGGAGAGCTGCCTCCAAGCAAGGCAGCAATTAGGGCAGAAGCTGAGGAGGCAGCTTGTGGCAAAGACATGAGATGAGCTGCAAACACTGTCTCAGCCTTGTCTTTCGTCTAACACCTTGTCCTCCTTTCAGGCATCAGTATCATCAGTTGGTGCCATACTCTGACAGCACTGGGCTTCATTATATCTGTCCTGCCCATCGGTGGTGCGAACACTGTGTTGTTCAACCGGCTTTCTCCAGCACGTCGCTGGCGGCTGCCATGTTTAATGACCCTCCTCCTCCTGTATCCAGCACTCAGTAGGCACAGCATGAGACGTGGGGAAACACTCAATTTCTGTAATGGCTTGAAATGGAGTAAATATCACTCGCCCCCCTGCATTTGTTACTCATTCAAGCCCCGTTATCACTTGCTGCCTAATTTCCTGGTGCACTGACAAAGGCAGAGGGCGTTTCCATGGAGAGGGAACCCTTGCGGTTTTCGTGCTTCTCTCAACTTGGCACTCTGTTCATTTCACAGCAATTATCCTGAGTCATTCCACACATTCTGCCACAGAAACTCAAGGGAAGGACCTTTCAGCTAATTGCTTTCAAATGGAAATAAAAAATAATCACACGGCTACTTTGTCAAAATGACTCCTGTTATGCAGCATTTGGTGTGGGAAATTGATGTGGGATTCCTTTTAATGTCCCATTTACAATGCCTCCCGCTCTATTTCCAGATGAAAACCTTTCTTTAAATGCATTTGGGATGAAGCCCTGACACTGCATGCAGCATGATTCTTCAGTTTCTCAGAAACCAATATGTTTGTGTGGACAACTTTTTTAAAGTAGACAGTAATTTGTTTTTTTTTTACTCCTAATGTTCAGGTCTATTTTTGCAGGAGCAGCTTGTGTCACTTGTGAATATAAATGCTGATATTAATTTATAATTAAATTAATATTTAAAAACGTTTCATAGTTATTGACTTTGTCAGCGTATGCACAGCACACCAGTAGTTTTTCTTTTTGGTTTATGAGACTTATGAAGCAGGAGAGGGAATGCTACAGTTTCCTCTCTGCTAAATCCAGTTTTCAGGAAATACAGATACAAAATACAGATTACATGGCATGCTGCATACAGTAATTAAAACGAGCAAGTCCAGCCACAAAGTATCTGTCAGGCATGAAGGAGGTGCCAATGTGTGTTCAACTTGCTTGTAAAACACAACATGTTGGCAAAACAACTCCAAACAATTATGGAAATGCAGCTGCAGAGGCAAAAACAGCTTGAAGACGCTCAGGGTCTGAAACGCTTCCAGCAAACCGCACTGCAGGAACAGGGTTAGGCCTAGTCTGTGGAGATCCACTCCTTGTGTAACAGCAAGAGCACTCGACTCGTGTGCGATGCCATGAAGTTTCCTTTCTTAATTTATGCACAGTTCAAATATAGACCACGATCATAAAATTCAGACAATATTTTAAAATAAAAGAAAACAAGATTTAACATGCTGATGTTCAGCAGGTACAGTGTTTATTGTGCTCTCCTTGTTAGTTTAGCATATTAGCATACTAACATTTGCTAATTAACACTAAACACAGCTGAGGCTAACGGGGATGCTGTTCGTTTTCTAATGAACCAATTAAATCTATCCAACATTTCTAAGATATTTCACTCAAAACTGGAAACCAAAGTTGTTATGATTCATCATCTGGGAACCAAGAACGTCAGGGTCTCAGAGTCATTCCTTGGCAATTATGAATATCTGTATCAAAAATCACATGAGATATTAATGTAATGGGCTAGAGAAAAAGTCAGCAGGCTTCATCTGAGGACTATGAATGTCTGCACAAGATTTCATGGCAATTAATTCAATAGCTGATCAGGTATTTCCGTCTGGATAAAAATTAGTGAACAAACTGACCAAACGCTGCCCTCATTAATGCCGTGCTGCTGCCATGGTTACAAATTAAGACAGAATTTAGACTACCCTTCACCTATGCAAAAAAAATCCTCCTCATTATCTGCCCCCTGCTCCGAAATAATTGTCATGATTCCCAAGATTTTCCACTCCCTCCCTGCAAGCTCAGTCTAGCTGTAACTGAGTTTATTATTTTCCCCCCAAAAAAACTATTTTCTGTCAATACATATCAACCATTCTACGATGAACTGCAGTAAGCTATTCTTGCGGGTTTAGCGAGCCTCATATTTTTTGGTGTTTGAAGGCTGGCAGGCAGGCAGAGTGGTGCTGATGTGTTGACGTATGGTGGGAGGCAGGAAGAGGCAGCTGCTGTTCATCTCCATGAGAGGAAGGCCACTCTGAGAGGATGAGTGGAGAGGGGCCTTTCAGAAGATCTCTGAGTCAGAGCGAGTGGGGAGGCATCAGGATATTATTAGGGAGGTGTGCCTGCTGCCCTGCTATTATTGCAGAAATAAATGGTTCTGCAGCTTTAGACCGAGGATACACCTGCCCTGTGTTGTTTCATCAGGTATTACATGTGAGATGTAAAAGAGATCTGATACTATTAAACCTATAATTCCCATCCGATTATAGGCCTAATGACAGTTGTGATTGTTGTGGAAGAGACAAAGGCCATCAGGATGGAGCATGTTCACCACAGATGTAGATTCATGTAGCTGCTGGTCACCAGAGCGAGAAGATTTTTACAAAGTGAGGAACACAGACCTGAATCTTTGCTCAACATTCACTGCAGTTAATTCTATTATCTCCTTGTCTTCAGGTACATTTTAGTAACCTGAAACAGTTACAATATATAACAGAGCCTCCAGTAAAAGACACACAACTGGAGGTCTGCTTTTTTATTCTCTTGAATTCCTCAGCTGACTGAGGCTCTACAGACTCTATATTATCTCAAGTGAAACAGCCACACTGCACTTAATCTCTAGTTTAAATGCACTTAAATAAATGATTGAATGTATAGCGCGGGAACCGAAATGTCACTGATGAGCTCCTTTTTGAAGCTTTGTGTGAAACATAAAGGCAGAGACGAAAATGTTAATGAATTGTCTGAGGAGTAGAAGATCAGAGGAGCCAAACGAATTTCATATCACACCTAAAGACCTGGCATTTAATTAAAGTGGCCTGAAAAATGGCTGCCTGGTTGGCTGACAACAGTTTCTCTTGAAGCAAATTAAAGAAATCAATTACTGGCGTGTGAAAGTGTAATGCCAGCACACTGGAGCCCCACAGCGCCACAATGAGACACCAGGCCAAAGGGAGAGGAGCGAGGAGGAGGGCGCCTCCACTGTGCCACATCTGACTGGCTCGGCTACAGAGTTTATCACGTCAACCTGTTACAGGCAACAGAGCCTGAAAGGGCCCACGCGCTGGAATGAAGCCGCATATCAGCCTAGCTGCCTCCACAAGCCTGAGCCTCCTCCACTCTGCTCCCAGTTCTTACTCATTCCCTCACCTTCACTCTCCCTCTCTCTGTCTCACACACACTGCACACACATCCAACACCTGCTAGGGTTAAAGATATTCCAGGGCACTAATGGCCATTTACTTCTACTACTACTTGTTGTCCGCTACAGATTTCTGTCAAAGCCACAACTGCAACATAATTTCATACAAATATATTTTTCTCTCTACTTTTTTCATTTAATTTGTTGTTGATTTGTGTGTCACAGGGAGGCTTTAGAGACTGCTCACTGCCAGGCCAAAATATCCACATTAATATTCAGAAGAAATATAAAAATCGAAAACTAAGTTTGCCGTGAAATTCACTGAAAATATTCATGCTCTCCAGGATGAACTTTTTGTACCACGTTCTGGACAACCTGTCCATCTCATCTCAATACTAAGATAAATTAACTGCATTATAGTTGGTATGTTTGTTTGTTTGGTTTAACTTTATGGAGTGTAATAATCACTGCAACCTGTAGGTGGTGCTGGCAGTGCTTTGGACTCCTGTTCTTAAACAAAGGATAAATCTGGTATAAGAGTCAAAAAATCCCATGAAAATCTTAATTCTTTCTAACCTCCCTAACCTGCCTGTGGCACTCAAACCAACTGATGTTTACTAAAGATGTAAATCTAAAAAAACTACTCACAAATATATAGATTCATACCTTCTAAAAAGGTGCAGCTGGGCACTGTAGTTTCAAAGTAAATGTTACTCAAACAGGATGGAGTAATATGTTTTTTGGGGACTATTTTCAGCTGTGGATTAATACACATTTAATACACAAGTGGCACTTGTGGCCAAACCTCCAAGAGGTATGTTTATTTCTTTATCTAAAGGTCTTCGCAGCTTGACTTTCAAACAGTCAGATTAGTTTGGGTTTTAAATTCAAAGTCACTGGATAAAAACGTTGTCAGAAACGTTTTGAAAAAAAAAAATTGAGACCAAAAACAGAATTAGTGTTTTTCATGATCAGTCAAGATGCATTTATGTACCTGATATTGGTTTAGACACTCACTAATTTTGTTACTAACTTGATAAATAATACGTTGCAAGCTTTAAAGTAAAAGCACAAATCAACTCTTTTCGAGACGTACAGTATAGTTATATAGTTTATGTTTATGTCTTCATTCTGTTTCACCACAAAATAACTGCCAGAGACTGAACCTCAAAGAACAAAGAAAGAGCAGTCATATCTGTTTGACAGACTGTGTTAAGGGAGCGAACTATTAGACTGAGCATGCAGGTGGACTGAAGAGGAAATTATCACATGTTAGTGTCCTGCTGGAGGAAGAGCTGGTGTATTAAAGGAATATCTGCTGTCACATTCCCGCTGTTCGATTATAATACAGTGTGTTACGTACACTGTGCCACTCAGCCGGAACTGACTGCCACCCTCTCTAAATGTTAATCTCATTGTTATCTAATCAAAGTCAACACACAAAACAGGAGCTACACTCACATATAGGCTTTGTCCAAGGGTGGAGACCGACACTCAAGGTCAGTCTGAGTATTAAACTCAGTTTGATGAAGTGCTGACATTTACATTAGATATTTAATGCTACCCCCAGCTAGCAACAGTAACAGTAGATGTGAATGAAACGGATTGAATTAATTTCTATCTGTGCATGCTCGTCATCTCTGACCCTGAGCTGTGCCCTGAGCACATCACATGGTGACCGTATGTGGGTGTGTACCACACTGGGCCAAGACCATTACACACCTACATGAACACACACTCTCTCAGACCCTCCTCAGCCGTCGTCGGTTTCAGCATGGCTGTTTGACAGGTGTGAAAGAGTCCTCTCCTCGCAGCATCACGGCCATTATTCTGCTGCACCAGGAGCTCCCAGCCCTCCTTCACATCCAATCCCACTCCTGAAATCTGGTCTGTTTCCCTGATAAGACTGTTCCATGAGGGGGCTGTCGGAGGCTGTAGGCCTGATCCACCGTGGATCAGCACAACTCACGATGTGCCAAATATTGAGGAGTGGGTATGTTCTTATGCTCCCATTAGGGATTAGCCATTTGTGTTCAATGGCAACGCTCAGTAGCCATGCAGGAAGTTGGCACTGAAGAGGTGCTTGGGTGTATAAAGGAGCTTTTCACTAATTTCAGAGTGTCAGAACAGTACATCTAGTGGAGCCCGTAGGGGAGGTCAGTGGTGAAGGACATACTTTTTTGCATAAACCTGCAGTAATTGACTTTTTTAGCCATTTGGGGGGCAGAAGGAAACAAGCTGTGAACACTACATTGATATATCATTAACTTTAAGTTGATATAGCGAAGTTATTAGCAGTTGCCTTTACTGTATGTGTGTTTTTGTATTGTAACCTTGTAAAGTGAGGCTTGTTTGTGGTCATTTGATAAATGTAAGTCAAATATTCCCTCTTTTCTAGCTCTGTTTTTGGTCTCTACCAACTCCTGAGAAAAACATCTGGCTTTTTAGCTGCTCAGTGCTCCGCTATGTTCACCAGATAGTCTCTAATCATCCTGGTTTGTTGCAGAGCCTGTACTTCACAGGGGGCTTTTAGAGTATTCTGGCTGAAAACATCTGCCTGTTGTTGCTTAAAACGACATTATGAGCTGTGAGACTGAACCAAAACAGAAAAATTAAGAGTCAGACAAATAACCTAACATTGTCACATTGTTTTCACATTGTCATTGAAAATGTTGTTTTTGTAAAAACATGGCTTAAGTAAAAGCAGCAATACTCCTAAGGGGAAATACCCTCGTAGAGAGGCTCTGTATTCAAAAGTTTACTGATACAGAAGTGACAGGTATTTACTGTAAAATGTACTTCAGTATCAGTACCAAGAGTCAGTATTAAATCTTCAGAGTTAGTAATGAAAACTGCCAAAAATGTAGACATAAATTTGGCAAAAAATAATCTGTATCTCCAAAATTGGACTTTAGACATTTGTCAGCTGAAAAATGTTGGCAGTGAACATTTTGGAGATTTGTTTATCATGCTGATTTGTAATGGAGAAAAACATTAACCTGGCTGACATGGCGTTTCCTCCAAACGTAATTTGCTAATAGGAAAATAATAATACCTCCAGTGGAGTTTTCCTGTGGTTTGAAGTTTTACGCTTGGACTTACTCACATGTAACCTGATAATAAGCCACTCATGCATCAAAAGTTTGTTTGCTCACAATTCAAAACACATCGATCTCTGCACGCTGGCATGAACTTGATGGTCTACTTCCAGTCACAGCAGGGAAAGAAGCAGATTGCCATTCAAACGCCAAGTGAGCAGAATACAGATGCAGTTCAGAATTTGTTTTCACCAATAAAAGGGTTGGTTGTGTTTGTTTTTTTACATTTGGATCTGACTCCTCTTTCATCAGCAATTCTGATTTAGGAGTAAACATTTTATATGCATTGTGGAGATTCAAATGTTGAACAGTTTGCTTGTTCATGAGATGAGATAGTTATTGTTTTTTTACCTGACAATTCTCACAAGTATCTCCACACTTGAAAATGTTGATTTATAAAACTTTTCTGACTCTGAACATTTAGGAGGAATTCTGCATTTAAAACAGTATTACATCTAAAAACAAAAAACACAATTTTACACAGCTCCGGTGACATTTAGGTCTATTGTACAAAGATTAGAATAAATCCTAATATTCAGGTTTACAGCACTGAAACACCTACCTAAATTTCTCTCTGGCTAAAAACCGAGCAGCATTTACTTTACATATTTGTTCAGAGCCATTTTACTTTAAACTTAATAAGCTGTGAGGATCATGAAAAAAAAAATCATTTGGTGTTTGTGTTTTTATCTGGATCTCAAGGGACTAATCTTTAAAGAGTCGACGATATGTCATCAAATAACTGAAAAATCTCTCTGCACACTGGGGGACACCACAAATGGAACAAATGCTTCCATTACTGCTGGGTTATTTCTGATCCAAACAACCTTCATCAAGTATAAAAAAGCATTACAAACATTCCATATAGGCACACACAGATTAAATCAGAGGACCACTAAATTAGATCAACTGCTGAATGAAACACAGATGGATAAAGACAGACCAGGTAAATGAATCTCATATCTACTATAACTTCCTTTATTCTTTAGACGCCGTGGGTTTACTCCATGAATGACAAATATATGTTTTCAATCTATTGTGAATTTGACCTCTTATCATATACCTGATGTTGCCATTTTGTAATTCTTTGACTTTGGGACAATATGCGGTTGTTATATGGATGTTGCTTCAATGCTCTTTAATGCATGCTGAGATAATTCTACCATTAATTATCTTGTGTATTTTCAAAGCACAAATCTAACTATAAAATAAATAATCCAGCAGCGAGTGAGAAAGTGTGTGGGAGTTTGTCGCTTACTTCAGGAGTCCTAAACACGAAATAGCAAAAAATGCTAATCAAAACATAAACAAAAATTCCTTCAGAGACGACATGCGTTGACTTCTACTCTGTTTAATTTTTGTATTACTGGTGTTTGTGAAGTTTTAGTATGTCTATCTAAGTATATCAGAGGATTTAGTGATGTTCTCAGGATGTATAATTGTTTACAGATGGTGCAAAGTTAAACTTTAAAGTTAAAAGTTAAACAAACCTTGCTAAAAGACACAATACTTTATCTTGAGCCTGGGAAATACCATGTTCTTAATTATTACTGTGCACGCTCTGACTCATACAGATGGGGTTGTTTTGGTTTTCTGCCTGAGAAAGGTGTACTGGTTGTGTATGAGCAGAAGGGAGTGAGGCAAAAACCTCACTTTTCTTCTTCAAGAAAATGCAAGAATCCCTGTGGAAATTCTGTGCAGGAGATAGAGGGTTGGATAAAGTTTGCTTGGCCCTCAAGTTCAGAGTGTGTGTGTTTGATAAAGTTCTCATAGCAAAGATCTGAGACTTGCACCGGTCTCAGCAGTCCAAAACACTCCTCCAAATCTTGCTGACAGTGGACGACGGGCATATAGAGTTAATATGAGAAAGCTAATGAATATGAATGAGGTAAATGAAAGCTGATGAATGTTATCCCTTATCTCCATAAAGATTAGACAATTCCCTTGAACCTCTGCCAAGGACATACACAATAAAGAACAAATTTGAAGAGCTAGCTTGTCTAGCAATTTGATGGACGTTGATAAGGTTACATCACAACGCAGTGATATATAATGTCTGCATGAGAACACTGAGCATGATCTGAGCTGAAACGCTGAGGAGGCTGCAGTTCATTTTTAATAGTTTGTCCATCGTCGCGGCCATTGCTAAAAAAAAAAAAATCAATGTAGATTTTTTAACAATATCCTGAGGCTAATATACACATTAGAGTTATTAAAATGAATATGTCTATTAGGGACTTTGCTCCCCAGGAGACCACTGCTAGCTGACGAAGAGATATACACTCTCATTTTCCTCTTCATTTTCCTGGTGTCAGATCAATCATGCACCATCCCAACTCAAGGTGAAACCCATCAAAGTGTCATTCCCCCATTGTCAATGATTCACAGGAAACTCGAACACACAGACGGGCAGGCAGACAAACAGAAAGACAGCATCAACAAGCGAGTTAGGGGGGAAACAAACAGCCGTGATGCCCGAAGAGATTAATCTGCTTTACTGGCAGTCCTCAAGAGCAAAACGGGGGAAAATTCACTGTGAACACAACTCCCAGCCGTAAAATCGGCTCATAAACACCATTGGGCCGCATGCAAGAAAGTGCTGAGATAAAGTCCGTCCAATCTAAGAGATAAGATAAATTGGTGAAACTTTGCTCAGAAGCTGTTGGCTTCAGAAACCTCAGGCGAGATGCCAAGAGGTGGTTCCTCTTGTAAATACGAGTTTCAGCTGGAGGATAGAGTCAGTTAAGATCTGTGAAGTGCCTGTGTTCGCCATGCTGTGGACTGCAAGTCTCTGCCTCCTCTGGGCTTTGTCCATCGTCGGAGCTCCGGTAAACAAACAGAGACAGAGAGTGCTGCTGATCTCCTTCGATGGTTTCCGGTGGGATTACGACCGCGATGTCGACACTCCAAACCTCGACAAAATGGCCATGGATGGAGTCAAAGCCCTGTATGTCACACCTCCTTACCTCACCATCACCAGTCCTACACACTTCACCCTCTTGACAGGTAAAGTGTTTCATTTTCTACAACAGTGCTTCCAGTTGGCAGGGGATCTGCATATCATGACAGAATAGGAAACTGCTCTGAGTTTATTTTGCAAGGAGAGAAAAAAGCCACGGGAAAAAGGAATTAGTTGTAATTGAATGTCCCAGGGTCCAACAGCTTTTATAGCTGAGTAAGATGATTATGCTTGGATGACTGGGGGAAGAATTCTCTGCTCCCTTTCTTATTTTGACTCTCAAATCATCAGTGCCAGCTAAAAGAAATTTAACTTCCTTGAAATTAAATTCCTCTAATCTCCGAAGTTGGTCGTAAGACCTTGTCCAAAAGCGTCATGCCACTCAGCCCGTTAAGTTGATAGAATTTTTAATGTGAATGTGTCACGCTATGAATAATGAGTGCAAGAGGACTGACAGTGATTCTCTTCTGTAGGCCGCTACATTGAGAATCATGGGGTAATCCACAACATGTGGTTCAACACAACCACCACAGAGAAGAGGCCGTACTATCAGACTCAGTTTGTGAACGAGTGGTGGGACAATGGCACTCTGCCTATCTGGATCACGGCGCAGAGACAGGTCTGTGCAGCGCAATTTCCATCTTATCACTGTGAGAGACTGTTTTGCTGTTTACAGCACTAGAAACCATTTCTCTTGACAAAACACCTCTGAAAGCCTGCTGAATGATTTCACGTAGATCACCACAGTATACTGCAAATTATTCTGCAGGTACAGATGTTAACTGCATGCAAATGACAGCTGCTGTAAGGCTGCCTAAAAAGTTCAGCTGTAGCTTTAAGAAAACTGCTGATTTGATTTCCTTATATGTTGACCAACTGTATGAACAGATTAATTCTTGGCGTGCTTGTAAACATGCCAAAGTACATGTGTCATATTTATGTGTGCATGATGTTAATGTGGCCTCTTTTTCCTAACCTTCAAGGGCCTAAAAGCTGGCTCTCTTCACTTTCCTGGCACCGCTTCCAGTTACCAGGGACAGGTTGCTATGGTGCGGGAAGTGGAGCCACTGCTTTACAACTACAAGAACGAGACAGCTTGGCGAGAGAACACAGACAAGGTGATGGGCTGGTTCAGAGACCAGGACCTGGACTTCGTGTCCCTGTACTTCGGTGAGCCAGACAGCACAGGACACAAATACGGCCCAGACTCCCCCGAGCGACGGGAGATGGTCAAGCAAGTTGACAGAACCGTGGGCTACATCCGAAACTCAGCTGAACAACATGGGCTCACCGACAGCCTCAACATCATCATCACAGCAGACCACGGCATGTCCACGGTGTACCGCAACGGTCTGGTAGAAGAGATCACCCTGTCCAAGATCCCGGGCTTCTCGTTCCGTGACCTGTCGTTTCACCTGGTGGACTTCGGACCCTCTGGGATGCTACTGCCAAAGCCAGGAAAGCTGGAGAAGGTTTACAGTGCCTTGAAGGGCGCCCATCCACACCTCCATGTATACAAGAAGGAGGAGATGCCAGAGCGACTCCACTTTGCCAAAAATGACCGTATCCTCCCCATCATTTTATGGGCCGACCCTGGATATGTAATCAATGGGGTGCGTTAACAGATAAGGTCACATTTTCTTTTTATATCTCTCTTGTTCAAACACTGGATGTTACAGAAACCTGTAAGACTGAAGGCAAGACTGTGTTCAGAAATACATGTGTTGGGTGTTATCAAATCACCACGGGGCTGCAGCAGTGATCAGACATGTCACCTCATATGTGTTCTCTGACAAACATTTAACATGCTGGAAAGAGAGTGACATGCAGCAACAGTTTTCTGCCTAAAACAAGTCCTATCGGTTTACTCTTTAAAGTGCGCAGTTACCTCATGTTCTCATTTGTGATCACTACCAGGCCAAGTTGCAATGTGCAGCTTTAAATCAGCAGCAGAGTGTAAAAAAAATAACCTCCTTAAAACGAAAGCTGCTACAACATGTACATTTCATACAGTAATGATATTGGTAACTTATTAACAACAGCCAGTACTTAAAGTGATTATGACCCACTTAACTGGTCATAGTGAAATCAAATGACAAGCACTGATATACTGATACAGATAAATAACCAGATAAACAACATGAGCAAGCCATCCAGCTTACTCTAAAAAATATCCTCAAGTCTCAACAACAGAAGTACTGAAATTACCAGTTGCATTTTGCTCATAAGAAATGGTGAAACTGGACTCTTTTAAACTAGAAACAAGGAGTTAAGTTCTAATCTTAGTGCATTACAATTTTAATCAAGTGAATTTGCTCGTCCTCGGGATAATCCAGGCCTGCCTGATGACATGCAGTGCTCTCAAATGCTTCATGAAGCTATTCATGCCTCAAAATTCAAAATTAGCATTTTCATTTGGCTCCACACTCACTCACAGTCACTCCACTGTGCAGTCGCAACTTTACAACCGAATGTGTCCGTCAGTACAGAGAACTGTCGAGCCATAACTTAATTTAAAGAGTACATTACTGAAATCATAAAATGTCTTCTCATGCTGACTGTGAGGAAAATAATCAGTCCAGTGAATCCACTGAAGAAACAGGTTATCTAAAGTGTGTAGGTTATGACCGGCCATGATCACGACTGTATTATCTGACTCTTTGTTCACTCTATTTATGGGCACTTAAACTCCTTTTAGTCTGATCCCAGAGAAGGATAAGCATGTTGAGACCCTTACATAATAGCTGAGATAACTGGGTCTTCTACAGAGTGATATTTATATCACAGTTTGTTCCATTAAACTTAACATATACTGCAAAATCATCAAAGGAATTTCTGTCTCTTAAGTATGTTATGAAAATAGAAATTTTAGAGATGGATTAAAATTCTCATTTAGCCAGGTTCATCGGCTGATAGTCGTCACGA
The DNA here is from genome assembly GCF_001640805.2 of Lates calcarifer. Taxonomy (NCBI): domain Eukaryota; kingdom Metazoa; phylum Chordata; class Actinopteri; family Centropomidae; genus Lates; species Lates calcarifer. Next base: position 1,713,707 of record NC_066843.1, on the reverse strand, counting down.
AGTGAAAACAGGCCTTCATGCCACAGTAAAGAAATAACTCTTTCACTTGGCCAATACCTCCCTCTGCTGACTAAATAAGAGCAGGGCGAGATGTGTGAACCCTTGCTGATCAGGTCCTGTTACTAAAACCAAAGGCTTAAGAAAAGTTACAGTCTAATTGAATCTAAACTGGGTCATCAAGTGAGTTGTCTTAACTGTCCCAATGTGTCCTTGCAGTATTTCCCAGTTCAGTTCCACAAGGGAGAGCACGGCTTTGACAACCAAGAGATGGACATGAAGCCTTTCTTCAGGGCAGTGGGTCCAGTGTTCCACAAGAACCTGGAGGTGGGACCTTTTGAGACTGTAAACATCTACCCCTTGATGTGTCACATCCTGGGCATCCAGCCGGAGGTCAACGACGGCCACCTGAACGCCACCAAACACATGCTGGTTACCAGTGCTACTGCTCAGGGTGAGATATCAGACTAATGAGCCTCTCCCCATGGCCTGGAAAGTGTGTCACTCCAACACCTGCTCCTTCATTACTAGGCCATTCATCCATCATTTCCGACTTCACATATGTCCAAATCAGACGTAGAGCTACTGTAGGTTAAAACTAGAAAGTAGACCTGGCATTGCTCACAGAAAGTTCAGAAAGAGTAAGTCTAGAAGAAGTCTTAGAGTCTGAGGCCAAGTGTCTGGTGTTAAACAGTTAAAGGACAATTCTGGCAATAATCTATATTTGTAGGAAAAGACCAAAACTGATAATGCTTAAATTCACCTCTCTGTATGTTCTGACTTTCCAACCCAGTATGTCGACCCAAAACCGATGGGTTCCTTAAAATGGGGTCACTAATATATAGTTTCTTTATGGCTCTGTAACTTCCTAAAAAAGCTCTGCACTGCGGTTTTCAGCAAACATTACTCAATCAGGAGGAACTAGTACATTTGTTAAGGACTATTTTCAGCAGAGGATTAATACACATTTGGTGCTGGAGTGAGTATTTGGGGCAGCAGAATGGTGTATGTAGGACTGAGTCATTCTAATGAAGAACATTTCATAGGTTGATGTGTTTTGTTATTGGATAACAATGGGGATTGATTGGATGAACTCAGAAATCAAATGTATGAGTACTGATACTGTTATTACTAGTAGGCGTTGTCTAAGCTAGTAGCAGTATAAGTAGTGGTCTGAACTTGAACGTTTTATTCCATGAATACAAAATTTAAAGTGTTCTTGTGAGATTTTAGCTGAGTAAAGCTCTGCACATACAGAAGATTTTTGTGCCTGGGCTGCGCACTTAAGAAGTCATTGGACAAAATGTAAAAGTAGTTGTCGTAGCGCCATCATGTGGTGAGCTGGTGCAGTTTAGTGCTTGGGCAGAGGCAGTACTTTGGCTGCTGTAGGTTTGGAAATTCTGGTACTTTTAGGGAGGAAGCATGTAAATGAGAAAAACCAAAATAAAGTCTGCAAATCATTCTAGATATGTCAACACCAACCTTCCAAAACACAAACTTAAAACATGTGAATCTGTTCTTCTTTTGTTTGTTTGTTTTTTTCAGATGTGAATTTCCTGCGAAACGTCTTCACTGGACTAGCTGCAGTGGCTGGATTTCTGGTCATAGTTTTTATAGTGATGGTATCCCACACAATGATCAAGAACAAACGCAAGAATAAAAGGTAATGACAGCATCATCAAAATCTGTAATTACATGCCATCACTGTTTGTCCCATGTAGGTCTGGGCATCAAAGGAAAAGTCAATATTTCAAGAATCTTTTGGTGAAATTTGTATTTTTAATATTGATCTAAATGTACAACCTTTCTGTTTTTCAGACCAGCAAATTTGAAACATCTACCAGAAAAGGAAAATACAAAACAAACTGCATTTTAATCATCTCACAAAGGTGATGCTTCAGTGTGAGACTGAGAAACAGCTGCCTGTGGACGGTCTGAATGGGTGATTCCTTCTCATGAAGGAGGAAATGTGAGGAAATGCTCTCTGTTCATTGCACAAGGATCCAAAAAAAAAAACAGTCGATCATTACCATCTTATGAATTATTAATTTTGGTTCAAAACAGAGAACAGAAATGAGCAGGACTGTGGGAATATAATAAAATAAAAGAACTCATCCGCTCACTTTGTGTTCATTTTGTTGAATCCTCCACAGCAAAGTGTGAGAACACAAGGTTTATATGTACATTACTGTCTGTATCACAACGTGTTGTAATTAATGTCTGAATGAATAAACTTAATTTGTCTTAAAATTGTGCCTTGAATAAAACCTCAGATCAACACTATCTATTAAAAGCTATTAATGATTTTAAAAGCACAAACAAGTAAAAACTGAAAAAAGAAACAGAAAAAGAAAAGGAATATGTAATAATAGAGAACAAAGCGGTGATAACTTTATTACGACCATGTCTCTACTTTCACTTGCAATAGCCGAACATGTTTCGATTAGACGACGGCGTCTGCCAAGGGACATAATTCAGCAACCACATTCTCAGTTGCCCGCCTCTCACCGCGTAGTAGTGTGAAGTTACATACGGAAGCACTAAACTTCCGGTTACGACTTTCAAAATGACATTATGCTTGACGACTTGTACTCTATGATTTAATTTATTGCCAATGAATTTAACTAACACAAATACCAGCATTATGCGGTTTATAATGTTCATAATGATAATGAGTCTAAGTCTATAAGTCTAATGCATGTTTTGGTGGTAACTAGTTTTTAAACTTACGTGAAGACAATATGGAAAAATTATGAAGGCTGCTGCAAGGCACGTATACTTTGACCAATGCAAGCAAGTCTATGTTTATAGTCAAGCTAATTTTCCTATCTTGAAAAACTCATTTTCATTCACTGACAATCTTTTAAAATAATTTTAATCAACTTAAGCACTTTGAATATTTACATATTACTATTATTGATAACAGTACTTTCTATGTACTTTACATGCCAGTTACTCAACTAATTTACTAATGTTTGGATTATCTTAATTAACTTGATTGGTAGTTTGTTTGATAATAAAACAAAAACAACTAACACTGCTGAAACTGTCGGAGGTCATTTCCCCACAACTGCAACATGCAATATTTTGTGCAAGATATTGTTTTTATCAGTTTCTGACACATTGTATTTAATGTGCATTTTCAACATATGACCAATGACAACAGATTGCAAATTAGCCTTTTAGGTTAACTCTGATGATTTACACCTCTTATTCTTTGTTCATAAATCAGCATTGTAAAGAATACATAAAATATTATTTTAAGAGTAAGTTAAAACAAAGATACAGATCACTGGTTTCTTCTTATGAAGCTATCATTTTGTTTTTAAGATCATCAAATAGATCTGCACTCAGATCAAAATAATCATTTCCTTCAGATGTTGCCTCTTCACACCAGTTTAGTCATTATTTCCTCAAACGACAATTTTCCACGGGGTATTGTCAGCGCTTTAGTGGAGATTACCATTATTTTGAAGGCAAGACTTTACACATCCGGTCCTGCGCGAGCGTCATTCTGATTGGCTTGACGTAACTCTTCTCCTTTGATAAAGGATTCTTATTCGGGGCGAAGGCAGACATGGAGGAACTGAGCGCCGTGGGAGAGCAGGTTTTTGATGCGGAATGCATTCTAAACAAACGCCTGAGAAAGGTCAGAGCAGCGAAACATTGTAACTTTTACCCGCGTTCTTTTTTCTTCTGGCGCCTGTTTGCAAACGTTCTTTTTCTCTTGGTTTTCTTTCAGGGAAAGTTGGAGTTTCTTGTGAAGTGGAGGGGATGGTCATCCAAGTAAGTACAAGTGGTGCTGCTCAGCCCGAAACAATGAAAACAACAACAACGTGTCGCTTGTTGCTTTTGCTAAAACTGTTCGCTGAACCATTCAGTTATTTCGTTTAAGCACCGAGTCCAAACTACAGTAACGACGGAGGATTGTTTCATTTTGTTTCTCGAAGCAGTTTCTCCAGCAAATCCTGCCTTTACATTTGCTTTCTTTTGTTCATAATACCTCAAATTTGGGAAGTTAGCGGAAAGCAGAAGAAGATGCGTTTTAGGCAGCATCAATTAAATGTTCTTGTTTTTTCATACCTGTATTCATTGAAACAATCGGAATTTTTAAACATTTTATTTCAGACTTAAAACAAGTTTTTTGTGTGTGACTCGGACTCGAAAAACAATAATGCCGTCAAATTTATGGGGACTATTTGATTTTTGATTTATAGCCACGTTATATCATGATATATTCGTTACATAACTCTAAATTCAAGTCATTTCTCCCAGTTTTCTACTGTGTATTTATGTTGGAGCTTGTACGGCTCTACTCTGACTTCATTTCTTGTCACTTGCCCTTTTCTGTTCTCTCCACATTGTTGCTGTAATCCACCATCAATGCACAGGGTTGCCTGCCAGCTCCATGGCTTTCTGTTAGAACCACATCCTTTGTGTGTGTGTGTAGGGAAAGGGGTGGGGGTTGATTATTTCACTGGTGACTGCTGATCAGAATGGGCTATTCAACAACAAGTGATGAGGAGAAAGGTCATTACACATGCATGTAGGTCAGATCACTTCAAGAAAAAACTGTTTTCAGCACACATCTGCAGCAAAATCTGACACAAGTAATTGAGCAAAAACAGCAGTGGAACCTTGTCATGATGTACAGGTGGCAACAGAGGAACAACAGAAAGTTGTTTCTTATATCTAAATGACACTTTGTGCTGTGCCGTCACAAGCACAACAAACTTGTTACTTTCATGACTTCCCATAAATGTCACGGCACTCCCATGACCTAAAAACCGTCTTCCTTCCTGGTGTGTTTGTGTTTTGTTTTGTTTTTTTCTACACAGATGAAAAGCTGGGTTTTCACCACAGCTGATTCACTGTGGAAAGAAAAATAACCAAAAACTGAATCTGCTTTGGTGGCTGTGGGAGACAAGTAGTAAAGTGCCCTATGTGGTACTTCACTGAAAAACTTTCCCAAAAAATTTCTCACATACATGTATTTCTAGAGCAGCCTGGAAAAAGAATCAAATGCTCCAATTTTCCCTTTTGGGAATAAAATATGTGCAGGATAAAACATGCAAAAGGAAACAGAGGTGAAGGTTTGATTGAAAACTGACCATGAAGCTTCTTCCAGTTCACCTCTTGCTTCTTTATTTTGACTAACACTGTGATGTTTAATTCAGACACAACAGCTGGGAGCCCCAGGAAAACATCCTCGACCCAAGGTTGTTGGCTGCCTTCAACAAGAAGTGAGTGTCCTTACCAAGACATTAAATACACCCATGAGTGGTGACTTCAGCTATAACATTTGTTCATGGATACTTTCATTAAGCATTTGTTTGAATTTATTTCTTTATAGAGAGCAAGAAAAGGAGCTCCTGATGCGTAAGAGAGGGAAAAGGCCAAGAGGAAGGCCGCGGAAAATCCTTGTAAGTACAATTAAAAGCAGAATATCATTCTTTGAGGACTTTGTACACAGTATCTAATGTTTGCACTTTAATTTAGGAAAATGTGCCTGAAGCTCCAAAATCGAGCAGCTCTTCATCTGGCTCATCATCCTCATCCTCCGATTCCTCCTCCTCATGCTCCTCCTCCTCGTCCTCATCAGAAGACGATGACGAAGACGGCAGCACTAAGCAGGCAAGCCCGAGTGTCAGAACACGAGACACCCATCCTGTCCCTCAGAAGAAGGCGCAGATTGTTGTGGCAAAACAGGAGCCCCCAAAGAAACGGAGCAGAAAACCTCTGCCCCCCGAAGTGAAGGAATTTCAACAGAACAAGGGCTCTCGCAAAATCCTGAAGACGCCCCAAGATACAGATCTACCAGGAGCAATCAAAAAGCCTGTTCATCCAGCAAGCTTCACCTTCATGGGTTTCCATCGGGGCTCGGTGAGGGATACAGTGGGTAGTCAGAACAGGAGCTCTCTGACCCAGGGTGGGGCTGTTAAAAACTCCATGAGCTCTGTGGGATCTGGCAGGTCAGTCCAACCTGCCTCCCTCCCTCTGAACAAATCTGTCCAGAGCAGGAATGTCACTGAGGGTAAACTGTCCATCTCCAGTATGAGCAGCGGGGCAAGCCTGGATTTGAAAGCAGCTGCTGGTAAATCAAAAGGGGTAGCGGCGTTGAATTTGAATACATCCAAACACCCCATTCAAGGAACCACTCAGCATACACTAAGCTCCCCCAATGGACAAAAGAAACCCCAGGGCCCTGTGTCAACACTGCAGCGGATACCCAATACTAAAGCAATGGCTTCTGTACCATTGAAGAACCCCTCCTCCAGTCAAGGTTCTGGCCTTCAGCCACTCAACCTTCAGAGCAAACCGGTGCAAAATAATGATGCTCCTGGAAATGGCACTACCCCAGCGGCAGGCCTGAGAAATGCAACAAACCCAGCAAGGAAAACCACTGTCACACAAAATCAGGAGTACAATCCTCCTAAGAGTCCTGCAACTCCTGGAAGACCACCAGCCAGAAAGAACCAACCAGGAGCAGACAAGGTTAAGGAAGCAACTGAAATCCAAGCCTCTAGAGTCCAAGGCAGGCTGGACAAGAGCAGCGTTCATAAATCCACCACAGAAGTCCAGAGCCAGCAGGAGAGACCAGCCTACAAAGATGGCAAGAAAGCCGATATGAGTACAGGTGAAGAGGAGAGCAGCTCAGACTCCGACCAAGATTCTTCCTACACCGGACAGGACCGCTCAATGGGGGTCCAGAACCAGGACTGGAAGCCCACACGTAGTCTGATAGAGCATGTGTTTGTAACAGATGTCACTGCTAATCTAGTTACTGTCACAGTCAAGGAATCACCAACCAGTGTGGGCTTCTTCAGCATTCGCAACTACTGACAGGATTCAAGACACTGCAAACCAGATGGTCTCTGAAGCAAACAGATGGGATTTGGGTTCTGAAGGAACTAGATAAACCTGTGGCTGGAGAGTTGGAACGCATCAGGGAATGGAGGTCAATTTGCTCTTTATTTTCTTTTACTAAGAGACACTTTTTTAGATAAAAAAAAGGACCAGGCATCAGTTATTGATTGTGATTATTTATTTGCTCGTGTCTACAAATTGTTCAAGAAATGACAGTGGAGAGGAGGCAATGCCCATTGGTCTCATCTGATAAACTCAAATCACAACAAATTTTTTAGTCTCATGGGGTCCTGGTCCTGCTTTGTTACAACCAAGCAGATAAGAGGACTGGTTTAATGAAGAAATTATCAAAGGTAGGCACGAGCGGGAGGGATAGTTTCTTTTATGGATGGCAGGCGTTTAGTTCATAATGTGTCATAATGTGTGTAATTCATATCAATCAATAGTTAATGTAAACCAGTTTTTAATTCTTAGCATAGTATCGTTTTTATTAATGTCTCCTAAATTAGCTACCTCTCTTTTTCAGCATTTTGCTGAAAATGTGTATTCATTTCTTTTGGGACAGGAGAACCTTTCCCTCCAGGGTATACCATCATCATGTCCTATCATACCATAATTGTGTCATATCATTTTTTTATATATAGTTTTAATGTATTGAGTCCTCATGCTGTGTAAACTTGTTTTAGAACCAGCAACCAGCTCAAGCAACAGACAACAGCTTTGTTTCTATGTTCTATAAAATACTCCCATCAGAACTGGACCTCAGTTCCACACAACGTTGAACTGTGCACACTGTTATCACCTCGAAAAGAAGTTTCATTCCACAGTGCAGCCAGTTTATCGCCACAGTTCTCCAAATGGGCTGAAGCATGTGGGGAGTCAGATAGAGTATCTCTGTTCCTCCCTGGTGCTCAGATAAGACTTGGTTCTGGCTGAGGTTTACTCTGCCGCCTTTGCATCAGCACCATCCATGAATGACGTATTCACCAGCAACTTTATTCTTCTCAGACTTGTAATTAATACGGACAAAAACCAGAGAAAAATGCTCATGTTGACATGGCTGGGTGATCATGGACAGTACACCTAACGAAGCTTCTGCCCTCAGTCTGTCAAAGCCTCCCATGAGCCTTTGAGATTGCAAAAGGCAACTGCTTTCAAACCAGTGTGGGAAAGGTTGGGTGTGGACAAAGCTCGACAATAAACCGTTGAGCATTGTTTGTCCCAGACTGCAAAACACCATATTTCATTGTTGTCTGTTGCTACTGGTGTTTCAAAATGTCTAGAACTAAAATACCAGATTTGATTAGGGGTTTTTTTTGTTTTGTTTTTTTACTTTACTCGCAGCTGCAGACGTCTCATTTCACCCGCCTGCATGGGTTCAGGAGCTGCAGGCCCAGCCTCCCAGAGAAAAAAAAAGGTCTTTATCTGATGTAACGGAAAAGAAACCACAACAATGTGCGCTACTTTCTGCTCCCTTGAGAGGAGTTCAGCAACAAAGCACTTCGACTGAACTCTTCTGTCTAATCCTGCTCTGCAGACTGTGCCTTTCTTTCTCTCAAAGACTAAACACAAAGGCATTACCCCAAAGATAGCTAGAATTTCAGGTTGTTCAATAAAGGAGTACCCCTAGAGCATAGCATGGAGACTGTACCATTTTCTTTGTTGTCCATATTGTTGTGAAACGGCAAAAAAAAAGGCCCTGCTGGAAGACTTATCACAAATATATGGAACAGACAAATATTTGATGCCTTATTGAAACGATAAGAGTGGTTTAGGTTCAAGTTACAGAAGTACTTTCCGTTCAGGATCAGCTGAAAAACACACTGAGTGCTTCTCATATTACATGTGTTACAGGTGAAAAATATGTGCAGCATTTGGTCTCTTCTCGTCAGTATAACTCCAGAATATGTGTCTTAAGTCAAAGAAACATATCAGGCAGTAGGTAAAGATTAGTTTAGGCTCAATCAAGATGTCATTAATCATTACCACGTAATAGGCTATGGGGTAATGCAAGGTGTTTATATGAATTTTTTTACTTGTATCTGCTTTTCTTAATTGATGAAAAGAAAGAACTTTTTTCAGTTATGGTCTTTTTTTAGATCTACTAACCATTTCAATGGAATGTTGTTCTCTTTATACTCTATTTATTTCAAATTAAAAGCCTTTCAGGGTAGGACAGTGTCATCAATCCTTGTATTGTGCCACTTGTCAAACTGACTAATAAATGGTACAGCCTTATGTCTGAGTTGGATTTCTTTTCTTTACGTTTATCAGGCAGAAACAAACATTTGGTGATGATTATCTGCTTTTCTCCATTTTACATCACTGTAAACTGAATATGTTTGGGTTTTGGACACGACAAGCAGTTTGAAGATGCTATGTTGGTGCTGCTAAATGATGCTATTAAAGAGTCCTTAAAGGAAGAAATACAATGACAGAAACCCAGTCAAGCTAACTTATCTATACATAGCAAGATCCTCCACTGGACACATGCATTGTGACAGCCACTAGATGGTGCTGTTGTACTTGAAGGCGAAGACACCGAGGAGTGCTTCAGTTTCTTAATTAACCATAATTATATCATCTGTTAGTTTACACACTTGCCATTGAAATCCTTACAGTTAATGTCTTATTACATACAGCAAACACAGTGTCAAGTTTCTGATTTTCTCACTTAAAAAACTCCTTAATGATAGTACTACTTACACTTGTATTTCTTAAATAGGCCATTGAAAGACATACAATGAAACCTATAAACCTCATTGTTTTCTTGTCCAACAATGTCTCAAACTGTGAGTTATCTACAGCCACAGTTTCTAATGTCATGTGCTTGCCAAGAGAAACGTAGCTGTCCTCTGTTTCCACTCCATCCTCATCTGATGATCTTGTTAACACTGGAGACCTGTACATGCCTCTGACATGCCAACACTCTCACTATATGGCCGGTCATTAAATTTCAGCCCCTCATTCCATTTGCCTCGGGTCTGTAAAGGTATTGGGTGTGTGTATGGCTTGGCTGTGCGATGCTTTGCGTCGCTAACCCACAAGACTTGTGGTATCCACTGAGAACAGAGGAGCTCTGGACTAGAGGCAACCGCAGAATAACTCAGCTTTTGATTTGGCACAGAGTCGTTCAAATCAAATAATCTCTCAGTAACAGCAGAGAGGCTCTCTGACAGAACAGAGGACAATACAGCCAGTCTGCCCGATGGTTTCAACAGTTTCCCATCAATCCTCAGCTGCAGACAGTCACCAACACTGGCCATTATGGTGTATTAGTTCTTGGCAGCTAGTGTCACACTTAACCCGGATAAGAAAAGTGTTTCTTTACTGAACAGACGGACATTTCGTAGACAACACAATTAATCAATTAGTGAAAAGAAAAAATGAGAAGTAAATAATGACACTGCACCACTAATGATCTGGATGAGGAGCTCACAGGGCTCTAATGCAGGCTATTATCATGGTTTATGGTAGCTATATATACATCTTAAGCACAATAACAAGAGGTTCTAGTTACTGTGCAGATTCCCTATGAACACAGCCAGTCAGTATAAGCTCAGTTATTCACCTACAGACAGGACTTATTTTGTTCTGGGTGTTTGTGGAAGATGTATTAAGATTTTTAGTTAAAGTTAAGTTAAAATTTAAGTCAAAGAACAAAAGTATGATGAGCAGAACCTACTGAAACATACCTGTTCTAGGGTGTTATTATTGTTTATACACTATTATTAACCTGTGAGCAACATTTTAATGCTGTAGTTTGAAAGGCAGAGCTATTGTTGGTTAGTTGAGTCTATATTTTATATGTAAAACCTGGAGAGTAATTCTACATGTCACATAAATGTTGTAGGGGTGAAACAGGTAGAATATTTCCCACTGAAATTCAGTGGATCTGAAGTGTAACGTAGCATAAAGAAGAGGAGGAAAGACGTGTGAGGAGCTCATTTTAACACATTGTTATTGTTCTGCTCAAGAGACTAAATGAACAAGAGAGTCTGCAGCACCTTTCAACACACAGACGCCCCTCTCCCTCTTTCACCACCCCTGTATTTACATACCCTTAAAAACACTGTCACACAGCCTGACTAACTGACAGAAGTTATCATTACACAAAGCGCTCGATTCCATAATTTATAGAGATCCCCGTCCCAGTCATGTGGAATTCTCCCAAAATAAATTCAAGTAAACACTTACGCGACAAAGAGGCACTCACAGTGGCCTGGTATGCATAAACAGTATGAACAGTGTGACAGTGTAATCCCAACCCCACACCCCCACCCCCCTCCAACACACACACACACACATATATATACCCAACAACCCAGCCCAGCACTGACTTCAGGCCGGGTTTGGAAATGAGCCTAAACCCCCCACGTCACCCCCCAGTGCCGATGCACCAATCCCCGACACCCCCCGCCGCCCACCCCACACCTGACTCCTGGCAAAATAAGCCAGACTCCAATCCATCTTCCATCGCAATAACACACACCCCAAACCATGTTGTTATGAAGAGTGTTCAGCAAGTTCATCTCCGGGGATGTTTTTGTTTTTTTCCTCAGGACGTCTTATTGTTTTAGCAACACAAGATGCCGTAAATCAATCAGCTCTTCGCTTAACTCTGGCCTTTGTTTAAAAGCCAGATATGAGCTTTTTCCATGATGCATTGTTGAAAGTAAGCAACTGATACAGAGGATGCAAGATTAGGCACATATTTCACTTACCTTTTTAGTAGCAGAAAAGATTTTACTTTACCGTGTCTCTTCACAGAGACGATAATCTTCACTGCATAAATGAACAATACAAAACTGAAAGTATTGTCAAAAGCAGATCCTCTATTTAGCACACATCAGTGCCTCTCTGTAAATATGATTTTTGTTTTTTATTGCTTTGTTTTGGCTGCATCATAAACTAGAGGTGATAATTCACTCACATTTTTATTTTCTGCTTTTTCATTGGCCAGACTCCAGGCTGGATGTTGACTAATATGGGGATGTAAAGGCCAATCCAGCGATTGATATTTAATTTTCTCTGTTTGTATTTGTGTTTGGTCTCGTCTCTACCTTGAGGATTGTAACCAAACGGGGCTGGTTGAGTTTAAAACGCCTGGGATGGTTGCTATTCGATTTCAAAGGGAATGTTTAGAAACCTGATCCGACCCTCCAGCAAGCATACCTTCTACGCCCACGTCTCCCTCGCCCCTCATTCTAAATCACTCCACTGGAGCAGTGTAAACAAACTTCAGTTTGCTCTCTGATATTGAGAGGTTAAGACAAGCGGCAATCCTCCGCTATGACAACATGGCCTCAGACAGACGATGTCATCTGTCTTACCTCACTCTCCATCCATCACTACGCCGGAGTCGACATGTCTGACAGTCCTACTCTCGCTTTTCTCGCTGGCACAGGCCTCCACATCTGTCACATTTTCCTCCAAGCTTACTTTTATTACACCAGATGAACTCCGCCTCCTTCCCTCTGAATTCACGGACACCTGAAGGGCAAGCAGGCAGAGAGAAACCTATTGATTAGTCATGGTATCTGATGTCATCCTGGCTCCATAAACACTTTTTCAATTGCCACTCAGCTACCTGTAAAACGTGAGAAAGGAATGTAAGAGTCATATTGTGCAAAACGAATGCATTTGAAGCTTCGACTTATGCACATAAAATGTAAATTTAAAGTAAATGAATGAATGAATAACGAGTGAAAAATCTATTTAATGTGTTTATAAGTCAGTTCTGTGAATAAAGTTTTGATGTTACAAAAGTTATAATGAAGATTGCAGTTAAAGATATTTAGATTTGAAGCACTGAGGTGGCAACGTGAAATTAAAAAAGATTGAAATATTAATAGTAACTCTAGATGGAACAGAAATGGCTGGAGCTTGTTTTCGGTTTTCCTCAGCTTCACTGGGAGGTTATTTGAAAGGGTGGGCTACTTAAAAGCTAATAAAAAAAGATTTAGACTTGCAGGGAACTCCTAAATGATTCAGAGGAAATGTTTTAACTTACAAGCAAAGCCAGCAAAGGTCCAGGCACTAACTTTAAAACTATTTAAAGAAACTCTAAAATAAATTACATTTTACAGGCAACAACTACAGTGATTTTTACAATAAGAGAAATGTTTTCAGCTGATTTATTGCTATTTAAGCAGGGTCAGACAGAAGCATGTTACTAATGTCCAAACTGCTCAAAATAAAATGTGTGATAGTTTCTCAGTATTTGCCAGAAAGAGAAATGTGGCACTGATAACGTAGCTGCGATCTCGAGGCTTAAGAAAGGAATGAATGATGTCCTTTGTGATCTTTGTGTACGAGCCAACATGTTTTACATTCATTTTTATGAACCACACCAGCAGCGTGGGTCTGGGATTTATGACCAAATACCTGGAGGTACAGCACTGATAAGTAAATGTTAGCATGCTAACATGGTAAAATAAGATGATGAACATGGAATACATGCTAAACATCAGTTAGCACACTGGCATTAGCAGTGCAGCATCACACAGGCAGCAGCAGGGCTGCAGACTCACTAATGAACACGACATTATGCTGTAAATCATGGTACTGTAACAAAACTGCAGCGAGAACAGGAGATAAAGAAGGTAGTGCAACAAAGAGACTGAGGAGTTATTCTACAAAAGCAGTTTTTGACACGAAAGCCCGTTTCTCTCACAGCGAGCAGTTTCTTTTAACACCCACAGGGCAGGAATAAGGAGGAATCTCCCTCTGCTGTGAAACTGAGGTAACAAAGTCAAACTGTATCTACCAGACAGAAGGTGCCAGCGGGAAGTTTGCCCTTCTGATCTTTGTATAATCTGCTCTGGGGAAGACACAGCTACTCTCCTTACCACCTTCAAAGGCTCCTCTCCTTAACTTTCAGACTCACATCCTAATCTGATTGAGGAGGAGAGAAAATATTGACTATTTCACAGGACAAAGCAGTGTAAATATTTGAAACTGTTGCTATAATACACCAGTGAAAATGGGGCTCAGATACTAACAGTTAAACCAACTCATAGTGTAGCTTTTTTAAATGCATTTCAGCAGCAGACAAGTTAAATTCAATGTCAGTTTTAGGATTTTTCCAAGCCTTCACATTCACAAATACTGCATTCATTCTCCACAAACTGGGGTCTTTTGGTCAACCCACATAAAACTCCATAAAGCCAGTGGCACCAGGAGAGGCGCACTGATAAATCAGCGACAGGCCGCGAACAAGGCCCGGTGCTGGCGGACCTGTGTGCAACAGGACAACTCTATCGGTGAATTTCACAGGTCATTACTCTGGCTCCAGCCATCGCAGCCTCCAGTGGCTCTGGAGACGGCCAGCTTTTTCTCAGAGACAACAGCTTACTGGGCTTTGTGCTAGCTAAACAAGCGTGTCTGTCTCACAGCAGTAGATTAATGTCTAGATAGAAGGTTTGCTCCTCAGGGAGACCTGTAGAGGAGCCATCCATCAACCTTTGGAGGCCATTACACAATAACAAAATAACAAAATCTGAGAGAGGGGCTCATTGACTGAACCCTGTCCTCTGGGGCTGCAGGGAGAGAGAGGCACACACACAGAGGTTTCTGAATTAAGTCTTACCAAAGAGAGGTAGGAGGAATTTCCAGAGAGTCATGCCCTGCAGGATAAAACAGAGCTGATAGATGAAAATGATCGGAAACAGTAAAAGTAAAGTAAAAAACCTAAAAGAACAGCCATGTAGGGCTGCGCCTAATGATCATTTTCATGACTGATTCATTGTTTTGTCTATGAAACATTAGAAAAACAAGTCTGAGGTGACTCAGCAAACAGTTCAAACCCCAAATATATTCAGTTTACGAACATACATGACACGAAAGGCAGCAAAAGAAATGTTTGCTTTTTCGCTTAAAAAGTGACTGAAACCATTAATCATTTACCAAGAAATAATCAACTGATCACTGCAGCTCTGCAGCCCTGGCCTGTCATTGCTGTGTGGGCCATAATGCAGCTTACAGAGCATTTTCATTGAGTGTCATCTGTGAGGAGTTGTGTGTGGTAAACACACAAACCCTCGGCCCTCCACATGAATGACAGTAAACAACACAGGATCTCTGGCTGCACCCCCTCCACCCCCCACCCCTGAGGAGAGAGGGGTCACACAAACACAGCATCTGACTGGCTCTTAATTTGTTTAAAGCAGCCCATTCAAA
Organism: Lates calcarifer; assembly: GCF_001640805.2. Lineage (NCBI taxonomy): Eukaryota > Metazoa > Chordata > Actinopteri > Centropomidae > Lates > Lates calcarifer. Next base: position 1,698,662 of record NC_066843.1, on the reverse strand, counting down.
CAGGATCCCCAACAGAGAGAAAATCTCGTTTCCAAGGCTGTCGCCATGGCTCGAGCCGTGTTGTTCAGGAAGGAGATCAGGACGCCGCTGACGACTCAGCTGACTTCCAGCACACACAGCTTCACAGAGGCGCCAGGTTGTAATTAACACTTTGCAGATTACGTTTACAGGACCAACATGGTCTGCCTGAGTTTTATTACTGCCTGGGTTGTACTTCTGCCCTCCGGGGATACAAAACACTCTCTGTTTGACGCTGTCCTGTCCTGTGTGAGAATGCTTGACAGGTTTTGATCGTGGTGAGAGTCGTCTGGCTGTTCACTGTTCTTCAGAGATAATGAGAATCTCCCCTTGCTTCTGCCAGTTTTCCAGCTATGACTGGATGAAGAGAGACACTGCAGTCTGACAGTATTAATCTATTTCTGTCCCCCTATCTGCAGCTTTCATTCATTTATTTGGGCTCACGCTGTTGGTCTAACAGTCTTATTAGAGGAGCGGTGAAACTAATCCATTTCTTGGCAGCAGGCAGCAGACAGCTGGGCAGTGAAGAGTCGCAACAAAGTGGCTGATATAATTACAGTGTAATCGTTTTCATGCAGCTCCTTGGTTTCTTCTTAGACGGCAAGCAGCGCTTCAGGTTAACATGCTAAGCTAATAAAACAGCCATTAATGCGCAAATGACCTCAGAATATGAAGGCCAAGTCATTCAATCTCCATCAAACAGGCCATTTAGAGCAGGTTTCTCAAAGCCAACACAGAGGAATTATCTTCAAAGCACACACATTCATGCAGTGTCTTAAAAACTGGAAGTGTGTTGTGCTTTTTTAGTCGAATATTTTGCAGCCCAAGTCCGAACAGATTCCTCAGTGTTACTCTTAGATCTAAAAATATCTGACAGGAGCTTAGCTCATCCAGTGCTAATATTAGTGCTAGTTAACATGCTGAACAGTTGTGCTTTTTAATCACGGAGCACAGCAGTTTGTGGCAGTTTGCATTCTGCATCCAGCGTCACTGAGACGAGCAGAGGAGGATCTGACTGAATTACACACTCAGTGCAGCTGCGGAAAACATCTGCACACATCTATACCACTAGATGGCAGATATCTCCTGACAGAACTCTTCAATGCAGCGTGGTACAGCTCAGAACACAGCAGCTGTCATTAATATTCCTTCAATGAAAACTCAAAACTGATGGTTTCCAGTCGTGTCAGGGGGAAAAAAAAAGAAACTTTCACTGGCTAAAAATAAATATGGACATTTATCTGAAGTTCAAACCTAAAACAAGACATACGTTCAAATACTGCATCATGCAGCAAATTACCACCAAAACCTGTCAACAACAAACTGTGGCAAATACTACAGAGAGAGTTAATTATAGATCAGAAAACAGAGGTGTCAGTGTCGATGGAAAAAGCCTGGGTTTCTCATTTATCTCCCCAAACCACACTCATGTGTCTTAAACACTTCACACCAAATTAAACTGAAGTGGAAACCAACTCTCCAGACTCGCAGCACTTCTTTCCACTCCATGGCTGGGTGATAAATCTTTAGTCTTCCATCCTACTTCCCTCGTTCCTCTTTTATAAGCTTTCTTCTTCTTCTTCTTCTTCTTCTTCTTCTTCTTCTCTCTGTTCAGGCAACAAATGATTGGTTTGCTCACAAAACAGATCGAGAAAAACCTTCGAGACCAGAGGCTTTGTGAGGACAAGCAGCACAGGCACAGATCCAGTGAAGATGCCTGGGGCAATAATAGATACCACACACTTGTAAATGTGCAGCAATACTAATTACATATCTATGTGTTATTTCTAAAGTGTATTACATTCCTTTGTTTGGGATAAGGTTCCTCTGATGAAAGCTTTAGTGATCTTTAGGTTCAGGAAATCATCTGTGATCAACATTTTGTTAGATGATGGATCTGAAACTGTGAAGCTCTTTCCAGAGTAAAAAAAAAAAGAGAGCAAACCAACACCTAAAGCTCACTAATTAACATGCTGTATCTTGTTTACTTTATTTGCACACAAGCAAAATGTAAAAACGACAATTTGCGGTTTTAGGAGGGGCGCTGAGCTGGAGCTGTTTCATGATAATAACTTTAAAAACCAAATCTGTGTAGAGCGACTGTTAGACACCGAACAACAAATGTAAGACACTTGCCAGTCGAGTTAAACCCTTTTCAGTAAGTGAGATATACACAATCAAGACATTTATCTCTGACACATTTATTTAAACCTCACGGGTGAGATCTGGGATTACGCCTGAAGAGGGGGCCTGTCCTGCCCATAAACCATAAAGTATTTACGTGACATGTTTGTGCAGCACCTTGACAGAATGCAATTATATCAGCAACCCACAGGCGTGTTAATGACGGTGTTCCTTCATCAGCATGGAGATGATTTCGTCTCAGTCTGTGGCGCTGCAGGGCTTTTGCCCCTGATAACCTTTTTATGTTGAACCTCTGCTAAAACTGCTTATTCAACACAAGACTCAAGCAACAAATTTAAATAAAGGAAACAACCTGAGGCCTGTGGATGTTTATAGTCAACTTCTCTTTTGACCTTCCTCTTCACTGTTTGTTGCAACATTACTTTCTGCCCCTGGAGCAAAAACAGCAGAGTTGGGACCAGTTTTTGAGACTTCAGGCTTTATGATGAAAGCCGCCAAGCTGAGAAAAGCTTCTGGTCAAGACTATGTATCTTAACAGAAAACATTACTATGGTTTATGTCACAGGTACTGAGGAAGATGGTACTCCGCTCACACAGCAGCCATCCCACAGCAGACACCACACTCCTTTACATGATGCAAAGACACAGACTGTGGCTGCCGACACACAGAGACAACACCTTAAGTGCTTACCTGTAGCGGCACCTCTCAGCCTCCCACACATTAAGCATAAGTCCCTCTGTAACAAACCTGAACCTCATGTGTATCCATGGAAGGTTCAACACCCACAGAAAAGAGAGGAAGAGAAACAATCCAGCTGAGCCCATCCAGGAACGCTGCCAAACTCATCCCCAATTTCCCAGACACCTTGCTTCCGATGGTGTTGTGGTTGCCAAGAGCCCAGAGTATTGTGAATCCTCCTGAACCATCCTGAACCAAGACCGTGAGACTCTGGTTACAAAACTAATCCTACAAGACGAGAGGCTTCCAGCTTCCTCCTGGCTATTTAATCTTTGGTTGCCTTACAATATACTCATTATATGTGACATATCATGTACCTATGATATCAAATATTCCTGTAGAGCTTCTTGTTCCCAATAGAAACTCAGGTGAAGCAGCGATGAGCAAAAAACGTGTTTATAAAAATCATTTGTTGCACAGTTATTTAGTTTATACATGATTGGAAATCTTTAAGTGACTGAATGACTCCAACCATTAATTACACAATACACCAACTTAAGTTTGCAAATCGCATTTTGTTAAAGGTTAAAAAAATCATGAATCATGGAATCAAAATGTCAGACTTCTACATCTGAGCTGGTTTTTATCACACGGCAACAATCTTGTGGTCTCCTCCTTTACACACTGAGTTTTTTCCAGTATCGTGTTGTTGTTGGTATGAAGAGAATATTGAATGTGTATTTTTAGGAACCAGAAATAATATCAGCAGAGCAGCACTCCCTGGTATTAGTGTCTGAAGTCATTGTAGGTGAGAGGCTGAATCAGAAAGAGGTGGGCCTGGAAACAATTTGCAGAAATCCTTCAATTCATCTGAGAATCTCACAAACCTCCAGAAATGATCTCTTTAGATACTTAACATCTGATCAAAGCACAGAAAGTGCGAGGAGAGTGAATTAACAAATATCCTTAGGCGGCTTGTTTAGATTCAAGATGACAGGATGATAGAAAAGACTTGGCGTGCTCTCAGGGAGCGGGTAAACCTGACTGTGCTCGAGGCTCGAGAGGTGCCAGTGGAGGGTGTGCATTGGAAGAAGCAGGGAGACACAGGAGAGGAATGATGGACGGCTCACACGCCAGCCATTGTGAGAAAATTATAGCTAAGTGCTGCCAACTGAGGCAGCGTGGCGGCCAGCCAAAGCCCCGGGACAACAAAGACCCAGAATCCCTGTGTGTGAGTGAGCGCCGGCCTGCCCGCAGAGCCCCGAACCTTCATATTTACATGCGACGCTCAAGAGTTAATTGCACTGAATTCCTGTGCTGGGTGCAAAGTGGGGGCTGTTGTTGCTTTATTTTACATAACAAACACACTGTTTCTAGATGCAAAAAAGGTTGCAAACCAAATGAATACATTAATTGATGGCTGTTGTTTGCTGTCATGTGATTCATGGATTACAGGAATAAGGGCACGTTCATCTTTTTTTAATCTTATCATGAACCTTTCATCTTATAATCTGCATTGGTGGCTCCCTGAGGAAAACATGAGCGTTGCACACATTCCTCCAATTACCCTGTGTGTTTGGGAAATGATTTGTATTCGATGCAGCTTCTCAGGAAATGTTCATGTGTGTGCGTTCAGCAGCAGGAGAGCTGAGGGGGCCCCTTTAACAAACCAGACCTCATCTTCACAGTAGTTGATGGACAAAAGCCAAAATGTGTCAGGGTTGCTACAGTTCCTGATCTTTGGTAAACGAACAGTGCCCTCGACTCTCCAGACTTGGCAGAGCCGGCCCGTGCACATCAAAGTAGGGTCTGACCTTGCATACCGTATGAGGTTTGGATTAACGAGCTCTGGACATCAAACAGCAGGATCACCACCCACAAGTCATCAAACCCAGCTCGGTGAAATTTACAGCAGATAAAAATGCTGGAAAAATCAACATCAAGCTTGCCATGCATCTCAGTTTGAACATCGTGACCAGGACAGGGAGCAGCAGCAGCAGAGGATGTTTCAAAAGCCTCCAATTATCTGATGTGTGGGAGAGCACGATGAACTGGGCCGCGTGCCAAACAGCATCCTTTACCAAACAAATAAAACTTCTGACAGGACGTGTCTGCCTTTCAGAGGACTGCACACCAACAAACTCGTCCATGCTGGGCAGCAACAAACACTCGCTCACTGATTTCTGTAACCAAATTCAACAAATAGCAGTCATACTTTATTTTTTTTTAAAGAAAAGTAATGCCAGAGTGAAAATAGAAGACATAAGTAGAATCCCAGTTGAAGTAAGCACTGATTTCCCCACAAAACCAACATATTAAATACAATGAAAGGCACTGAAATGAAAGATGACATATTAAACAGAAATCATGAAGATTTGGTTCAAAGTCAGAGGAACGATTTCCAACCACATCTGAAAACACAAAGTGTTTAGAGCTGTTTCAAACGGCCACAATGGAGAAAAAAAGCCTGCTGGCACACAGAGGTGTGAGAGATGTCGTGTTATAAGATGTCAGACATCAGAATGTGTGGGAGCAGGTTTAAGATGCTGCTCAAAGATCCAAGAGACACTGGTAGAAGCGTCAGATGTCTTGTTTTGTTTGACCAACAGTCCAAAACCAAAAGATATTCACTCACAAACCAGAAGCAGAAAATCTTTTTTTAGAGGCAGGAACCAAATGACAAATACACAATGGTGTTTCAGAGCCAATGTCTCAGTCACTACTCATCAGTGCCCAGTCAGACCAAAGGTATTAGAGCAGTGAATCTGGATGAGTCATGTGACCCACTACGTCGGGACTCACTCATCTAAAGGGCTCTGGAGATACTCACCAGGAGTACAAGCGTACAAACCTCCTACGTGAGAATGAACAACAAAAATGGAGGAATAAAAAATGAGGCTTTAACCCGGCAACAGGTTCATATCTGAGCCGTGTGAACAGCAGTAACAGCTGCTCCTGTTCCTCTGGCAGCGAACACCTGCCGTCATTCAGGGACGTTTCCCAGAGGCCTCTGCTGCAGCCACGGCCGGACATCTGGACGGTGAATGAATGAAACTTCTTCATATTCGATCATATTGACAGATGTGTGCAGGTCATTAAAGCAGTGCTTGTCTACACCCACAACCTGTGAAATACTAATGAACTGGAAGATGGAACAGGTCGGACAGGTTTATGGTAAATTTCAACTCACAGATTTAAACAAGATCAAGGTTTTTTTTCATATTTTTCAATGAAGTCAGTGCAGGAACACAACAGTTTTAAAGGTGTGTTTCTTTTAAAGCCTGAATATTTCAAAAATCTTTTCATCTTGTCACTCCGGAAAAATTGTCGAGACTGAAAATAAACCAAGATGACATAAAGTTTAAAACTGTTTATTTCCTTACTTTTCCTCCTCCGTTTGTTTTATGTACCTGTATATATATATTTTCTTTGTGGACACTCATTTTATTTTTATCGACAACTTGAAAAACACAAATCAAAGATTAACGTTCCTTCTTGATCTTGGAAACAGAACAAAAATTCAACATCTTTGGTAAAGGTCCTCTCACAGAGCTTTCAACCACAACTCAGTCTTCCTCTATGGGCAGAGTCACTTCTACACTTCGGTCACATGATGACTGGGTACGTTTTGGTTTTTCTAGTAGACATTAACTTCCCCCAGATTAAGGTCGACTAAGCATCTTTTGTAAATTTAGGATCAGCAGATTTCAACAAAGCTTTTCTACACAACAAAAAGACGGAGGCACCACTGGGTCATTTTTGTTTGGAATAATAAATCATTTTACTTCCAACATAAAGACTCTATTAAAAGGATGTAAAAAAAACGTAGCAGGCAAAAATGCACTCTAAATACACATTAAAACAGTCGCAATTATGGGTGGATGAATAATAGCTGCACTTCACTGTCATACTTTCCAAATCAAGTTTTTTTTTTTAAATAAAAAACATCACTCAGTTGAATTTTGACTCACTCTCACTGGCTTTTTAAGATGAGATGATATTTCATATGTCACATGTCCTCTAACAGAACAGTATTCACTGCCAGTCAGAACTTTCTCCGGGCCACGAGAGTTATGAAGATCAAAAGGCATGTTCAGCTTTCATCACTGCGTAAAGCACCAAACTTTGTGAATCATTTTATTATAGAGCTGTGGTCCAAGTACAGTGGTGAACGTGTATCCACCTCATCATTACAGCACATCCTTTCATGTGCTCAGCTGTTTAACAGCATTATTTGAAATTTGTCATTTCCACTGAGTAAACATCCCTGCGCAGTCTGACTTGGACAAACTGAGCTGGCACGCTCGGCTTGTTATTGTATTCATAATGAAGGTGCCACAAAGGCTACCTTCGGCCTATTAATGAGCCAGTCAACGTTATTAAAACTAATTTTATCATCTGTAGTGAAAAATGAATGACTTGTGTTTGATATTGTTGGCAAAACTAACAAGGAGAAGTTTGCTTTGATCAGGAAAAAATCTGAACCCTGTAGGAGAATTTAATCAGCAACAATGTTTTGGCTTCAGAATATCTGCATAGAGAAAAAAAGAGAGTTGATTAGGTTAAAGGAGGGAGGGAGTAGAAGAGCAATAAAGCGAGCCCATACCCCAAAGAGATCATTAAGTTAATGGATTGCTGGTGGCTAAAAGCATTACAGCGTTGGGTAAAGATCTGTGGACGGCCGAGGCCGAGGAGCGCCACGCTGAGCGACGATGCCGAGCGCCGAGAGCCAGCTCAGAAGTGACGAAGGGCATTAGCAGCCCTGCATCCTCCAGTCTGCAGCTGGTATTAGCAGGCACCGAGCGCTCTGTCAACACGTATTACTCCACACACAAATCACCCAACTGGCGTCAACACTTTGCCTGTGCCACAGCAGGAAAAACTGAGGGGAAAGAAAGATAGGAATTTTAAGAGGAATAACTCATGTTCCTCAGAAGTGATAAGAGAAAGGGAGAATCATGAGCATGGTTTTCAAAGGGTTTACAGTGAGCTGGAAGCACAAGGAATACACACTTGTTATTTAAAACAGACAGAATCAGGTTGAAATATCACAGAAAGTAGATGTTGTAAGAAACTATTAGCTGATATATTCTCCAGGGCAGCTGTTAACCTGACTGTACTCTAATCCTTCTGGGCTCTTAACGCCCGACTATGACACACAAAACCTGAAATAGGGGGATATCCACAGAGCTTTTCGACCACCGTGAGCTTTATGCAACAAGACAAACAGTATCATGTAAAAGACAAGAGGATCACTGTCACACGCCGAGGATCCGACACACACACACATACATCAAAGGCTATTTATTGTGTTTGTTTAAGCCGTATTGTGCAGATCTTCGCCCTTACGCTGCTATCCGGTGACAAGCGCGGGGATTTGTCTGCTGCATGTGTACGTGCAGAGCTGGCTCTGAGGCTAAGGAGCATCATTATGGACTAAACACAACTAAAACAAAACACAGGCTTTCTGGTGCCCCACAGTCTACCCAGCTGAGGCTCGGGAAGAACAGAGGGGGGAGGCTGTCTCAGTCAGTATGAGAGAGAAGCAGCTACGTAAAACTCAGATGATTAGAGTCTAAGTAATTCATTGAAAACTATAGTTGTAAATTCCTCAGACCCACCGGTGGCTCCATCTTCACAGAGTCTTGTTCTTTGGCCAACTTTGTTCAAACTCACAGAACTTTACTTTAGATTCTGGAGAAGATCCTAAAGTTTCCAAAACTATTAAAATGTCCACTTGAATTTTAGGGAAATGGTAATAAAGTAAAGTATACGACATCGAAAACATTTCTCTCTGATGTGACGCTGCAGCCATTAAAAATACAGCATCATATAGCTTTAATCAAGAGTTGGAACGAGCTGATTGAGAATACAGACTGCATGTGACGCTGGTGTAAACTGAAGGGAAGGGTTCAAGAGTTGAAGGGATTAATTAGCATCATCAGATTCAGAGTCAGTAGAAGTGACTATGTGGTGGTAGTAAAGTGAGAAGAAGGAGCCTGACTGCCAAGATGTAAAGCAGTCACTGAAGTTTGATGCCAAAAGATGCACAGTTCACATCTCTTCCTCAGGAAATACCACACCACAAAGTCCTGAGTTCAAACTGTAGAGAAGTGCTGATGTCTGTATCAGAGTTAATATGCAGAACAGATTCATGCTGTATAATACGGTAATATTCTTCATGAGGCGTCTCTGTGGAAGCAGCTGGAGGAGCTGACGCTGAAGCTAAATTCAACTACTGTTCAGTCTGTGCTGAGAATATTGTTTTGTATTTTTTTGAATATTTCCATTTTATGTCACTTTATGCTTCTGAAAACTATATTTACTAATATTTTACATATAAAAGCAAAAAACATGAGTTTATACAACATGATGCACTTCAACAGCACACGTTTCCTTACATGTTTATTTATCAGTGTGGTAATCTAACATCTTATCACTGAGGGGTCATAAACCCATAACTTTTACTTTACTACTTTATAATACGTCTGTTCTTTCACTTATTTAAGAACTTAAACACAGGGTTATTTCTGTTATTCTTAGTATTGATACTTTACTTACACTGTATATTTTATATATAAAACATTAATCTACAAAGCAACTTGTAACTATAACCGTTAAACAAAGTGAAGTAAAAGCTCTTGTTCTTTTTCTATTTGTATTATTTTGTCTTTGCTGTGAAAACTGTTTTTTCTCCAGACACTGAGGATTTAATGAGCAGCCTATAGGTTGTTTTCTCACACTGATTCTGATGTATTTTAATGGCGGAGCGTCAGCCTCTGCTTCATCCAGCTCCTCTCCTCAGCTCAGCTCCTGCTGGGCTGCAAATGGAGGGTTTGTGAAAGAGTGAGAACTGTTTGCAGCTGCTGATTCCTTCAATCACTGAATCTCTGCTGCTTCCTTTATCAGCTTGTAATGGCTCTGATGTGATAAGACAGGGCTGGTTAACTGGGGGAGAACTACTGACCACATGTTGTCTATAAATGAGAGCTGATGTTGGATCATTGTTAAATAAAACCAGCAGTTTTAGATCATCATCAGATCCTCCTTTGTTTCTAGAATAACACAGTATTACACGTAATTGTGCTATGACATAAACCAGACAGCATCGTGCAGCGCAGAGGTGCCTGACTGGAAAACGTACGTGATGCGTAAAATGGTGTTAGCGTGAGAGCCGCGCATTGTGCGCACTGTGGCAGGTGACTTTAGGTGTCCGACCGCTCAGACTGGGTATAGGTGATCAGAGGAAGGAAAAGAAAAGCATTTACAATGATTTCAGTGTCGTTTTATTGTACGAATATAAAGAATAAATAGCAAATTTCCTTAATTTACAGGATAAAACAAGTCACTGATTGACGGCTGGATCAATAATCCACGTTTAACTCTGAGGTCGATCTGCTTCATCCAAATATGGAAAACAGCGAGTCCTTACGTGGCTCTATGCGCCATATCTCCATAAATACAAAATATATAACCAATACTCTCCACAAATAAAGTAGACTCTGGTTACAAATAATACTGACTTTGTACAGGGAGTTATATATAACTGCATGGCACCGCATATACAGAAAATACATTCCTACACTCGGTAGTGCATGTGAGAGAAGAATCACAAAAAATGTTGAGCTTATAATTTCTTTCTGCTGCAGAGACTCAGCTGGAACAGGAGCATTTGCAGTCTGTGATGATCGGATACTGCACAGGTATCCACGCGCATTTGAGTCCCCCTTTCCTCTGCACGCACCTCCATCTCAGTATGGTCAGGTGAGTCGAGTTCGCAGGTTTACACACCATCCCCTCCGGAACCGAACACGACCGTTTGCTGAGGCAGCTGCCCACCCGGACGAACCGCGGCCAGAACCTGTTCCCCAGGTCGGTCCAGGTGTACACCACCGGACAGAAAGAGTACGCCCACAGCCACTGCTGCAGCCGCCGCTTCAGTTTCTTACTGGGCTTGTGCTTCTTGCCGAACTGGACGTCGAAGTCCATCGCTCTAATTTCCTTCGGCAGAACTCCGCCGGGCTTCTGGATCTCAAAGTCATCGAGTTCATCGTTCCCGGTGTATTTGTCCTCCATGGGCGGTAAAACGGACAAAAAGCGGCTGTCAAAGTCTCCCAGGACGCTCTTCAGCTCGGTCTCGTTAAGGTCCCTCTCCCTGGGGTCGAACACGGGATCGGGGTCCTCTTTTAATTCCACAAGCGGCAGACTGTCGCTCGGGATGGGGCGGAGAAGGTAGTAGTGCTGACAAAGTCCCCTGTCCATTAGAAGTCCGAGCGACAGGACCAGGAGATACATGGCCACGCACTGCTGAGACTGATCCATGTCAGACGGTCCGGCGGTGGGTTCAGTGCGCACAGGGAGCTGCTCAACGGGCCACTTTGTTGTGCGCAATTACGCGTGAGCCGTATCCAAACCCGCGTGTTGAGTGTGCTTTAAAATTCGCAAACTCCCATGATGAAAATCCGTCAGAGAAATGAAGACAGCAGCATCAAGGGAACTTAGTTTTAGTAAGAAACTGTGTGACAAAGCTCTGGTGTGTCCTCGGGCTCCGTGCGCGCGGGCTCGGCATGATGCCCCTGTTGTCTCCTCTGCAGAAAAGCGCCGAGCGTAACCCGCGACCTCCGTTATATCCTCCGCACGGAGCGTGATGTAATTCGTGTGCCCCTCTTTGAATGTGGGTTTGTTGTCTAGGAGGAGATCCCCCAATACCTCCTTCTTCCATCGCACTGGAGGGTGGGGGTGGCCGAGGGGAAGGCGGGGGGGGGTGGGGGGAGGCAGGGAGAGGAGACGCCCCCTGTCGGTTTTCCAGACTTCTTTAAATCAGTCTCTCAGTAGGACTGACTGGTGAAGTCGTTCATTCTTCAGGGGTGTTGGTCATCTGACGAACACCCAGAACCTCCGCTAAAAATACTAACTAGGAAATGTACAATCACACTCACAAGTACATTTTCAGGTACTTTTACTTGATTTAAGTGCATTTTACTTCTGCTCCTCTAGATTTATCAAACAGCTCGAGTTACTTTGCAGACAAATATTAGTTCATAAAAGGTGACTGACTGATTTTAGTTGAAGGATGTAACAGTCTATAAAGTCATTACATTAGCAGCGACAATATTCAGCTGCAGTTTATGTGTTAATGCAAAGTAAAATAGAATAATGACACTTTTACTTTTCATTCTTTAAGCACATTTTGCTTCGACTTGTACATTTTGAATGCAGGACTTTTATTTGTAATTGGATATTTTACCATTTGAACTCCTACTTTTACTGAAGTGAATGACCTGATTATTTTTTAACCACTGGTAAAAGTTAGTTTTAGAAACACGCTTCATTCGGTTCAGAGGTCTGAGCTTTTCCACCGTTCACACTGTTCCTCCCTGATCTCCTCTGTCTTCTTCTAAAGTCTGATTAAACTTTGACAGATTAAATCAAAGGCATGGGCTCAGTAAACATCAGCTTGACGCCCACTTAATGTGGGTTTTTATCTTTGAATCCAGCTTGCAAATGAAGAATATCTGTATATTATCATAATAAAGTACCGTCTGAATTTGGACTGTGACTGTGTTCCTCTGAACAAATCACCACTGCAAATGCATGGAGCTGCTACTAACTACAGGACAACATTAGTCTACTCTGAGACCTGCACTGACTGTGTTGATGACAGGGAGGAGAGCTCAGTCGCTGTCACGTCTCTTCCAGTGTTTGTCTTTCAAATAAAACATAACCTGCAGAAATATCCAACCTAAATAATCCAATTTACTCACAAGTTCTTTTTCTTTGAGCCGTTAATAAGCAACAACCAGCTCGTGGGTCGGTCATTAGAGGCTGAATTTTTAAAGTGATGCATGAGACAGCTAGGCTATGTCAGAGTTTTGGGTTTGAATATTTCACTCAGTGTAAATATCATAAAGCTTCAGTAACGGCAGGAATAAACTCATGCAGAATCGATGTGAAACAGTCAGACAGTGCAGAATAAGATGATTTTAAAACCCTGAAACAAAAGAAGAAACCTGGATGTTAAGGGTCTTTTTCTCTGACAGCAGAACAGTCTTTTATTAAAGATGGCTGGAGACAATCTAACGAGACATCCTGGACAGGAAACAAGCAAAACCATACGACCCAATTAGCAGAACCTTCCACTTGTTTGACGAAAGGTACGATTTACAGCCTGAATATGAGATGAAATGGCCTGTTAAGTAGACTTTTTGCAGTGTATTTACTGCTTGTGTCCAGTTCAAGTGGGACAATATTTCTGCCTGTAACGGTGCCACAGCGAGCCTCTCAATAAAGCCGGCCAAATTAGCTCCCAAATAAACAACGCTCACTAAGCAGCAGCCATGGAAAGTATCACAATTTGCAAACCTGTCTAAACTCCTGCTCAGAGAATCATTCTTTGAAAAATAATTTAATGGAAGAACTTAGCCAGCTGCTACATCAGCCATAAACCATCCGCTTTAGATAAATGCATCTCTGTTTCATTTTGAATGAGCTAATTCACACAAGCACTTGAGCACACGACTCATTTAGTTTACGGTCGAATGATGGTGAAAAGTCTGGAAAATGTCACCCTTATATTTTTCATCTGACCAGCACGTATCATAAACCATCGCTCCCACAAAAAAAAAAGCTTGACAGATAGGCTCAATCCAGTGCATTCACACGTGAGACGGTGCAGAGTAAACGACACACACAAACCTCATGTATGTGTCTGTGTTTGCATGAAATACTCAGAAATTCTCAGATTTTTAATGCATAACGTCAACACAGATCCAGACCAATCACATGCTTTGTCTTTGACAACTTCAATGAAGTAGCTGAATTCACTCTCGGCACTTAATCACACTCTTGAGGAAAATGAAATTGGCATGTTTTTCCTCTTAAGAAATCATATTTCACACACTGGAATATTTCATTTCTAATGTGGCTCCATGGGTGAAGTCCAAATATGGTTCTCATTAAGTGTCATCAGGATTGCCAGGCTCATTTAACGCCAAGTTGTTTTTGTTTCTTCTAATCCTTTCCTACTGTTTTACCACAGGAACATTTTGATAGTGAAATATTCCTCCTTAAAAAGACAGGCTACTTGAGACAGACGCCTGCTTAATTGAGGAGTTTTTTTTTTATTCTTAAGTTAACCAAACACAATTCCCTTTGGCTAATAAACCATTCGATGTAATGACCCCCCTCTTTTTTTTTTTTGCTGGGTCTGGTTCTTGAAGACTTTAAAACCTGCGCTTAAGGATATGCGTTCAAAATGAATCTCCTTGTTCGAGCCGTGCGCGGGTCATTGTGGCCTTCCCTGCTGATTTCTCATTTAGTGAGGAAAAGCAGACTTCTCTCTTGGCAGACACCTTCAGCGCTGGTACCAAGAAAAGGCACGCTCAGGTAGAAACAGAAAGAACTCTGATAGCTTTCATCCATGCAGGAGCAAACCACAAAAGACCTGAGATATTTAGATTCTTTTTTTTTTTCTAAGCGGAGTTTTGAGGCTGGGTGTCTCCTCTGCAGCGGCTCTGTGCAGGAGGTTATCAGCGACATGAAGCAGCTACAGTGTCATTCAGAGAACACAAAGCACCTTTCACATGCTTTATCTCCATCAGTGCGTTGTTTCCCACTTCGTGCTAATTGAGGCCACGCTGCCAAGCTGAATACACACAGACGTGAAGTGGGTGCTATTCTGTTTACTCTGGCACTCGGGAGGTGTGCAATTTGCTAGTTTGTTTAGCACTTTTTTCCATTCCTCTGCAATCCAAGAGCACACAATCACAATAATCACTCCTGCTGTGAGCTTAATTAAAATTAATTGCTACTTCTGACCACTGACCATGAGTCGGATGGCAGATTTGCATTCTTGCAAGTCACCATTTTTGTCCTGTGTGAGAAAACAAGCACCTATTCTCTGTGTCATTTTCAGTCTTGTGTCTCCTGCATCAACCTAAAACATGAAAATCAAACTGGCTTCAGTTTAGCAACTGCTCCTCTGAAGATTTCTGTTAAATATTTCTAAGGTTCATTTTATTAAACCTAAATAATAAACATGTCAGATAATATACCATTCAATGAATTTACGTTGAATCCATACAGAGTTATCTTCAGCTTGTAGACAACACTCATAAATATCTGTGGCTTTTCACGAGGACTATAATTAGCACATTTAGCTCATTTTTCCCACAGGTTGCAGAGCTGATGCTCAAAGCACCTAAATCCTGGTGAGAGTGTGTGTTCCTTCCATTCCTCCATAAAGTTTCACAGACAGAAACTCTGCATCCAAACAAAGTCATTAAACCCAAACTCAGAACAAGGTGCTCAGTGATCCCTCAGAGGACTGGATATGTGTTTATGCCCACAGGTGACAGATGAGATTATCTGTATCTTACACATGAAAACAGCATGACAGAGCTCTTCAGGAGAAGCTGGTGGAAAATATATTTAACTTAAAGTCTCACATGAATGTAAAGTAAAAGTACTGAAACTGGTCAGCTGGTGGCATGGTAGCAAGTATTTTTATGTTCTGGCTCCTTGCTCCTGAACTATGAACTCTTCTTTTAACTTCCTCCCCCTCTCTGCCTTTGGCTCATTGTCTGAACCAGTTTTCCTTCTGCTATAATCATTTTTCCACTGTTTTGAATTTTATTGAAAAAACTTTTTGTCAAGGTCGATCTAAATAAAACTTTATGCAGTGCATAAACTTCCTAGATTACAACTCATGCCAAAAATTCTGATCACACATTATGTGGCTGTGATGAAAAGTCACACTGGACACGAACAGGACGTGAGGCCCGCGGTTTGACTCGGTTTTTACCAGGAAGCACCGTGCTGTCGTCTCAGAGGGTGATGCTTTGACTAATCAAATACATACACATGCAAATTTGTGAACGCCGACATCCTTGT
This sequence comes from Lates calcarifer, assembly GCF_001640805.2. Lineage (NCBI taxonomy): Eukaryota > Metazoa > Chordata > Actinopteri > Centropomidae > Lates > Lates calcarifer. The sequence goes on along the minus strand of NC_066843.1, from coordinate 1,682,929 downwards.
GACGAAAGATAAAACGATGTCACCTTCCAGAGCTGTACAATCCTCTCAGGATTATAAATCATCACAACACACCTTCACCAACAGACCCTTTCCATTTTTTATTTAACACAGGGCTGTTTGTTTCTCTGTGTATGTATGAAACAGACAACAAAGTCTTGCAAATATAGCTTCAACTATATGAGCAGCCGAGTAGGAAAAAATGCTCACGTCAGCCTCTAAGCCAGAAATATTGGGAATTTCTTACACCCACAATATCTCTAACGTGGTTAAAACAACTACAGACATGTAAACAAATCTAATTACCATGAGGCCTAACCACGTTGATATGACACATACACACTCAGACATTCCTGCTGCTTAAATCTAGCAAATGAAGTCTGAAGAGAAGCTGAACAAACAGGACTTTTTCTTAAATGTCTGACAGTAAAATCTCCATTATCACAGCATGTTAATATCTGAGGAGACATTTCAACTGCAGCTGTAACTGTGGCATCTTTCAGCTTTTATTCCAAAATTATTGTCAAATTATTTTCCCGTAGCTCCATTAATGGCCACTGTATCAACTACAGTCGGCTTGTTCTGGTCAACATTCACAGCCACCATACACTCACTCTTACATCAGCGTGTTGGCCTAAGATCAGCCTTTATTTTACTGGAATCAAAGTAAATACTTGCACTCTTGATGGATGATTCAGCACTCCCTCAACCCGCCGTGTGACATAAATGAAGCCTGACGAGCAGCACAGACACACAGCAGGCGTCCTCTGCAGCCAGCGGGGCGTTGAGCGCATTTCAACGTCCTGCCCGAAGCTGAGGCGTTGATCCCCACATGGCGATCTGGCTGGATTTCTACAGATCTTCAGAAGCCAAAGCTGCAGCCGTGCCAGATGCTCCTGTGAGCGAGCGGACGGGCCAGGAGAGAGAGCGTAGCGGTGGTGGTTGGTGGTGGTGGTGGGGTAGAGGGGTGGGGGATGACGGGAGGTCGCGGTGTCTCTAGCCCCTAAAACACAGACGGCTGTTTGTGCCATGCAACACCCCCACCGACCCCACCTTGCTCTCAAACTCTCAGCTCCTAATTCACACTTCATAAATCAAGACGGTCTGTCCTCGTGTGAATTCATCTCTCTCTGTGCTGGATAATAGTGGCACTATTGTTCCACCAGCAGGATTCATTTCAGAGACATAAACTACCCTGGAGGCCGATGCACAGCCTTGATAGCTCTAGCAGCTCCTGGATGTCCACACGGAGACGTCGAGGCCTGAAATTGCAGTCCTCCGTGTCAGGCCATGTCTGCTTGGTTATATTTTCAACTCCTCTGGCAGCTAAAATAGTTCCAAAAATAAGAACACTAATTGGCCAGTGTTTATTTCTGTATGGGAGAAATACTCTAAGTGTTTTTAGCAGGTTGTTTGTGGCACGATGGTTTAACAGTCAGGGCTCACTGGGAGGTACGGCTCAGTCCACTGCATGGAAAAAGAGCCGACTCTCCCCTTTTTTTAATAAATAAGCTCTTTTATACGAAAATTGGTAATACAGTATAGTTGTGTGTGAGTCTGGCAAGGCAGCGTGTGACATCATGAGTGTTGACTCATGAGCAGATGAGTGATGCACACTGAGCTTTTTGCCTCCTCTCAAACTCATGTTCAGTGCCACAGAAAAGCAGTAAAGCCTCTCTCTCTCTCTCTCTCTCTCTCTCTCTCTCCTTCTGTCTGTCTCCCTGTCTCTCGCTCCTCGTGCAGGAGTTGGGGATCTGGTAATGAAGCAAGTGTTTCTGTGGGTTGTGAGGGGGGCTGTCAGCTCCACACACAGCAGACCTCTGTCACCTGTTGCCACCAGCGGGAGTCTCGGTGCGACAGGCACGGAGCCAAGCACGGCGGGCCAGTAGCAGGGCCCTGGCTCCACCTATAGACAGCTCAGAGGGTGATTTACTCTGCCTCCATGCAGAGGTGTCTACGGACGCTCGTGTAGCAACAGGAGCGGCGGCGGCGGCGGCGGCACACAGCCTGGCCGACGTCTGCGTTCTTAAGTGGTGTCTCACTTTAGGATTAAGCGGCAAATTCTCACTGAATTAGCTTGGGTAGAGAAGCAACCTCGAAGTGGACACACTGAAAAGGGGCCTGTGGACCACAACTCCAAAGCATGGACAGTGATGAGGGAGGGAGTTCAGATGTTTTTCACACGTCTGACAAGATCTGAATCTGCAGTAAAACTCATGTCCTAAAGTTTAAAGTGTGCTGCTTTTGGTCATGCAGCTTCAAGATGCTGTTTTTGCTTTCAGTGTGAGCAATGAGCTGCAGTACAGTACAGGTAAGATTCCTGCCTGTTTACATGAACACAGAGGAGAAGAAAAGGAACTTTCTGGTGTATTTCCTTAAAAATTCCACACTGGAGACACAAATGTCCACAAGTGACAGCAGCATGATTCCCACAGGAGGCTCAGCAATATAAAAACAACAAGTCAGGGTGAGTAGTCAGAGTTTTTCAGGTGAGCTGGCTGGCTCTCTGTGAAGCTAAAAAGGGAAACACTGCAGCTCAAGATGAGACAGAGCAATGAAGACTGACAGCCAGAGGAACGGGACCTGAGTTGAGAGGGGGGTTCGGGGTTTGGGCCTGCAGCGCTGACTGGCCGCTGCAGCAGCAGTCAGCGCTGCAGTGGAAAGGGTTAACACGAGACAGTAAAGTGAATCCAGATGTGCTGTTATTATTAATATCTCTGGCTGATGAATGGGAAGGTAAAATTACAGGCGCCAGCCAGGGAGGCCCCGTGTGTTGCCCTGCCACCCAGGCGCTTCCCCGGCTCACCTCCAGCAGCAAATCGGGGTGAGAGACCGTCAGCGGGTCTCCACGTGGCTTCAGCGTGTCAAACAACCAGGAGGCAAAGCAGCCAATTAGACAGACAGGCAGTCACTTTCACTGGTCAGAGCAACGGACGACAGACACATGACTTCATACCTCACTTTCATCTCAGTCACTGCTCTGTGTCAAAATGAAGGAATGATTCCATAGTAGCGTCCAACCAAAAATGGGTTTCTGAAGGACAATCTATGCAGCGATATACTGACATTTTTTGGAATGAAGCACATAAAAAAATATTCCACGTTTCCAACAGAAACAGGATTAAGACACTGGAACTAGAGCTAAAACTGACGGTCGACAAAAATTAGATACCAACATTTAAAGGTTTGAGTTTCTCATATTTGCTGTTTTTCTACCAGGAGGCTAAATACCTCCAGACACAACAAGCAAGACTAGAATTAGAATAAGAATAAAATAACCAAGTTATTTCAAACACATGAATGAGAAATTAACCAGAAAGGCCACAGGTCTGTGTGTTTGAGCCTCTGTAAAGACAAAATCAGCTCCGAGCTTGATAGGAAGGAACCAATAATCACTTTATTGGCTCTATAAGCTCCTCACACCTCCTCCAATTCACACCTCAGTCAGCCTCTGTGTTGGTTCAACATGTGACTGTGTGGTTGCTGTGAACTCAAACAGACGTGGAGACAGACGGGATTTCACACCGTTTCTGGGAGGCAGAATTTTTTTTTTTCTCTCTCTCTCTCTCTCTTCCCCCCCTTTTTTCTGTGTCCTGTTATTTAACAGAAGCTCTGCTGGTTTAGATTAAGAGTTTCTCAAACATTTTCAAAAACCCAAACAGACACATCACAGCTTGAGACCGCTCCCTTAATATGATGTTTGCGCTACAGACAGACAGACAATCATATGGTGAGACTTTTTACGATTTAGCTCAGTTTACCCAAAGTTTCATTTTCAGACTAGTTAACCCTCCTCTTTTAGTCTGACGCATGTTTGTGAACAGTAAATCAACACAAGTGCTATCAGACTGCACCGAAAAAGAAAAGAGAAGATTCATTTATGCATCTTGTGATGATCAGTTTACAGTTTTAGAGCCTGGGTTGCACATTTTTCTGAGATAATTTGACTTCTAAAACTCCTGGAAAAGTCTTGAATCCCAGGCCATTTCCAGTTCTTTTTCTTTTCAGCCGCCGTTTTCCACCCCTGAACCCTCTCTGCAGTGGATGTATTTAAAAACTGTAGCGTCATTTTCCCATGTGGACGGGGAAAAAAAATCTGCTGGTGCCGTGGCTCAGGAATTACATTTGGCCCTGCTTAACAGCTACCATTTATGACCCATAATCAAATCAGAATTTACACTCATGCAATCGACTGACGGCTGATCACAGATTTGATCATGTGGACACCCGTCCTGTGTTTTCAGCCGAGAGTCAGCGGTGACACAAATCAGTTTAACGCCACTCCTTACCAGATGATGTCGGCTCATCCATGCTGCCACTTTCTGCACTTTCTTATCCTGGTCAGGGTTATGACAGGCTGGTTGGTGCTTTTCCCTGCACGCTGTTCCCTTGGGGGAGAGGCCTGGAAAAGTCTGTCACAGGATGATGGAGGTAGTGCCAACTGAAAAAGGAGTAAGAAGAGACACACACATTTTTTATTGGTTTTGTATTTCAGTGTGGATGGTGAACTTTAAGAAGACAATATAAAAATGGAGACTTTCATCTCCAGAACAATGAGACATTGTCATTTGTTTAAATAACTTAAACAACCTATGGTTATGCTGGAAGAGGAGAGTTACAGGAAGAGGGTCTGTGCAGATGGAGGGACACACACTTGAAACTGGAGTCAGTGTTTTGTCTCCTACCAACAATCAACACTGGTTTCTTTAAACCATCCTCCCTCAAACTTTACCACACAACCGTAGTTTACTAAACTTAACAAAAACTTCATCATACAGGTTTTTTGGAACTGACAAACAAGTTATTTGTCATTTAGCTGAGAGGATTTATTGCAAAATGCCAGTGTGGGTGAAACTCAATATGATATGAGGCAGACAAGTGAAGCTGAAACTCAACAAAAACCTCAAGAAAAGTGTCAACCATCATTAACTGTGTTTAGAACTTTGTGTGTAACTTTGACCTAGATGCCTTCATGAGCCCTGGACACTTGGTGGAGTCTAATTGGTTCAGGTGGGTGAAGCCTTGTGAGTCAATACGTCTAATAATCAAATAAACTCTGAGCTCTGACAAAGTGCTGCAACTTCTGGTTTAAGGTGCACGTGTCTTTTTAAAGAAACTGCTCTGTCTACAAGAGCAGCAGACGGAGCTGCACAGAGGAGAAGCCTCCTGGCTGATGGAGGACGCAGCAGAAGCAGGAGACAGAGGGGAGGGTGTAGTAAAGGGTGGTGGGAACTGAGAAACAAGCGTAAATCCAGTAGGGCAGAGATGGAGCCTGGCTGCCCACAGGGGCTGTTGTTTTAACCGTCCGACGCACGGCTGCAGGGAGGGGGTGGTGCAGTGGTTGTAGGTGGGATTTGGAGGGTGGGGTGGAGGGGGGGGTGTCCCTCTCGGGTTGCTGCTGTCCCCAAGCAGTCCTGTGGGAGCTGCCTCAGCCAGCCTCTCTGTCGCTGTCTGCCCCCCACCTCCACCACCACCGCCGCCGCCCGGCATGGGGCCCCCACCATCCCTCCACATGACAGCTCAGAAGACAACCTCACGCTGGCTTTACTCACCCTCCTTTGTGCATTTTCAACACAGGGATACCAGACAAATTATGCTTAATGACCGGCGGTGGTTGCCAGAGGAATGGCTCCTTTGTTGCCAGTGCCAAGTGTGTAAATGTTAGGGTGCAACCTTATACAGTCACCCTCAGTCCTACCGAGCAGATGCCCTCTCTGTTGCTGGAATAAACAGGCTGAGTATATTTCCCAAAAATGCTGTCTCAAAATGACAACCAGTCTCTCAGGTCAGTTAATCAGCGGCTTCACACCTAAACGAAGACTTTACCTCTCTGGATAAACAGCAATTAACAGATGATTCTGCTCTGTTTCTGTTTCAGTTCAGTGCCGTCGTTCCTTTGCATGTTACTACGCTGCCTGTTAACGGTTTTATAATGAAGCAGTTTGACTTTTGTTTTTGAAAAACGCTGCATACTATAAATAAATTCCACTTACTAAGAAAGAAACAAAGGTAATCGTCCCGTCAGGATGGTGGTTGATGACTAATGAGAAACCATTAGCAGAGCAGAAATCAAAGGGAAATGTGTCTGAATCTACACAGTTCCTTATTATTTGTAGCAGTTTGTTCCTTGCAATCGGCAGTGATTAACAGCCTTCCTCGTCAGCAAATCATGATGAAGATGATGCTTATTGTCAGCAACAATGACAGTGTCCTACTAACAAGTACTGTGAGTGTATCCCCAGTTACTCGCCTGAGCCACAGAGCTCCATTGTTGTCCAAAAAGTGTAAAAAAATAGATCAGTGTTGTACGGGGTGACATGTTCCTGCATTACCATGAACACACACACTAGTTTACTTTGAGTCAATCACATACACACACCATCCTGCTGGCACAAATACTCACGAGAGCAACAAATGTGGATTCATTCCTGCTGAAAATAGTCCCCAACAAATGCACTACTTGCTTTAAAGCTTTAAACAACAACACTATATATTTATTGTTATTTATTATTTATGTTTTTTTAATCACAGGACTTCTTACTGGTTTTATTGATTCTACTTGGTGCAAACAGATTTTCTTAGAGACAATAAACGTCTGAGCTGAGCTGTCTTGATAATTAATGAATGAATTCTGCACTAGCTTCATTTGTAGATTTCTTGTTCCTAAACTTCAGTAACTCTTAAAACAGAACAGTACTGCAGAGTCTCACAGAGGTCCAAGCTCTGATTTATCTCCGGCGGAGTTAAATTACAAAGAGACTTTCAAAAACAGGAAAATGTTAATTGATTTCTAATCAATGTAACTGAGCTGTGTGGTTAAGGCAAATACTACGAGCTAGGATTTCGACTAATTCCAGAAGTCTGAAAAATGAGGAGTGGCAGAGAGAGGAGACTTTTTAAAAAGCTGGAGTCAGTCTGATTGCTCCCCAGGGAGACATTTCCACCCAAGTGTCCCACAAATGACATGTTTGTATGTAACGTAATATGCTTTCTTTAAGAGGTGACGCTTTAGTGGGAGACACATTCTTCCCAAGGGCCCTGCAGTCAAACCCTGAAAATGCGTTGGTTGTTCTCCTCTGTCTTTCTTTTGTCAGGCATAAAAATACTAGTGAGAGATCATACCTGCTCAGGTGTCTAATTAAGTTTGATTTATACACCCTGCTGATTCACAGAATTCCTGGAACGCCTCCAGGAGCATAAAGAAGTCCCTTAATTGTACATTTATTTGTGCATGCTGCATGTGAAGAAAGAAATTAACTATTTTCAAAGTGGAATTTAATCTGATTTTTTAGAGGGATTCTTGTGGGCAGATTTATTGGACTATGAAATCACACATCTGTGTTGCACACAAGCAAATTAACGGGCAATTTGTACCAATGAGATCTGTTTTAGTTTAAATTAGACCATCACATAAACACAGAAACAAAGACATTTTCCACTGCTTCAGGCTGAGTGCTGTTTGTTTTCTGAAGCGTTTTTCTCACGCAGAACTCAACGTAAAGACTCCAGCAGACACCAGTTGCATTTGTGTTTTCTTTTTTTTTTTTTTTTTTTTTAAAAGAAAGTTATAGTATTTAGATCACACCCGTGGATGTGGCTGCAGAGCTGACACTTTTATTGGACAGTGCCCAGATGCAGACAGAACAGATGGAGTTTATCTTTGCAACGTATCGTGATGAGTGCAACTCTGACAAAATAAAACCAAAGCCTTACAGGCAGCAGAGAAGAGGAGTACACCATAAAGGTTTCAATTTCACGGACTCCAAAGAGGACAAACATCTGATAAGATCAAGTCTGCGCTGTTTGTTGATGTCTGTTAATTTGTTGGTGAACTGTGTGGCTGTCTTTCCTACTTGTACACAAGGAGAAAAGAAATGTTTGGTCTGGTAAATTAAACTGAACCTCATTTTGAATTCCACATCAAGAATCACTTCTCTGCACAGCTACACGACAATATCACATTATTTTAAGTTACTCTGGCACGAGTTTTCAGGAGGTTTGGAAAGAAATGTCAGATGTTTGTAACGAATCTGAAAATATCACTGAATGTTTGAAAGAACAGGGATCAGGACTCTAAATTTTTGTATATAATGTATTATACATTTATACAGGACTGAGTGACGTGGCCACATGAAAATGTTTGTATCAGTTGATATTGATAATAATCACGATAAAAGTCAAACCACTGTTTCTCTCGAGTTTAAAGGCTGAGTTTAGCCAAGAAAAACAGAAACTATTCTTCTGATCAGAACATGACAAACACTCGCCAAACAGCGGAACATTTCACCAATCTGAAAAGAGTAAACACTAAAAAGGACTACAAAGAGAAAGTCTGGAAGATGCCCATGTGATTTGACTCGCAGACTCCCACAGAAACAGGACTGTGGATTTTGTCCCCTTCAGGAAAGAGAAATCACTTTGGAGGAATGATTACAGCCATCAAAAACTCTTTTAACGCACATATGCTCATTTAAGTGTTGTTTTAAGAATAATTGTGAAGCAAAGCCAATTATTTGGATTGTTTATGAATCTTTTGGTCTATAAAATATCCATCACAATTTCCCCAGATCTCTGCTGAGAGCTCCCCGTGTCGTCGCCCTGCTGCCTCCCTGTAGCATTTCAGATCTACAGCAGATAGACGTCGGCGTCTTTGGGGAAAATCTAGATTGATAGATGGTCTGCTGTGTTGTGACATGGCAATTTGGCATGGAATGGTGCACTGTCACCAAGGTCCAGTGATCAAAGGAGTCACAGGGGTCAGCAGGACACTTCACAGTCTTCACACCCATACCAGCCCTCCTTCAGAATCACTGCATATTTCTCCTTCTCGTCCCCTGCAGTGTGAAGTCAGGAGGTCTGACTTCTGCCTGCAGACAAACTATTTCTGATCTGGAAGCTGCATTTCTGTTAAACTCAAGTTTCCAACTTGGTGCTAAAATGATCACTTCTGACGTGTTTTTGCACAGAGCCTCCCTGAGATCACTTGCTAATTAAAAAGCGGGGGTCCCAAAATAAATGTCATCTTCTTTGGATTGTGTGTTGATAGGGTTTGAGTTTCTGCAGCCGGTGCTCTTTTCTCGGCAAATATCACTGCTCAGTTAAGAGTATTTTTCCCAGGAAGACCTACCTGACACCTGGTATTTACAACCACAATAAAAACTTTAATGAACTGGATACTCATCAAGTCTCTAACACAGATATTTACTTATTTTAAACGACTGATTATTCCCTTCATTTTGTTAAGTTTAAGTTTTGTACACGACCTGATGGAAGGAGTGAATTCAGTAGCTCTGTCAGATACAGGCTCTTTGGGGATCAAAGAAATTCTCAGCCAGCGTGGGTGCTGTTTGACTGTGAAAACTCAACGTTGTGCCCCTGACTAGAAGGGATTCACTGTGAGATAGAGACACAGAGGGGATCAGTGGCCAGCCCGGCTGAGGGCAAGGAGGGAGGAGGAGGGATGACGAGGGAGGGGGTTGAAAGCAAACAGCCTACTGCCAGTGTGATATATGTTTAAGCCCACTGGGTGCAGAGCAGAGACACCCAGCTTAAGATCTTTAACTCGTCTCAGCAACCAGGATGGTCGATCCCTGCCAGCTCTGTGACTCGAGCTGGTGCTTTATTAAAGAAAAACAGAAGCTGTGCTTAAATTCCCATATGAAGGCAAAGACGAGGGCACGGTCTCTGCTGCAGAATCTGTTCAGTTCTGTCAAATAATCACTGTTAGGTGTAAATATGAGCACGTGCAACCTGTAAGTGAACCGTTTAAACTCACTCTGAGACCCTCTGAATCAATACAAGGAATATTAGCTGCTATATTCCAACACATTTCTCACTGTCTTTGAAAGAGTTAAATTCAGCTGAGGGCTTTTATCGCTAAAATGTTCAAGTTAAACATCTAAAAAACTATTTTAGTTTTTGTAAACGTCCTGAATCAGGAGTGGGTGATATCGCTAAAATCCTCCAACTTATCTAATTTTCGATCAAAATATAGCAAATTTTCTGGAGAATCAAACGACAAAGTGTTTACGGATAAAACAACTCATCAAATCCAGTGAATGTAAAACTTAACAAATCAAGAAACGTCATCACGTCGATGCTAAAATCCAACGTTGCCCACAGTGATTTGCAGCACAATGGCCTTATACACCCAGAAATATTTAAAGGGAGAGCTGCCCTGGTATAAACAGTATGGAAAATGCACTCGGGTCTTGTTCAGTATATGTAAGGTACAATTTGTGGGTTTGCATAATAAATCATGTACCATATTGTGCATCATGTTTCATCTGACTTTGAATAAAATACTTTTTTCCCCAAGACAAAGTCCTGTATGGGCTGGGATGACAGATCATTTAGGATACTGTGTAAACTTCTGATGACCAAACAACAAAAGGCTCATTTTGCTGTCAACCAGGAGAAATATCTAAACTGCACTAAATTTTGGACGATATTCCTCCAGAAATTTACTTCACAATAGGTTGATGCAATTTTAATGTTCTCTAGTCATCAGTGTAAAGTGATGCGGGAACTGGAGAGATTAAATTGACTGGAATAATGATGCTTCTTTAGGATAAATACGATCAGCTTCATCTGTTTTTTGCATTTAGCCCGGCACGGCTCAGCTCTGTCCAGCCGCTCGGACCGATTCCTAACAGTGCCGTGAAAATCCATCATACCGTCTATGAACATTTATTGCTCCAATTCAGCTTCCCAGACACTGAAGTATGAAAATAGTGGCTCAGACACAGAGGCCTGGTACCTGACCCTGAAACTGACTCACTCTTACAATTTTCTTTTTTTTTTTTCCTTCTTTAAATGTCAGTCCGACGCCAACTGAGGTCTGCAAGAAAAGTCGGGGGGACTGCTGTGCTATTTGCCATGCTGTAACAATTAATTAGGAGTCACTCAAATTACCTGAGTGGTCCGCAGACAGTCAACTGAGAAGCTCCCACGAGGAAAGAAGACCAACTCAGACCACCCAGATCCCTCAGAGAGCACAGCTGCTGTTTGTGAAAATCACCTTCAAATAACAGCAAATAAAAATCGTACTGCATCAACTTTTAGATCATTTTAGTCGTTTTTAGAGCGCTGATGATGATGATGCCCTGATGGGCCAAAACGTTTGAGGCTTTGTGCAAACTTCCTTCTCCTCCCTGTGGCGTTTTTAAAAATAACAATAGCTCAACTCAATCCCCCGGCCTTCGCAGGGTTCGCAGGAGGAACGGCAGCGATGAAGACAGAGTTCTGACAGTCACAGCTCAACAGGCAGCAGCTCCACATCCTGTGCTTCTAACGTGGCTGATTTATTTAATATTGTAACCCATTTCACAGAAACCTCTACAGCAACAAACAGCCCGAGCTGGTGAGGACAGACGAGAAAATGTTGACGGTGAAAGCCGAGGAGTCTGTGGTCAGGTTGTTTTTATTGTCTTTCTGATTCTGCCTGGCGGGGAGCCTGCTTCTGTACAGTCTGATACGCCTTCTACTGTGCTTTCCGTAGCCTGGAGCGGAACAGTCTACACTTATTATTAACCAATATGTGATTTTGAGGGGTTGATGGCATTCACACAAGTTACTAAGCTAAACAGAAAATATATGCAGCTTATCTGACTAATGTTTGTGGTTCAGTTCTTAAACAAAGAGTAACTTCCAACCCTGACTGTTAGATTCCAAACTATGATATTCAGCATATTGTTCCAGGAGTTATTTAGTGATGAAGTGTTGTTTCTTTTGTGAAGCTAGTTTCCATACACGCACCTCTAATTCAAGAGTGACACAACTCACCAGTATTTTGTTTGTGTGGTAGACATTTCATTCTTATTGAGAAAGACTCAGTGTTTTGGTGCAACGCTGGTGACAGACCTGCAAAAACAGAAGAAGTAGGTTTTCTGCCTTTTGCTTTTTGTCTGCTTTTTTTACAAGTGAGTTTGCAGATTCATATTTCACAATAACTTGAGCTAACTGATTCTGTTAAAAGGCTGCTTATACGTTCATGCATCAATAATGTGAAACTGTGAAGACCTGACGGCAAGTCAGTGCTTCTGTGCTTTGACTTTTGTTGTCACCACTGCGTTTAATATGTCTCGAAACCCTCCCTGCTGATGCTTGATTCTAAGGCTAAAATATGTTAACCACAACATTTTAGACAATTTTAAAATGCTCAACTCCATTGTAACATTAAAAAGATTTCAAAATGGGAAGTCAGGCAGAAGTTAGAGTCGAGAAATAAATGATCTATCCTCTATCTCCTGAGACAAATTTAAAGGGATGATCTCCCTCTGACAGTGAGGTCTAATGAAGAGGCTGAGGAGGAGGAGAGGCTGAGGTATGGTATTAGATGAAGCACTGCAGAGCTGACAGTGAATGATGTGCTGCCGGTCATTCAGACGCTCTGAGATTGGCGTCTCCAAAGGCTTTAGGAGCAGAAGAAACACACCGGGGTCAGACTAAACAAAGCCCTGTCCACCTCGGCCTCTCGGGGGACTACAAAGGGCAAAGCTGCTCTTCTCAATCCATGCTGAATCCAGACCAGCACCCAGAGCAGGCGGCAGGTAAACCACTTAAAGAGTTCAGATGATACGGTTAACGCAAATAATCAGTGTCGTATATTCTTCGAGGCAATGAGGAACACCCCGTCACTTCAAAGATCTGTCAGGTCAAAGCTCGATTTAAATAAAGTGCTACAGGTCATTATGGTGAGGTAGAATAACAAAAGGAATTGGAACAGATAGAAAAACACCAATTAATTCAAAAGATCAACACATGAGGTGACTCTCTTCCCGTATCTGACCTCTGGAAACTCTTTTCTACACAACTCGATTATTTCCTTTTAAGATTACTGACAGGATTTTAAGAAGACACATGGTCTCGTTTACATTTCAAATTGTTGTCATTTACAGCTGAAACAATTCATTCACTAGTGAACAAAAAGCTTTGATAATTGTTTCAACATTTTGTCAATTATTAAGTAAACATGGCTAAAGTTCTCAGAAATGTCAGAATTTGCTTTGCCTGGTTTTATAACAGCAGTTTTAACTGTTGGTCGAACAATGGTGTCTGTGAGCTCGACTGTTTTTCACTAAGGGATCAACTGGTCAGTTAAAAAAATGAACAAACTGATTAATAAGGAATAGAATCATTATTTCTAGGTCATCTAAAAACCTCAACATAATTCCTGATATAAGCTTTTTGGTGCTGACTTCTCACAGTGTGTCTGTAGCATGAGTACCGAAAACTCAAAATACCAAAAACTGAGCAGATTAGTCTTGTTCACTGACTCTCTGATAAGTCCTAATTAAAATCCAAGTTTTGCTGATTTTAGATTGAATTCTACACAGTTGCACAGACATTACATCATTTTTGTGAACTTTTGCGTCTTTTGTTAATTTAAAAAATGGCTTTGCAGAAGAAAAAAGTTGATATTTCTAACAATAAAGCACTGAAATTACTATTATTTTTCAATTAGAACCAAAACTCAGGCATCTTATTGGCACTAGTATAAAAAAAAATGTCAAATGATATTCAGCACTCGGTATATATCTTCTACAAGAAGCCAATTTTTGAATTTCCAGACAGTGAAATACATAATTATTGTCTAGAAAGGGAGCCAGAGAGGTATCAGTAAATCAAAATTAATAGAGAGAAGAAATATGCATGTGGAGATAAAGGAGCTGGTTTTGATCTATGATAGGGTATGCAACAGTGAACATGTACAGGGCTGATGTTATTACACGTCAAAAACAGGGCCTCACCTAAAATCTCCATCCAAAGTCTGAATACATTTTCTTTAAACAAGCTTAGATTTTAGATCAACTCATCCCGTACTACTCGCTAGGATTGGTATTCGAGGGTCAAGCGTTTTCCTCTCACAATATTTGCACAGTTCAGCCTGCTAGTGATTGTGTATAAATCCTTAATCTGTAGAGTGTGTGTGCCACTGACAGTTTAGAGCTGCAGAACTAAAACAAACTACAACATGTGGAATCATCCCACGTAAGAACTGTGGCACCAGACTCATCCAGACAAGCCTGAATGGCAAGCTCTGTGAGAATCCAGTCTGCCGCTTGAATTCCTTCCAGTATTTGTGAGACGGCTTAATAACTGTAGAATTAAACTAATTACAAACACAAAGTTAACAGCGGCAGAGCTGATACATGCCAAGCTCAGGAAAACCCTGAGAGTCTGGACCTCGGCCTATCTCCTGATTCCAAAAACATGCTAACAAAATAACTGGATTAAATTGAGGTAGATTGAATAATTTATATACACAAGTCTCATTTTGTTAACTCCATTCTGTTTGTGGATGCAGAAGGTTACGGTACATTTCACACAGAGCTGACGTGAAATCAAAAAGAAGAAAAAAAAGAAATGTGGAGATGTGGTTCTGCTCTGTAACTGACACTGAAAAACTAAAATACAAGTGTGCAGTGCTGCTGATTAAGATGCATTTTTCCAGGAAAAAGAGAAAGAGGCAGAATTCCTGTTGCCATGGCTGCAGCCATTAAAACACTTTCGATTCCTCCCGGTGTGTGTGGATTCAAGGGCAAAGTCGTAATGAGCAGTGGCATTAATGATACTGCAAGATGTGCTCCTGCCACGGCCCGGATTACTGCAGTTAACTGGGTTTGTGATGGGGTAGTTTTTCAGGCACGTGTTTGAAAAGAGCCAACGAAGAGCAGGATTCAATCATATCTGAGTGCATTACAGGAAAGCAGGGAGAGGATGTGCAGTCATTACTGCTCGTTACTGCCGTCGCACAGAGAGCGATCGGGTCAGGAGAGGTGGAGGGGAGCGTCATCTTTCATTCTCCTCATGTTTTTTCAACAGTTTTCAACATAAATACGAAGCCTTAGCTTGAATTTTTGACATTGCTCTGTTGCTTTTATGCGTAAAGCATCTCGTTCCACGCAGACTAATTAAACAGGGATTTCAATAACATTCTCGCAGCAACACATGAATTATATCTATTACCAGTGATTTGATAGTGAGGAGTGAGCAACAGGGGAATGATAATAACAGTAATAGTGCCACAGCCATTGTGTGTCCTCCCCCTAACTCCCACTTTGTTTGTGAAATGCGACGGTATGAGGGTGACTGGCCTTTGATTCTTGAGAATCAGTAAATCAGTCTGCAGGCTACAATGAGACATCTCATTTGAGGTATTTGTGTATTTTGGGTTTATTGGTCCCAAAATGCCCCCTATCCATCTCTGACCAACACAGCATTTTTTTTACTAGAGAATACACTGTTGAGAAGTTTATAGAAGAGCACTTAAGTTCACAGACGGGTTTACTGCTGGCTCCGTGCGCTTGGTGTGAAATAACAAACATTTCTCTTAAAACAGTTTCACTGCTCAATAGAAAGCGCGGTTTCTGAAATCCAAGTAGCAGTGAAGACTCAGATTCATATCTACACAAATACCCCACACACACACCCCAAACAATCTCATGTGGCGTCACGTATTTAGTGTCATTCTTGGTTAATTTGATAATGATGATATAAAACGCAGTGTGCAACAAAACACTGATTTAAGTGCTACCTAAGACATTTTAAGAAAATCTGGCACAAAAAATAGTTCCACTACAGGATCATATGAAAAACAGTAAGAGCACATAATCACTGATCACTGATCTGATGTTTGCCATTTGCATTGATCCTGTGTTAAGACTCTGAATCACTGTCCACCTCTCTGATTCAGGTCTGGTGTTTATTGCTGTGCTTATTGACGACTGTTTCCCATGATCGAAATAACGACCGAGCCAATCAGAGCTTTTCAGGCCGGACTAAGAACGAGGACGTCATCTTCCTGTGCCAAAGCCAGGAAACAACTACTGCAGCTTCCATGCTAACTGACAATGACAGACGGGGCAGATATGTCAGTCATGACTACTGATATATTAGGGCAACATAACCTGCTCCAAACAGAAAACTGACTGAGTAATGAAGTGAAAATAAAAATGACAATTCAGTCTGATTATCAGGCTGCTTTTTAAAGCCACCTCTGGCTTCACTGTGGCAGATTAAAGAGCTGATAGCACCATGTGATTGTCTCATTTATCCACAAACAGAATCATTTGAAAGATGCTATAAATCACTGTTAACATTTACTGCCATTAAATATGTCATTTTATGTAAATGGCTTCAGTCAAACTGCTTCAGTATAGGAACTGTGCTATACAATTAAACCTGCACAATAAATCATTCAGTGTTTGTGAGGGCTGTTCTGAAAATCCCAAACAAACATTACTCAACAATACTACACCAGTCAGAAGTCAAAAGCTTGTTTCATTTTCCAAAGATAAAAAATTCACCTTCTTTTCCTGCAGGTCTAGAACTTCTCCGCTGTTTCTTGACCGGTATTAGTATGATTTAGTCTAATCCAAATAATCACTCAAGGTGAAGCACTGCTCCAAGAAAAGCACTTGGACGCTGCCAGTACAAATCATGCTATTTATCATTCCTCGGTAAACATGTCTCTGCATTACAAGCATTTTTAACCAACACCCTTATTTTCTGGATGCTTTACACCTCCTGCCATTTAAATAAGACATTAAGCATATCATCATGTACTTAAGTTTTATGTGTATGGTTATGGGTAATGATATAATTTGAGGTGTGGGATCCTGCAAGTTTCATTAAGTCAGAGCGGTGAATCTGCTCAGTAGCCAATCAACAATCACTATTAAATAGACACCCAGCGTGCAAACAGATCATGGAGAAAATAAACCGACAATTTCAAGATAGTGTTGGGTGTTAAAACACTCTGTAGGTCGTGTTATGCTGCTGTAGGTTCCGCTTCAGAGGAGGAAACTGAGCGTGCCGCACGTTGGCTTATCACGAAAGACAAGACCTGTCCGCTGATGACAAAGAGCGGAAAACTGACAACGCTGAGAGAGAAAACAGATTCTTCCTCTCAGTATCCAAAAAGAAACGCTTCACCTACTTTATGTTCAGCCGTTCATGCTGCTTTGTTTCAAGCTGCTTGGCTGACTGTGGGTCTGGCCTGCTGATTGCAGTGATAGACATGGAGGAATCTGGCGCTGGCTGCCAGAAACCACAGAGGGAAAAAAGGAGAGGACCCTCAGTCTGCCGTCGGTCTGTGCCGGTAGGGTGAGGTAAACACAAGTCGTCCCTCCTTGGTATGCAGGGCTTATGTTGGCCCAGAGAGGAGCTGCGACTCAGAGGAGGTGCCAGTCTGTGGTCTGCTCAGCAGAAAACACAATTATTTTTAATGAATGCAAAAAAAAAAAACACCCAGGAAAACAAATAGCTGGCATTAGCCGTGCAGTCTGCAGCACACGAGCATTACTGTTATGCAATCAAATCCAAACTAGCACAGACAAGCAGCAGAGTTCAGCCTTTTAAATTTAGACATGCATTCACTGTAAGTGTACTGAAAGAGGAGGAGGTCTTAATTGCAGTGTAGCTGCCTCTCACCACTAACAGAAGCTGTTACACTGTGTGCTACACTCATGATAATATATGGTTTTAAAGCCTCTGATGAAAACTGTGTACACAGGACAGTATGTCCGCACTAAGTCACCATATTTTAATGTGCTTTTTTTTTCTGTCAGGGTCCACATAAAGTTTTTCAGACCTTCTGAAAATGATCTCCTGAGCTGATGAATCTGAAAACTTCTAACTTGTGTTTAACATGGTTGAGGAAACCGAGCTTTTGGAAAACAATGGTCGTTGTTTAAATTAAATAACTTTACATTGCAGCTAACCCTCTGTGTGATTTGATATAAATGTTAATACAGCTAATTGTGCAGTGCAGTCATTAGAGATGATCTGATCACTGTAGTCACTGTACAAGGCACAGTACAGGAGACACTCAGCAGAGGATCCAAACTGTCTGAGCACATGTCAGCTGCACAGGTCTGTTGTTCAACATCCAAGAACAAAGAGCAGTCTTAACCACTTTCCTGTTGTTCAGGTGTTTCACTGTGGAGGGTGATGGGTGCATGTTGTTTGAACTTGTTCTCTAACAATTAAAGGGTGTCACAGAGACTCAGAGTGTACAGTATAAATAGCCTAAGGCTGGTAATTTCTGTAACAGGAGAGCTGAGACGATAGCGTGTTCAAAAGGAGGCGAAATACTAGCAGTGCAGAAAGTCTGTTAGCTGAGTTTGAGGATGGAAAAACAGCTTCAAAGACACAGACAAATATCAAATCTAAGAGGTTTGAAGTTTTGTTTGTTTTTCCAATTGACTGAAATTTTTATTTCCACGTTAAAATCATTATGGCCAAGACAAAAGTGTAAACGGCAGCTGGATGTTTGTGGAGAAATGCAGCTCTTTGTTAAATGTTTCTCTTCTCAGAAAAAGTAGAAATTAAGTAAAATCCATAGTTCTGTTTAAGTGCAAGTGGTTTAAAAAAAAAGAGAGCATGACTTTGTTGTAGTTTCCTAAATGCACACATAGATCATATCTAAATTACACAGCCTGAAGACAACTCCCTCTTTTATAGGAAACCAGTCATCTGAATAACCACTTAAGCTTTGTACAGTTTGATGAATTATCATTCACTGAGGTTGAATTACCTCAAAATGTCCAGTGTTTGATTTACTCCACTGAAGACTGGCAGGAGAAATACAGCTGTGCTTAAGTAACTCACTGATGTTGACTGCAGAGAAACTGTTTTATGTAACTCACGCAGCCTGAAGGTGAATGTTAGACATCAGATCATTATCAGCTGGTATCTGTCCAAGTTTTTCTATTGGTTAAAATAACTTCATTACGCTCATGTACTGTACGCATCTATCTACAGACAGGCTGTATGCATTACTTCATTATTATTTCAGAGGCAGCAGAGGTTGAACGTTCTGTAGCACCAATAAAAAACTCTGAAAAACTGAGCCAAAACGATGAAAATGAAAAACCTACTATAAACAAATTTTACAATACTACAGCTCATAATTTTATAACTGAAAACTACAGGGTGACAGAAAGCAAAACGCTGAACTTTTTCAAGAGTTCATTTGGACAGAAACACTCTAAAAAGAGTGCACACTATTTTAAATAAATGGATCTATGACTATCAATACTAACAGGAAGATTGTTTTCATATCACTTGATTAGATATTTCTAAATCTAACAAGAAAACTCATCTAACTGTAGACAATATTTCATTTAATAGTGATGCATTTTGCACATTTGTATCCGCAACCAAAGGTCTTAAAAAAGTGTTTTTGTATTGCACTAATCTTAAAAAAAATCCCAAAATATGGAGTTCAATATGACTGATGACCGGTTTCCTTTGGACAAAGAGCAAAAACATTTTTACTCTGGTCACCTTCCTCTAAATTAAAGAAAGTGCTGTCAGATGTTGCTCTGGGTGGTTTACCGATCCCCTCGTTGACTGTGCAGCTACCACATGAAACTAAATATTCAAATATTCAGACACACACAAATATGTGTGTTTTCATGTTGCATGTTGGCACAGGGCAGATTTTTCATGATAGATATTGTTTATACTGAAAGAGTCAGAATGCTGATTACAGAGCGTGTGTCCAATGATTTTTGTCGTTCTACCAAAACCGACAATCCAACAAGCACGCTCACTTTATGTGATTAGCCAGGTGTGAGGAAGAGAGAAAAAAAGACAGGATTTGAACAGTTCAGTTCTTCATTTTTGGCACAACTGCTTTCATCAATTTCATGTATACAACAGAGGCCAACACCATGGCCGCCTATGAAGAGAGACTCCCTGAAAGTATGCACCATTACCCTGATTTTAATGATTTACACAGACACTTATGGCCTTCAAATGTGGTCAGGCGTCATGGGAACTAGCTAGCATCAAGTACAGCCTTGCCTTAATGGCAGGGATCAACACTACAAAAATAATAATTTATGCTGTATCATAAATTCATGACAAATGTACCCTATTACTTGAAACGTTAAACCGATGCTCTTCTAACACAACACTTCTGGTTTAGATGCAAGAATGTGAGCCATTCAAGTGTCCTGACATCACAGGAAATCACAGGATTTTCTTTCATTCTGTGACAGAGAAAAAAAAAAGAAATTCAAGCATCTAATATCTGGTATCTGCAGTTTTCCCTCTCTATAAATGGGCTCATGTTGAGCTTTTATGTGAATCTGCATGCATAATGGAGCAGAGGGCCTTCCACCAAATGGAGTGTAGAAAAAGAAGAAAACACATAAAAGCCTATTCAGGATCAAGGATTCCCTTGAGTATACCAATATCTCTAATAGTAATCTATTAAAAATCACTAAAAAAACGACGTTGAAAAATAGGCTTCCAAGTGGAGCCATTATTTTGTTACCTCTGGCAGACAGTGAGGCACCTGGGAAATCTGAGCTGACGTTAAGGGGGAGCAGCAGTCCAGCAGAAAAACTATATCACTTTCTTAAGCTAATTAGCCCTGTATATTACCAATCAAAAGAACCTCACTCTGAAACACAATGGCCGGCCAAGAAATATATTTGTCTTCCATTTGTGAAAGACTGGCAGTGGAAAGACTCCAGGACTGAATATTATTCACCCAAGACATTCCAGGGGATAAAATGTTGCATTAAAGTGGGATCTAAGCGTCTGATTTTTGTCACTGCTACCACTCTTATTCCCAAACAAACTGGATGAGAACGCTGCTGAAACCAGATCTCACCATTTCAAATCGAATCAGTCAGACAATAAACATCAAAGATTGAAATGAATTTATAACATCGCCGCTAAAGAGAAACTTAATTGCGTACATTTACATTGTCACATTAATAACTAACTCACTGCTGTTTGCCTTGAAGCCAAGATCGAGTCTTCAGACCACGATACTCTGACACTAGTTACGTTTGGCTAAAATAAAAACTTACAATTCAACAAAAAGCACACAAATACAGTCTATGTCTACTGTTTATTGTGGGTGAGCTAATGTGTGCAGGAGGGTTCAATAGGAGCTTGTTGTTAGCGTCCAAGCAATATAGTCATCCGTTTCAGCCTGTTTTACTCCCTAATTTGTATTTTTTACTTTAATTTGACTGTTTCTTTTGACAACAAACATCACAACATCACAGTATAACTGTGTACAAAGATGGCTTCTTCATAATAAAACATATATACTTCCACTATTTGAGTGTGTTCTTTTTAAAGTGAATTTCTGACTGAATGTCCTCAAATCTAATGTTTAGATACCCTTTATGCTGGCTGCATCCAACTTTACTATGTAATGTTCAGTTTTTTCCACATTTTGTTTTGTGTTTGGATCTCTAAAATTCTCAGAAAATAATTTGTGTTTGCAGGCCTGCATTAAAAGCAGTGTTCATAACAGAATAAGGAAAGTGGAAGCTGTTGTTGTTTCTTAAAACCAGGTTGAGGTAGTCCGAGAAAAGCAGGCCACATGGGCAAGACTTCAGTCAATGCATACTTTTCACCACCAGAGGGAGTAAAAACATCAAAGATCACTGAGCTGTCAGGTGGAGACCAACCCTGCTGAAAGTCAGTGGTCATTCAGTATAAACAACCCAGAAAAACCAGCTGTTCAGACCCTGTTTTCAGGTCTAAATTTGGCATGTACAATACTTGGCCCAGTCTTTACCATCATTATTACTTTGGACCAAAACAAATCATTGTTGATTTTCATCACTAACCATGTTGCACTAAAATCCATCTTCAAGCTTTTAAGATCTTTTCATCAAACAAGCTAAAAAGAAAACAGCAATGAAGCTCACTCATTCATTCATATGACTGGTCTGTCCTGCCCAACATTTTCCTTCATTAAAATTCAAAAGATCATGGATAAAGATCCTTGTTTGCCATTGTCTGGATCTGGATTTGTCCCTTCAAGCACTCTATTTTATCAGCTTTAGATACAGGACCGCTGGCATGCAGACAATTTTACTTTGCTCTGTCCTCAAATTCAAGTTTAGTTTAGTTTATTCTGTTCTGCAGATTGTCAACTACAACTTTACAGACTACCAGAACCATCACCACCACCAGCAAAGTGACCTCATAGGAAACTACAGCCATCTTCTTCCATCAGGAAACATCTGGGCCAACACTTCAGCTTCAAGTGTTGCGGGGGGGGGGGGTCATAGCCTGAGGGGGTTATGGGGTGAGAGGGGTAAAGGTCCTTAGCCTGGTTTCACTTTTACGTCTGTGGCAGAGGAGTAATCAGGAGGATTATAGGGGCAACAAGGAAATGACCCTGTAATTCATTGTTTCCACTGAGAACTCCACTGAGGCAGCAAGAAGTGGATTTATAATGTATATCAGGTCTTTGGTTTCAGTGTGTTTAGTCATTAAATGCTTTAAAACAATAAATGATGACTCCATTTTTTATCATTAGATTTAATTTTTAAGAAATAGATCTATCTGGATAATTTGGTTATGGCTTAGAATTCATCTAGCTAAATATCTTAGAAAAAGTCATGATCATGCAAAACATTTTGTAAAAATAGAGGAAAGCTGCCTAAAAAGCTAATCACAGTCACTGAAAACAAACATCAGTCATGTCTTTGGTGATTGGTATTCTTGTCAATGAAAATGTAAAATAATGGAGTCTAACATTGAGAGAAACACAACTGAGAACAACTTTTAAATATCTGTAGTACAGTTCATGCAAAGAGATGAAGTTATGTCCACAGTTTGCTTGGATTAACAGAGTCACAGTTGTTAAATACGTCTTCAAGGACTCTGGAAAATCTTCAAGACAGCACTGAGTGTTCTTAAATAACCTTTCAAAGGTTGTGAGAGATTTATCCTCCAGGTCATTCCATGCCAACTCAGCCAGAGCTCAGAACTTCGTCCAGAATGTTTCATCAGCTACAAGCATTAGAAAACAATGAAGCAAGTCTGGGCTAATCCAACCTGAAACAGGTTTGGGTGGATTATTGCATAATAGACTGCATGACCATTTAGTTTGCAACAAACCAAGCCATTACAAGCTGTAACTGCAAATTTCCTGAACCCAATGAAGAACAGGACCAACAAGAATTACACAGATACAGAAAACCTACGTATCATAAACACCTACCTATGAAATAAAAATACTTAAAGTAATATAACAGTCCAGTGAAAAGTACAAATAATATGTGTCAATAGGCAATGTTTCATGCTGGACCAAATAAATATCTCTTTGCAAATTACTCTCAGAGTTTTAAGCAACTGATGAGGCTCGTACAGACTCGCAAAAATGCTCAAATTTAGCTCTGAGGGACAAACTAACAAGTAAAAAAGTATTTGGAGTAAAGTTGTAGGATTTTTGCCAGGTCTTGTTGGGTTTTTTTTAAAGACAGAACCAAACATCACAAACAGTAGCAAGGTAGCTAGCATGCTAAAGAGTTACAGGTTGCTAGCTTGCTAAAGTGTTAGGTTGTAACAAACAAGAAACGGCCGAATAAATGGTTCATTTGCGTCACAAAAACGTAAAAAGGGGTCGTACAACCACTTATGAAGCCTACCCAAAGCTTTACTCAAAACATAAGTACATGAAAATATTGTAATAAAATACAGCATATTCTGTGTTTTGTTCTTACCAGAAGCGGCACCTCCTCCGGCTCAGGAAATATGGGGCTTAGGGGCTCGCGCTCGAATGGTGTTGCCCTCTTACCTGCCCGACGCTGCCAGGCAACAACGGCACCTGAGTGTTGCCAGAACCCGCCGAATTCACTATTAACAGCTCCTGTTTGCTGTGCACCACTGGAAATGTATTTATGATGGACAGCAGCGAAAATTATGTCCTGGGAAAGAGCAACTCACACTCAATTTAAATATAACAACCAGTCCAAATCGGTATTTACCCGCCCAATTCAAGAACCTAACCAAAATGGCGGAAAACCGCCCAATCTGGCAACACCTAGAGACAGGTTTATTTTGTGTACCCACTGTTATTCTAAGATTACGTTTGGGCTTGAGTAATTATGTTACATGTATTTTGATAGTAAATATAAAATTTATAAACTATGTCAATAATAAAACCCGGTAATGTAAAAATAACTAGAGTTATTGGCATGTTTTTCTGTTTCTACTGACAGCCATTTCTATTATTTTGTCCAGCCCATTCATATCACTGAGGGCAGGTTAAATGGCTTCAATACCTCTAAAATAGTTTCAACAAAACTGAACAGAATAGTCTTCATGAGGGAAGGATTTATAGAAGGACTGTTGTATAAGACTGCATCAGGTTTAGCTAGGTGGACCAATCTTATTCTTCATGTCAGTGTCAAACACTGCATTCCTTAGCAGCAATTAGGTTACCATGGTAGCATCCCATCTGTATGACAACACCCAGATCATCATGCATCATCGTGTGATAGTGGACGTGACGTTCTGGCACGCTGGAAAAAATGCAACAGTTTACAGCTCTAAATGTCAAATTAAAAATTTATTAATTTCAATAACACAGCAATATTACACAGTAATAGGCATTTCATGACCAGATTAAAACATATGTATCTGTATCAACAGGAGCACTGAGGTACTGAGTACAGCCTGAATACAGTATCATCTCAGATACTGTATCTTTGATCATATGCATCCATAACATGGTCTTTGCATAAGTAATGAACCCATGGAAATGAACCACACCTAGCCTGGCATCCTTTCCTCTGAGGGAGCAGATTTGTCATTTTCACTTAGTTTATAATAAATGAGTGAATTCAACTGAATTGAAAAGGACAGTGAGAAGATTCCAGTGTGACCAAACAAACAATAAATCAAATTATATTGCATCTTGTTGCATTTAACATATAAAATTAGCAAATTAAAATGAGGAAAAGACATATGCAAGAAGCTGCAACTTTTCCTAATCAGTTTCACCACTCAAATAATAATATATTTGATTCTTTTCATATAAACATTTACTTAAAAATTGCTATGAAAGCTCCTAAATCCTGGAGGGGACTGGAGCTTACAGTGATAGCACAGAAAAGACAATACAGCATTGATTAAAACAGCACAGCCGAACAGAATTGATTCACACCAGCCTGTTAATGAGGGCAGCTGGTCATGCAGATCATGCCTGAGTCAAAAGCATGCTACAGTGAAAAGTAGCAGCCCACACCATGCCGCATTCACCCCATACAGAAAAGTCACATTTCAACATAGAACATCAAAACATCTCCCAAAACTAAAAATCAATAAAACGGATCAAAGCCCTTGTGCGTGAGCCCCTGTCCTGTCAGCTGCACTCATTTCTTCTGGCAGTAGGTTTTGTAATTGCCGCAGGCCTTCTGCATGTCTGTTAAGAAACCTGGCACGCCACTCTGTTTAATGAAAACACACAGAGAGTATCTGTCAGTGAGCGTTAGGAGCACATGTGCCAAGAAGACCCACCCAGGAGGGGCAACCAAGTGAGGAGCTGTTGACATCACCCTGCCACACATCTGCTAACAATAATGCTGGAAAAAGCGTGAAGCAGGCGGAGGGATGGAGCTCTGTGAGGCCTGTGAGTGAACCCATTTAACACCCACTTTAAAGCCCACATCAAAGAGCTTTTTCTGTAGGTCAGCAGTGAACATATGTACGTTTTGGAGATCGTGATTTGCTGGTGGGGAAGTCTGAACACATTATATCCTTAAAATATTTAGAACAAGGCTTTACATTTTTCAACCAAATCAAACCTCTGACCCTGAACATCAGACATACAATTAACTGCAGACAAAAAGTACAAGCACAATTAGTGAAATGTAAAACAAAAAAAAAAATGTTGGAGGAAAAAAAAAGTTCCCCAAAGTGGATAAATCTAAAACTGTCAGCCTGGCGTTTTAATGTGAACAGGGGAAACTCACTTTTCAAAATACAGTTTTTTTGCTAGTTCAGTTTTCTGACAAGACATAAAAACATGTAAAACAGAACAACTACCTCATGAGTTTGGTTGTATTATAACACAGTACAGCTGATGATGGAGAGCAGGGGGGGAAGGAACGAAGCACAGGCTCATGGTTGCATGTGTTACTTATCAACATATAATACAACCACCTCCTTCAGTTTTCTTACACACCTAGTTTTTCTCTCCTTCATGCAGCTGAGGAAGTCTAATCCTCATGCAGGAATTCAAATCTCCTCTGTTGAGAAATATCTCTAAGTGAGGCAAGTTTGCACAAACTGAACACATTTCTTCCTGCAATAAATCATGCAAATGTTACATGAGATCCTAACTGCTAAATAAAATATGTTGCAGACTCAACTCTGCACCTCTAAAGTTTGACATGATTCGTGATTCAAACCAGTCATGTTGAGCTACACTTTATTTATCCCACTCAAGAAATTCTGTACATGTGAGCCATCTGTGACTGTTCAGTCAGGCCCTTCAGCTACTCAATGGACCAATCAGATTTAAAGAGGTTGTTTTTTTTCTTTAAGTATACTTGCATTGTTTGTACTGTATTTGCAGTAAAATGGAAATTAAAGTAAAATAAACTTGTGTGCACTCACCTTAGGCTGCCCAGTTCACCAGCCAGGTAGGAATCATACCACCAGGGTTGTCGAAGTAATTCAAGAAAACTAAAATAAAGCACATGTTCATTCGATGATAATAGGGCTGCAACTAATGATTGTTTTCAGAGATTCATCTATTTTTGTTCTGTTTATTAACATTTTAATCTATGTATCATATTGTGTTTAGGTTTGTAGTGAGTGTCTAAAGAATTCTTCCCATGTGACACTTTTCAGAAAGTTTTTGCATATGTTTATCTCATAATGATGTATATTTAATATTATTCAATATTTTGGAAAAATATCTAAATGAACCCCAACATATTCATTTAACAATGATATAAAACTGATGCTTAACACACAACTGTTTGACATTTTGGCTCTTTGAATGACTTAAACGTCTAATTATTATTATTATTATTATTATTAGGTACAATTTTAATTTCTTATCAGCTAATCATTTGCAACACTCCCTTCATACATACCTTTAGTTCCACACGCTCCGTCGCTCTCCATGGCGACGCTCTGCTTGTAGTCTTTGACCCGCAGCACGCCGCTCTTTTCTGCACACGGCGTCTCCGGAGAACTTCTGGCCAGGATCACCCAGATCTTCCTGCCGTCCACATCCAGGTCTCTCCTCTCCCTGATGTACACATACTGAGGTGTGGGCTGTTAGGGAAGATACTGGTATACGCTCTCCTTTCAACGATACAAACTATATTTGATACGGACTCAAACCAAAAGGATACGTCTCTGTTTGACAGAGGAAACGGGTATTTCACCTCCCAGTAGATTGCTGACTGTCCATCAAAGTCTTTCTCATAGAGCTCTGAATAAAAAAATACATTCAAAAACATTTACTAAAGCAAAATTTAGATTTTCATCAGTCAGTAACAATACTAAACTACTATGATGAGTAAAATGAGCCAAGGATGAATGTCACTATTTATCTTTTAATGTAATTATTATGACTTAATGTTGATCTTTCACTCAGTATTTCCTCCTGGCATGAGAGACAATCACACTAAACTGACAGCTAATCTAATATTCGACACTTTTATGAACCAAGTTTTCTCGTAACTCCTGTTTATGATATCCATGTGGCCATACAGACGTACAGTTTCATAACTGCTCCAAGTAAAGAGCTAAATGGCCAAACCCTGTTTTCAGCCTGTGTTGGACGTGTGCTCACCATCTACTGTATTTCACACTAAACTCAGACAGGAAACCTGCGGTGGAGGACGGAGCTACATGTAGCTGAAATCGTGTTACGACTGAGAGTTGATCCAGTGTATGTGATTGAGACTGAGACTGGGTAACTACATGACTATGTGACTACAGCTACTGTAACATGTTACCTTGGTACTGTAGAGAAGAAGTAGCATGAAGAAAGATGAAAAATGTTACTTCATTGTAAAACTGTAACAGTAAAATCATTATGTCAAGACGAGAAGAAAGGGCTAACGAACCAACTAGACAACATAACTAAACAATGTGAATATAAAGACTGGTTCTTAGACAGGAGAGGGATGAGGGGAAGCTGATATGGATGGAAAGGATAATGACAGTGTGAACTTCGCCTTACTGTTTTGTTTTGTTTTTCTTTTTTTTCTTTTTTACCTTTCACATATCCATCCCAATGTTTCCGATAGGTCAAGTCCATGTAGACATCTGCACACAGCTCTGGAGTGCAGGTGGTGAGCACACCAAAGACTTTGTACTCATAAAGTCCAGTTTCCTGAAAACAGCACATGAAAGTTCTCTCTTCCAACTGCAGGCTACAGGCCACACCCCACAGTGTGTAACTAATCCCAAACCACACAACCCTGATTAGAGCCACTCGGCGTTACACCCTTTCTCACTCTGACTGAGGAAGTGCGTTGGATTTGATTCAGAAGTTCAAATACAGTTAATGCATTTAAATGTAATGAACAAACTGCACTTCTAGTCAGAGATTTGTGTGGCGTATTTATGTCAGCTTGAATAGTCAAACTCCATTCACAAAAACATCAGTTTAAGGTTGTTTACCTTTCCTTCTGCAGTGGAAATCATATCATTTACCTTATAGATTTAGGGATTAAGGTTAGGGGTCAGGGTTAGGGTTAAATGTCATTTTTACAATTATTACTGCTCATTCTTCTCTTAAGAGAGGCACTGGAGAGAATAAAGGCTGAAAGAGAATAGGACTTCCATTTGGAAATGCATTAATTAATTAAAGTATTTTATAGATATACTGACATTGCATGTATCAATATCATCCAACATTAGTCAAAGTAAATTGATACCATTGTATTATGCAGTAAATTAAGTTAAATTTAGCATTTGATTTAATGTTATTTACATTCAATTTCTGTGAATAAAATTTAAATCCAGTTTAAAATGAATTAAAGGCTACTGCCTAGATTTGTCAGATGTAAGCCGAAGTGATCAGTGAATTCCATAATCTGATAAATATGTTCAGTAAGGCGTGACAAGAGAGGCAAACACGCCCAAAGTCGAGGCAGTATTAAATTGACAGGTTTCTAAATGGAGTTTCGTCTGACCGGTACAGCCGCGGTTCCACTGTTTCCGGGTAATCCCCGTGCTTGCCGCTAGGACACCGCTGTTGATGTGTTTATGAATATTATCAATAAATTAATTACTTGAGAGGGAACAATTTAGCATCATCTGTGAGAGAGAAAGAGTGGAAATCAGTGATACTAGCGACGCTAAACCGACACAAACTCGTTCATCCGGTCAGTCACGAGCAGCCGTTTCCCGTGCTCAAAGCAGCAGTTTGGCTCGTTGTCTGTACCTTGTCATAAAGGCGGTAGATTTTCACTCCCATCGTCTCGGTGAAGAGCTCCCATCCTCCCTCCAGCTGCGGCTCGTCCAGCTCCTTCCACGCGTCCTGAAACTCCTCATCTGTAAACTGCAGCGACATGACGGCTCCTCTGTCACCGGCAGCCAGTCAAACACCGGGCTTCCTGTCACACCTTTCAAAATAAAAGCGTTAATGATGAATGGATGTGCATTGTGCTGAATTGCTGTCGTGTGTATATATATCTTAGTTAGGGTGTCAATATGTTTCATAAACAGAATAATATGCTATGTAAATGTAAGAAAAATATTTTTTGTACAAAGTAATCTAGTATTTTAAAAGTATTTTTCAGTGATTGTGAGTGACGACAGGAAACTAATGGAAACATTTAAATGTTTTGTTTTGTTGTCACTTGAATAGTAGAGTCAAATATCAAATTACTGATATGAAAATGCAAAACAATGAAATGAAATTAAAGGAAATTGAATTAGATTAAATTGAATTAAAGGGAACAGAGAGTTTCTGTTGCTTTGAAAAAATAGAATTAAGTTAGAGACAAAGGAACAAAGAGTCATTCTTAAAACTGCATCAGTGCTTTGAGCATCTGTGAACGCAGATGTTGTTGTTTAAGTATATAAGATATAAACCCTCCCTGTCTAAGAATTTAAAGCACTTATACTTCACATTTATATAAAACATTTGAATCACTATTTATCCCATTGAGTCATATATACAGTACAGCATCCTGCAGCCATACACTTTTATTTACACTGTGGAAGTAAACACAACATATGAACACAAACTACACCCACCACTGCTGTCACATCCATCACTGTATTTCACTGTGAGTAGGAGGGGACTGTTTGACAAACCACAATCCCAGCTGACATTTGTTTGTGTAATATAATCAGTGTTGGAAAGAAGAATCTCAAACTAACAGTGTAAACGTATTTACAGTGTGTATACTAAAATGTGTGTGTGTTTCATGCTGTAAATCGATGTTTAAACTGCATGTGAATCCAGATTTTTTTTGTTTGTTTGACAGCGAGTGCAACAGTTTTATTTTGTTTCATCTAAAGTCAGAAGATTTGTTTCCAGCCATGCCTTATGTTGCTAATCACTGTGGATATACAGCTCAGTCAGAGAGGAGTGATAGTTTTCATCTGGATTCTTTCTGCACCGCGTCTGAGGCTGAATTTATTCTGGATCTTTAAATGTGAACACCTCCTGTTGGATCTCAAACGAGCCAAAGCTGTAGTTGTTGTTATTCTGGTTTAATAAGTGAGTTTTGATGCAGATACACTGATCATGTTTCAGCTCAACACAAACCTTCAGTGAAATTCCCTGGGAACTGAACACAGGTGGAACATGAACAC
This sequence comes from Lates calcarifer, assembly GCF_001640805.2. Classification (NCBI taxonomy): domain Eukaryota; kingdom Metazoa; phylum Chordata; class Actinopteri; family Centropomidae; genus Lates; species Lates calcarifer. The sequence goes on along the minus strand of NC_066843.1, from coordinate 1,652,362 downwards.
ATGATTAGGACATAACCAGTAACAGATGAAGCTGGTGCTCAGGATTAGAACCCTGCAGGACCCTGCTGACTGGACTCTGGACTGGAACAGAACCGGATCCAGTCCTGTCTGGTACATGGTTCAACATACAGTCATTTATGTCTTTTATTTGGATGCTTATCAGAATCTTGTGCATTTTCAATGAGCACAAGAAAATAGTTTATATGATTCTGAGGGAAGAAATGTTTGTGTGCAAACAAAGAAAAAGCCTGGATGTCCAACCAGGAAACACGAGCCCTGAGAGCCAAATAGTTGTGTGTAATTTGGTTAACTGCAGGCACAACTAATGGAGCTGCTGTCTTGTAAAGGGCTCTGTGATTCAGGACTTGGATTATTTGAGTTTACAAAGAATTAACGTGACTCATTTTCCTAAATAAAGTTAACCACAGTTGTCTGACTGGTTGTGGGGTAACATGAACAAGATATATCCCATAATCTCCTGACAGCTTCATCCTGCCATACCAGTTAAACCTGCTGAATTTAGCTTAAAGCTGCACAGATAAACGGTAAATAATAAGAGAATAATGTGATTTATTACACAAGCAAACTGTACATATTTAAAATGATCAATAAGATCTTCACCAGCTGACCAAAAATAAAAATAGTAGCGGATATATACCGGCGTGGACTTCAAAATAAATGCATCCAATCAAGTGGAAGTCATTATAAATGACGCTCGTAGCAACGTGCGATTTATTTTGAAATACGCGACCGGAACAGGTCGTTCGTCTTGATCTTTTCGAGCTTCACAGTTCCAGTCATCGATACTTGAAATAGTTGTCCTGAATGGGGATGGCAGTCTGAGCGACAGAGCCCAACCTGAGGACTGCACCGACAGACGCTTCGCATGAATGGGAGTCAGATTCCAGCTTCAGCGCAGGAAAACAACATCCACTGTTAATCAGATGAATATTTAATGAGCGGGTTTATTCAGAGACTAGTTGGACTGCAGCAGAGGAGAAGTTTGGAGACTGTGCGACATGGAAAACGGCTCTGAGGTGACTGACTTTTCCTCTGTCTATACGAAGCCTTGGTGGGACAGGTCAAGTAGATTTACCACACTGTGAATAACGAGTTAAAGTTTAGGTCTAATGAGGAATTCTTCAGCTTTTACTCGATTCTTTTTCTGAAAGTTTAGAGGACTTGTTCTTAAAATAACTTCAGTTACAGTTTTACCCTCAGGTGTGTTTCTGTTGAATCAGGTCTGCAGCTAATGATTATTTACATTACTGATTCATCTGTCAATTATTTTATCAATTTATTGAAAAGTAATTTAGTCTGTAAAATATCAGAAAACAGTGAATTAGTTAAAGCTCAAAGTGACGTCCTGTTTTGTCCGACCAACAATTCAAAACCCAGAAAACTGTTTTTCCTTTTAAAAAATGATAAACTAACGATCAAAGATAGTTTCTGATTAATTTTCTGTAGATTGACTAATCTATTAATCAGCTAATCACTGCAGCTCTGCATGACTGACATGAAAACATCAGAACAGACTGAAGACATTAACTGGAGTGTGTGATAAAAGGCCAATTAAAGGGAAAAAGTTCCAAGATGTGAAAGCCAGAACAGTTTAAAAGAAGCAATGAACTGAGACAGAAAACAAAACCAGTTGGACTCCTCATCACAGGTCCTCAGACTGGTGTTCCCTTCTCCCACTGCTTCGTCCTGAGAATGTAAAAGTCTCCGCTGCTTAAACATAAATTCATGCAGCAGAAATGTCTCTTCATTTGTCTTCTCTGTAACTCGGAGAGCATCTTGTGACCTGTCGGATTCATCTGGTGACTCTGCTCAGCTGTAGCCAAGACTTTAAAGTCAACATAGTGTCATCCATTTTTTATTATATGATTTCTTTGGTACTTTCCTCCTTGTCAGGTTCAGTTGGTTGAGTTTTACACTTCTGTTTGTGTGTTTTAGTTGTGTTAGGTTGTGTGACAGTGAATGCCTGTCTCCATCTTCATAAAGGTTGGCGGACAGTGTAAACACGAGAGAAAATGACGGGGAAGTCCAGGACATTATGCGCTGACAAAGCCAAAGATATGCTGTGGCTTCTCAAAACTGATGGAGAAATAGTGAAGCTTAATTTTGTACTTTTAAAAGTTGTAACATTTCAGTAGATTGTATGGAAACATAGTGGAACCAGCCAATTAAATACCCGTCATGTGTAGTTTTACTGTAAACTCCCCCCAGGTTGCTCAAATTATTCCCAAAATACAGATGGTGGGGGCCCAGGTTGGGGGACCAGTGGTCTCCTGAACTACATTTCACATCCTTTGTAATAAAGAAAGATGACATAACCAGTGTAAACCCTGACAGTGATGGAAAGTCTTACAGAAACCGTACTTCCCATTTACTCAGTCACTCAGCGTCTGAATCACAGCTTTCCACCCAGCAGACGTGAGGGGAAGAAGAATGAGTGCTTGTGAAATTGCTGGTGATTTCGAAGCTCCTCGCATTTCACGGAGCAGTTTGTAATGTCATATCCTGCGCTCTCCAGGGAATGTCTCAGCTCGTGCTGGGCTGAGTGGTCCTGCGTCATTCAGACAGCTCCTCTGACTGGGTCACTGTGCAGAGATGTTTCATGGGTTTATTGAAGCAGCATGTGGGGGTCAGAAAGTGGTGGTGAATTGTGAAACGCAGGGTTCAATTCCAACAAAAGGCATCTGTGGGGTCTTTGTTTTTCCTTCTGCAAAGCTGTGTCCAGTGTTGAGCAACAGGTTTGACTCTTTGCTCTCACTGCTCCCTGTAATGCATGGCTTCTTTTTCCACACAGACTGGAAGATCTTAGCAAGGAAAAGGGGTAAAAGGGCAACGCTGAGGAACCATCTGTGGCTGGTTAACAGAGGGCAATGCCAGAAGAAGCTCATAAGGACGCCATGAGAACACCTGCGACCCCGGAGAAGGCCAATAACAACGAGCGCCCTGCAGCTGCTGCGACGACAGTAAACATCCCCCTGGTCAATGAAGTCCAGCTGACTGCAGCCACCGGCGGGACGGAGCTGTCCTGCTATCGCTGCACCGTCCCGTTCGGGGTGGTGGTGCTCATCGCAGGCATCGTGGTCACCGCCGTGGCTTACAGCTTCAACTCGCACGGATCCACCATCTCTTACTTCGGCCTGGTGCTCCTCTCGGCCGGACTGGTGCTCTTAGCCTCCAGTGCCGTCTGCTGGAAGGTGAGACTAGAGAGGAAGAAGGAGAGGCGACGGGAGAGCCAAACCGCCCTGGTCGCGAACCAGAGGAGTATTTTTACTTGAACCAGCAGTCTGAGCAACACAAATCCTGATACCTGAGTTTGAAAAGAGCTGATCTCGACATGGTTTTGGAGCTGGAGGACCAGCTGTAAGCAGCTGTCGTCCAGCATGTGTTGGATTTCGAACCTGTAAAAGCTTTGACCACAAACTCTCAAGGCCCAGAACTTAAAGCTTTGAAGACAGTGTAAGGGATTTATTTGACAAACAGACGTTGAGCATCTGGCGAGCTGGGAACGCTGCCAGAGGGAATGTATCACAATTAAGATGAATTACCACTGTGCGAAGCGATGTAGAGGAAGTCTCCCATTAATCTGCTGTTGGATGTGGCGGCTTTGATTGTAATGGGAGGGATTGTGGTTTGAAGAGCCCAGGAAAGGAGAGGGAAACTGGAAAATCCAGGACAATGATTCATGCCTCATTTTCTACACTTCAACTTGCACATATCTCTTTATAACGTCTCATTGTTCATCTCACAGGGAATGAGTATGAATTGCCTGTTATGGAAGTACGGTACTTGACAAGGATTTTGTTAAAAATCTGCCAGTATATTCTGTTCAGCACATACGATTAGATGGCAGAGGATTATACATAGAGAGGGAATATTTAACCTTAAATATGTATTCACTTAAAGCACTTTGATCCTTCATAATCTTTATATCAGTATTAAACAACATTTTGTAACAAATTCAATATATGATGAATACTATTTGTGATTAGTATTGCCTGTTATGGTGAATTTGGAACATTTAAATTGACCACAGTGTACTTCCATATTGTAAAAAATATCACCTGTAGCATATGTTTTGTTTTGATGTAATCTTTTGCATGTATTAACTGTTACCAGGATGTCATGAGGTTAAATAAACTCATTACTACTCAAAGATGCGATAGGAGTGATTGTGACGATACTGGCAGAAGGCAGAAAGAAAGAAAGGTAAGATTAATAATAATGTGTCTGTGGGTACAAAGCTTGGGTCAGGATGTGGTTAGCATAGCTAAGGATAAAGACTGGAAACAGAGGGAAATAGCTAGCCTAGCTCTCTCCAAAGTTCAAAGTTCTACCAATCAATATACAGGCAGGCGAGATATTAAAGAAAAAACCTGACTCAAGGTTTACTGCTGATGTTTTAGCAGTTGATGGGAAGGTTCTAGAGGTCGTTTAGGTTGTTCTAGGAGTTATTTAGAAGGTTTAAGTGGAAAGGTTGGAAAGGTTTTGTGGATGGTTTTAGGAGATAACCAGGTTCTAGTGGTTCTTTAGGAGGTTACAGAGGTCCTTTACAAGGTTGTAGAAGTTCTAGAATTCCCCTAGAGGTCTCAAGAGGTCTTTCCACGGTTCCATGTGTAGCTTTTGAAGCCAGTGAGGACTTTAGGGGTCCTCTAGGTGATTAAACACCTATTGGAGATTTTGTTGGAGGCTTATGGTGGAACATCAACATTACAAACACACTTAACCAAACCTTTTGTCTCCAGTCTGTATCTACAGCTCACACATCGGGGATGACGTCGGGATGACAGGGGTTTTAAAGGGTATATAATGTCTTGGACGTATTTATTGATGAACAGTGTATCCATCCACCTAATCAGTCTTTGCCACATCTCAGGCTTTAGCGTGGGTTAACCAGATACAGTCAGCAGGTACAGGTTTTGATCTCTCCACAGTCGAGATGGTGTCAACCCTGACAACCTCACAGTAACGATAGCTCTTCAGGAGGCTGCACAGTCGCTGTTCGTCAAGAAATAGTTCCAACACATAACTCTATGTTAAAATCACAGCTCGTTGTTTTTACATTTCTGTTTGTCTACAAATCAACCAAGGGTAGTTAAAATGTTTTGATAAATCAGCTTTTGACAGATATATAAGTGTATTTTGGAACGTTGGACAGAGCTAGGCCAGCTGTTTCTTATGGACATGACCCACACATTCAAATTTTGTATTATTTCTTACATATTTTTGATAAGCTAATATTACTGATACTGATAAGCAGCACTGATGCCACCTGCCTGGCTTTTAATGTTTATAGGAAATGTGACTCTTGAGTTGACGTCAGTGTTTGTATTTCTTAGAGAAGGTTTATGGGTTGGAGAAGTGATGAGTTATTATATTAACAATCAGAATCTGAATGGAAGGAAGTGCGTCTTTTCTCTCATGACATGCGCACGGGTCGCATGAGTCTTTGCACACAGATATACAGACTCTGCCTTATGTTGATTGTTTTAAATAATCCAACTGAATGTGGTTGACTAATTAAAAGGGTCAGTTCACCCCAAAAAAAACAAAAAACAAAACAAAAACAGAGCATCTTCTCAGTTATATCTAGTGGCAGCTATTTCTGCAGATTTTGGTTTATTTGTATGAAATTTCTGTTTTGGTTTTTGGTTGTTAACTGACCCTTTAACAGTATATTTTCAGGCCTAGTCTATTTTTTCTTAGTCAAATTGACTGTCTGATATAAGACTCTCATTCATTTATTTCACATTTCAGGATATAAATTCCCAGTGGTAAAAGGAAGTTGAACTCTCCTGTTTGACCCTGTTAGGTTTAAAATAGCCTGGACGTGGAAGTATATTTATAGGAAGCATTTGCGTTGCTATGCGTCCCTGTGACACCAGACACTACAACTAAATGGTTTCCTTGCGTCAGAGGAGAACCTACAACACACTTTGTCACTTTTGGGAGATCACCACCACACACGCAACCAGCTATAGGCCGATACCGTATGGATCATGAGATCAGATCAGTAACTCATGTAATGGGACACATGACACAGTGAGGCGTCACCTCCCTGTTTGTCAGGTTAGAGGACGGCAGACTGAAGCTGGAAAAACAGGTGACCTGATATGAAGTTTGACAGGTGCTCTCCACCAGCGTCTTTAGCCTCTTTACACACTGCTGGCACCTCATGCAGGGACTGTGTGCGTCACTTTTTGTGCCTCACGTGGTTGTCATTTCACCCAGCGCCACGCCGTCGAGTTTATTGATAAACAGCAAAGAACTCAAGTGGAAATAGTTACACCACAACGAAGAAATACTCAAAAAACACAAATAAGATTTAGATTTGGATCTCTGTGTTTACAGATCAGATAAACAAATAAGGATAGAGAGAAGCACCGAAGAAAAGGAAGAGAAATCAAAGAAAGAGAAAACAAGAAAGATAGGAAGGAAAGCATTAGAAAAGAAAATAAAGAATATCAAGGACGAAGGGAAGGAAATAACTGAGGGGGGGGAGTGGCAAGAACTGGAAAGACAGTAAGGAAACAAGGAGAGAAATAAAGGAAAGAAGGGGAAGTAAAGGAAGAAAAAAGGACAAAATCAAGGATGGAGGGAAGGAAGGAAAGCAGTGAGAACAAAAGTGGCTTGAAGGAAGCGAGCAAAGACAGAATCTGAAAGATGGAAGGAGAAAGGAATGAGCTAGAGGGAAGAAAGGAAGCTAGGATGAAAAGAAGCAAAGGAAAGAAATCAAATCAAAGACGAAACAAAGTATGAGTACAAACGATAGATGGAAACATTCCAGGTCCTCACAGTCAACATAGTAAAGTACAATACTTCCAGAGCGTCTTTCAACAAAGAAAAAGCCAAACACTGAACAAACCAAAGTCTGAAATTCCAGACTTCAACACAACCGATTGCACATTGTTCAAATCCAACACAATTAAACATAATGAGCTCAGCATTACAGGGATCCTGGTCAGTTCAGCTCCGTCTAATAAAACAGCTGTGCGGACGTAGCATGAGCAGGCTGAAACAGACCCGACCTGACAGCTTTCTGACCAGCTGACTGGACTGAACTGACATTTGGTTATTTTCTAGAAGAACCTGGAACACAGAGAAGCCAGATGTTTTTCGAGGCTTGTTGTATTTGGCCTGGTTCAGCTCATCTGAACGTTAACATCAGGGCTCTGTTGCTGGCGAGGGAACAGATACAGCGTTAAGATCTGATCCAAAAAACAAAAAAGGGCCAAAACTAACAGAGAGATAAAGTTTTTGGGTGTCAGGAGACGACGATGACAGATCAAAACTAAACTCAGGAGGTTTTAGACAATCATTTTCTTTAGATTTCACCATCGCTTATTCAGATGAAGTTTCATTTTGGCTCATTTCTTACAAAAGTCTTTTGCTGGTTATTTCTCAATTTTGTTTTCAGTTCTCTGAGTTTCTGTGAGGCCCTGAAACCCTGACACACAGTGGTACTTTGAGCTAACATGCTAACATTAGCAAGCTAACATGCTGACAACACGCTGATGTTTAGCAAACATTTGCCAATTAGCACTTAACACAAAGTCCAGCTGAAGCTGATGGGATTGTCATTAGTTTGCAGGTATTTGGTCAGAGACTGACATTTTGACCTGACTGTGGCGCTGAAGTTACAGAAGTTACAGCTCAAACCAAAGAGAACGTGACCATGTGTAGCAAATTTCACGAACATCAATCCAACAGTTGTTGAGTTATTTCACTCTGGACTAAAGTGGCAGACAGACCAACTGATGGTAGCTGTGCAATTAGCAAGACTAAAATTTTGTAACCTGCCTCAACAAATAGTCAGAACAAACTGTCTTCAGATCTTCTGGTGCTGTTTTGCTGTTTAAGTCGATAAATAAAACCTATTTGTAGCATTATTTTTGAACACATCCTCCTTTACGCTGCTTCATTCTGGACTAAACCTCTACAGGAGAGGACAGCGCCCGCTGGAAGGAAGTTAAAGTCCAGAGTCAGAGCTGGGCGTCAAGGTGAGCCAGAGTCTGTCTCAGTCTCACGCATCAGCTCAGCTCCTTCCTGCCCTGACTGAGCTGAGGAGGTTTTAGAGTTCCAGTGAGATGTAGGAATATAATCGATGCATGATGAGCTCAGAAAGACACAACATTACAAAAGACACAACAGTTAAAACAATTTTAATGTCAGAGACACTGTTCATGAGAGCAGGCAGTCAGCCCAAACCTCAGGAACTTTTCAGCATGTTCATCCTTTTACTGGAATGAATGGGACACAGTGTAGGAACACACAATCCTGCTGTCTTAATACATCCATGCATTTACCAGCAGGAGGAGTGGATAGATCACCTCCACGTGCAACAGGCTGCAGATCTCTTCAGTTTACTTTCAGTCCTGTGTTGATCTTAACATCAGGCTGTTTTAGCAGTGTCCACAATCCTTTCCTTCAACTGTGTCTTTCTGACAAACCTCTCCCACAAACAGTGACTGTAAAAGTGCAAAAGGACACCATTTATGGCTTAAAACCAAAGTGCAAAACCTCTCCACTTAACATAATAAGAGCCAGCAGTATTTTACAGAGTGACAGTGGCTCTGCACGACAGGCTCTGTCTTTGACTCTTTCATGTGCTGCCAGTGGTTCTTGGAGTGTCTGAAGTGTTGGCTGCCCGCAGCCCCAGAGGAGCTGGCGGCTCGGTTCGCCCTCATTCCTCTACATAATAAAGAGACGGCTCTTCCTGACCAGTTCCTCCCATTTTTACAGTAAATCCCACTCCAGCAGGACGTCTCATCTCCAATATGAGACTACAAAAACTTCACAAGTCAAAAACACAATAAGAGCCTTTGTTCCCTGAAAGTTAGTAAATACATCTTTATAAATCTTAGCATTTCTATACTTTTAACAGTAATTGTTGTCAGTGAAATGCTACTTGTTTCACAGTGTTTTAGCAGCGCTGGTTGTGCAAACAATGTTATCGGAGCCTGTTAACGTATTGAGTTATTCTGCCCTCTAGTGGCCAAAAAAAAGGTTAATCCAGTTTTAAAGGTGAAAAAAGTGGAACTGTAAATGAACTGGTAACTTTTAACAGTCACATCTGTTCAAATGCCTTTAATTTAGGCTGTTTTGGAAAGTTCATTTTGCTTTTTCAGCATGGATTTGACAAACAAACAAAATGTCGGAGATGTTTATCGTCAACTTCTGTACGGACGTCTATAAAGAGTTGAACAACACGCTACTGTCCTTCCATTAAAGTGACCCCATAGGTCATTTGCTCAAGCAGTTTTTTACGACTTATAGTTACCTTATATTGTGAAATGTCAGTCTACATCAGTTTTTTGACACATTCACATTAAAGTGAAAAACGCGCTTGCTGCTGTAGATGGGTGGGTGTTAATTCAGTAATTGTATGAGAGAGTAGGAACAAAGTACAGTGCGTGGTTCAGGTTGGAGGACTCGTCGGTATAATCACATTTTTCTTTGTATTTCCTTCAATAAAAGTACAAAAACTGTCGTTAATCACTAAAACATCACAGACACTGCTGTGTGATGTGATCCATGTTTATTAGAAAACGTGTTGGAGTTCACACACATGATCTACATGATCACAAACTGCTGAGACAGCACATTCAGTTTCCAATAAAGTTCTTGAATGTAGCTGCTTTTTTTCTCTGTTAATTTCTTGTGCCTTTCCTTTTGTTTCTACAGCAGTTTGTCACTTCCTTATTAAACCCAGGGCTGTAAAACTGTCAGAAAATGTCCTTTGATACATTTTCCACCTTGAGAGCAGCGATGAAGGGAAGTGTATGAATCCACCTCTGAATTCACAACAGGGCTTGTACCAACACAAAGAGATTGTTTTGTATGTAGAGTGTTGTATATAATGGCAGCAGGCTTTAATCCGATTATTTCATTCACAGCTCCACCACATCTGAATCCTCCTTCTACGGCTGAAAGTTTGCGGTCGACAGCAGAGGAAGAAGAAGGTCTCTTCACTGGAACAGAAAGCTGACAGAACAAAAGGAAAGTCAACACCCTGTTGTCAGTCCCATCACACGTCAGGAATGATTAAGTCCATATGTTTGAGGGGAAAAAAAATGTTTCCCCGGACTGTAATTGGTATCGCCTCTTGTGACGCACAAGCTTCGTAAAAGATGGGAAAACAGCATGCATGGCCAGTGTGTCAGCCTCTTATTCATCCTCCTGCTGTAGATGGACACTAAGCTACTGTAGGTGACTGAGCTGCATCTGTGAATATCAGGTAGCAGCCTGTGGTTATCATGACACTAAGCTCCTTCTGATGATTTCTGGAGAAACTTCATCACCTTCACTTCATGTGCTTGAGAAACAGGAGTGTTTGCTCCTAAATCACCCACTGGCCTGTTACATAAATATCTGAAGAGGGCACATTAAGCAACTGAAAACTGTGTCATTGGTCACATATGATGCAGATCCAGACTGTGCCTTTAATGTGTCCCACTTCAGTGGAACAAGCAGAGTTTGACTGTAATCCTGATGACAGTGTGTAATCTTTCTTTATGGATTTTTCAGGAAATAGAAAAGAAAGATAAAAGGGTCAAAATTAATATTACAAAGCCAGACGAGGAAGCTGTAATTAAAACATGTTGACCCAGAAACCAGTTCCTTTTTGTTTTTAATCTGGAGTTTGTTGCAGCTGTTAAGAAGCTTTGAAGCTGCCTGTCTGGTTTAACACACATGGAAGTTGCTTAATAATAAACCACATGTTTATGACTGTGACCATGAAGACAAAGCTCTCCTGACTTCAACAGATACACTGCAGCAGGAACATGTGGAGGCCCACAGAACCGTCTCATCTGACTTTACTCATTTAGGAGTTTAACATCTACGGTGGCCTGTAAGGACAAAGCACAGTTAAAACTGCAGTTACTGAGAAGAACTGAGGCCTTATCACTGTGAATGTTAAAGGAAATGGACAGTGGCTGTGTCTCTTGAAGCATTTTTGATGTCCCTGTCTGTTGTTTTGTCCCCTGTGCGCACAGCGAAGTGTAATCTCTTCTAACATCCGCTCAGATCGCACATATCTCCTGCTGGCCTGTGAATTTTGGAGCAGTTTCTATTGTAATGTAGGCACAAAGAGCAAGTGAAAAGATGCTGATGACTTCCCATAAACCCCTCAAAGATAAAAACCTCTGAATTCATCAGCCTGCTGCTCGTTCTCGTGATTAAAAACAAGGTCTTTCAGTCTTTTCAGGATCTTTCCTGACGTTTCAAGGGCAGTCTTGGCAACATAAACCGTTTTTCCCTCCGTCAGTAAATTAAGTAAATAATTTGAATGGCTCCAGGAGGAAATGAGAAGGTGTGTCTGACATGCCCACAGAGGTCATTTAACAAACACAATGATGTCATGGGAAGTAGCGTCTTCACAGCGTTTGGTTTCCTCTTCATCTGAACAGCTGAGCTGCTCTGTGGAGCTGAAACTTTCCTGCCCGTCGCCTCATAAACCTCCAAACTGTTTCCACAGTCTGCTCCACCTCTTCACATGTAGTTCATCCACCGTTATCTGTGTGTGCTGCTGTTGCTTTCAGTGAGAGAAAGGTCCACGTAGAGAGTGGAAAGAGCTGCGTGTGTTGGAGGTTTTGGATGATCATTCATATTTACCCCACATCTGTTTCCAACAAGTGTCAGTTACAGCTTGAAGCTCTGCTCTAATTAAATCTAGACCTCTCCCTACACTCAAATCTAATCATGTTCATGTTGGTTTTTGCTCTTTAACTTCAGATTTCCAAGTACTGGATGCACTTCAGGAAGCAGTCAGTTCTCACTCTGAACATGAAGCCTGTCAGATATAGAGAATATGAGCTTTTCCTTTTCAGCAGCTCACACCTCACACAGACACACAAACCCTCCAGCTTTAAAATGAAGGCATGATACAGCCCCATCACATATATACATCCTTCTAGAGTTGGAGCAATGATATCAGTGGGAGCACAGGTTTGCACAATAGCCCATGTGACATTAAGTGAATACAGCAGGGGAAACATTTATCAAAGATAGAAACCTGATGCTGAACCATAAACCAAAACCACAGCACCTGTTACATCGAGTAGAAATCCAACGTTACTCTTCGTTAACGTTCGTTGGTGTTTTTCCTCTGTAACACGTCAAAGCTAAAACATTTTACTCTTTACAGTGACGAGAAAACATCGTATCTGAGCCCTGTGAATTTATGGGATGTTCAGCTACAGTGTAAACAAACCCCTGAGAAAACCCAGTTTTGTTCTGCTGTCGACAAGTTGGATCTGTGGCCCCGTAAACCAGCAGGCTGCCACCCTGGATCCCCATCAACAAGAGACCCTGGGGTTTTTGTTTTGATGCTTCTTTGCTTTTTATCAGCTGTGGACATTCCTGTGAGCGCTGCCTGGGGAAGGAGCGAACAAGCTGTTGTGATGACGTACAGGAGACAATGGTGAGGAGTCTGGTTTTACAGCTCCCCGCTGATTTGGACTGGGTGTGAATGTGGGCTGCAGCACAAAAGAAGCGAGGCATTTAAACCAAGACAGGGCTGGAAGAAAAGACAGAGAGCAACTTATTCCATTAATCAGTGAGATATATTGTTCTCTAACTCACCAGAGGAAACACAGAATCATCTGCACTGAATAATAACCCACACTTAATTAAAACGTGGATTTATTTGTCTTTTCTTGTTGAGAATGAGCCAATGGGAGGAGGAACTCATTTTTTTGTGATTGATAAATGTTCTTTTTTCCCTATTTTGAAGTGTTGACAAGAAGGCTCTGAATGACCTCTATTATTAATCCTATTATTCCCACCAACACACTGGCATCCTGCTCTCACTTTAAGTGAACTGACTGGAATAAAAATGTAGTGTTTCTTTAGGTGTTGTTACGTCCAGGAGCCTGACGCGACCTCACCAACCCTGAGAAACTTTAGACTGTGCACCAGACGTCTGTAAAAAGATCTTTCCACATTTGTTTATTCGCTCAGCTGTTTCTGGCCAATAAATCTGTCCTCTCCCATTAACTTTATGAATTAATGTTTGGGCAGAAGTGGCAGAGCGACACACATGCAGGCCGGTGGTGGGTCCTTGGCGAGAGGAAACCCTGAGCTCTGGGAGGAGCAGGTTCCCACACCCAGAAGAAGAGACGCACATCGCTCTAACACAAACAGTCCACCACTCAGGAAGGAAAGGGCTCTCTTTGGGCCTTTATCAGATCTGTGAGATCCTCGGCCCCGTCCGTCACCCGCGGCTGTCCGAGAGGCCGAGGCCCCGCCCTCCTCCACTCGTCTTCTTCTTCTTCACGTGTGAGCCGAGGTCAGTCGGTGCACGTCATCATCAGACTCAGGGGACTCGGGTAAAGAAGGAAAAGTGAAGTGATGCAGGAGTTTAACACCTAATATATGAGAGTGTGTAAAGCTGGAGGAGGCCTGTGCTCTGTGATGGATAGTGTTTCTTATCCAGCAGCAACAGTTTAAAGGCTCGACTCTACTGTGAATTCAGCAGATTTTAATTTGTATTTGTTATTCATTCATCTCCAACCTCTGGTTAATGTTGTTAAGAATCAGTTTCCATTGTTAAATTATATCGTGTCATGTCATTATTGTGTGTAGGCGTTAACCACTGTATAAAAATGAGCAGTTGTTACTGAATGTTTAAAGCTGGATTATTCAAACCTTGCCAAAAGTATCTGGCCAGAAACGGAAGGAGGAACAAATATGGTCTGATCCTGTGTATTCAGTATTATGAAATGTTAGGAAAATAATAACCTCTATTGTTCCAGTCCTTTTTATATCAGATTTGAGGGAAAGAAGTTAAACAGAGAGAAGACGACGTCTCTATTTTCTCACTCTCAGTTTGATTTAATTAAAAACGTCGACTCTTCTGTTAGTTTGTGGAACAATTTTACTTTTTTTTGGTTCAAACAAATTGAGAAATGATGAAATAAACACAGGTTTTCCTCAGTGACGGCCGTCAGTGGCGGCGCAGCAGGAGCTTCCCTCAGCTGGCTCCTGCTTGTGTAACAGCACCTCCTCGCTGACCTCATGGAACATCTCTGCAGTAACTCAAAACAGTCTGAAGACACAAAGGAGACAGGGGATCACGTTATCCACATCACCTCCCCCTCCTCACCCCTCCTCACCCCTCCTCAGCGCCCTCTGCCCCACAGGCCAGCTCACACTCAGCGAAACTTTCCCCCTTTGGCTCAGAACAAGAGACAGAGTCGCTTCTCATTCAAAAGAACATTAACAGTGGATGTAACCAGAACCGTTCTGTTGTGGAGCTGTAACTGAGAAGTTGTTTTCAACTTTTCTTTTCAGCTTTACTCTCTCATGTCTGTGATCAGAGAGTGACTTAACATTTTCCCCCCATGACGGCCTACTAAACATTAAACTAAATTAACCAGGTGATGGAGTTACTGTCACTGGATCCTCTGTACTTTCATATATCTGGGCACTGAGACTGACGCCAACCTCACATTAGATAAAATACATGTTGAGGGACGCCCTGCAGAGATTACATCATGTCAGGAAGTTATACATAAGAATCTGAATTCAAAACAGAGTTCAGATGACGCGTCTTTTACCCTCATGGTGGCGCTGCAGGCAAGAAGGTGCAGCAGGTCAGTCCTGCAGAATAGAAACAGAATACTGACTTTGCAGGAGACATGTGTGACTGCTTAATAAAGAATATCAATAAAGATAAAGAAGTTTTAATTTATTTCACTTAATCTAGTTGATTTGTGAATGTGTTATTTTATAGTTACTGTGTAAATTGTTATTTTCTCATGTACTCAAGGTGTTTGTTTTTTTTCTCCCCTGAACAAACAATATCTCTACATGAATTATTTATTGGTCTTTTACTCCACATTTATCATTTATTCATAGTCACCCAGGCTCTGAGAGAAAGACCTTATCCCTGAGTAAGTTCACATCAAACGGCCACAGCAGGGAGCTTGTGTCTTGCTCCTCATTTGTTGTTGGGGATGTTTGATGGAGGGAGAGCAGAGGTGAGGTCTGATGGAGGGGAGGACCACCACAGGGAGACTCAGCTTCACACTGTGAAAATGAACAAACAGCATGCTGGGGCTTCAAGCCTGAGACAAAACTCTTCACATCCTCAGCTCTCAGGCACAAACAGCCCAAGGCTCCTGCAGGATTTGTCAACACATCCTCCCCCCCCCTGCCTCAATCTCTCCCTGCTGTCTGTCTCCAGGTCCCGTCGAGGCTGCCGGACTCCCTGGCACCAGAGTCCGGCGCTGGGGAAGATCTATATCTCCCCAAGATACGAGCAGGAGAAACTCCACCCAAGAAGCCTGGTGTATACACACACAGACAAACCTATTAACATCCTCTGAGCTAATCATTCTCCGACACCACAACAACACAAACATTCTCAGGACACAAACATCACTCTTCCTCTGACGCGCTGCTGTTTTTAGAGCTTTAAACCTCTGCTCCATATTCACTCAAATCACCACTTTTCTTTGTCTTAGACGTCTTTGTCTGGGATTCAGTGAATAGTAAACAAAGACAAACATCCAGCACACAGATGCACACACAAACAAAATAAAATTACACAAACCAATAAGATTCAGATCTGTGTGTGTGTGTGTGTGTGTGCTAAAATCACAGGTATAGTGAGTTTTAATTGATTAATTTAAGTGTCAACAACAAATCATGATGTACAGGTGCTGTAAAACATTTTTAAAAGATCTACGTCACATGACAGAAATGTTCTGTTAATGGAAAGACCAAAGCAACCTCACAAAAACGTCAACATAAGCCTCCTTCTCCTCATTTCTCCCTCTGCAAATTCTGGTGAATCGTTCATTTTTAAACAGCTTTTTCCACCTTTGAGACTAAAAACATTGGAATCAGCCAATAAAATAACAGCCATCATCCTCCGACTAAAACAAAACACGAGGACCTTTGTCCTCTCTCCAAATAAAATGAGCTTTTGTTCGACCACGTGTTTAGAGAACTGTAGCAGCATCCTCAGACCCAGCTCGGGTTCGAGAGCTCAGTCCACCATTAAAACCCTTTTCCTGGCAGCTGATAGTGATAAATCTGTGCTGTACATTCAGTCCTGTATTTTAATCCTTCAAAAACAAGGTTGAGAAATTAAAGACATCATGATGGATGTAACTCCACCAAAAGTGCAGAGAAATACAGAAAAGGACCTGTCATTATTTATCTCCTGTATTTTCCCTGTGGTGTGATGCATCATGCGCAGCCTCTTTAATACAAGTCATAAATTGTATTTATGAAGCGTGTATTATCTGTGAGGCAGAGTTATGTCCCTCAGAGCTCTCACACATAAGATGAACTGTTCGACATTTAATCCAGATTTAGATCATATAA
Source organism: Lates calcarifer (assembly GCF_001640805.2). NCBI lineage: Eukaryota > Metazoa > Chordata > Actinopteri > Centropomidae > Lates > Lates calcarifer. The sequence continues at coordinate 1,636,009 of NC_066843.1, read as the reverse complement.
ATCCCCTCTAAATATCCTGATCGTGATATGAAAATAAATCAATCACCATGAGCGCGTTATGACATGTGTTATGAAAACACTCAGCGGTGGAAATGATGCGGTCATCGCTGCCTCCCCTACTCAGAGTGCACTTTGACTCCTCCAGATGCTGACTTCTGGAGCAGGACCAGGATCAGTGACGCACAGAGGTCATCGTTTTTCACCGACACATGATTCGTCAGCCTGAAAAAAAAAAAAAAAAAAAAAAAAAAAAAAACACCCCCCACCCTGATCACTTCTCCTCCTGAGGGGAGCTGTGAGGAGGTCAGGCAGGATCAGGGGTCAAGCCTTTTACTCCTGACATCAGTTTCCTGAACACATAGAGGGATTACAGGCCCGAACATCAAGAGAGGAGTGAGGTCATTCTGCGCTCTGCAGATATTATACATACATCTGCTGCAGCAGATTAGTGTTTGATTTCATGCTCTGCCTGTTTGTGATGTGAATCCACTGTCCTGTCCTGCTGCTGCTGAAGTTGTGTTAGTGAGTAAAGATGGCAACTATCAAAGACTGTAAGGATTTGAAACTTATATACATGGATAAACTCACACAGCTGCATTTAAATTCAAGTCACAACCCCATAGTTTCCAAAAACAAATCAGGATGATTGTGTTTCTAAATGTGTATAAAGTCTGAAGAAACATGTTGTCTTGCATTTGAATGTCTGAACACTGAATGTGGTTTCTTGGTTGGAGCAGGTGGCGGTGAACAAAACGTCTGCACAGACAGACTTAAAAGCTGTGTCTTCATTCCATACAACAGGGTAGAAAGTATATAATACTTTTAATTTAAAGCAGTTTATATACTATTAAATAATGTTCTGTACTGATACAAGATACACAGGTGTTTTATTCTGATTTCTTTTGTAATTTTTCTGACTTTCCTGAGTGAACTAGGACACAGGCTTCATTATGAATCATGCTAAAGGTGCCTACAGAACATGTCGTACATTGTCTTCATTGGTCAGTATGAGCTGTGAGTGCACACCTCCCTCCCTCCATCTTCAAGTGTTTGTCTGGGTCAAAGTTCAACCTCCAGCTCTGCTTCTTCTGATTCTGACTCCCTCTGCTATCGCTGCTCGTTGCTGCCCTCTGCTGTTCACCAGCCTCACAGGAATCTCAAGTTAGAGCCCCGGCAGGTACAAGTGACTTGTTGAAACACATGCAACCCACCTGCACACAAACACACAACAATATGCACCTGCACTACATGGGTGTGTGTTGTCATGCACCAACACAGATTATAAACTGGAGGAGTTCGTCGTCCACTGTGATAATCCCGTCTCTGATTCCCTGGTACGAAGAGGAGACTGACACACAGAGGACAAAGGCTGCTGTAATCTGTTGCATGTTCAACAAAATCATATGAGGATCGCAGATTTTGAAGAGACATGTCTTTCACCTTGTTGTGTGGTTGATTGAGTCCTCTGTTAGCATGTTAGCATTTTTAGTCTAGCCTCTGTTTAGCCAGATGGCTTCCTCTGTCAATCCCCACTCACAATCAAGATTAAGATTACACCCCGCACACACACACACACACACACACACACACACACAAACATGCACTCAAATACGTCAAACACACAGTAATTAATGTTCACTCGCTGGCAGATGATATAACAGAGAATCTGTCACAGTTGCTGAGTTACAGCTGAAGCTTAAGTGATCGCAGAAATTCAAGGTTGGAGGAGTGGCCGCGGATTAAAGTATTTTTACCACAAAGCCACGTATCCACGGCGCTCATCTGAAACACAGAGGTGGGAGACAGAAGCGAGGGAGGGAGGGAGGGGGAGGACAGTAGGGAGACAGATTGAAGAGGATAGAGAGGGAGAACGCCCTGCTGCCACCAGGCTGGTTCAGTGTTTCTCAGTCGGCCGTTGACGCCCTCTACCTTCCCTTCCTCTGAGGGGCTTGTTCTTGGAGGCCTCAGGGCCGCCCAGCATGAAGCAGGCACCATGGGCTTTCTGGAAAACTACCAGGAGATCGACCCTGTCACTTTGAACCTTTGCATCCTCATCGCCAGCTACGTTATCTTGCTCCTGGTCTTCCTGATATCGTGTATCATGTACGACTGCCGGGGCAAAGATCCTACCAAGGAGTACGCCCCGGACCCGCAGCCGACCCAGTCTCCCATCAGGTTGGTGGTGATGCAGAGTTCTCCGGCTCCGGTGGGACGGTGGGACACGACCAACATGATCACAACCTATCACGAGCCAACGCACTCGGACTTCAGGGAGAAGAAGAGCACGATGGTCTGACTGAGACTCAGAGGACTCACCTTTGTATATACCTGACTCTTTTTTGTACATACGTTTCTTTTTACGTTTTCTTGTCGTTCGCTGCTCGGACAATGCTAGGATTTGACCTACACAGGACCAGACTCGGACGGTAAGGGTGAGTGACATATGCCGGTGTCTTTAAGTGCTGTGTGTATGCAGGTGAAATCCCTCTTTACCTCAAGGATCTCAAGCCAAAGCCTGCAGTCTGCTCTGGAGAGGAAACGTCACAACTGATAAAGCACAAGGAATAAAGAGGGTGTTTCTGTTGTGTTCTGTTGACAGAGACTGGAGAGCTTTAGGATTAAGGTTAGGGGCTAGGAAAACATAAAGAGAGGTGTAGTAGAAGAGAAACTAAGTTTGTGTCTTAACATCTGTGATTCTTTAGACTTTAAAAGAGTCAGTGAATGCACCAGTGCCTTTTTGTTGCACCTTGCCACCTTTGGACTCTGTTCGTCTTCTCCAACATGCAGATAAAACTATTATCTCCACCTTATCTAGTCTATCAAAATCAAAGATGCCTTGACCTTGATTGGCTGCCATTCAGGGATTAACGTTCAACTTTTGGTTAAGTCTGGATGGACGGCCCAACACTCGATCCAGGTCCCAACCCTTCACGGCTAGATTCTTATTCTTGTTTGGTTTTGTTATCTCTAAAAAGAACCGAATAAAGACTTCAAATCAAAAATCGAATATTTTGAGACGTCTGTCTTTAATCGTCTCACCCTCGCAGCAGGAAGATGTTAACTCTTTGATAGATTCAGTGTCCATCGTGCTGAACAGGTAAAGAAAGGCTTAAAGTTTTCCTTTGTCTCTCTTTATCATATCGCTCGTATCACTCGAGTGCTGATATGGTGTATCAAGTCTGTAGAAACATGCAAAGAAAGTCCTATGTAAACAACAGTGAAGCACATGATTGCAGTGTTTAATAAGTAAACAGCCTACTGTTGATATAAAGCTGCAGTCACGATGGTGCACACGGCTGTTTTCTCATGTTCAGGATGAATAAACTTCCCATTTCGCCTTTAATTCGCTCAGTATTTATCCTTTCAGTGGCATCTGCAACCACCTAACTTCAGTTATATTTAGCATCTGCCTCTCTGCTCCTTCAGGCTCATTCATTGTGTCCATCTTGCGTGCAGCACCCTGCAGTAATCTGTGGCGAGTCAGACTGATTAGCCAGGCCTGTTGGAGCAGTCAGAGGGTCTGAAATCAAAGCGGGGGGACTTTGTTCCGTGAAGCAGGTTTACTGAGCTGTCAGGAGAACAATCCTGAGTGAAACCTCAAAGCCTGTCAGATCTGAAACATGGACTATAAAGAGCCTTTCCTGGGATTTACTCGGCAAAGTCATGGAGATAATTCACTGCCCCAACCTCCTGGAAAAAGTTCTAATCTGACAAACATTTCTCTTCTGGAGGCAAAATAATCTGTTGGTTGAGTTTAAGCACAGTGAGAGATTTTCTGATGACTGAAATAAACATGTTACACCGTGAATCTACATTAGCTTGTTAGCCTAGCCTGCTATCAGAGTGGGATTACACAGCAGTTCACATCACACTGGAGTCAATATAATTACCAGTTTCTAATTTGTAAATAATGCTCATGTCAACATCCAAATTGTAATTATGGCTGAGAAACACAGAGCTCCATGAATCTGACTTAGTGCCAAATAATACAGTGCTGAAAACCAGCGGGGGACTTCATGTGAGCCAGACTGTAATCACACTGGGAATCTTTACCATCTCTACCACCAATCCCAGGTAACATTAGTGTCTGTCAACAGCAAGATTATCCAGACCACTCAGTAAACCTGCTGCTTGGAACAGGACACTTTTGACTTAGTTGAACAAACATTTCCTGGAGGCAGAAATAATCTTTAACCTCAGTGGGTGAACTTGAAGCTAATGTTGAGAAGCCTGGTATAATATACAGAATATAAAGTCTAGCTGCAGTGGTAAGTGTCAGTAGATTTCGTTTTTATGTTTTGATCGGAGAGGAGAGCTTATACATGCAACTGAATCAGCTCTTTGTTTAATAGAGAAACTGCTGTGGCTGCTGATTATTCAACAGACTGTGATTACAGCTTCAGTCTGAGCTGCCAACACTCAACAGAAATAGATCCCACGGCTCTGAGAACTCTTACAGTAAACATGGACACAAACCCGGATGGAGCCCGGTGTAATCCTGCTTCTGAGAAATGTGGATCTCATTCATAAAACAGGCCAAGTGTAGTCTTTATAAAGTTTGTAAAGGATTAGCCAAGGAGATGGTGAATTATCACCTGACCTCCATCCCAACCCTGCGTCTCAGTATCTGAACAGCCAGAGGAATAATTCTTCTCTTCATGTGAAAACTAAGAGAATGACCCCTGTGTGTTTGTGTAGCCATGACTATTGGCTTGGCTAAAACTTGAATCATGTGACCAGGTCAGGACGCAGCTCTAATCACAGAGAGGAAACACATGGCTCTCCTCATTAACGTTTGATGAAATAATGCCAATATTTTCTGCATAAGCTGCACACGATTAAACACAACACAAGCTTTTTTTAGATCTGCCTCATTATCACTTGATGCTTGATGATACTTAATGTCTTTTTCTTTAAATTTGACCCTTTAAGAACCTGGTAGAAGCATTTTCATAGTCAGAGCTGTGCCCTAACATCTGAAATTCTTCATAAATAATTCACAATCAGCTGCTAATACTTGTAGCTGACAGTATAAGTCTTTGTTTTAATTTCTCTGTACCAGTTAAAGTCTTGTTTTCTCTCTTAAATCTGTTCAAAGTGAGAAATATGTGTTAAAACATGCGAGTGTTGTCTGCTGCAGGGTTAGACCTGAACAGTCCTACTGGGCCCAAAGAGTCAGGAAGCCCCAGGGGACCACATAGAGACAAGAAACGACGAGTGGTGCATGTCATTCACTGACATGTGGGATATTTTGTTCTGAAGTGATCAAGTCAAAGCAGTATTAGTGAATGTGAACACTGTTAGTGGTGAAAATCCTACTATTAGAATATTAAAACACACAACAGGAAAGAAACTAACATTTGGAACCAGAACTGTCTGAACCTAGACGTCAGTCTGTGACACTGAAGGTGTAAAGTGAGAACATGGAGGCAGCCACGCTTCAACGCACGCAGTAATCCTGAGCCAGAAGCATCAGTGTGTTTTCCGCTATAGCGCACGCTAGGGTCAGCTTGTTAGCTGCAAGATTAATTAACCTGGGTGCAGCGACGCTCTGCAGCAGCAAAGCTTCTGACCTAAATACACTGTTCAGGTTTGTTTTCAGACGAACGCCAAATCTAAAATCCATTTATTTTTATTTATTTATATGTGGGTTTGTAGTTCTTATTGTTCAAAATATTCTTCATGTGTTGATTTGTCGAGTTTTTGCTGTGAAAATGCAGCACCTTCGCTGTCGCAGTCACTTTTTAATGCTGAGAATCATCTTCCCATTTTTAATTTGCAGTATAGTTGAGTTAATATCAGACATTCCCTCTCTTCCCTTCCCCGCTGGAGGTTAACTATAGGCCATACATTCTAGCATGAAAGAGTAAACCAATTACAAAGCTGTTTAACCCTGTGTCACGTGTTAACATAAAGCCTCTTTTATTCTGAGGCATTCCCACCTATAGTATACGTACGTCCTGCAGAGCAGTGGAGGCTGTTCTACTGAGCCACACAACATGGATTTCAGTAGTTTATCTGTGGACGATTGTACAGTGTGTGTGTATTCATGGTATGAAATGATTGAGAGGTAAAGTTTAGGACACTGGATCCAGGTCAGCAGGTTTCTGAGAGAGAGATTGTGTCATTGTCATTGTGTCTGACCTTTGACCCCTGTGTTATCAGGGAGATTACATCATTTATGATTCTGAAATTATTTATACTTATTTTAAACCAGTCAGTACAAAATCTCTCCTCCCTGCATGACACAACGTCAGGCAGGAACTTTAAATGCTTCCTGGTCGGTAAGAATTATTTTCATTTTTTAAAAACGCAGAAACACATTCTGTGTGTACATGTGAATGTTTGTTAGGGGTCAAACTGCACATTGAGAGGAACACACACTCCTTAAACTGAGACACTGTGCATCTGCTCCAGGAGCCAAAATAAAATTCTACTGATGCACGAACCAAAAACAAGAACGTTTTTCCACAGCTCAGTTTTGATTATCTGAATTTCTTCAGTGGTGTTTTCAGACACCTCGCCCTCATCACAGAGGCAAAAGAAGTTCCTGGTGTCTTCACATATGGTCTGTACGTTCAGGTACTTGGCAACAGGGAAAATGTAGACACTGAAGTAAAGCAGGAATAAGGAAAAAAATACAAATAAGTAAAAGCAGGAAAGTAGGTCACAGACAGGTTCCAGGTCTAAATACAGATGGAAGACAACAGGAAAAGGTTTGACCCCAGCAGATGCTCAACAAAGACATCCTGGCATTCAGCACCACATCAATGCTTTCAGAAAAATCTGAGATTACGACTTGGAAACTGATTTGAACGACATTTGAGCAGTTGACCCTAAAAAAAAAAAACCTTTGTACAGGAAAGCATGGATTGTGAGAATCGTACATTTGAAACCCACACAGATGTTTTCAGTCCTTGTGGCGGATTAAACCTGTGCTCAGGTTGAGGCTGGGTGGAGCTCAGGTGACTTGACAGGGACTAATAAAGGTGCAGTCACATAAACCCTCCATCCAGTGAAACTGCTCTGCACCAGGCTCTGAAGAGGACATGATGTCTAATGAGGGTGATAAATAAACAGAGTGCAGTCCTGAAGTGTAAACAGTGTGTGTGTGAACACTGCAACAATAATAACAACATGAATGTGCAGGTGTATTAGGAGATTGAACCAAAACAGGAAATACATGCCTGACCATGTCCCTCATCCGGGTTCAGTGATGATGAAGATGAGTGTTTGCAGAGCAGGAGGATAATGTGACTGTGTTTTTCCCACACCTCTGTAACCTGCTCCTCATCTCTGGTTGAGTGTGGTGCATTGTGGGTAATGTAGGACAAGAATACATGGGATAAAAACAATATCTCTTGTTATGCTGCATCCATTTTGATATTTTTTCCTAAACTGTTTAATACAAGCCTGAGATGGTGGTGGCGTAAAATTAAAATGAGAGAATGATAGAAATGTGCAGTGATGTTTTCATCGTGAGAGAAGCCAGTCGACTAATGCCTCAGGTTGCAGGTTTGAGCCCGATCGTTGCTCTCAGCACACAGTTACATAAAGTGACGCGTCGTGTGTAAACTGACACAGGTCAAACACCTGAGAAACCGCATCCACCACCAAACCCCAGACGCAGTCAGACAGGGGTTGTTTACGGGGCAGGACAGGAAGTCGTCCTGAGCCCGCTGCCAACCTGCTCCTCCCAGGTCTGTATCACATTAGAGGTGTTAGTGAAGCAGCGTGGGGGGAAAAAGCAGAGCGGAGCCAGAAACAAGGAGACGCTGTCTGCTGACATATGGCCTCTGGCATTCACCCGCTGTCTGTGATAATGTCCTTTTTAAAAAAACCCCGACGTGGACAATGAGCTCTTTCTCCTCATCTCCTACTGGTACAGTACATGTACCACAAAGGCCCAGATACCAGTACACCATTCTTCTTTGGGTGTCTGATATACACTCGACCTTTTTTTAGTAATCCACTGTTTTAATCTGAGAAAAGAAAAGTGCTTACCTGTGTCTGCTGATAGAAAAATATTCTTCTATTCATTTGTGTTGTTGTTTGCAGCAGCAGAGTGAACTTCATTAAAGATTGCACTTTGGTCTTACATAAACACTCTGTTATATCTCAGAGCCACTGATCAAGTTGACAGTGCTATTATGTAACTGTGCAGTTCACTGTCTGCCGCAACATCACACTCTGATTTTTTCTGTACCAGCAGAGTTACACGTTTCCTTACCCATGATGCCTGCTACAGGAAGCTGTGTGTGGCGTCTTTATGTCGTTGTGAACACATGACCTTTAGCGTCAGCTAGTTTCATTTTGTGGTGAGTAAGCTGTGTGGTCAGTGTGGCATCCTGCATCTGAGAGGAACTTCTTATATAACATAAGAACATCTATTGTTTGACCAAAAGTGGCAGGAGATTTCTGAGTTAAGACCAAATTAAACAGTAAAAGAAAGCATCTAGTTGACGTGTAACTTTTGGCTTATGTAGCTGAAATACAAACTCAAATTAAAAATGTAAATAAACTGCTTTGGCAGGTATTCTTACCTCTAAACAAAATGATCGTATTTCTGTTTTCATGTAATATACATTTATAATTTAATCTCCAAAACACGTTCGTATACTCTTAAATTTTACTTTTTAATAAGCCATCGACTCTGCAGTTAAATTGTTAATGTGGGGTTACAATTTTCTCATTTTCTATTCAGTCACTGATTGTAAATGTAAAAATGAGTCATTAATACAATAATTTCACAACAGTAACAAATGCACACACAGTGCAAATGCTGTGATGTGGGATTTTATTCAATTCAAGATTTATTAGTGGCTTATATCTGATCTATAAAGCAGTAATGATGTCGCTGTGTTACTCCTTATTAACTGGTAATAAAGGGTGCATTTAGAAACTTGCTACCAAAATATGAAATAAGCGTTAAAAAATAAGTATAAAGAAGTCTTGTAACACGCAATAACGACCACAAACTATCACTGAAAAGCACAACAAACAGAAACCACTTCCTCTACAACACACAGAAGAGAGAAACAGTTAAAGTAACTCTGGACAACGGTTGTTTCTTTTCCCATAAACCCTCACATTCTCAATCATTGCATATCCCGACAGGACACCGCCTAGCTGATATCTGATTGGTTAGCGCGCCGGTAATCTCGCTCCTCATTGGCTGATGCCGCCGTCAGTCAACATCTCACCACTGTTTGGGCGGCGGGGCACCAAAAGAAAAATCATATTTTAGTTGAGCGGCTCCGCGGGGAGCAGCTCGTCATTGACCGGCGGGGGCTGCTTGCTTGCGGGGGTCTTTTGGGTTTGTCCTGGCTGCTGCTGGTGCTCATGGATGTTTGTAGCTTAAAGACCAGGGTGTGAGTTAGTGTTTTGTTACAGAATGGTTTTAAGAAAAAGGCTAAAATGGTGCCTTTGTAGTGGGAGTATTAATGCTGCCGGTGCCTTGTAGCCTGTAATGAAAGTTAGCATAACGTTAGCTCATGCTAGGCCTTCCGTTTCCTTCGGTTTGTCAGGACGGTTTATTGTTTTATTTCTCCCTTTGTAAACCAGGGCTTTGTTGCTCTTTTGTTCGCTGATTTTTTTTTTTTTTCCTTTTGCTCTCTGTGGTTGATAAGGCAGTGACATGAAGAGAGTGAACAGCTTTCAGAGGTGGGTGAAATCCGATAATCCAGCTGTAAAAAAAGGATGTTTGGGGCTGTAGTGATATTACATGACCACGGTTATGTCAGATATCTGCAACAAACCACTTAGATGTGCTTAGTTACCTCGTTGTTCATGTTGTCCGTTAACCTGAACCTGTTTTTCCACTCAGCTCTATAACATACACAAAGGAAACTTCAAACTAAAGCACTTATATACTGTGTTATATCAGCTTTGGAACAAAAGATCGAAAATTCAGTTAAATTAAGGCTTAATATTCTGTAATCAGTCTGTAAGTGCCTGACAGGAAGCTCCTTCAGATGTGTTTTATATCGTTGGAAATAGAACATCTGTGGGGTTTTGGGCTGGTTCGGTTGTATTTCCTAGCATTTTATAAACTAAATCAACAAACAGCACATTAGCTGATAATGATAAATGTTATTTCCAGCTCTAAATGTCATGTTCACCAGTAGAATATAATGTATGTGAACCTCTGTTGTGTTTTAAATGGCAGTGATTTTTTAATTGCCTGTGAAAACAAACCTCTGCTCGAGTGATTAGCTTAGCCAAAGCTATCAATATACACTAAGATTATTATATAGATGTGCATCATTTTGTCAAATTATAATTTCTCAAACTATGTCTAAGCCTTACGTTCAGTATCTAGGTGAAGTTTTTAGTTTATTACCTTACGCTTTTCTTATTTTATTTCTTATCTACCTGCTTGAGTATGTGTTCGATGTTTGTTTTGTGACTTGGCTGCTGTAACAATGCTGTCTCTGTTTATCACTCTCCACAGAAGTGTGATTATGTCGTAGATACAGAGATCGCAACACATTTACTGTTTATTTGACACATACACCAGTTCTCTCTTGATAAGAACTGATTCAAAACAAAAGTTCCTCTCAGAGAGAGGTGATGTGATTGTGTTGTAATATTTTGTTTTGTTTATTTGTGTGTTTCAGGTTTATGAACAGACGGGCCTCTGCTAACTGTCGCTACCAGCCCACCTGCTATGAGCATGCTGCAAACTGCTACACTCATGCAGTGAGTGGCTTTTATTTATCTATTAATGTTGAGGAGATAAAGCTGCTAATTGATGCTTTGTTTGTTAATGATTCTGTGATTTGTCGTCCGTGCAGCTCCTCATTGTGCCGGCCTTCGTGGGCATGGCGTTACTGCACCGTCTGTCGGACAACAGCTGGGAGAAGATCACAGCCTGGGTGTACGGCATGGGCCTCTGTGCCCTCTTCCTGGTCTCCACTGTGTTTCATATCATCACCTGGAAGAAGAGCCACATGAGGTCAGGAGAAGCAAAATGATGACAGGACTCACATGACCTCACAAAACCTCTTAATTTCAGAATTTGACTCTGTTTTATCTTCTTGTATAACAAAGCCCTGGAGTTCATTATCAGTGCTTTTTTTAAAATCTTGTTTGAACATATAAATGATGCTTCTTCTCTTTCACCTCTCACAGATGTTTGTTGTTTGTTTCAGGTCTGTGGAACAGTGTTTCCACATGTGTGACAGAGTAGTCATCTATTTCTTCATTGCTGCCTCCTACACACCTTGGTGAGTGTCAGACAGATCAGCGATAGACTCGTATCTTCTCTCATATGTGGAGACCTAACACAGGTGCCATTTGTCTTTGTCCCTGCTCAGGTTAAACCTGCGTGAACTGGGCCCTCTAGCAGCACACATGCGCTGGTTTGTGTGGCTCATGGCTGCTGCTGGAACCATCTATGTCTTCAACTACCACGAAAAGTGAGTTTGTGTTACAGTCGGAAAGAAATTAGGAATCATCCATCTTTTATGAGGTGTTAGAAACACTGAGTGTAACCACCAGTGAATGTAGAGGACTTTGTAACTGTGCAGCACATTTTTCAACCATGTGAGGAACCTTCTTCCTCCCCTCTCTGTGCTGGTGTTGAACAGATCTGTTTTGGTATCATTTAATCATGAACTTCAAAGCAGGTTTGGCAAGTTTTTGTTAGCTTCTCTTCATTGTTCGTGCTCAGTCACATTAATGGGCACTTGCTGAGTGTTAACACCAGTTATACCCTGTGTGTTGCCACATGTAGGATGTCACAACAATAAAATGGCCGCCAGTGTCCTGCTGAACAGCCAGGAAAAAGTTTTAAAGCAGAGAGTCTAAATTTCTGGATGAAAATCTTGTGCTTAGTGCTGCGTGACTTAACACACTGTGACCAAAATAACAAACATCATGACAACAAATCTTTATATTTTAATAAATACCCTCAGTTTGCAGAAGTCAAAGACACATGTTAATGTCCAGGGTTAGCCCTGTCTGGCTAAAAGAATTTTAGGAATCAGTGCCAGTAATGAGCTCCATAAGTATCATCTGAAGTTCCTACTTTTTCCATCATTTGGTTCTACTCTACTCTACTTAGAGAAATGAAAGTGTGTTGCTCTCCAGTTTTGTTGAACCCCTCCTGCTCTTACTGACGCATAAAATCTGAATTAATTTGCATCATATTTACTTTTCAGTGAACATGTTTTTCCTCTTTTGTCTTTGCAGGTATAAACTTGTCGAGCTGGCCTTCTATTTGACGATGGGATTTTTCCCCGCATCAGTCGTGACGTCAATGGTAGTTTATTTACAGTTTGTTTACTTGTCCTGAATCAGCACACACCACGCAGCAGGGTGGAGGTGTTTGAGTGTGTTATACTTCCTCTTCTCGCTGACACTGAAGAGCAGTGGTTCTCAGAGTGCAGCTTGGGAAACCTCATGGGCAAGAGGCTCATGGTGTTTTATTGAACAGGGTTTAAACTCTGTATCATGAATAAACAAAGATCCATATCAGGAAATTATCTGTGCAGGTTTAAAGCCACTAAAACTTTAACAAACACTGCACCTCCTGGTTTGTTGTTTACGATCTTGTGTAAAAGAAATAAAAAAACCACAGCTGTTGTGTGTTCAGCCAGAGAGAGTGAGGCTCCTTTAGAGAGTGAAGCTGCAGAATGAGGGTGACTTTATACAGCAGAGCACTCCAGGCCCAGGTGTAGCTCATGAAGTTAACGAGCCTCCAATCAGCACCTGCAACACAGGTGGTGTCCACACCACCCGGAGTTTCCGAGAGTTTCGGAAACGATGTTGCAGACTCCCAGTTCACTCCCTGATCAGTCACAATATGTCCTCTCCTGATTTTACGTCAAACTACACTTACTCCCACCTCATAGTTGGTCCAAGCAAAGAAATCTCTGGTCTTACTTTTCTCCATTGCTGCTCATTCGTAGCATTTTCTCAACCTGCTTCCTGTTTTTTTGTACAACCTACACTGGCATGCACGTGTCCAGTTTTTATAAAGTGTAACTATTAGTGTGTTATGTAACGTGTCTTTAAGTTTCCCTTGTTTTCCGTTCTCTGCAGAGCAACACTGAGGGGCTTCATGAGCTGGCCTGCGGAGGACTCATCTACTGCCTCGGTGTGTTCTTCTTCAAGAGCGATGGCGTCATCCCCTTCGCCCACGCCATCTGGCACGTGTTCGTGGCGCTGGCTGCGGCTGTGCACTACTACGCCATCTGGAAATACCTCTACAAGGCTCCCAGCGCCGACACCCTCCTCGATTCGTGACCACGGCGGACGGGGGTGGGAGGGACCTGTTCTCGCTTGCACACTGACTCCCTCAACTGCCCACTGAAGCTGCAGCGACAGCCGAAAAGTTTACGAAAATACTGACCATGAATTGTTTACTGTTTTCTAATGTGGAGGAGAACAGGTTTTTCAGCGTCTCCCTGACAAACAAAAGCTACTTTAAAAGCTGTTTTCTACAACTTCAGTCTAAAAAAAAACAAAACAAACTTGACAGCGAGGGAGGGAATTTAGACTTTTTACTCTTAGTACTGACCTCGGCACATTCGTGAGTATTTGAGAAATTTGATAGCACTCTTTTGTATCACTTGAAGAGAGTCACATTCCACATTTGGGGTCGTTTGTGTATCAAAACCTGGAGACTTGTCCATTTCAGGGGGTGATTTGAACACGGGGGGGGACAGATGAAGCACGAGGACACATTGATATTTGAGTTGCAGTACCAGTACCAGAATTGTACTTTTTGATGCTTTAGTCTTGAGAACGAAAGAAGCCAAAGCTGTACAGGAACTTTGCCAAAGTAAAATAGTTTCAAACTGGCAAAATTTGATTTAAATCAGGAAGAGATTTGTATGAATCTGACCAGACATTCAATGCCAACTTTGAATACTCTGTACCCAAAAGTGTTTGCTTCAGTACCCAACCCTAATCAGTAGTTAAATACAGTTTGAAGTGTTGGTCGTTCATTTTCCCATTTTCTTTATTTTTATAATGATTGCATTTTCAACCCATCTGATCCAGATCCACACTCTTTTTATTGAGTCTAATGCTTCGTTTCTGACTCCAAATGCAGTCCTCGGTTGTCCGAGAACCACAGTGGATCCTGGTTAGTATGTAGCGCCCCCTGCTGGTGGGCTGGTGTAAGAGGGTGAGTCACAACATTTCAGGGAGGTGCGGAGGTGAGATGGGGGGAGGTGGGAGTTTTTGTTAATGAGCCAAAGGAGAGAAAATCAGTTCAGGCAGTGTGATGAAACTGAATTGTTTCACTGTATTTGTAATGTGAACAGCGTGCAGTAGAGTGTGTGTGTATGCACGACCTTTGTGTACTGTAGTCCAGTATTACATTTCCACTGATTCTCTCTGTTTTTGATTTGCACCACTAGGACAAACAGTGTTTCCTGTCTGTGTTCTCAAGTGGGTTTGATCAGTGGAGAAACCTCATGTTCTTGTTTTTGTCTCCTGCTGTTGGTTTTGTAAATTTGCTCAATGGCTCCTGACTCATAAATCTACCTTTCTGTTGCTTTCCTCTTAGTGACGTGTGGAGCTGAATGATTGCATATTTTTTAATTGTGGCTCTTGTTGAAATGATTTCCTTAACCACTCTGTTTTGTAATGTTTGTATATTCTGTTGTTCTGTTGATTATATGAATCCTGGCCTTCGCAGGGGAAAAAAACTCCTCGTCTGTTCTGTTGGCTGTTAATGGTGCTGCATAAACATGAATGCTCTTCCACTATACTGAATATCACCTTTCTAATGTGACAATAAAAAATGATCATGCCCCACGTCTGCGCCTCCACACAAGAGCCTCATTCATAATAGTTTTCCTTTTTAAACTCTGTTAGCATTGACTGATGTTCTCAACTGGAATCCAAGCTCTCAGTAGACTGAGCAATTTCCTGCAGAGGAATGAAAGCAGCAGCAACGAAAGAACCATACCTTCCCTCGACTACCCTTTCTGTCAGGAAGTAAAGAACCTATCAGTACCAGACTCATTTTACTGAGCAGAACACAGGAGCTGCTGGAATTAGTTAGTGTTTTTTACTGAAGTAAAAGAGTAATTAAAGTGTGAAATTAGCAAAATGTTGTAGATTCCTGACTTAGAATAAACATCTGAATGAATAATTAAACTATTGAACACCTTGTCCTGCTGATACTTTTAAGGCTTTTAAGTCTGAATGAGCAGAGAAACAAGAAGACGTCAGAAAAGAATTGGGATTTTATTAGACACTACAAATTACAGAGAGACAGAGAGGCTGAGGGCTGAACAGCACAAATAAATGTTTTGCATCCATTCCATGACAAACAAGACCGAATACTCCTTTAAGTTGTACTTTATACTCTCTGAAACAGTCCATTG
The DNA here is from genome assembly GCF_001640805.2 of Lates calcarifer. Classification (NCBI taxonomy): domain Eukaryota; kingdom Metazoa; phylum Chordata; class Actinopteri; family Centropomidae; genus Lates; species Lates calcarifer. The sequence goes on along the minus strand of NC_066843.1, from coordinate 1,620,662 downwards.
GTGTTGCCATGAATACAATGGTTACACGTCTGTTGCAATGTCCAAAATAAGAAATGAAAAGAGTTGTCAGTGTATAGAATATATAGATTTTTTGATGCACTAAGAAGCCCTTCAGTGCAGATCTGAACCTATCCGAGTGGTGCTGTGATGAGATCTTTACATTGCTGAGAGACTGGGGAACAGTCAGTGTATTCAAGGCACTGGAATAGACTCAGAATTATGGTTAACGTTTCCGGGTGAGGTAGTGAAATCACTCGACTGTGAGGTAATTTTGGGATACACATGGATTAATTATTGGCTTTTTCCTAGATGTATATATATATATGATTTCATAAAAAGATGCTCCACAGATTCAGGAGGCATCGTTCCAGTCTTCACTCTTCTCTACAAACCCTGTTCACACTCGAGTGCATCTGTGCAGATAAGATGTAGAAGGGAAATACCCTCTGAAGCGCAAAAACCCTAAGACGACAGTTTGCGGTTCGAAAAAAATCATTTCATATCGCACACACCTTTGGATCGGATCGATAATGTTCAGCCAAGTCTGGGCTGGGATTAGACCGATGTGTCCATCTGCTGTTTTATCGGGCCGATGTTGACTTTTCTGACTGTTGCGTTTAGGGTTGTTACGTTTTTAAATCTTGGTTTCAGAGATTTTTCACAGCCTGAAAAGAACAAAGTACTAACGACCCAAACTTTAAGACACATTGAATAAAATTACGCAGCCGATATTTAAATATATATATATTTCAAATTTCATTTTCCATTTGTGTTCACGTGATGCGTGACTAAATTTTTAAATTTTTATTTATTATAGAAATTAAAAAAACAAATTCAAACACCACTGGATGGAAATAGTTTCTCCAGGTTTAATCATACACCAAACACAAAATGGAAAATTAATTTTCTAAATTAAGAATTTTTAAAAAAGTCCATACCATTCATCTGTGCAGTAAATGTAAGACTGCAACTAGCAGCTGGTTAGCGTAGCTTAGTGCAAAACAGGTGGAAACAGCTAGCCTGGCTCTGTCCAAAGGTAACAAAATCTGCCTACTAGTGCTTCACACGTTATATCTCATTTAATCAATCTGTACAAAATCTTAAGAGTAAAAAATGTCACACATCTCTTTTTGTACAGATTTTAAAGGTGCTAGCAGTTGGATTTTATTACCGCTAAATAAAGCTAGGCTAGCTGTTTCCAGTTTTTAGGCTAACCTAAGCTACCTCATATTTAATGCACAGATACTTGTTGTAACTATTATTTTAAATGATTTCATTTTAATATTTGCACACTTGAACTTCCATACAAATGATCAGAAACGTCAGTATCAGCCTTCAAAAACACAAATCGGTCACATCCCACTCCTGACTGATCTGCAAAAGCTTTGCATGCATGGCTCTACACTGTAAGGCCTTCATTAAGAAGAAAATTAGGTGTCCATCACTCAGGTTCAGGGACGCGCTACAACTGCATTGGCTGAAGGAACCAATCGCACAATCAGAGCAGCAATAGTAACCAGCTATAGATTTCCCTTCCTTCATAGTAACTTAATCCCATCAAATCAGATTAGAAAGAAACAAGACTCACAAGCTGCAGCGGTTACAAAAAGCCTCCAAACGTTACAATATTCGCCTTTGAAAGAAAGAAAAGCCTGTTGCTGGGGCGTGTTCTGAGAGGTTACGGCACTAAACACAACGAACAAAGGGTGTTGGATGTGAGCTGATGGATTTTACAAAGGGCTGTTTACTGTACATTCTCTCTTCTGGACTGCATTTTGTTTTGGTGCATCTGGTTCCTTTGAGTTTCATGGGATTAACATGACATCGGAGCCTCAAGGTGGCGCCAACATAAGGAGGAGTGTTGCCATAATAGTAACAGTATTGTTGATAATGATAATAATAATGCCCAGGAGGTTTGGGTGCTGCTGAATATCCACAAATCTCTGTAAAACTACCAGCTAATATAGAATATCAAAATACCACTATATGCATTTGTCTTTGAGTTATATAATTGTATTTTTTTAATAATATTCTGGATCTGTTGTGCCTTTAAAATACATAGTTCAGTAATGTATAGGAAAAATACTGTACAAAAAGAACAACTTATAGAATAGGTTTATATAAACATATCTCTTGTAACCAATATATCATCTCTGTTGTGAATAGTTTGGTTTGCAGTAAACAAATTGATTGGGTTAACCACAGTATTGGACAACACCATCCAACTTTTTTGTCAACATCTTTTACATTCATACAGCCATCTTTAAAAAGAAGGCAAACATAGAGCTACAAAGAGAGACTACAGACATCTGTTGATTTCTAAAATAAAAACACTCATTGATCATGCTAAGTTAACAGAAGCAAAAAGAATTATCAACAACTTTGCAAAAAAAACAAAAAAACAAGGAAAATATCTGTAAATAGCTTTTCGTTCTGTGAAAGAAATCATGCTTAAATCTGAAAACAAGGAGGCTAAACAACAATGTCAAGAGTAGTATTAATACTAACAATTATATCAACAGAATATATATATATATATATATGTATGTATATATATATAAAAAAACAACAATCTTCCATCTGAGAAATAAAAGGTAGATAAATATGAGGCGGAGGAAATTTTGAGTGAGTGGAAACATTGCACCAGATCAGATTGTGAGACACGCATTAGTGCAGAGGTTAACTAAGGTAATCTTAGTTAACGGAGGTGAGCTAAGATGTGAGGTGAAAAAAGGGGGAGACTAGGTAGTGATCTGCCAGTGGGAGGGAGGAGAGGGGGAGCAGGGAGGGGTGAGGAACATGTAGGTAGTCATGTCAGTTTAGTTCTGGACAGGAATTATTATTGCTCAGAGTCCGAGTGATGAAAAAAACAAAAACGGTGGTTTTAAAAACGGCAATTCTACGCCACGACTGCACAGGAAACAAGTTTTTTTAACCGTTAAAATACTGAGGATGCAGTAAAGAGAAGCCGGGGGGAGGGTGGAGGTGGTGGTGGTGTTAGAACAACTGAAATACAACATGAACATCAAGAAAGTTCAGAGAAAAAAGAAGAAAACTGAAGACGGTGTTGCTGATAGAGGAAAAACAAACCTGGCACGGGGCTAAAAACACCAGATTTTGGGTAGAAGCAGGCTCCGACACGTCACATGGTTTAACACAGAGAAGAAGAAGAAGAAGGGAAACAGGAAACAACAGTTTTCAGTCCTGATGTCACGTATAAAATCGGTATGAAAGTGAACAACAAACAGCATGGCATCATTTCTCAAAAGTGGAAGGTAGCGGGGGACGGGGGGGACTCAGCTGGTGGGTTGGCTCATAACTCCTCACAGTACATTAAAGTGGGAAGTATGCATGTGTAAATATATATAGATTTATCTATGTATATGTATATATATTTAGTCGAACGATGTGTACAGAAAATAAAAGAAGGAACAGACAAAAATCGAAGCTTATGACAGAAGTCAAAATGACAGTTATAATACCAGAATCATACAGGTGTGTGTTGGTTGCCGGGGGAGGAGGAGGAGGTGGGAGGAGGTTGGGATGGTGGAGGAGGAGGAGGTGGGGGCAGTGCCACCAAAAGAGACACATTGTCCTTCAAACTTGAGGAGAGGTGGGTTGGGATGGTGAAGTGAGGGGGAGGAAGGAGGTGGTGGAGGTGGTGGTTGTGGTGGTTGGGGAGGTTTTGGGGGGGCTCACAGGGGCCCGTGTCGGGCCTCGTATTTAGCCAGAATGTTCTTGCAGCGGCCCAGCTCCTTCCTCAAGTCCGCTACCTCCATCCGGAGAGCGGCGTTCTCCTTCTCCAGGAAGCCGGCCCGGATGGCGATCTGGTTCTCCTTCAGCCGCCGGGCGTCTCGTGACCGCTTGGCTGCCACGTTGTTCTTTCTGCGCCGGGCCCAGTACTTGTCGTCCTGAGGAGCAGAACAAACGGGTTAATTAACTCAGTTTTGGGGTGAATGTAAAGTGTGATAGTTCCTGATATAAATCACAATTTTGCTGGTTTCACAGTTCTAGTTCTTCTGTGTTTCGACCAGTTTTACATTAGAGAAATAACCAGCTGCAGACCCTGGGTTTCAGTCCAGGGTCTGCCTCCCCTCAGGGTTTAACCTGCCGTAGACCCTCACATCTTACATAACACTGGCTCTAATCTCAGATCACAAGAGCCCCCCTCCCACCCCGGCTAAAACTGAGTCAGAGCAGCAGGTCACCTTCAGGTCTTCAGGAATGAAGACCTTCCGGGCTTTTTTGATCATGGGCTGGGGCTTCAGCTCCTCAGCGGAGAATTTGCGTTTCCTGGGGTCGAACATTTCCTGTCCGGGCACGCTGGACAGAGCCAGGTCCGCCGGGTCGGGCTCATAGGTCATGGGCACCTGAATGGACTCTGGGTCGATGGGGCTGGGGGTGTCCCTGGCTGAGGGCAGCGCTGCAAAGGAAAAGATAATAAAGACATGTATTAGCAGCTGCTTGTAGAGCACAAAGTGGACTGTTTTGTTGAAAGGAGGGTTCAGAGTGTTGAAAACCTCTAATTATTTGTAAGAAATGGCAGAACTCAGCAGGAACCAAAATCTTAGCACCTCTAAGTTCAGCTCTAACGGCAGAAATGGCACCATTAACGTTCCAGGTGGCACTTCCATTTAGGATAATTGGTTATGTAACGTCATGAGTGAGTCCTCATCAGCAAATCTTTTCTGTTGGACAGAGGAGACAGAACCTCTGCAGAGAGCCTCTCGTACCGAGCAGGAGGCCTCTGAGGGGGGGCTGACTGCTGCCTTTCTTCCCTCTGAGCTCACATGTCTGTGTGTTCGAGAGCTGATCCCTGAAGAAATGTGGGGCTTTGACTGTTGACCGCTCCTCTGGAAAAACAACATTTTCTGTCTGTTCCTCATCTGTCCTGCAGGTGGTGCTATCACACAAGCTTTAAAAACACAGGTAAACACACACACACACACACACACAGTGGATCCTCAGTGTGCAGGTATCAGCAGACTCTGTCTTTAAACTCACTGAGCTGCTTCACGTCTTCACCTCCATCTCCCTGCTGTGCAGGGCTTCTCTAATTGATTTGAAGTTGCGGGCCGACCAGTGGAAGTGATTGAGTTTATTAGCCGGCCTAGATGGAACAATTAGTCTGTGATTCATTACATTAGCACTAATGTGTTCTGTGATACAGACCACACATGCTTTCCCTGCTCGATGCAAAAGCCTCAACACGAACACAACTGGGAATACGACTGAAAGCAGCAAAGTGCAGCGGGCGTTTTCACTCGCTGCTGATCCGCTGGCAGCTCGTACATCATGACCCAGATTTTTGTACTTGTGAGCCAGCCAGTCAATGCCGCTGACCTTCGGTCAGAGTGTACACGGGCAAGCTGCTTTCTGCTTTTGGCTGTGGTGGAGATCTGAGACGAGGCCGTCAGATTCAGCTCTGACTGCTTTCTATGCGAAAATCAGAGACAAACAGGAAATCTGTGTTCAGTCAGGAGGCTCTGTCCTACCCAGAGGAAGTGATGGGCTTCTTCATCACACACATGAAAACCTCAAGTGAGTGCCACCCTGCCTCAGATTCATCACAGAAAACAAAACCTCTCTGCTGCTTGTTTGCAAAACTATGCAGAACTATTAAAGCTTCCAATTATCACCTCATAAAAGTGAGGAAAAATTCCCCCATGAAAACAACTCTCTCAGACCTTCTGCCTTCAGAAGATGTTGATGTTGCAGTTCACTACACACGAGCAGGACAGGGTGTGGTTCATCATTTTTAAGTCTCAAACGCTGTATGAGAACGTTTGACTGATCCGAACTGAACATTAATTTCCAGAACTGAATTATCAGATAATTATTTTGGATTAAATTATTGTTTCGTCTATAAAATGTCACAAAACAGTGAGAATGTCCGAAATCCCAACAACAAGTCCAAAACCAAAAGATAACAAAAGGTTATTTAAGCACTTGTTGATTATTTTTCAGCTAACTTATTGTCTGTTCATCTGCAACTAACAATTACTTTAATCATCATTAATCTGATGTTTATTCTCTTGATTACTTGGCGAATTATTTGGTGATGAAAATGATGATTTCAAACAGAGAAAAGCAGCAAATATTCACATTTGAGAATCTGGAACCAGAGAATTCAACTAATTATTCATTTTTCTTGCCAAGTATCTTTTATTATCCAGCCCTACAGACAAGCAGCCTCTAAACATAACCATTCTTCTAAGGCTAAAACGTTTGGTTGATTAATTAATCAACAGATAATTAATTGGCAAAACAGGCAGCAGTGTCAAACATTTACACTTCATCTTTGTCACACGACAGAAACTGAATATCTGGGTTTTGGACTGTTGGTTGAATAAAAGCCATTTTCTTGCTATTTTCTGACATTTTTTTAGACAATAAATGATAATGAAAATAACTGTCCGTTGCCCTGATGCCAAACACTTGCTGGTTCCAGCCTCCACAGTCTGAGGATTTGCTGATTGGATTGAACTGATCGGAAAAAACAAGACATTTCAAAGGCTTTTCCATTATTCTCTGTCACTTTATAGGTGAAACACCTTAGAGATCAACTGAGATGAAACCTGACAATGAAAATAACTGACTATATGTCGCCAGCTTCAAGAATTCCTGAGCATCACATGGTTTCTCTGCACCATGTTTTTGTTGCAGAGGTAATCCGTCCATAAGCTAAGACACATATAACCTAACATAACCTCCCACCATTGATAAACCAGACAGCCAGCTTCTTACTAACTAAAACTAGACACTGTCTCAGATAATCTGTCAGGCCTGTACACAAACCTGAGAATAGCCCTCTGCGCCCTAATCACCTCTACCAGTCATTTTGATCTCCTAATTAGCAGAGTTAAAACACAGTAGCATGATCACAGGGCTAAAAGTAGACGCTTTGTTCATTGACCTGCTCAACTAATGTACGACACATTCCAGGGGAGAGGAAGTAGTCGAATGTGGATTCACAAAATAGTCCCGCCGCCTTCCCCGCCGCCTTCTTAACAGGAAATCTAAAATTAACAAACCAGGAAAGGTAGTTCAGAGCTGACCTACAAAGAGCCGTGTGAAGGCTGGAATCCGCAGGTCTCTTGATTAAAATACCTGTGGAACCAGTTTGAATCTGACTTTAGTATTTTATCTATTCACACACACTGCTGGCTGCAGGTTCATGTCACGCTATGTGATCATATCAAAGTTACTGTGTGTTATCACCTTTGCTGCGTAAGTGATAACACTGCGGAGCTGCTGGTCGTATCTGTGCAGGGACAGAGCCGCTGAACTTTGACCTGGGTGTAACTGCCAAATCCTCCTCAGAGGCTGCGCTCAGGGGGCAAAAGGGCAGAAGGATTTTAATTGGATTTAAAACAGTCTCCAGAATTTAACGAGACGACTGCAGCTGGTGATAGTCTGCGTTTTGTTCTTGTCAGGAGCCCAACAATGAATCGATCCCACTTAGAAGTATTGTGTTAATATCCTATCCCTCTGAGCCACAGAGCTCCATTGTCCAAAAACGATTAAAAACACATCAGTGACTCACACTGTTGCACTGTGTGACATGTTCATTCATTACCACGAACACACACTGTACTGTATTTTGACTCAATCACACATAAATCATCCTAGTGCCCCAAATGCTACTACCAGTAGAACTCCAAGTGTGTATTCATCCACCGCTGAAAATAGACCCTCAGTAGATGTACGATTTCCTCCTGTGCGAGCAGTTTCAGAAACATACTGAGGCTTTTTGAAATTAAATTGAATTTAATCCTGCAACTGCTGCAGAATTTCTTTGTGCCCGTGACATTCAAGTCGAGAGGACTCCATAGCTCCCGGTCACTCATGCAGGACATGCTGATCCTGTCCACAGGCCACATGACTAGACATCTGAGAGGAAAGCTTCTCGGTTTGCAAGAGGAGGAGGAAACAACTACAACAATGGGAAAGATCAAATTAAAAAGGATATAGTTTTCTGAGTGCGGGTCTGATAAGAACTGACTGACTGCTGCTTCACTTCACCAGATTATCTCTACATGTTGATAAAAACATGAACTCTGTGTTTAGCTGTGCTGATTTCAGTTTCTCTCTGCGTCACCTTTCCTCGACTAACATTGGAATGCACCACAACACACCCTTTGACCCCTCCTACATCTGGCTTCCCCTTTGGCCCCTGCCAACGGTGCACCGGGTCAATCTCCTGACCCGACCCTGACACAGACCCTGAACATCTACAGGCTGTTCAACACGGAGAGAAAACGCCGCACACGCCTGTTCTTTCATTTGTTCGTTGGTTGTGATAACACTGTTATCAGCCGCCTGCTGTATTGCTTGTGCACAGAGGGATTGTGGTTGTTGTGGGTGGTGGTGGTGGTGGTGGTGGTGGAGTAGCTGGTTAGACGAGACGAGACTCGGCGAGCTGGAACAATATTGCGTGCACGTGACAAAAGCACACCCGAGTCCATGTGATCTCTGCAGGGTACAGTCTGTGCCTTGGCTCCGAGTCCAGGCTCTGTGTCGGAGCCGAGCCCGGCGAGGGAGGGAGAGCAAGACTGGATGGGAAGTGGAGAGTGTTAAAGGGAGAGGGGAGGGTGAAAGTGAGAGTGAGTGAGTGAGGGGAGGAGGGAGGAGGGAGAGAGAAAGAGAAGCAGGCAGGTTCATGCCGTGACAAGCTCCTGTTTGCAGCTTCGGAGCTGCACACAGCGCCTGCATGTGTCCATCACATGGCCCGGCACGCTGCAGGAAACCCCAGCTGCGTTCACGTGAAATGTGAAGACGCAGACAGACCCAAACAGAACACACACACACACACACGCACAAAGGCCGAAGCGCTGCCCCTGCACGTACACACACGTGTGCACTCACTCTGGAATCAACAGGACTGTACAGATGCACCTCCTCTGGAGCATATGTTTATCTGACTGCCCTATTGTCAGGGTTGAGCTTTAACTGTACACCTGCAGAACAGTCACACGGCACACGTGTTGTACGTACGTTCACGTCTGCAATTTTAAAAGGAGCAGTCACAAATTAATGATTACTAGCTTAGGTGACCTACAGTAACACATTTACAAACTGTCTGCTGATCAGTTAGTCAGCTGATCAGTACGTCAAACTGTTTTATCTGATCCCAGGGTCTCAAATATGAGGATTTTTTATTATTTCTTTCTGTTTTTTAAAAAGATTTGACTAAATATCTTTGATTTTTTTTTAATCAGGCTGCCCATTAAAATGAGTGATAAATCAGAAAATGTTACTTCTATGGTTCTTTTTTCTTCTTATGAACCAGGAATATGATACATTTTTTTGCATTAATGTTTGATCAATTATTTATTCTTCAATCTGATCATTCACTTACACTTTTTAATGATTGTTAACGAATATAAACGTGATATAAATGTCATTGTCCAGCCTTATTATAAACAAAACCTCTTACAGTGAATGTAACGCAGCGTTTACAGAACTCATTAAGGTTTCTCCCTCCTAATCTTGTACCTATAAGACACAACACACTGAGAGGAAGTGTTTGTGTGGTGGTGGGTGTACGCCGGCTGTGCAGATCTACAAACATCACACCAACACTTACAACAGGACTTTGTGCTTGTGGCTCTTTCAGGGAGAAGTCGAGGACGATTTGCCCAACAACAGGCAAACAGGACCGGTCAGGTTTTGTGTAATTAAGTTGACAAATGAGCAGTTTAGAGGCTGTTGCTCAGGGCAACATCCTCATCCTCCATTATCATCATCCAAACTGTCAAGCCTTTAATCATCCCGAAGATCAATAGGTCAAACGATCTGAATATTGGTCACTGGTCCACTGACACACTCTATTAGACGGACCAGCTCGTGTGGCTTTACATCCAGAGCCTGCATCTTCAGCGTTTACAGGCAAAACACACATAAACACAACATTTACAGTATCACACACACATTGACTGTGCAAACACCTCCTCTGTTTATCTGTCACATATCCTCAGATCTTCTGCCAGGAGGCCTTTTGTGTTGAGTTTGGATGTGAAACACGCCGCGGCCGGGTCTGGCCTGTGGAGAATTCGCTCTGTTTACGTTTGTGGCGAAGGTCGACCCTTTAAACGATTCAAATCGTTCTGGCAGCAGCTTAACAAACCTGTTCACACAGTTTAATGCTTCAGTCTAAATACCAGCTACCTATTTAATGTCAGTTCATTACAATAATATGATTATATATTACAAAGCTCCATCTGATCACTGCAGCACTGAAATATCAGTTTATAAGGTCACTTTTACAGTGTTTTGATGATTCTTTTCATCTTTTAAAAAGAATTGAAATCACCCAAAATGAATCTCATTGAGTCTACACTGCAGGACAAAGGTGAAACAAGGTCCAACACAATGTAGGACTTAATGAATCACATGTCTGACTAATGCAAGCAACTTTTAATCAGCAATCGTCAAACCCTGCAGGGAGGTCCTCGTAATACAAATAAATATCAAAGCCAACTGTTACAGAGGAGAAATAAAAACCTTTGGAACCAATTCTGCTTTAAAACCACAGCACAAAAAAAAACTACAATAAACATGAGTCTGAGCTTCATGAATGAGAATGCTGCATCCTTGGACTTGAGCCGGTTTTAACCTGTACACTGGGACTCCAAAGTCCAGATCAGGGCTGTAAATCAGAGCTGAAGTGTGTTAGTGTGTGTCTAGGTGTGTGTGTCTAACTAGGAGAGGCTTAGCAGCAGAAGCTAAATGAGGAACAGCTCAGAAACTGCTCTGGGCTGATGCCTTCAGGGACTCAAACCACAAGATATTTGTTATCTCTTAGCATCTCAGGGCTGACAGTTCCTCTCATGGTGGATGGAAGGTGTGTGTGTGTGTGTGTGTGTAGCAGGTGAGCAAACAACACCGTAGACCTACAGAGCCTCCCCTGATGCAGAGGAGGCGTGAACATGCGTGTGAGCCCACGTGTGTCTGCGTGCAGGTGTGATTTCAGGTGCCCATCAGGCTCCGCTGCATGTGATTCCTACCTGCTGCGCTGGGGCTGTGGAGGCAGGTCTGAGGCGCCATGCCTGTGTGAACCGAGGTGGTGGCGCGGCTGCTGAGGTCCACCACAGAGGGCGTGGGCGGGGTGGGCGGCGGTGCCTGCTGCAGAGGGGCCTGCGGCGGCTGCGCTGCCTGCTGAGCCTGGTCGCTCTGGGCTGTGTTGGCGGGGATGCCGTTCTCTGACAGGAACTCCTCCAGGTCCATGTACTCCAGTTGAAAGTTGTCCCCGTCGTACGGCAGGGTCTTGTCCCACAGGGTCGGGCCGAGGAAGGCCGACTGTGGGTGGTTGGCCGCACTGCTCTCATCGTCCAGCTTCTTTTCTTTCTCCTTGTCTTTCCCAAATCCTGCAAATGTTTGCACACAGTCATTTCATTGTCTCACAGCAGAGGAGGATCACGGGTCAGTGCATGGGTATAAATAGAAAGTATGCCTGGGGTTTCATCTTAAAGGGTCAGTTTAACTAAGGGGAAAAAAAAAGCTGGGAATTTTTTAATTTTCACTGGAAACTATTTTCAATTAAAGGTTAAAAACTTAAAACTGTCAGTTCATTATTTCTTTAGGAGCATCAGTGGGTAATTTTTCAATGCTGCCAGCAAAAACAAATCACCTCAATTGTACTGGAGTGGTGGGAAAAGTCTAAGCTGTGAATGTTTTTAAATAAAATCTAAATTATCTGCGAAATGATTGCGAAAAATACGTTGTCATTTGGGTGAACTGACCCTTTAAGACGATAAATTACGTCTCCATTAATGCTCAGATGATGTAAAGACTCTCAGTACATTAGCAATACAAGCAGTGAGTGGACTGCAAGCGCTGACAGCAGCTGAAGAACAGAAAAGACGCCCTCTATCGACAACTTGGGGTATCACTAATATAAATCCCATTGAAGACAAGAGGGTTTAAAAGGCTATAAACGCACCTCTAAGCTAAAAACAGCGCAGTCACAATAATAACACATGTAAATCGGTGCGTATTACGCTAATTTAGATCGTAAGTACGAATTAAAATAGCTTGTTAGCTCGAGCTGAAGTTCACGTCAACCTGTCAGTCAAGTAACATTCGACCGAGACAATCAACGTTCTATTTCATTCATCTCTGCCGCCCCCGAGAACAATAAGATTACATTGTTTCTTTTTCGACAAAGATCGTAGAATGTTCAGAAACGTCACTCTCGGTGGATTTTGGAAATCCCGCGTCCTTCGCCGCTTTATCTGTCAAAACCATGGATGTCTGCAGAATGAAAATATCAAGCTGCGGAGAAGCACCACAGAGAGGTGTACGTGCAAGTCAAGTTTTAAAAAACATACCTTCATCGTGGTGGAAAGGCAGCTTCAGCGGGTTTTCCAGCAGGGATTTCAGTACGCCGTGAGTCGGCGGCAGGAAAGTTGGGTTTATAGGAAGAGGTCTGGCCATTTTCTCCATATGTCTTGAAGGGCAGTTGGAGAACAAAGCTCGCAAAGACTGAATTTTCCTCCCCCCCCAAAAAAAGAGACGCGACCGAACTCGCTAGCCGGCCCGGGTGGAGATCCTCGCAGACCGGGAAAAACGACGCCGGGGCTCGGTGGGAGAAGACGGGACTCCGCGCAGCAGCGGCAGCAGCAGCAGCAGCGGAGGCGGCAGCAGCAGGACGGTGAGCGGCTGGCTGTCTGTCGCTGAGGCTGGTTGGCAAATAGCTGGAGGAGGAGGAGGAGGAGGAGGGCGGAGGGAGCGGAGCTTTGGCGGAGCTTCTACACTTCTCCATCCATGTGCGGAGACGGACGCCGGTGACGTCAAAGCACCGAAGGGGCGGGGACACTTCTCGCGGTGCGTTCAAGTACCGTGGGAAAAAACTGGTTTTAATTCTGGGCGGCCGCTTGGAAAATGCTGCCTTCACTGACGGTCGGAAATATTGGTTTTATATTTCTCAAGCCAGTATTTTTTTTTTTTTTAAACACAGATAGGACAATATTTACCATTTGAAGATACATCGATAATCTGTCCATTATTATTAATTTTTGGAGAAACTAGATTCAGATTTTTGCATTTCAGATGTGATTACTACAAAAGACTTTCAGGAGTTGTACAAAATAATGCTAAAATATATATAATAAACTTTTTACTCAGGAATGCTAGTTGTAGAAATAATGATTTACTTTAATGTGAATTGTTGAATATGATAACTTGGTAAGACACACCTCTTAAACTTAGTTTTTTATGTGATTGGTAATGTCATAAACTGTATGGTTTATACAAGATTTTGTGGTTTTCTTACATCTTTCTAACAAACACACCGACTAAGTAATTTACACTTGTTACCCTTTAAGACACATCAGTCATTCTTATACTGCCTGTCATAAAATGAAGTGTAGCCTATTAAGAAATGCTTTCAAGTTGCAGCTGCTCCCATGTAATTTTCTTACTATTGCAGCCCTGCGAGGTATTTAGAGCAGGTGTGTCAACATTTGAAATCTGTGATGGACAGGCCCATTAACAGACCGCAGCTCCTCAGTCACGCTACATTAACACCTCAACTGTAAAAGTTAGTTTTTATGTTGTTGTGTTATTTTTTCAACCCAACCAAAAACATTTTCCAAAACTGTGACTGTGGCCAATTCTCTCTGAAAACACTCTTAAATCATCATCAATCTTTCTCAGCTTTATTTCCAGCTTAAAAGTGGAATTTCATAAAGGTTTTTCTCTCAAACATGTCAGGTGAGACATGTTCATAAATGTGCATACAGTGTCCAAAACCTGTTTATGTCTTTGTTATGAACATGACTCTCTCTCTCTCTCAGGGCTGCTGTATTCAACTGTAAATCTGAACAATGAGAGAAAAAATCCACTGTCGGTGCCACAGCGAAGAATGACGTGAATCTAAACTTGACCTACTTTCAGCCAATGGGTGTTGTCAGACTGCAGTTCTATCTGCGCAGGTCGTGGCACATGGAAACTCATGCTGTCTAGAGTAGTAGTGGCTGAGTCATAGTTTAAAATCCTGGCTGCACCCTGCCCATTTGTTTGTTTTTAATGATTAGTTGGTCTGTGTCGTCAGCGCCGCTTCTTCTCCACACGAGATGACAAGAATGACAAGCTGGAGAAAAAAACAGTTGCATGAGGAGATATATGACAAAAGGCTAATGAAAGGAGCAGATTGTGCTGACATGGATTAGCATCAGACTGGGACAAATCCTTTTATCTGAAACTGTCCTCATGCCTATGAAAATGCCACACCGTATCGAACCACAGATCTTATTTTTCTTGCCACGACACTGCTCTATTTCATCTAAATGAGACTCCAGGAGGCTCCATGTGGGTGTTTGTACATACTTCCAAACATACTGTATGTTGATGTGCAATATTTCTAAGAATTATAGAGAAGACGGAGACAGACAAGAGACACTAGCATTATTTTTTATCCTGTCGAAGGACATTTTCATCATCTCCAAGGCTTTCTTCAATTAACTGACTTAAATATGAATAATAAGTTTCTTATTAAAACAGGCAACCATGCAATATTTTGTTGCATGTAAATTGGTGCCACCAAATGACATACATGCCTATTTCTCCCTGAACACCTGTTGTTTCTCTGTTACTTTAGTTTCTCAGGTTCGATCTCCCTCTGACTGAGTGACAGTCCGCAGCTTAAACTGCAGGTCAGTTAAAAAGACTTAGACGTCATTAACAAACCAGTGTTTGTCTCCGATATCCAGCCAGGAAACTGACGGAAATATCAAGATGTAGAAACAGAGTTTGGTGTTTGTTACAGAGACAGCACTTCCTGCTCCAGAAGCCGGGGATCATGGGTAATATACACCGTTTGGAGTGGGACTGTGGTCAATAGGCTTTGTTTCAGGAAACAGGATTAAAATCACACACAGCAGCTGAACATCAGGAGAGCTCTGAGTAGAGCAGAAAGGAAAGAAATCATGACCTGGTGGTAAGAATACGCAGCAGAAATCATTTTCTTATTAGCAGCTACATCAGCTGACAAGATCATTCTTTCCTTCTCTGCTGTCTCGAATAATCACATCTGCATTCATCTAAATGTTTGTGGTTTGTCAGCCCACTGCTCTTCACCTTCAGCGTAAAGTTTCTTTTTTTCCACTAATAAAGAATATGTCACCAAACTTCTTCTGATCTATTTATTTATTGATATATAGACAATAAATCCCTGTAAATATTATTCTAGTCTCATGATTCAAAGATCTGAGTGACAAAGATTTCGAAGGCTCCAAATATCAGCCAGAAACTCTCATCTTAATCTGTATAATGAAGATTTTTTGGCTATTTTCTGTCTGTCAGAATAATATCACCCCAGCTGTGGGTGAGGAGTTCTACATTTTCAACAAATCACTTGAGGCAACAGCTATTTTTGAGTCTGCAGGAAGAACTGAAACGCTCCTCCTAAGATAAATGAGTGATTTAAAGTCAAAGGTTAAAGGTCAGGGTCCATGTATAGATGGGGTCACATGGGCCTGATCGGTTGCAGGTAAACAGACGAGCTCTAAAACATTCCTCAGTCACTCCTTGCAGTTTAGGTGTTTGACGCTGTGTGTGTTTCTAACTGTGAGAAAACAGTTTGAAAGGAAAGTTGTGACGTATGAGCTGAACAAAACACGCGTTGTATGAAAGCGGTCAGCTGAACGCAGCGGCATGCCCCTGAATCACTGCGGCAGAGTTAGTCAAGGACACATAAAAAGACAAATTCAAAAGATCTTCAGCCGTAAGAAAATGTGATTTCAGACTGTGACAGTGGACTACAAAGAGCTGTGTGTGGAGGCAGAGGGGATTACACAGTCTAACAGAGTAACTGCTGCTCAGTGCCAGTGTCAGATCTTCATAAGATATCTGTTTCATTACGATGTTTGCTGTACAGATAAGAAAAATCTTTTTATGTCGCTAAATCCTTTTAAAGTGTCATAAGAAACAGTTATAAAACTCAGATAAACAGCAGCTCCGCTCGTTTGCTCATGCTGACTGAGCACCGACGTGAAAGCGAGAAAGACAAAGTTCCTGTGAAACTGTGTTTGCTGCAGGAGTTTTCTTCAAATGCAGAAACATCTGGGGAAATGTTTCCCTCATAACATTATCAGAGCTTACAGGGAACATTATGAGATTTTATGTGAACATTCAGGACGGCTGCGAACACACACAATTCTCAGGAAAAGCACATGCTACACACACACACACCATCTTACCTACAATACTTCTGAGGGCATGTCTCGATTCACAACAGTCCCGAAGGAACGACTTGTTACCGAGATAATAACTAAATAAACTGTTGATGCTGAAGTTTGTGTAACAAACTGGGACCCAGTTTTTAGGAGGTGAGAGTGTGAACAGGTGAGTTTACTGTGCTAACACACAGCCAACACTACAGGTGACAAAAACACTGTTTCTGGAAGTTGTAATTTTCTCTTATTCATCCGATCCATTCATTTTCTAAATAGTTGGGGCTGAAGCTGTAAGACAGACAACAGCAAACTGATCAGTATAATCTTCTTTTCAGGATTAAATTACAGACGCAGTGATGACCGACCTCTCAGCACTTCCCTCTGCTTTTTTTAAATGCATCACTTCTTGGTCTGGTTGCTCAATAAACCTGCATCACTGTCATTAACAGTGCTTCCTTATGTGTAAGATTATATGACACAGTGATGATAAAATGTATGTATGTAAAAACATCCTGCATTTATCATAACCACCATTATTAAGACGACTCTAAAGGCTCGATTATTAGTGGTTTAACGAGGCTTCGGTCAGTGGGTTCAGTCACTTGGCTGGTAATTGACTCATGGCTTTGAGCACAGGGGCACAGTCATGTTCAAACAGGAAGGGGCCTTCCCCAAACTGTTGCAACAAAGCTGGAAGTTCACTATTGTCTGAGTATCACTGTGCTGCTGCACTAGGATTTCTCTTCACTGGAATTAAGGAGCCACACCAGGAAAAACAACCACACAGACCCAAACTACACTGAAGTATGTGGACAGGTGTGTCACACCAACTATCATCGCTCACATATCTGAGCAAAGAAAATCGACCTTTGTCTTCTCTAAGCGTTACAAAAGAGAAATCATCCGCTCACACGACAGGCTCAGTGCATTTAATCAGTCGTGACGATGTGAAAGGATAAATAAGCAATAAATAAACAGGTTAAGTGATGTCAATCAAGTTTTCTACTTTCTGAGAAATAGGATAACAGAAGGAGGAGGGGATTTGAACGAGCTTGATGAAAGACAGTGGAATAATCCAGCAGCACTGAGGCTCTAAGCCTGCTGCTGCTGCTGCTGCAATGATCCTGAATCTGCAACAAAACCGTTCCTGTTACGTAACACTTAGCGAAACAATTACACAGACTCAGGCGGTTATCCCTCGCTTTTAACAGCAGCATCTGAAACTACATGACTGTCCCAGGGCAAACTGTTTCACTCGGACTCTCTGTTTGTAGAGTATCTGACACTCACAGGACTTCAGTATAATTACCTGATAGGTTTGTAACGCTGGTAAAACTGCACGAGCTGCACACTGTGCAGGTTTCAGGCCTGTTTTCTGTTTTGGAAGTTAAACCAAAGAGAGAACTGACTCTCAGCCTCTTAACCACATTCACAAAGGTGCATTCTTTACAGAGATTAGAAAAGTAAGTAGTAAGAACATCCATAGTAAATCCATAAAGAACATGTGGGATGAGGTGGAGTCAGGTCTTATCACACAGCATCAGAATGAATCTCTGCAGCCGAGTTCAAACTCTGGAGAGCCTGAAACCAGAGGAGTGGAGACTGTTATAGCAGCAGTGTTTTCATTGCTTCGAGCAGAAAAACTCACTATTCCATCTTTTTTTTTTTTTAGGTTTTGGAAAGGCTACAATAAAAAAAAGACACCACCCACGAATCAGTTTCCAGTTGAGGGGTCTCACAAACTAATTGCACTACAACACCACTAACATGAATCATCAGTCTCAATGGAAATAAAAACATTTAGAGGTTTACCAAACTCACTGCAGGCCTCTTCTGCTGCGACATGTGTCTGTTATTTTGTCCTCCCCTCATAGCTGTAATAGTTTAAAGTCACCCCACAGTGATGATTTCCCTCCACAAGCTTTCTTGTTCTCAAAAACCAAACCTTGCACTCTGCTGCAGATGGTATCGATTTGAAAAACACGTCCTTGCGTCGTTGGGTCTCCTGTGTGCAGTGACAGCGTTTAACAGGAAACAGAACTGGGCCATGAGGAACACTTTAACAAGATTTGATTTCACTGGAAAGTCTTCAACAAAACCCCGATTCAGGAAAAAGGCCGATTCGTGACGAGGGCCGAGTGTCAGGTTCATGTTTTTCCTGGTAACCTCGCCAAGGAGAGAAAACACCTTATGAAACGTGATCTGCTTGATGCATCAACTAATGAATCTTATGGCTGTAAATCATGGTTGCACTCGTATCATTTACCCTGTTTTAGCTCCTTTCAGGGCCCAAATCCCTCCTCTCCCCCTCTGAACCAAACACGATGCATGTTTATGGTATGGCAGGATAATTACCTCCAACCACATTCTGCCAAACAAGGAAACAATCTCGTGTGTTTCCCTGCTCTGCTTCAGGCTTCCTGCAGAGACAGAATCAGCAGTAATGGCTCTGACTCTCCACCTACCTGCTCATCATCTCCACTCGCCAGCAGGTGAGAGATGTTGAGGTGTTCATCTGCACATCCCACGCGCTGCATTAAAACACTCACATCGCTCCGCTCGCCGCCGTACACTCGGATGCCCACACACACATGGAGAGGGCTGCAGGTGAAGCCGAGTGGCTGACAGTTACAGTGTATTTCTGGAGCCTGTAATGTGCTGTCAGTCCATTTATAGAGGGAGGGGGGGGTTCTGCTGCAAACAATGTTAAAAATAAGGAAACATATAAGCTTCAAAACTGTCGGTTACAAAGGGAATGTGTTGTTTTTAGAGAGCTCAGACTGTCTGAATCAAATATTGCACTGGACAAAATGATGTGAAGAGAATTTTCATCCATTAAAGCGATTATTCTCTCTGCGAGAGCGCAGTCATTTTTGTTACAGCAGAGTCACACTCGAATTAATGATTTGGCAGCTCTGACGAGAGCAAGTAATTAACAGTGGTTTTGAAATTCAATTTCATAAAGTACTGTGGAAATGGGACTTTGCCTAATTTTTGCCTTTTTGCTAATTAAAGCTGAGAGCTGAGCGACAGTTTGTTTGTTTCCATTAACCTCTAATCTTACAGTCAACTCTCTGCAGCAGATCTTTTCAGTTAAGAAAAGTGGACGTCTTAAGACTTTTAGACTTTATTTATCCCACTTGTGGGAAATTTACTTGTCTCATCAGTATTATATCAAATTAAGACAATTCAAGGAAAAACCTGGATAAGTGAGTGAGGAAACATCATGAATCTGAATGCCTCCATTCATGGCACAAGGGCTCACTAAATGGTTTGATGAAAATGATATGAATCATATGCTGTGTCGTGGCCTCGCTGGCAGAAGTTGTTCTTCTTAACAACTAGTGAGTGGATTGTCATGAAATTTGGTTCCCAGAGGATGAATCCCATAAAAAAAGAAATAAAAACCAACTTGAACCATCTGATGTTTTAGTCTGCAAGTGTGAAAGTTGCCTTGCTTCAGTTATAAAGTATATAACTAGATTAAAGCAGATATAATTACTACATTTCGATTTTCAGAGAAACATCTGAATCTGTTTTCTCCCCCTCTCCGAGCTCGTCATTCGATATTCATCATCATCTCCATCTACTCACCTCGCCGCTTTTCATGTGGCACACAATACACCTGTGAGGAGGAAGGGGAGGGGGGGGGGGGGGATGAGAGTTCATTCACAGTCTGCATGAGCCGTCAAAAACCATGGTTCTGGTGAAGATCAACAAGCAGAGAGAGAAAGACGGAGACCCACGCACACACACTGACTTGTACCGAGTCACATGCTGTCAGCATGGACAGACACGTTTCCAAGCACATGCCTCTATCTCATCTCCTTTCTCTCTCTTATTTTGCATCCCTCTCTCTCTCTTCTCCCCTCCCTGTTCTTCTTTACTCTCTCTCCACATTCTCTCTTCCTCTCACATAAACAAAAAAACCTGTTGTGTGGCTGTTGCAGGCCTGTGTGCCAGTGTACAGTGAGTCAGAAAGTAGAGGCAGGAAAACAGGCAGTGGACGTCCGCACGCCACAGCAGACCATTTCAATTTAGCCCCTCTCATTTTTCCATGACACAGAGCGTAAACAATCTGGACCCAGCAGAGCGCCTCATTAAACCACTGCTGTCTGCTCCCATTCCACTGTGCAGCTGATTGAAGTCACTGGTGTTGAGCCGAGGCATCCCTCAGTGAGGGAATGAATCTGTAATTAGAGAGCATGTGATTATCCACCACAGTTAACTTCAGGTGGCTTTGATTGATTTGTTGATGGACATCATGAGAGCAGCAGTTATCAACAGAGCTGTGAACCTGCAACTTTACTTTTCATTAATTCGTTAAATTTACTAAATACCTGTTGCATTTAAAAGGCACATAATGACTTGTTTAGGTCTTGGTCCCGGCTCTTGATTTGGACTTGTTTGTCTCGTCCTTTGACCTGCCAAGACCTGACGCTTCCTTGTGACTTGTAAAACAATGACTTTGTCTTACATCTTGTTACATCCGTGCACCAGTGTAGAAGAACAGGCTACATGAAACAGTGTGTTCACCGTTTGATCCTCGCAGTTTCCTTTTTCCCCTTAAAGCTGCTTGAACCGGTTCCATTCAGGATTCTTGGAACCCTTGAGCTATCCAGCGGACCAGCCCACACTTCCACCGGTTTTGAGCAGAACCGCTGTAGTAGCAGCACGATGATGGATCGCATTGATTAAATCACATTATTGATGTTTGTTTTGCAGATGACTGCACGCTCTTTTCGTCCTATGATTTCCTCACACGTCTTCTCCTTTGTCGCCAGTTTTTCCAACCTGCTCCAGCTGGAAACTGACGATTCAGGTTCTGAACCAATTTATTTCTGGTTGAAATACAGAACCCTGACCTCAACCCCACCCAGCACCTTTCTGAAAAACTGAAACTCCGACCTTATCACCAACATCACTATCAGATCTCACGAATGCTCTTATTTGATCAATGGGAACCAATCCCTGCTGCCAGCCTGAACCCAGAGGAGCAGACTTTGTTATAACAGATAAATGTCCACGGTGAAATGTTCAATAATCTCATCTGGTTGCAACGTTCAGGTGTCAGTATTTTGTATCTAGAAGTCTGAGGGCAAAGTAATAACTACAGACTGGAAAAGGGAAGCGTAGGAACCTTTAGTTATTCATGCTCCCACTCACAAAGAGCGACTGACTCATACCAGCTCAGGTACTCAAAAGCAACCATTTGGCATAAATAAAATATACTTTAAAAAACATGTGCAAAATGTTCACTATCAACACTGTGTGGTGAAGCTCTGTTTAAAAGAAACCACTTTGTGGTGATGATGATTGAAATCTCACAGTGCAGGTGAGGACAGGATCGAAGTCATGCTCCTGTGATCAGTCTGTTAAACAAGGATGCCAGTTTGGAAACACCCAACCACCTTAACCACCACATTGTTTGCATTTTACTTCCCGCAGTGGCACTGAATGCTGCCAGTGACGACTTTTTGCATTTGATGGTAATTCATCTGAACCTCTGCTGCTTCATTTGCCTGTTGTGGTTTTGGGTGGATTGATTATCTCAGGTTGACACGCAGCAGTCTGCAGGCCTGTCGACTGCTCACATGTAGACTGAAAAGATGCCGTGAAAAGTGTGAATGAGCAGCGAAGGCTCACCGTGTTTTCATGCACTTAGTAATCCATCTGTTGGCTGAACTCCAGTGTAAGCCCTGCTTGGACTGAACCAAAGGTGAGAGAAGTTTCCGTGCCGCAGGAACTGGTTTAATGTGGGACACAGCCAAGTGTCTTAACTGGATTCTTCATAATTGGATAATATTTACACAGGTCTACTTAGAACGGGTCTGTTTAGTTAAATGGGTTAAGAAGTGAATTCTCTCCGAGGTAAATGTGGTGAGTGATGCAGTGTTTGACGGTCCGTTTGAATGGACGGAGCACACAGTGTCCTGCAGGCTCTTCAGGCCCGTCTGTTATTTCCGGTGTACCAGTGTTGGTACGGCAACAGCAGCTGCTGCCCTAGCGGTACCGTCCTCCTGCCTTCAGGCACCCAGAGCCGAGCCAGGCCGGCGTCTGCAGAGCCAACCGAGGCTTTGGAGAAGAGGAGGGATGAAGGAGCTGCACGCTGAGCTGTGTGAGTGTGAGTGTGAGAGAGAGTGTGTGTGTGTGTGTGTGTGACTGTGTGTGTGGGGGGGGGGGGGGTTGTCCTCCGGCTGTCTGGTGTTGTCACGGAAGCCCTGTGGAGGCTCGCCAGGCAGCCTTCAGGCCAAGTGATTCACACAGGCGCTAATGTCACAGCGCTAACAACTAACGAGCATTTAGTTGCCATGGAGCCGTCTCTGCTCTGAGATACACAGAGTGTGTAACAGGAAGTCTTTAAGAATGCGGATCAACTGGGTTTTATGAACCAGATACAAAACTAAGATATCCATTCACTTTATGTGGTTTGAATGGATAAACAGCGAATGCATTTACAGGAAGGTTGATAAAATGTGAACGTATATGAACATATTTGGCACAGTATCTCTGTTTGTTGCCTTCAGTCTTTTTATAATCTCTCCCCTGCAGCACTGAAGATTACAGACGGTTTAGGCCTGTCCCTCTGAAATATGAGCAACTTCCATTTTTTTTTTATTCGATCTTTTTGTATTTTTGGGACCTTTTTCAGAGGACAAAAAGCTGGAGGTTTGGCTTCTAAAGTGACGTCAGTATCAACTGAATCAGGAGATAACTTTGAGTAAAGAGGAAAGTGTCAATTATAATTCCAACATCCCAAAGTGACACCTTCAGATTGTGTGTATTTATTAATTTGTGTGTATTTTTGCACCTGGTTTTGATGCAGCTACTGCAACACTCACCCTGTACTTAAACTACCAGATGAATGCACACATGTAGTTTTAATGTTTCCCATGATAAGCAGACACTGTGCAGGTTGTATTCCTGCAGAAGTGATCAGCCACAATTAAAAACACTACAGGAATAGTAGTGTAGTATCAGGAGGGCAAAAATAGGCGACTGGCTTTGACCAGCTGATGCGAGGATTACGACGTAAATCCCTCCGTGTCCTGGAAATCTTAACAAGCCACCTAAATGTGTCGGAGGGCACTTTAGATCATCACAGGTTACGACGACAGGTGTACTGAATCAAGAATAAAGGATTCGTCTTTGTTCTCATAACCCAGACTTATGTCATCTCATTAAGATCATGGCAGAAACATGTGAGAGGAAGTAGTAACTGGTTGAGTGACATAACGTAAAGAACTGCACTAAGTAACACCACTGTTGTGTGTCTTTGTTTCCCCTGAATGTGTGTTAGTGTCTTCACACACACTGATCACTTGTGATGATTGTCATTCACAACAAAATTGTGAAACCGTGGACAACTGAGGAATAAGCAGTTTCTCTGTTTCTAGGCAACATCGTCTCCACTGACTGTGGCGAGTTCAAAGGAGAGAAGAGTTCATGCTGTCACTCTTACGTATTCTGGTTAAGGCGACCTAGTTTCACACTATATATATATATTTACACCGCTCGCCTCTGAGCCAATCAGCCTCTAATCAGATGACGGCTGACTTACGTGCTCACTTAAACCTTCTCTGACCATTTTCTTTTGCATCCTCTGCTCACCAGGATGAAATTGTAACCAGCAGCTCTGAGCAGTCAGCTTAACCCTCACCGATCCTCCACCTCCACCTTTAATAATAAATGCTATTTCTGTACCATCTTCTGATGTCTGACCAACACAATAATCACAGCGCAGAGTGGGAGGATGTTCTTCAACAGCGAATGGAAGAGTATCAGTCTGAAAACAAGCCTCACATAAACAGCTCTGTGATGTGCTAAAAGCCGTCTCAGATCAGAGAACGTCGAGAGCTATGTTTTGCTGCTGTAGTAGCCTGTAGGTGACGAAACCGAACACAGAGAACGTAAAAACCAAAAAAACTTGTGTCTGCAAGGTCTGTTGAGGGAAAACCTCCAGAAGATGTTGCTGAAATGAAGAGAGGAATCAGACTAATTTGCAAAAGCCACCCACGACAGCTGATCAGACAAAGGAAATGTGAGAGGTGGGACTGATGAGGCAACCACAAAAATGTATGATAAGACTAAGACGTGTGACTCGACAGCAGCAAAGAGAAGCACAAACAGATGCATGCACCAAAACCAGATCACTGAATCTGTTCGTCTCCTCTGTGCAACAAATTAAAAATAAGAGGCGCATTAATACTGTGCTACTGAAACAGATAATTACAAGCAAAGGTCTGATATAATTTGGTTGCAGTAATTAAAGTACAAAATTGTACTTGAGAAATAGAAACAGGTGGTGAGTAGAGGTACAATCACATCAGCCTTCAGTCTGACAAAACAGGCCCACACAGTCACATGCTTTCCATCCAGCCTTGACAATAAAGAGCACTTATCAAATATTTCATCTCAAATTAACAAAAGAGAAGCTCGGCGCTCGAGGATGTTGAGAAACTAAAGCTGCCTCCTCTGTCTGTCAGATCCTGGTCAAACTCTTTCAACTGCTTTATATGTGATGAATCTTTATTATCGTTAAGGATGAGATGTGACACAGCCGCTCTGCATGAAAATACGAAACAGGAGGTCTGATGCAATTCTGTGAATTTGTGCTGATGCGGTGCAGTGGGTACAAACTGAACTCTTTATCCCCCCTGACTCCCAGAGGCGGGAGGTTGTACGGGGTAAGACTCTGTCCTGGTTTGTGTGTCCCTCTAAGGGCGGAGCTCGGGACTCAGCAGATGGCGGCTGCAGGTTCAGCCGCGCTTTGACCCGATGACTCGTCTGTGTCAGCAGAGTGTCATCAGAAAAGATAAGGCAACGCTGGGAGAACAGCAGCGCCGGCAGACCGTTACTGACCTGCACCTACAGTTCATCTAAACACTGCAGATTTCAGATCAGATATTTTGAATTTCTATTATTATTACTATCATTTCTACCTTCTCATGCAGGTTACACCCATTATGGCAGCAGGTAGAGTTCAGACAAGCTGTTCATCATGATACTGTAGGCCTGCGGCTGGCTGCTTTAGCCTCGTCTTACTTCTATGCTACTGCCTCTCTTCTAGGGAAAGTAGCTGAGGTTTTTTCAAGATGTTGTTAGAAAATCTAGCCAGCTGATGGTGAAACTTTTATCAGCTGCTGCAGCCCTTCTTTTACTCCTGCTGGAGAAGAACATCGCGGTCCATTTCCACCTGTGCTCATCTGAAGCGGCGTCCTTCATCTCCGGCTCTGCGGGACGTGTTGAATGATTCTCTGTTCTCTGTGGAGGACGAGGCAGACAACAGCAGCAGGCAGCAGAGACACAGTGAGGCGAGCAGGCAGCTGTGTGGGCTGCATGTTCCCACTGAAACCATGCTAAGACGCTAACACTCTCTGTGCTGCCGACCGGAAAGGTTTCAGTGTTTAAATACACTCAGGATTCTGGAGGATGTGGACACAAACTGAAGCAACCTCACAGCAGGTTCCTCCAACAGAAACAGGAGTGTTTTATTCCGTTTAGTGAATGAAATCATGCATTATTCAACCTTTTCCCACCAGCATTAGAGCTAGAGATGAAATACCTGAGTGAGTAACAGACAGTAGGAGATCTAAGTATTATTCTTTATATGACACACGTAAAACACGACGTGGACACGCTGGCTGCTTAAAACAAAACCTTTTTGACGTCGTCGTCTCAAATTGAACACAGCTGTTGTGCACAAACTGGAAATGACAACTGTAAAGTTTGGCCATGATTGTCGCTCGCCAAAATCCCTACCAGCTTGTTTGTTTTTTTACATCTGTAAAAATCCTTTGTCTGATTAGAGGCTCACGGTGATTAATGTTAAACTGAGTGTGCTCCTGTTACACTGGGTTTTCACATTTATCTTTAGCATTTCAACAATGACCACTTCTGTCAGTTTTCTGCTGATGACAGTCACTAAATAAAGCTGAGAGCAGGAAGTTTTCATCCTGCGTTTCCTCTTTCAGCGCAGGGATTTTATTCTTCACACCTTTCCTAGAACTAGTATCACAAGACACGTCACTGAGACTTGAATGATGGACTATAATTTTCCCTGACACGTTGTTATGTAGAGGCTAATTGAAGATTGTCAGCTTCAGTTTTTATAGTAACACACCTGACGTGTTTACATGCTATTCTCATCCACACCTTCATACCTTTTAGGTGAGATATGTCTTGTAAACCAGACATGAAGTGAGAAAATTAACAGGTGATTTCTAAGTATTTTTTTTTAAATAGCAGCTACACTTATTGTCCAGGAGATCAGAACCTCAAAGGACTTTAATATTTACCAAACTTAATGACTTAAGATCAGTTACAAAGATGAATGTGGGAGCTACAAACAGCGACGCAGGTCCATCAGTCTTTGATGGGCTTTTAATCACACTGAGATGAAACCATGACAGATTTCAAAAAAGGGGAACATCTATAATCTGTTAATGAGAACAGGAAAAGGTTATCAGAACCGCAGCAGGAAACCAAGAGATGATTTACTCCTGCTCTGACGCCGTCTTTATTCTGGCCGACATATCAATTTGAAACCTGCAGGCTTTGTGTCAGGAAACATTTTTTATCAGCAGCATTAATGCAGTGATGTGGACTGAACACAGATTCATTTAAAAACTAAAATAGAAAATATTTCACACTGTATGCTCTGCGCACACACACACACACACACACCAAACTCCTGCCTGATTTTTAATCAGCGTTCTGCATCATCTGCAGTTATTACGTTGGTTATTTATTCACTTCAGTTACTGGTGTACCTTAATGGACCTCAACTCCCTCTCCACTTCCAATAAACCAACAGCGTTAAATTTGTACTTGTGTAGTAATTTAAACTTAAACCTGCAATAACAGATGTTTTTGTCCAGATGTGATAAAGCAGAAACAACATTACATCAACATATCGCATCATATTTTAATGTTTATTTCCGCGTCATTTGGAGTCGTGTTTATGTCCACCTGCTGTGTGTAAAAACCAACGTTCACTTTCTTTTAGCTCCTGTTTTGGTCTCAACCAGCGCTCTTTAAACGTCACCGTGAGAGGGAATCAAAACAATGTCCTGGATCGCTCAACAAAAAGCCGAAACTTGCACCTACACACTAATAATCTTGAACAGTGTCTGAGGATGACAGTTGATAAATGCTCAGAACAAACGTGTGACTCAACAGATGGTAATTTATGAGCCTACAGATTTTATTTTAACCACATAGCTTGAGGCTGCTAGTGATGATTTTATAGAGTTTACTTTTGTTGGTGCGTGAGTGCCACTGCTGTATTCTCAGATGGAGCTGGTCCAAAATAACA
Source organism: Lates calcarifer (assembly GCF_001640805.2). Classification (NCBI taxonomy): domain Eukaryota; kingdom Metazoa; phylum Chordata; class Actinopteri; family Centropomidae; genus Lates; species Lates calcarifer. Next base: position 1,593,167 of record NC_066843.1, on the reverse strand, counting down.
TGCCACAAAGTGCATCAATCACCGATCATCCAAAGTCCTTAGAGTTATGTAACAGCCCTGCATTCCAGGTGGGATCCCAGCCTGGGCTAAAGCCCCTGTGGACCAAATACAGATTCATTTAGCAGAAAAAATAGAAGATATTTCATACCAAGTGGGCACAAATATGCTGCATATACCTGCACGCACACAGACCAAACTCCTGCCAGATTTTATCAATGTACTGGAGGCTGTGTAGGAGCGAGGAGGAGATGAACTCACTGCGAGTTCATCTCGTCTCGATGGTTGTGAGTCTGCAGAAGCCTCGTTTCATTTCGTCTCCTGAATGTTAAAACATTTCATGATCCCTTGTCGCTGTGACCTCCCTGCTTGTGTTACTGTTTATTCATCAGCCTCCTCATGACTGCTCATTAAGAGGATCCGTCCGTTTCCTCTACAGGCCCATGTGGGCAGAGAGGTCACTCACTGGGATGTTGCTGTTGGAGCGTGAGAGTGCAAAACTGATGGAGAAGTTTCACTGTGGTTTGCAGGGCCAAACATGACTTTAAAACCAACCGATCGGGGTGTTGTTGTTGTTACTGTTGTTGCCTGGCGGGTTCCTCCCGCTCTCCTTTGCTCTGCACACCACTGGCTGGCTGTATGTCACCCAGATCACAGTCAAGAACCCTCACTGCACAATCATTCCAGTTGCTGAATAATACAAAGCAAACAGTGACCTACTTTCGAAGTAGGGAACAAGCTACAGTCAAGACCTGGAGTGGAATCCGGCTGGGAGGCGGACTGAGGGAGGAGCGGAGGCAGGGCGGAGCGCTGACGGAGGACTGTGGGTATTGGTTTGTGCTGCGATTTAAGAGGAAAGAGGCGGCCGGGACCTGAGCAACAAGCATGGTCTGCCATGTGAGCTCCTGAGTCCGCTCCAGTCAGTCTGGCTGGTCCGCTGCCGTGGCTTGCAGCCTCCTGTAAATGTGATTAAACAGGCAGGCACAAGAATACTGCAGAGCCCCTATCCTGGAGGCCTCCCTGCACAAGGAATGCAGTTCACAGAAACAGGGCCTCACACATGTGTCACACCATCAATCTGGGCAATGTACACTTTCTAACCCTGTACCCACCCTGCTGCATTCCTGCTATTTTCTACCTTTTGTTTATGTCGCGTTTATCTCACCCGGGGCTGCAGGTACGACGCAATGTTGCACTTGTTGCTATGGGCGTTTTCGAAATGGAAAACTGACACAGTGGAAACAAAACAAATACACACACACATACACACACAAATCAAACCATATACAAAGAGGAGATTCTGCTCCTTTGTCCAAACTTCAAATTACTTTAATTTATTGCTGGAGCGACATTAAAAAAGGAGATTTAGGAGTGTGATTAATGAGTAACCTGACGTCTAATGACTTTTAATCATCCAGTGCTTTCTATTAAACTGAGAACCTCACCTCACTCTAAGTAGTGGTTTGTTTTAAACACACAGCAGGCAGGAATTAAATGTGATAAATGCAGTGAGAAACAGATTCCAATGTGTTGTAGGTTATACTCCACCACATGTAGGACGACAAAACTATTTTAATTGATAAATTGTTTACTAAAAATGGAGTTCTCATCTGTTTGTAATGATCTGTGCCAACAGACACTGAACTCTGCAGTTTACTGAGGTCACGTTATTTTCCCTGAGTACTAAAGTTCATTATTGCCAAACTCTCTTTTTCCTGTGGAGCAACAAACATGAAACAGTCTGTAGATAAACATGGATGGAGTGCTGTTGTAGTGCACAGTGTGAAAATAAAACACAGACTGGTTTGGCCTCTCAGTGAGAAGGTTCTGTGCCTGCAGGGTTTCCTCTGGGTACTCCAGCTTCTCCCCATAGAGCAAAGACGTGCAGGTAAATCCGTGACTGAAAGGTTGTTTGTGTCTATATGTCAGCTGGGAGTGGCCCTTAACGGATAGATAATGGATGCTGGAAAATAAACTGGTCCAAAACAAAAAAACAAAGCTCTGCAAGAACAGGCGCCACTTCTGCACGTCTACGTCGCTCTCTGGTGCGACCAGGCCTCAACATTTCCCAGATTTACGGCAGACGAACTACCTGAGTACAGGTGTCTGCACTTCACATGAGGTTAACTGATGAATAAAAATTAACCATAGTCCCGTCTTTATTTCTTAGTGGCCATCAGTGACACTGCATCTGTCCGTGCAGCACCCTGGAAACCTGCTAAATGTCAATCTCTGATGATAGATTTTTTAAAAAACCTGAGATTTTCAAGAAACCACTGACTCCTCACCAGACCAGACTCTGCAGAGTCGCCCTGGTGATAACACGAGCGTAGAATCAGTCTTATGCTCCTACTGGCAGTGAGAAGAAACAGCTTGATGTTGGAGGTGGTGAAGAAACTCGACAGAATCCTTCCTTACTGGATAAATAATGCTGAAAATGTGAGCTTTCTTGGAAACGTGTAACCTGAAACATAATGGAGAGAGAAATGTGGCAGCTGTAATTTATTCAATGTTCCGAGTTCTCGCCTCATGGATTATCTGAAACACTACTCCTGTTACCCTGAAACGAATGAGGGATTATCGACGAGGCTTGACCTCTGACCTCAGTCACAGCTAAAGACGCTGGTTAGCCTCACACAGCCGTCCACTCACACTCACACCAACTAATTATTCTGCAGCATTAACAGAGCAGATGTTACATATAATCAGCTGCAGAGACCTGGATGTCCACTGAACCCTCCCGTTAATAAGTGAAGAGATAACTTAAACCCACAGAGCAGAGATGAAAACCCTCCTGACCTGAGCTTAGTCACATTCACAATATTTCTGACAAAGCCTGACCCTCCTCCACACAGGTGTATTTATACTGCAATCAACTGAACCCCCGACCACACACAGGTGATCTCCATCTGACTAATTACATGACTTTGGAAAAACCAGTTGGCTGCTCCAGTGATGATGTGTTTTATGTTATATTTCGATCATATTGTAGAGATCTACTTTGATATTAAATGTCTGTCACATTAAACCTTTTAGTTTCTTTGTAAAGAAAGAGGCTCAGAGAAGTGCGTTATGTTGCAGTTTTCAGGCATTTTGACTTGTTGCTCTTTTAAATCTGAGCCACTCAGACTCATTATACACAACACATACTCTCTGAATAATTATTCTAAAGCATCAGCCAGCTACAAACATTTGGCTGTCCACTGATTCTTCTAGTTTTAATAAGTGAACTGGGTTTATTAAAGGCAGAGGAGTTGTCTGGCAGGAATGCAAAACATACAACTGTCGCACCAGAGACCAGGATTTGCATCCAGAGTCCTGTCTGTGGTTAGGTGCTTTGGTTAAGGTCAGGAAGAGATTCTGGTTTCAGTTTTGTTTCGGCACTTTAAGATTAAAGTTTGGGAACTGAAGCATCAACTTTCACCTCAGCAGAGAACACGTGGGATTAACGGTGCTGCCACAGTGTTAAAAAGTTGACCAAGCATCTGTTTGTGAGCAGCACCTGGTCTTTATGGTGGAGGTGTTTCCTCCACACTGACAAAACCTGGTCCTCCTACACACAGGTGTATTTATACTGCAATCAACTGAACCCTCGACCACACACAGGTGATCTCCATCTGACTAATTACATGACTTCGGGGAAAAAAAACAAAAAACCAGTTGGCTGCTCCAGTGATGATTCAGGTGTGGTTCGTGTTATATTTGGGTAATTTTGTGGATCTGTTTTCATATTAAAGTTCTGTGAATATTTTAGCAAATGAACCTCAGAATGATTTTAAAAAGCTGTTTGACAATGAAACTCTGGATTTAATTCAGTTTTTGCACAATAATAATATCACACACATCTCAGAATAATTTCATTATGTTGCAGTTTGAGTGGTTTGAAAAGTTTTCTGTGGACATTTCATCATGTTTCCTCCTGTGACTGTGGATCAGCTGCGACAGTCAGGTGAACTCACCGACAGAAGGAAACGCTCCGTGCTTTCTAATCAGTCATATAACAGAGACTGAAGTGTGTGTTGATCAGAGCGGATCTGAGGAGTCCTCTCAGCGTTACGAGTGGTCACCATGGGGCTCTCTCAGCCCTGGCGGTCTCAGGCACATTGATGGCACATGTGGCCTCCAAGGTGGTTGTGTAAGTCACCTTCAGCTTTATTCTGCATGGGTGCATCAGCAGGTCATCTTCTGATGTCCAGTCCTTTTAAACAGTGAAGCAGCAGTACAACAAAACTGTCAAAATGGGCTTTATTTTATTTCTCTTCCATTCATTCATTCATGTGCTTTTTTTGGGTTAAACTTCCTTATCTCACTGGAGTTGCCGCCTCTGTCCAGAATCAGTTTTGAGGAAATAAACATAATCCAACTTCCTGATGATCTAGATTAACAGATTTTTGTGCTTTGTCAGACTCAGTGTCACACTGTGTGCGTTTGCTCTGTGCCTCGCCGTTACTGTTGATCTTGTTCTAAATATGAAACTTGAAGTCGAGGGTAACCACTGTAACATAACAAACAAACAAACTGTGTGAGGGGACTTCCAGCAACAAGTATGATCAATTTAAGACTGAGGGTGGTGCTTCTATATTTTACTTACAGCAGTGTGTTCATTCATGTCTCAGAGCTATAGATACAGATATAGATAGATATAGACACACACAGGTGAACAGGTGTGTTTTCCTCTTGACAACATGTGCAGAGTCACGTGTTATGAGAAGCTCCGCCATCAGAGAATCAGTCGTCCTGGAGACATGATGCAACAAATTGAACAGAGCCATTATATGATGTGAAGTAAGCATTTCACAATGGAAACGTGGGGTGTGAAGTGACCTCTGCATTAACAGGAAACGCCATGTATCGGACGATGATGGTTTCCACAAAGCCTGAATGAAACGCTCTGTCTGTCCGTCTTTGTGTTGGCTGTATGGACGCCCATGAATGCATCACTAGCAGGAGCTGAAAAAAAAAACAAAAAACGCTGCAGAGTGAAAGCGGTCTCGTCGTTTCCTTGGGAACTGAGAGGAGGCTTTCCATCTCTGAGCTGAGTGCTGGGAGAGAGTGACACTGACCAATTAAGAGGTGAGAGGGCCGGCGGTGCTGAGCCTCTTATGCGGCCTTGGTAAATTATCTTCAAGAGCCTTTTCAGTCACCTCAGCGCAGAATGGCAATTAAAAAGCAGGAAGGCAAAAGCTCCGGGAATTATTAAAGCATTCTGCTTCGCATTATTTGAAGTGCACCCAACTTCTTCATTACATTTCTTTGAATTTCTCCTAAAATGTTAATCTTGTAGGAGCATGTTTTGGGTTTTTTTTCTTACAGCATTAATGGAGTTGCACTCAAAATCTGTTATTCTAATTGCAGCTTTCATCAAGTATTTGGGTAAAAGGGACTCGCACATTAAGATGATCAAGTCTGATTCTGTTCATGTTAATACATTTTGAAAAGCTCAGTTCTCTCATGTAGCTGTGCTCAGTATAAACACCAAACATCTATATTTTACAGGTTTCTGTACACAGGTGTCGCTTCCTCTCACCCATTTCAATGAAGTGAGGAATTGTCTTTTCACTCCACTGAAAGAAAATATAAGAAAAAAGGCCAACACCTTGTTAGTGGCCTTGAGGATGCAAGGTATGAATGTCTTAGATGTGAGGATGATGCTAGAAGAAAACACATTGGTGCTGAACATGAATGTGCTCAGTAAATTTCAAGGCAGCCTGTTCTTTAGATTTGAATACCTCTTGAGTAAAATCTCTTCAGTTAATGATTGAATACCAGTGTTAATTCCTTACATACACGCCGAGCTGACACATTTTTCTCTGTGACAAAAAAATTCAGAAGCTTTTGCTGCATCTGAAGCTTTCAGAACCTTTGCTCCATCTAGTTCAGCTGCAGTTTGAGTTATTGATTGAATACCAGTGTTTGGACACCTGATAAACAAGCTGGACTCACACAGACTCAGGCTGTGTCTCTACTTCATGACTGTTTCAGTCACAAGAGTGAAAATCTTCTCACTATCACACGAAGCTTCGCTCACTCCTGTGAATACTTGATGGTACAGAGATACCGGTGCGTGGTTTTATGGATTCTTGTAAACGTGCCAAGTAGACATGAGATCTTTGGTTCTGCCCACTTGAATGTTATGAAATAAACATCTGCCTCTTTTAATCAGCACAAGTTCTCCTCAGAGTCTGACTTGTGATTAACACTTTTATCATCAGTGACAGTTAAAGCCAACAGCTGCAAACTTCACACATTCAAAGTCGTTTAAAACTTCCATCGTCACATTTTCTGAAAACTTCAGTCGTTAAAGAAACTCAGGCCTCTGACAACAAACAGAAGAAAACAGGTGAAAAACCTCCTTTTCAATATAAACTGATACAAAAGGTCATCAGGTCTGACTGTATTATGATAGAAGCAGCTGATTTCAGCTAAAATACTCTGATAAATTAACTGTAGCTGGAGAAGAGAGAGGAGCATTCAGCAGCTAACGTCAAAGTCAGCAAAGACTTGATTATCTTACCAGATTCTCCTGTAGTGTGAGGTGTGTTCAGAGTGATTTTTCCCTCCCTGATCTGCTCCTCAGACGATCGGAGCCGTCCCAATAAATATTAACCACTTCAATATTTACGATCAGAAATCCTGTTGTGTGTGGGGGGAACACCGAGGAGAGCCGAGCATGCACTCTGTGGATCGTCACGTCGAACGGAGCGATAGCCAATCAGAAGCGAGCTGACTGACGATAGAAGAGAACAAACAAGAGACGTCGTCGTCCACCATGTTTGTTTACTCTAAAGTCACCGCGCAAGATTTGGATTTTTGAGAGTCCAGACTCTGGTTGTCGGTGGTGAATCTGTTAGTGTGTAAAAAATAAGTGTGTGGTCTTTCACATTTTCTAAATCAGTTAAGATTTTAAAAATCTTTTAGTGTGTCAGGCTCAAACCTCATCGTGTAAATGGGCGATGAGGTTTGGGTCTTTTGGCTCTTTTTCTTTAGCATACCTCAGTGGTGGTGTTAGACAGCAGTGGACAACACTACGCTCCCCTCCGGGTCTGACGCAGAGAAAGTGAAAATGGAGGATGGAAAGTACCACGCAGCCCAAAGCAGTTTTCCCCGGGGTAGAGTCAAAACTTTAATCTACTAATTAGTAATCTGAAAGATGATACAATCAAATAAAATTTTCCATGCAGGAGCTTAAAATGATGGGACTTTTGAGGAACTTTGTGCAGCCGTGGTGGAGGTTTGTGTGGTTTCGTTTTGGAGTCTCCTTTGATTGCACACTCGTACAAGTAAATGTATAGAGGGCGACTAAAGTTTGAGTTGTTTATGAGGCAACATGACAGGGAGGTAGCCTCGTCCTTTGTTTTTATTCAGCTGTGACCAACTTTATTTTCCACAGTGGCTCTGCAGAGTAAAATGCGCCCTCACAGTCTGCTGCCAGACGTGTTTGTGAAGCTCTAAAAATGCGTTGCGGGACGGACAAACCCGCTGTACTCCCTCTGAGGCCCCTCTGATGTCGGTCCAAGAGGATCTCATGTGATGTTTTCAGACCACTCGATGACCCGGAGGCACTGCTTGAATCCCGGGCCCTCCAACACCTAGAGCGAACAGCAGCCAGCCACATGTCCAAACCCATCCACAAGAGACGGCGAGATAAAACATGAGATAGAGAGAAGAGGTCAGAGTGAAGAAACAGAATACTCTTCACCGAGCTGACACAAAGCAGAAGCACCTCATACTTGGCATTTCAAGGGTTTTTAGCATCCCATTAACATGTAAACATCTCACTGAAATGCCTCTGAGTGCTCTCAGCATCCATTTGCTGCTGCTACCAGAGAGGTTTTCAAAGTGCTGAGATTTGTGGGAGTCCTGTGTGTTCGGGGACTCTGCGATCTGGTCCGGGCCAGTTGTGGAGCAGCTGTTACCCTAGGTTACAGTCTCCACAGAGGGGTCACAGCTCATCCCTGCGCTCCTAACCGGCAACAAACGCCCACACAGCCTCCCAGAGTAGAGCATCTTTCCTCTCTGCTCAAAACCACCCACATCCCTCTCTCCCTGTCTCGCTTTCACTGATTTTTTTCTCTCCCTCTCCCACTCTGTCTCTATCACGCTCTCATCCCTCTGTCCTCATTCCCCTCTCTGCTACTTATGGAAATGGCTGCTGCTCGGCCACCATCGGATGTCAGCGCCGATGAGGGGCTTAGAGAGTGGAAAAAGAGAAAATTAGATTCAACATAGGTGGCACTTCTACTGGGCTGTGTTGTGAACACTCTGGTATCCGGTGCAGCACTTGTGACACTGTTGTAAATGTGTGTAAATGTGTGCGAATGTGCAAGTTGCCATGTTTTGCTCTGCACTGCCATCATGTGGTCAGTAGGAGCACTGCAGCACTGAAGCGGATTTTCAATCGGTCTTTTTCACATGAATAAAAGCCCAGTTTTTCTCTTCGAATCTGGAAGAAAGCACCAATCAGAGCTGTCTGACATTAATAAAGTGAGTGGGATGATCTGATGGACCTGGAGTGCAAGACCTTTGTCGTGATTGTCAGGCACTGTAACACAAAACTCATGTATTCTGTGGACAATTGCTCTATTCGCTGTTTACAGATGAGAAGATCTTTATTCTAAGAAATCACCCAGACTGAGAAATGAGGTGTTTCCCCTGCAGCAATCATCCCAAGTAACACAGCAATGACTGCTGTCCACCAAAGTCAGGCACAGTAGGAACCTTGAGGGTTATCCCTTTCAGTGGTTAGAGACAGAAACCACAACTACAACATTCAAAGTCCAAACAGTGAGGTGGTTCATACAAAATGTGGAAAAAGATCCTTCTAGCTTAGTCCCCTACATGGTAAATCTAAATGACAACAATTATATAATAAGTGGTTGAAGCAAAACAGTGGCTCATATAAAACGTGGTTCATGCACAGAATGGTCCAGGCAATATGGTGGTTTGGGATTAGAGGTGGTTCAAAGAAGATGAAATTGTAAAATACCAAAAAGAAATAATTGGGAAATCCCTTCAAATGGAAAATCCTCAGGATGATAAAAGGACAAAATACAAAACAGATGATCCTCCAAACAGGAGACAGAACGCCTGAAGAAACCTATTTAAGTAGAAAAGCTCACTGAGACATGAGATTAAATAACGTCAGTAAGCAGAAAAGTTTATGCTCCGTTTGTTGCAGCTAAAGCTCCTGACTGGATATAAACTTGTTTCTTTTTCTGTGACGGACTGAAAGGCTTGTTGTTTTTGCCGTCTTATGTCAAAACGGGGGCTGCAATAATTACCAAATAATTAGAGACGGATTTGGTCTCTTAAAATAGCAGGATCACAAGAGGAAATCCACGTGGAAAGGCAGATTTTGTGTAACCAGGATTGTACTTCAGAGCTCAACATGGTGCAAGATCTTTTCACTCAACGTCTTTTTCCCCCGCTGACATGTCGAAAAGAGCCACGTCTGCTGTCACGTCACCCTCTGATCCACACAGTGGTGACTCTAAGAAGCTCCTTGTGCAAACAGCAGCTTTAAGAAGCTGCAGTCCAACATGCAGAGACTAGATATTATCAGAGGATTAGAGTCCTGGAATAGTTTTCTCCTGGGAATACCAACAGCGAGCAACCTCATGACCTGACAGACCAGCTAATAAAAGACATCAGGCTCTGGTTTTAGATCTCTGTTAATGATTACGCCTTCGTTTGAGAGGAAAACCTCTCTCTTAATAATTCTGGGAACAATTTTAATGAACACATATCATACAGAGCAGATTTTTAGGCAGAAAGCGCAGTCATCATCTCTCTAAGCTCCCCCGGTTTCCAGATTATCAACATTCAATACAGGCAGTCGCAACAAGCTCCTGGTTTCTATGGAGAGTCCACCTACACAGCCAGCAGTGGAGGCAACACAAATGTGTTCATAATGCCAATTTCCCCCCACCCCCCAGCGCTTTAAACGCTGCTGCTGCCTCTTCCCGCTGTTAGTCACCTTCCCCTGGTGTCTCTCAGTTCGCTGCATATGTTCAAGAGCAGACCAGCAGCAGTGTACAGTATTGTACAGTGTTTGTGTTTACATACAGAGGAGCTCTGCGGTCTGGAGCGAGAGGTCGGAGACTCATCATCAGCAGCCAGCCAAACTCACCCGTCTTTAAGTTGTTATATAACTTGTCTCATTTTGAAAAGTTTAAGAATTAATGGGAAGCGTCTGCTGGAGGAGGAAACATATTTCTTCTTCACACAAACAAGTTAAGAAATTAAAAATGCACTATGAGCTCATACAAGTCTCGTCATTGCATTAATGATCAACATGTGATTAAGGTCATGGGACGGTCATGGGACGGTCATGGTTCGGTTCAGACACAAAAACCGCTTCATTTCTGTTTAAAAACACAAACAAACAAGGTTGTTGTTTGTCCGGCAGCTCAGTACGACTGATAGTTTCACTGTTGTTAGATGACCTCTAGTGGCCATCGTAATTATGACAGGAGCAATGGAGGCAGAACTGAGAGCAGGTGGACTGCAATTAACCAAAATAATGATGTCCAGTTTACAGAGCGTTCTGTCTGTTGTCTAACACTGAACACTGTGAAACACTCGACCTCAGAATCAGTTAGTTTCCACTCGCCCTGACAATCAAGACTTTCTTATCAAATCTTCTTTTTCCAGATCATAAATGATGAACAGCACACATCTGTCCCACACGTCTTCCATCTGCATACCTGAGGATATATTCAGCTCACAGCGCTCACTGTTAATGAACTTCCAACCTGTTACTCTGTCAGCAAAAGATGCTTTATGTTTATTTATATATTGCATTATTCCCAGCTGACTCTCATTATTATTCTATGTGAGATATTGTCTGTGTTTCTGCTCAAACGTTTTTCTCTTTTGTGCTGCAACAGCTCAAATTACTGAGACATATACACACTAATCAACCACAACCGCCAGAACAACTCTGACCCACTGAAGCACGGACTCCACAAGTCCTCTGAGGATGTTCCTCAACAGTTTTAGAGTGTGGTGAGGAGTATTATCCTGCTGAAAGACGCCACTGCCTTCAGGATATACAGCTGGAAAGAAGGGGTGTACGAGGTCTGATGGTGGTTTGAGACACAGATACTTCATTTTCTTTCCTCAAACCAAATCCTGGATATAATGAGCGTCTTACTCTAAAGGTCTGTCGCTGTGTTCATACATCTGCTCACAGCTTTGTTAACTTGAACTCTCAGAGGTCTGTGTGTCAGCTGAGGTGAGGAAACACCTTCGATACAGCAGCTTTATTTAGCTCCTCCAACACAAAGGAGGAATGCAGGAACTCTGCAGGGGTGCAAACTGGATAATTGTTTCGCTGTCACTAGGCGTGTTTATCCGAAAACACATCAGAACAACAGCAGAGCTTTTATGTGTCTGATGCTGTATAATCTGAGGAGATGTTCTGGAGCTTTTGATCATATTGCACCATCCTCCTCAGCAGATGGAGTCTGCACAGTTGTCATGTTGAAAAGTACTTTTTGAGACTTCACTCTTCACCTCAGCAGTCTCCGAGGTTAAGAATGAACTTTCAATCTGATTTTAGATCTTGAGAAAACAAAACCAAATGTTTAACACCTAAATTAGATACAGGTTTTTCTCCAGACACTGGGAATGTAGGAAAATGTAACAGAAAAGACGGATGAAAAAAGTTACTGCTGTACTCGTGCTTGTGTACTTGTGTTACGATGCAGCCATCTTGTGTTAGTGTGTAAATTAATCTGCTGTTTTTTCAAACCGTCTTGCAGCTTAAAAACGTCCCTTTGCTGCCCCTCAGTGGAGAAAAGTGGAATCTCCACCAGCGTTGAAAAGTTTTAGACCGTGATAATGATACTGAAGAAAACGATGCAGATACAGAAAAGGGCTTTAAATTAATTTATTAAAAAAAAAAGCATTTCTCCACTGAAGCAGAACAAACATCAATTTTTTTCTTTTACTATTGTTTGGAACGTGTACAATCAGAAAACAGACTCGCCGGGTCGCCAGAGCAGAGTAAAATAATCAAGCATAAGGGGAGGTCGGGAGGAGAGGAGGTCTGCCAACACCACAACGTCAACACAGCCGGGAGGGACGAGGAAGAGGAGGAGGAGGAGGGTGGGAGGAAAACAAAGAAGAAGAAGAGGAAGGAGGAGGAGAAGGGAAATGAAAAACACAAACATTTAATCAAGTGCAGGTCTGGTTTGGACAAAGCAGGTCTTTTTTTTTCCTCTGTTCAATTTACAGTTAACAACTTCTCTGTCGGATACATGCAAGGTCAACATCTGGAACTACACATGGAGATTTCATATGCTTATATCGGTTATCTGTGCAAGTATTAAAATATGTAGGTATAACGAAGCAATTTCATATGGATATGTCAGAACGAGGGGAAAAGAAACAAACATTAGGAAAACTATTACACTGTTTCACCGAACAGAAAAGGAAGTCCACATAAAAAAGTGAGATTTCTAACTTAGTTACCGAAATGTCACCGACCTCACCATTTTGTACTCTTCCTTTAATTAAATTATTACTTATCTAGATAAGTGAAAATACATAAAAAAATCCTATGCTCCACATTTTGAACAACAAAATACTGCATATCTACGTACAGCTGCGATAAAGGAAGGTCAGTATTGTGAGAGGCTAGCTGCCAGAGTTTCAGGAATATTGGCTCCGAGTTGATCCCTTTCTGAATGCGCTGACCGTCGTTTTGATTTCTAACCGTTGAACGCTCGTCATTCTCGCCGCTCGGTTGGTCACGGACCAGGGGAGGATGTTGTCTGCTGGCTGCCGGAGTCTCCTATCTGCTCTGAGGTAGATGCAACAGAAAGGTGGCGTCCAGCCCGAGCTGAGTCTCCCCGCTGGACCACGTGAGGTCAAAGGTCAGCTCTTAAGGGTTAATTGTTGTTAAGGCTTCCTGTGGTCTAGGTTTAGTCACTCTCCTGTTTCAGTGGCTCACAGGGGACACCTTTGAGTTCATCTTTGTCCCGTTTCTTTATTTTGTTCTCAACCCACATTCCAGTCTTTAAAGGGGTGGACATTATTTTTTCTTTCGATGCTCTAGAACAGATAACCCAAACTGAAAATGAAAAGAATCCTCTCCATTTGGCACCTCTGGAGTCAGTGGTAGAAGGACGAGTAACAAAACAAACGACGGGGGACGAGAGAGGGAGGAGAAAGTGGTGGTGGTGGTGGTGGGGGATGGGGGTGGGGTTGTGTGGTGTGTGTGTGGTTGTACAGACTAGTTGGGGTGGCTGCCTTGGTCGTTAGCTGCCGACGAGTCCGAGTCTGCTGCTGCGACGGCCGGGGCTGAAGAGGCCGGGGCCGCCTCGTCCTCCGATTTGATGCGCTTGGCGTCCGGCTGTTCTCCGCCCAGCTGGTCCCCGTTCTGCCGTTTGGTGGGGAGGGAGGCCGAGGCGGAGGCGTGGGCCGCCAGCAGGTGGAGGGGGCTCGCCACAGCTGGAGCCGAGCGAAGGAAGAGGCGGGTTAGCAGAGGAAATATTTCACTGTCAGAGCTGCTCAGCCTGTGGTTAACCAACATCTGGAAGCAGCAGGCCTGTGGGCCGTGTGGTTTGGCTCAGCTGCCGCCAGTATGGGATAATAAAGACTTTTTTTAATTCAGTGGAGGCAGAGCGAGTGTTTACTGTAACATAAACATAACTGTCAGATCTTGTGGTGCACTTGAGTTTGTGTGGTTAGTTAGCGCCAATAATGATACGATTTATTAGTGACCACATGAACCTAGGGCTGGAAAGGCGAAGCTCATTCATCAATTAGTTGTTCCACTAAAATTAATCTGCAAATTTAATAATCATTTAAATACATTTCCAAGCTAAAATGCCAAAAACAAGCCTGTTTTTATTCATCCTGTTCGACTGGAAACTGAGTGTCTCTGCTGCTCGGACAAAAACAACTTCGGATTCTTCGGACTCGGATTCTGTGAAACTGTCGTCAGCATTTTCTGACGTTTTAGAATAAAATTCATTAATGGACTTTCTGATTCTTGTTAAAGACTAGGAGAGTATTTCTTCAGTATTTAGAAATCAGAGTGGAATAAACTAACGGATCTCCCACACCTGCCTCTCATTCTGTTGCTGTGTCTCACCTGAGCTGGCGGGTCCCTGGATGGCAGTGGTGATGCTGTGGGTGCCGTTCTGTGTGATGGCCTTAATGGGCAGCTGGTGCTGACCCAAGGGGCCCTGCTGCACTATGGTAACAGTCTGCAGGGGCGTGGCTGACTGGGAGCTCTGGATGATGCGACTGGAGCCGCCTATAGAGGTGATGGTGGGAACCGTCTCCACTTTGACTGAGAGAGGACGGAAAACAGTGGAATAATTAGACATTTAATAGCTGGATGAAATGATCTGGTTAAAACATACGACAGGGAACTTCTCATGTACAGAAACTGAACTGAAACACACCAGAATGGTGTAAATTACCCATGATCCTCAGCTTCTGGAGCAGGAAGTGCTGTCGCTGTAACAAACACCAAACTCTGTTTCTACTTCTTGATATTTGCATCAGTTTCCTGGATATCAGAGGTGAACGCTGGTTTTAATGACTTTTTAACTGAGCTACAGTTCAGTGTTCAGGGTGCCATTGTTTTGGTGCCAACTCCCAACAATAATTAATTATTTTCCAGCACCACAGCTTTCAAAATCAAACCGCTAACGATGCAGCAGGTGATGACGCCAAAGGCAAAGAGTTTCCCCTGGCTCACCTTTCACCTCCGTGTGCTCCCCGTTCTCCTGCGGCTCGCTCTTGTTGATGATGGTGGCTGGCTGGGTGATGACGGCGGCGGGGTTGAGGGACCCCGCCGGGATCTGCTGCAGGACGTGGACAGTCTGGACAGCAGGCTGGGAGGTGCTGGTGCTCACTGGAGAGGCCATGGTGTAGGTCACTGGCTTGATGGTTTGAGGTAACTGACGCTGGACTGCTATGAGTACCGGCTGGTTGTTAACAGGCGAGCCTGGAGGAGAGCGGCACATGGGGGTGTTTAGACGTAAGAACAGAGTCATGAATATGATTTAAATATGCCTTTGGTAATGTTTGAGGCCGTTTTCAAAGTCAGAAGTTAGAATCAGACACAGTTAAGACCTGTAACTGTTTTAACTGGAGACAATAAAGTAATGGGAGTGGCAATAAAATTTAACAACCTTTTTATAGTTTTACAGTGAAATCTACTGATACAATTTGTTTTCCAGCCCTCAGGATACTGTGTCTGTTCAGGACAGATAACTGGAGGAGGCTTTGACGGCTACAATCAAATGTTTATCCTCTGAGTTACCGAAGATAACGGGAGTGACTGCACACCTTCACCCTGACTTGGCCTGACTTGACGACGAGATAAAACGACATAATGCAAAGCCGAAGCAGCTCCAAAGACGACTAACACGCTGTGAGCGGCGGTCGTCTACCTGGTGTGTTTTGTGCAAAGCGTGCTTCCTGGATGACTGCCAGTTTGGGCTGGACTGCTGCGGTGGACACCGGGGTGGGAGCGGAGGAGGTCTCCAGCTCCAGGGGAACCGGGGAGCCCTCTCGTGAGAGGCTGTCGGGGGTTTGGACGCCGCTGGAGTGAGCGGAGAGCACCCCAGAGTGATTGGGAGACGCCGGTGCACTCCTGAGAAAAGACGGGGGTCAGACAGATGTTGATTAAACAGACGTAGAAGTAGTGTTAGAGTAATCTGTCATCCAGCACTATGGCATGGCTCTTTCATGAAGCCCATTAGACTTTATGGGATGATTAGAAGCATCATAAACAATCACAAAGAGACACATCGACACATAAAGTTGTGGGCGTGACTGTGAGTCTTGCTGTAAAATGTAAACAGACTGTGTGAATGACTCATGTGGAGCGACACTTTTACAGGGAGGATACTGAAATCCAGTCAGTGTCCAGGCTCATCAGATTTATTTTCGAGGTTTTCTGACACCACACTGCAGAGCTTTCACAGCCGGCACCGAGCACAATCATTTCACACTGTGACTGAGTAAGTCCTTCACAGACCTGGAGGAGAGGGGTCCGTGCGGGGTCCTGAAGCAGGGGACGCCCCGGGGCCTTCGTTTCCTGAAAGCCTGCTCGATGAGCTTGCCCTCCGAGGACGGGTCTATCCTCCAGAACGAACCTTTGCCCGGCTCCTCCTGCGACCGCGCCACTTTGATGAAATAACGGTTCAAAGACAGATTGTGACGGATCGAGTTCTGCAACAGAGAAAAGACACGAGTGGTGAGGAAACGGTTTGTTGTTAAAGGTCGGTTTTGTGATTGTTTCGGTCAGTCAGAGTGCTGCTCTGACAGGTGAACACGAGGCTCAAACTCACCTGCCAGCCCTTGTCTGCAGTCCTGTAGTAAGGGTAGTTCTTTGTGATGTGATTGTAGATTCCGTTTAGTGTGAGCTGCTTGTCCGGAGCCAGCGTTATGGCCTGGACTATCAGCTGTGCATAGGAGTACGGAGGTTTGGAGTCATCCTGCGGAGCAGAGGACAACATTTCGTTTTGTGTATGCATAAGAATTCCTGATTCCTAACTTGCAGTGCTGGAAAACCAAACATATTTGTCTTGTGTTGCAGTAAGGTAATATCAAGCTCTGCTATTCAATAACATGAAAGAGCGTTTTTGTACCGAGATATAAAATGTTATGTTTCATTCAAAAACAAACCTCAGGCAACTTTTTAAATTGGAAAAACATCTGACAAATGTCACCTGACCAAAACACAGCACATGCTAATTAAATGGACAGTATATGTTGACAGCGTGTGCTCATTTTCTTCACTCCTGTACGTTGGTGTCAGAATATTTTGTTTAAAGTGAGAACTGCACGGCTTCCAGAAAATAACCATGTGTTAAACAATTACTGTGGTGTGATCAGCCCTGGAGGAAGACAAGTTAAACAGCAGAGCCAGAGTGCGGTTTCTTTTTCAACAGGTCCATCCTGCTCTGTGGGAGTGTGGTGGACTGGGGGATCAGGTGAGTGGACTTTGGTGCTGGTCTCACCTTGGGACTGTCCCCTCCAGAGGCCTCTTTGTCATTCTCAGGCTGGGAGTTGTCGTTTATAAGCTGCAGCTCTGCAGAGCTGACCATGCGACCGCCCATCCTGTAGCCTGAGGAGCCTGCGCCCCGCGGGCTGGAGGGGCACGAGTTAGCAGCACTGCAGGGGAAAGGACAAACACGGTCAGCTGCAGAGACACGTCACTGTAAATATCATCGACACTCTATCAACCAACAACAGGTCTGGATTAAGCGCTTAAACCTAAACCATAATGAGCCTGGTGTTTCCCAGAAGGGGCACGGCGACACTCCCCGGCTCGGCTCCTCCGCAGTCTGTGCTGCAGTGGCCGACATCTATGCAAATCGCCCTGCCTCCCAGATCGTCTGCAAACACTGCAGTCACTCCAGGAGCCACAATCAGGCCTACAGCAACAACGCATTCAAACTTTAATCAAGAGCGATTATCCAGTAAATAGGTTGAAGGAGCAGGGGGACGAAGAGACTTAATGTAAAGCACGATTTCCATATTTAATATCTGTTTTGGTTCTCAGGGGACTCTGGAGATGCTGGCAAAGCAAACAAACACCGAGAGGCAACAGCTCAGGATTCTCACATGTACAACACCTGCTGCCTCTTTCATTACTCTGAGTGTGTGTGTGTGTTTGTGAACTGTAAACACACACATTTTATCATTTAACCTACAAAAAGGAGACGCACAGGAACAGAAGAAACACGGTTGGTTTTTAGCCATCTGGCTGAGATCAGGGTTTGAGAGGATCTAAGAGTCTGAGATGAAGCCTCCTCCTCCTCTGAGCCCTGCAGTCAGTGACCTAAGCCTAAGCTGATCACCGACCACGAGCCATGTTGAGGTCAGTTAACACCTCAAGGTCATTTGGAGTAAGTGTGGGAGTGACTTCTCTTACCAGTGTGCACTGAACTGGGACAGGAAAACTGTGGGTTTATGACACTGATGGAGAGAAGTGCTGAACATGGAGCGGGCTAAACTGAGAAGCTGAAGCAAGACATTAAGTTTTTATGTTCATTTCCCCTGTGAAAGGTCAAGTTAAATGTTCCTGATTCATAAAATACAACATTATCAAGCTTTAAACTGAACTTACATCCATCAATGTCACTCAGACTTTTTAAAAATCTGTTTTAATTACAGTTTAAATCAGGATTAAACCGACAACTGCAACAAATAGTTACTGAACTTAAAGTTTAATTTGTTAAAAGTTATGGATTAATCTTCAAAACCAGAGCGGTTAATGAAGTTTCCATGAATTTGATAAGAACAGCAGCAGCCAGTGAATTGTGGTTGTGCTATGACGAGTTGACTCCTGCCTGCTGTAGGTCAGTGAATGCATCATTTCCAGCAGCGAGTACCTGATGGTGCCAGTAGGCGATGGCAGGGGGCTCATTAGGTGAGCGATGTTGTCTGGAATGTTGATGGTCAGGGGGGAGATCTGGGGCTGAACTGGTTTCACTGGGGACTCTGGAGCTTCACGCTTCGCCTTCTTCCCACTGGACAGGGCTGTGAACGTGATCTTGATGTTTGTGCTGGGGAACCTGAAAGTGCACCTGCGAAAGGAAACAGACACAGGATTTTAATAAAACCCTGAAGCTTTTTTTTTTCTTTTTGAACTAGTGCTGATGAAAACAGCTTTTCAAAGGCAAATCAAATCAGCGAGGACTCGATAACACCACACGACGCTCGGCTGTTTGCCGTTTCTCTGCCTGACTTTAATTAGCTGATAGAGACAATGTGTAAGTTAATTAAATTTGAATACTAATGCAATGGCTTGATGACGCATTACTCCACTGCAGAGGACTGGAGTTTAGACCAGAGCTGCCTCTGATGTGTGCTTGTTTTCAGAGGGAGTGGCTGCCTCAGAGGAGGACAGGCCTAAATTAGACAGTGTTAAATATAAGACACGTCCCCTCAGCACCATGTCAGCAATAAAACACGCTTCAGGTGGAAACGTGTGATTCTTCTCTGGAGTTATTAGTGCTGACTGGTTTACCTGTCCTCAACATAAACGCACAATTAGCTATGAATGAAGAACAAATAGTAAACACTCCTCACTTCCAGCTTTTATGTTTAATATCTTGCAACTTTAAAGTTCAAGAAGGAAAACAAGCAAATTGAACAAGTGACCATGAGGCCTGGGAAACAGGCAGCCATTACACACACACACACACACACACAACACGACCCTTAAAAAACTATTAGGTGTTTAATTAACAAGAAAAACAATCAATAGTCGAACCATTATTTCACTCTGTTACATCCACTTTACTGAACTTTTTCCTGCCACCGTGACTTTCAGCACTCTGCAGTAAATAGGGTGAGGACTTGCTCCATTTTCCTCTAAATGCTGCGTTGAATTATGGCCCATTGAGGCTTCCTTCTGCAGAACTTCAGTGTCTCTGCCTCCAGGATACATCTACTGTACGTCCTGCACGTGGCCCTCGGTAAACTAGAATATCATCTGACACAAAGCAGAGACACGGAGCCACCTGAGCGGTGAGCTCACGCTGTTTGGATTCGACGCCGAAGATGAAAGCACCATGGGTAAAGGCGATGGAGTCAGTCACTCATGATCACACCTGGTGAATTAAAGGGGCACGCCACCAGTTCTGCCGATGCCTACTCAGCCTATGAAAACAGCTGAATAAAAACGTTACAGTCATTAGTTACCGCAGCTTGGGCCTGAAACTTCAGGTGTTTTCACACCTGAAAAGTTTGAACCGAGGTCTGAAGCGACACCTCTGTCACTCTGCCTACGTCTGATCTGGTTAGTTTTGGTTTCACAGCTTCGTAAGTGAACTGAAGATCTTTTCTTGGTGCATCTGCGCCCTGTCTTCATCACCTACATGTGCTACATGGCACTTTACTTTTCATTGATTGGTTTACACAGCGTGCTGTCAACTCATCCTCTTGCGAAATAACTTACACGCTTCTCTTTTTATGTGTGGGGTTTTTTCTGTTTTGTCCTGCAGCTTTTCTTCTTCTTCTGTTTAATGGATGATGAGCCTGCCTCAACTTCCTGTATTTGATCAATTACAATTAAATTTATTTGTTGAATGTTCTCATTCATACAGGTGGGATCACCTGTATAATTAAATGCATCAGGTCTGAACCACTGATGTTTTATTGTTGGATTCTTAGAGACATAAAAAATGTATAATTGAAAAACCAATAAAACAGACTCTGTTTCTATTGGCAACGTCCTGAGCAAGTTTAAGGGTGAAATTCTTGTGATTAAAATATTTTGGATTTGATAAAAACAGGCTCGTCTTTGGTTTACTGTTGCAGTTTACGTAAAGAAAACCTCCAACCATCAGATGTCAGTGAATAGAGGGGACTCTTTTAAAATCAGTGTTAGGATCAGGCTGCCTGACACCCCGGAGACGGAGCAGCCACACATTGGTTTTCGTTTAGTTAAAGGGTGCCAGGCACAGCAGTTTTGGTTGCCAGGCCCTCACAGAGCTGGCATCTGCTGAGAGAACTGTATCCACGACACTTACATCTCAAATTAGCTTTGCCGCTCACAGGAGGAGACTGAAACACTTCCTGGAGCCAGGCTGGTGAGGGGAGACACTTTCATTATGCATGTGCCCTCCAAACACCCTTTCAGGAAGGGCAGAGAAGTTTATAGAGGATCCTTAAATAACATCACAGCGTTCCTCAATATCCACTGACTGTGTATAACTGACAGAGTGAGGACAATGAAATCTAAATATACCAATAAATAATAAAATATCAAACACAGTGCTGCTCCTTTATGTTCTTTCCTGCTGTCAGCACCGCTGTATGTTCAAATATAAACACTCAGCCTGTTAAACATTACAACAACTCTGATATGGGAACAATAAGCTTTAGAGATTTGAGAGTGCATTGCATGGACAGCATATGTTGATGTTGGCTGAGGATTCCTTTAGCTTCAGGGTGCGGGTGTGTGGGTTTAGACCGAGGCCTAATTAATCCCCAAATATTCCCTGAAAACCATTACAAGACATTTTCAGCCCAAGTCCCAAATCTACCACAATGCAACTGGTTCTCAGCTAAAGATTATTTATTATCAATTAATCAATTAATTACTTCCTTTGTCTCTTTATTAGACAGACATATGGCATCGTTTGACCTTGTCAGTGGTTCTGCTTATATATTATTACAGTTATAATCGTCCACAACTTTGTAAACACGTGTAAACATTTGCTGGTTTTCTTAGACGTCTGTTAGCACAGTGAGTGTTGTGTTGTTTCTGACTGTTTAAACAAAACCGGTTACTTGAAGACGTTGCTTTGGGCTCTAGGAATGAACACAACACTGAGCTGCAGCTCTACAAATTACAATAAAACAACACGGAAACGCATCAAATATTCGAATTTGAGAAACAAGAAGCAACAAAAATTAACTGAAGATCTTAGATAGGGAATATTGTTTCAGGTCGGATATCAGAACGACACTTTTCATAATAACAATAATAGAAAATGAATAATTTGTGTTAACTGAAGCTGATTTTGATGAACAGAGGAGATGAATCAGCAACTCTTTTGATAATAAAGTAGCTGTTGATGATACATCTGTGTTATACGACTGTTTGGTGGGAGAGTTTCCCATTTATGTGAGGAAATATCTCATCAAAATGCCTGACAATCTGAAACTGAACAACCACTCAGTGCTTTGCAAACTTTCCCCTCAGTTTTCACTGAGTACTGTTTCTGTCTGCCCTGCTCTACCATCACCCGAACATCTCCACACTACAGCAACACTTTTAAATCCTAATAGTCACTTCTTAATTGTCCGCCCGAGGCTCGCTGCTTGTGTTTATGTTGTCGAACACCTCCCTTCATGCATGCTCTCACAGAAACCTCTTTATCAACCCTCGTTGTCTCTTGTATGAATAATGAGGCCTAAACTCCAAAACACAAACGCACAGTTGCTACGCTGCTAAGCTGCTGGAACAGCAACAAACAAAGCTTGTTCAACTGAAAACTTTCACTTGATTTTCTCCCCCACCCACACTGCAAAGAAAAGAGGGGTGGGGGGGTGTAAACAAAAGAAAGACAGCAAGACAGGAAGAGCACCAACTTGGGAGAGAATTTGTGGGTGTGGGAGAGAGAACAGGGAAGGAGGGAGGGAGGGAGGGAGGGGAAGGGAGAGATGTTTCTTTCTCTTCGGTCTGTTTACATCACCAAAGAGGAATCCCTGGAATACAACCGACCTGTCCCCTGGGCCACAGCTCTGCGAGTTCTCTCATGCTGTCAATCTGCTTCTTTAGCTGTGCCCGTCTCATCACGCACGCCGAGGGTCGTTTACAGCATCTCCTTTAGCTCAGGGATTACAGTAAAGCATGTGAGCCCACGCTCTTAAACATGGCAGCGCGTGTAACGAAGGCCGCTGCTGATTAAAAGCTCTTTATCGGCAGTCGGCCTGATCAATAGGAGAACCTGAAACCACTGTTGCTCCTTCCTTGTTCCTGGTGGGGCCTATATAATAAAAAGCACTGATGTATGCAGACACTGATTCAACTTTCAACCTCAGTGAGAAGAAAAAAAAACATGCAGCTGCACAGTTTATATTTATGTGCAAAAAGCCAATTTGGAAATTGCATCAAGTCGAAACAAGCCCTTTCTTTGTGCAGTACAAAAGTTTAAAAGTGGTTTCACATTCAGGGGTTGCACAATAGCTGAGAGCAGGGTGGGAAGTATGGCCAGTGTTGGCAGGGACTGGTTGGTCTGACCACATTACAGGCCACTTTAGTGAATAAACTGGAACCACTTTTTGTGCCAAAATCCCAAATAAACCTGTCTGAGCAAAATGTAAACAAGTCAGTTTGGTTTATTTCTTTTTTGTCACATACAATCCTCCCACTCTGGTTCGTAGTTTCAATTCTCTTTTTAGACTGTTTTTGCCCTCCTCTCTTACATGGTTGAAATTACAAGAATTTGGTAATCTAATGTTCTCTTTTTACGTGTAAAGTCACTCATTTATTTAGTAAAATGTCAGAGCTTTTACACAATTTCACAAAGCCTACTGCAATGTCTTCAAACTGCTTGTTTTTCTGGATAAAAAGATGTTTAAAAAGCGGCACTGGTCATTTTAGGAGTGCAACAAACAGTTATTTTCCTTGCTGTTTAAACTGCTGATTATTAAGGTTCTTCGGTGTTTCCTGGAGTTCATGGTGGAGTCTTGAAATTGCTTGTTTTGCCACACGGACCAAAAGAATCCAAAGACTTTCAGTTTACAAAGTTACATTATCACACTGTTGAAGTTGAAGAACTATATACCTGGAAGAACCCATCTTCTTATTGCTCCACCACTTATTTTTATCTGTAACTTTATCTGTATCAGTCACTCAAACCTGGCCTACATCCAAATACATACTGGAAAACAAATGCCAACGTTTACAGCCGATTAGTGAAGTGAACTACGCACTGATCAGATCAGATAGATCTGTGTGATAAATGTTTGTTTAGAAAGCAGAAAATTTCACAATAGCACATTATCAACAAGCCTACAAGTTTAACAGTTTAACGGTGCAGGCTGCAACCTGCACAACGTGGCCCAGGAAGTTCTTTCTAAACAGCGCAACCAAACTCCCTCGTAAATAAGTTAAATTTAACTTTAAAACGAACCACCAAGCTAAAACTCTTGTTTAATGTTTAATGTCGGGAAATAATTGATGAAATACACTGGCTAGCATGACTTCGGCTGATTTGAATAGAGGCCAAAGTTCCCGCAGGCTCTACTGTTGTGAGCAGGCAGGGCGGGGACGGGCTGGTTTGTTTACGTTTAGGGGTCGAGAGGAGCTCCATTCACAACTACAGGAATGCTACAGCTAACTCATAGCTAACATGTTTTCATGGCCACAGGGGTGAATGTTTACAGTAACACCACATAAACATATCTGACTTAAGAGTTTCCACGTGATTAGAAGAGAAAAAAATCAATATCAACAACAGTGTCGCCATAGTTGTGAGCTAGCTTAGTTATTTGGGCTAACTAGCTCCAATACAGACACTGTGGAATGCGGCTAAAGCTAAGTTAACCACAGGGGGGGATGTGGAATGAAGGCAGGCGGCTAATTAACACTGTTGCTAACAAGAATGTCAACAAAGAAAATGGCTTTGGGAACAGGATGCGGAGTTCTTGCTAACATGCTAAAACACGTGGTCCTCTCGACCCTGCTAGCCAACACAAACTCAATGTTGTTAAGTGTTAACTTTTAGCTGCCTGGCTGCTAGCGCCGCATCCACATGTTCACCGAAGGGGGGAAACTTACATTCGTGGTAGCTGCAGAGGAGGGGCGCCCCGTCTGAGGAACACTCCGTCTACAAACACCCCGTTTTTACCGAGACACCTCAGGTAGAAATCGCCGCTGCCGGTGCCGTCGTCGCTGGCGGTGAATATCTCCAGATGCCGCCGCGAGATGAAGCTGGAGTGGCCCATGCTCACGTCCACGGAGCCCTGAGACGAGTTCCGGCCGATGGTCACCGAGCGCTTTTTCATCATGTATTCGAATTCACGGCCCTCGAGCCGGGCAACCGGCCCAGACGATCCGCTCACCACAGCCATGCTCGGGTTTAAGTCTCTAAACGCCGAATACTGGGGTAAATAAAATACAGCTGTACGGACGCCCGACTGCGGCCCTTCAGAGGCGTGTAAATGGAGCAAATCTACAAGAGGGGCATCAAATTCAAAACAGAAATTTAGAGGGGAACATGCGAGGCCAGGGACAGCGGCTCCGACCCACCGCCGAGAGAAAGGGTAGCAGAGAGATCCAACCGAACAGAGCAGGGGGCGGATATGTCTCTACTGACAGCGCCGTCAGCCAATGAGGTCGCAGGAAGCGAATACAGCTACGTCACGGCGACCAATCACGCGTCAGAATTAATCCGAGGACAGATTCAAGGTCGGTTGCTGTGTAGCAGTACGCGCATATGCTGCTCGGAGAGACCGAAGAAGCGGCGCGGATTACTCTCAACCGCACAGGAAAGGGAGTGGATCAACCATCTTACACGTGCATTCACTCACAATAATCACTCCAGCGAGAGATTATCGATAATCTATAATCTTGCATCGGAATTATCGACTAATCGAGTCTCCAAATCAAGAATCGACCGCGCGTATTGAGGCGGTTTTCAGGATCCGGCTCCTCTCAGTCTCCACGTCGCAGCAGCGCAGAGCCACAGGGCACGGTGGTCCCCCCGGTCCACTACACAATCCACGCCGGGCTTTGCCCGTCGCCCCCTTTGCAGCATCTCGTTAGTTTGTAATGATGAGGTTAGCGGTCTCTTAAATGATCGCAGGTCTTTTAATCAGTGCAAACACTTGTTGTCGCCCTGACAGACAGACAGACAGACAGACAGACAGCTGCTTCACGTTCAGCCTGCAGGTCTGTGTGTCTGCGGGCCGTGTTGTCATCCTCAGGGTGAGTGACCCCGCCATCTGTAGGCCACTTGTTTGTAAACACTATTTGTGGAAGGAGGGGGGGTGCGTGAGCGCGCGTGCAACCATTCAAGGCCTCAATCAGTCAGGTGCGAACACCTCTGACAAGGTGTGAGGTGATGATCGGGTGTTAACGGCGTGTTTTAACCGCAGCCTGCAGCTAAAGAGAGAGAGAGTCAAATATTACATCGTTTTGTTCCTCCTGTATTCAGTATATCTGCTCCTGTTTGTGGAGATAATCATAATAAAGTTGGCTCTGAGGTTATAAAATCTTTATAAAGCTGAAATAAGCAGCTGTTATTCTACGAGTCCACAGAAAGTTAACAAGCAACAATTTCAATATATCAAGCAAACACTGTAAAAAATGTTACACATGATTATTTTTAGTTCCTGCTGCTTGAACAAATCAGTGTGAGGAGGAAACTGTGGTGGCTGTTGTTCTTACATTCTCACATTTCATATAAGAACCAGTCAAATCAGCAGAGGAATCAAACATTTAAATGAAAACTCTCCTGTCTCTGATTCACCGTGTGAAGCAGGATGTTAGAGTTTTATATGATTTTTTTCCACCTTCCTGTCGGGGGTGAGAGTTGAAGGTTTCCTCTGTGAGAACCACCTGAATTGCAGCCACTGGAGGGAGACATGCACCTTCACAATCCTGCAAAGATGACATCATGAACTCCACGGCCATTTTAAGCTCTTAGGGGCCGGGGTGGCGCTCACACAGACGGAGCATCAGACAGATTTACATGCAGACATTATTAATAACTGCATTTGTAGAGAGCAGTTATATGAACACGAGCCTGATCTCTATCTAACAGCAGTCAGACACATTAGATTGATTGTTTTAAGCAACTAAATTGACAGTAGTTTTGATTCTGTGAGTCTCAGCTAATAGAAAACATCAAGATGATTTAATAAAGCCTCTTTAAAATCCACATTGTAAACATTAAATACTCTGAATCTTATTCTTTCTGTGTGTTTGCCCTAACACCTGCAGGAAGAGTATTATCTTTATAATGCTCTCTCATGGGAGGTGCTATCGTGCATTGATGAGCACAGTTGTGATTAAGATGATAATGACATGAACCATCAAGACAATTTGGAAATATCAGTCCAGCAGAGAGGGTGGGGTCCCAGGGGGGAGGAGGGTCTGAGCAGTAGGGTTTCCATCTCTCTGCAAAGAGAGAGAGAGAGAGAGAGAGAGAGGCCCATTACGCCTCTCCCCCATTTCCTCTCTCAGGGGCAGGAAGCAAATGGACACATTAATAACACTCTCCATGTCTGAGGGAGCTAATGGTGCCTTGAGTGCTGATTAAGGTTGGGAAGAATTGGGCGTGGAGGAGGAGTATTAGTTTCACTCTCTCCTCTGGCAGCTGTGGTGAACAAACTGAAGCTCACATCCAGGATGTTTCTGAGGGAAAAACTGCTAATTGGCAAAAAAAAAAAAAACAACAACCCTTGGGTTCATGTAATTAGGTGCTGGAAATTCATCGCTTCGTGAGGGGACATGTTTTCTGCTTTCCTCATACTTGGTTGATGTTTATTCTCTCTGCGCTGGGTGGGTCTTACTGAAACAACCCCGGGCTAAAACACACACTGCCTGTTTGGTTAGTTTTTAATGAAGAGCAGCCTCACAGAGAACACAACAACAGTCATTTTAAAGCATGTTTAGTCACTAATTTCACATGTTTATCCATCTTATACAAACACGCAGAGACATGTTGACACATAAATATCAACTCACAACATCCACAGACGATAATGACATAAATAAGGCATACAGCATCTTCATGGTGCAGTTTTTAAAAGCTTCCTCCTCCTATTCAAAGTGCTGACAACGACATTTTCCGCTCCGACAAAGTCCAGGAAATCACTGCTGTCCATACACAACATGGCAGGTTGTTTTTACCCTCAAGTCAAAGGGTGGAATAGAGTTTTTATCTTCCAGTATTATTCAAATGTATTCCAGGTTGTGCCTGGATTTGAATTTATCACATATCCTTCACTGAGGCGAAACCTCAAGGGGTTCAGAGGCAGAGGATCACAGTCCCACCTGCCTGAGTCCAGCTTCATACTGCGATCACAGTATGTCTGGTTTGTGCAGGCTGAGCTCCTCCTCAGACACAGTGAGGTTCCCCAGGTACCAGAATATCCAGAAGACCAGGCTGAGGAAGATCAGCAGAGGTCCGGACAGCACGAAAAAGTCCCAGAAGCTCAAAGGCGCAAAGATCCCCACGAAGAAGAGGACGAGGCCGACGACGTCCAGGATCACGGCCAGCGACACGAAGAGGATGGTGAACCTCCCCTGCTCCATGGCCAGGCCGGGTGAAGGCGGACAGGTGGATGTCGTCTGAAGGTCTGACGGGAGTGAGAGCGAGTCTCTCCACAAAGGTGCTTTCCTGTCTTCTGGATCATTGTCTTTTCACAGGCAGCACACCTTACATTTCTCTCATAGCACAAGACTTAGTGGCAGGACTGGTATCCAACCACTACAACGGGTTGAGCTGCTCATTAACAGCAGCTCACAACCTCACAGTCCTTCATTCCTCTGCAGGGCCAACTTGTTTTGCACCTTTCATGTCACTAATATGACACATCAGCCCATTGTGTGTAACCTGCCTGACAGTTGAACACATATTTCATTATCAGGTGCTGTTGAGCTGCTGTGTACACACTGATAAACCTGCTATAATCAGCTGTGCCCCTACAGATCTTTTTGTCCAGCTAATGAAACCTAACTGATGCAGGAGCTGTTTCATCTTCTCCTCTTGACTTCACTCCTGCTGAGTTCAGACATTTACCCCAGGAAGAATATTTACCCTTTATATTTAGCTTGGGAGCAGCTCCACAGGGTGGATACACTGTATTCAAGCCTTCCCTAAATATTTAATAATCCACAGTCCATGCATCACTGCAATAATGACGCCTTTTGTGAAGTGACTGAAAGAGGAAATGCACGTAATGGAAACTTCTGTGTGTGTGTGTGTGTGTGTGTGTGTGCACCTTGTTTGACCTGTCAAGCTGCCACCATTTGTCTCTGCTCTGCGGCTTTGACTCACTGTCCTGCCTCCAGGTGTACACAGCACAGGTGAACTGTGTTTTATTTACTGTAACACTGTCATGAGTTTGACAGTGAGCTATGCTGTCGGTGGTGCTAACTCTCCGTTAGCAGAGACAGAGCGGACAGTGTGCCATCAGGGTGATTCAAATCTGAGGATCAAACTCTGCAGCTACTGTTCCATAAAGATGTGGTAAATATAGATATATATATATTAGATACATAGCAGACATGAGGTTTCCAGGACACACACGATCCTCTGTTCAGGTTTGTTTAACCAACACCACACCGCAGACACAAACCAGTCTGACCAGTCACAGTTTGACAGCAAATCAAATAACAAACACAGCCTGACTTTACTGTGTCTGACAGCAGCTACAGCTGATGAGAAACATGTTGGACACACTTAATAAAGATGAAACAGTGGAGGAGTGTTCAGAAGGCAGGACGGCTCAGAGCCGGCGTCTCAGGAAATCAAGTGTTCTGTGTTAATGGAGTTTTTAGGAGGTTCAAGGATTTTTGATTTTGAGTTAATCTAACGTGGACCCTCCCCTGCATTAGTTAGCATTTAGAAATCAATTTAAGTAAATTAAACTGGATTTAAAGCAACAAAATGTAACTGTCCCACAGTGTATATTACCCACGAACCCCAGCTTCAGGATCCAGGAAGTGCTGTCGCTGTAACAAACAAACCAAACTCTGTGTCTACGTCTTGATATTTCTGTCAGTTTCATGGCTGGATATCAGAGACGAACGCTTCCAAGTCTTTTTAACTGATCTGCAGTTTAAGCTGCGGACTGTCACTCGGTCAGAGGGAGATCGAACCTGAGAAACTAAAGTAACACAGAGAAACAACAGGTGTTCTCCCTGTTGCACGTCAGTGAACCATCCACATGATTCAGACGGTGAGATTTAAAGCTACATAATGTTGCTTTAATTTAGAAAAATGCACACAATGTAAAATGAAATAAAGACCCTGAAACTCTGTAAAAAAAAAGAGGTTACCAAGTCCTTCCCTGGGAATTATTAGGAAATTACAGTTTGAAATGTTTAGAGACCTTCGTCTCAGTGTTTTTAGCAGAAAAAGAAACTGAACTTGCTCCAATGAAACTCATAAAGTCACAGATTGAAATAAGATGCTTTGTATTATCATCCTTCATCAGACACATGAAGAAGAAAGTGTTTTTACATGAAGGTCAGAGCTCCAGCTTCTCCTCTTTGTCAGTATCCACTATGTCCTTCACAGTGGGGGAGTCCAGAGAGTCATCGTACCCCTCATTGTGGTAGGCAGTGGATTTGCCCCATGTCACCCTGCTGGCTTTGGGCGCAGGTGAGTCCACCTGGCTGCCGTCCTCATCCTCCACGCACTTCAACCGGTCTTCCCCCTTCAGTTTCTGGCTCAGCCTCTCGGACAGTTTCCTCGCCAGACGCACGACCACGCTGCTCCTCTTCCTGGAGCCGTCGTCCTCGGACACCGGGACGTTCCCCACGTACCACATGAGCCAGCAGCCCAGGCTGAAGAAGACGATCAGGGAGCCGGTGTAGATGAAGAAGTCGCCATAAAAGCGGCCGTCGAGGCGCAGGTTGGCGAATATCCCGATGAAGAGCAGAATCAAACCGACGACGTCAAAAACGAGGGCGAGCAGGAATAAAGGCACGCAGGTTCCCACACACCTCAGCGGGTTCATCGTGGAGACATCACCGCCTGTCTGAGCGTGTGTAACGGGAGGATGCTTCATCCTGTGTACCTGAGCTGAGGCAGCGCACCTGTGGAGAACCGCCCCACCTCACAGCGAAGGTAAACAAGGCATTCCCCTCTGTACACTTAAACACACACACACACACACACACACACACACGCTCCGACCACTGTTTGCTCTCCGTGCTGTCATTCATCACAAACTTCACCGAAGATCTCCGCATCAGAGTCCGGCTCCATGATGCAAATGATGCAGGGTTTTTCATTTGGTAGTCAAACACATTTTCACCCAGACGAGTTCTGCATGACTCAGCTTTTCCCCTCAGTATGCACGATCTTTGCTTATATGTAAACAGAAAACTATCATATGAACTATTTTCCCACTCTGTTTCAACCACATACTGCAGCTTCGCCTCTTTTTTTACACTGAAGACATTTTTCCTGCTGATTCTTCCTCTTCTCTCATGTAGAAATGAGACGTTTAGACTGAGACTGTGTAAAATGTTTGTTGATTGTATGTGTTGAGGAGGACTAATGTATTGTTTTGACTTAAATTCATTTTATTAAAATGACAAAGCTGCTGCAGAACTCCTCAGCTGTGTGTTGTGTTTATTCAACAGCCCAAAGTTTAAGATCTTAGGAAGCTGGAACCAGAAGTTTTGTCATTTTTACTTAATAAAAAAACACCTGAGAGATGAACTGATTGAAGATGAATTGTCTCATGTTTCCTATGCAGACGTACACACAGTGTGTTTTTAGGGTCATCAGGTCAAACCTGGACAGAACAGAAATGTCATGTGGATTCATCTGGAATCTCAGATGGCTGTAAATGATCTATGACAGTAAACAATAATCACAGTAACAGGCTGTTAACTTTATATTGATATTATAAAACAGAAGCATTTATTGTAAAAAGAAAGTGTATGTAGAAAAACTCTGGCTTTTGATATGTTGGATTATCTGTGCTGATATTACACCCATACCTCTCTTTTTCTTTGTGGTGTGACTTATATGGCAGAAGTTTACATCTATTGATTAAAAAAGCAATAACTCATTTCTTTGGTCAGCAGGAATAAGTGGAAACAGAAACAGTGACATATTATCACTTTAAGTTAATAACAGTCGCCTACATAAAGAATATATGATGCAACAGACGCAGTAATTTGAAGTTATCTGGCTTTTTAGTTGCTAGATTTTCACCAGCGAGTGTGTAACGCAGCAGGTAACGTGCAGTTGGTTTTTACAGTTTTTGAAAAGTGCTGCTCGCTGCGACCAAATATGAAAACAACAAAGCTGAAAGAGGCTAAAATGCTGCAGAGAGCGGAGAGGAACTGCAGAGTCAGGCGATAATTCCCTGTAGGTTCATCACTTCCAGCTTTTCCTTCCTCATACAGGTGGTGAGCCATTGTTACGATAAAAATATTGATTATATGTTGATTATAGCTGCTTTAAATACAATCCAGTCTGACAGGGTAAAGTCTGATTTTATAACAATGTATTTTCAACAATAAATATTTAATGTCCATTACGACAGAAGCCGAGTCTGAGGGGGTTACTACAATCTGCAGCCTCATTTAAATCCCATGAAAATCTACTTTCAGGTCACAGCAGTCAAATTCTCTTTTACATAGATTTGAGCATTCAGATTCAAAGTGATTCTGTCCCACGTCAAGGACTTCAGTGGATGCAACTCGACACAGTAAACTGGGAACTGACGATTATAAGCTCTCACAGCCTTTAATTATTCATGAATTGGCATATACTGTACCACACAGCATTAGGAAATCCCTCTTGTCCACTTTTCTCTCATAAATATTCATCAGGACAGTTTGTTCTCTAATATCCTCATCGCTAAATTGTGTGTGAATAATTGCGTTTTACACAGCACATTGTTGTCCTTCGCGCTCTCACCTTCTTTTCCGACAGCTGTGGTTATTAATGCAAATGTTGTCATGCACGCTTGAGACTGAGATAAGAGCTTAGTTTTGTCAGTCCTTGTAAATCAGAGCAGTAAATATAAATGTCATAATTTGTTTCCACAGAGGCTTCCATGCTGGAAAAGGTACATTTCAAGTGTTTCATTCAGAATTTCTTCCAGACAGGAAGTGTTTTTTTTTTTTTTTTTTTTTTTTTTTTTTTGCGACGTCCAGTGTCATCACAGGTTGAACACAGGAGGCCTGTAGTAGCTGAGGGGTCTCTTCATGGTCGACTGCTTCCTGTTCTCCTTAGTGATGGGGATCAGGACCACGCCCACCACGAAAACCATCAGCCCGATGGACAGCAGTGCCGGTCCCAGGATGTTGGTGACCTTCCTGCAGTGGCCGGCGAAGTACAGGCCGCTGATGATGATGCCGCACGCCAGGAAGCTGCCCCCGGTGGACATGAGGTGGATGGGGAACCAGAAGACTTCACATTTGCTGCGGGAGGCCTTGGTGGTCCAGAGGGACTCGCTGTGAGAGAGGCTGAACACGGTGCTTTCCGTGCGGCTCGGGGGCGTCAGCTGGTCCCTGGACTGGGAGAGGGTGCACTCTCCCAGGGGGATGTTCTCTGGGCTGCCTGGCATGGCCTCCTGGGTGAATCTGTAGCAGCAGCGCAGAATAAGAATCACTCTGAGGACGTCACACTTCTCTGACACATCTGTAAATAAAGTCAAATTCTAACTTTCTCCAAATAACGAGATATTAATCAAGACCAAACAGCCCTACACACGTCTGTCTAGTTTCTAAAAGAAGAATAAAAGGAAACAGGCAGAAGCCTGATGATTTATTTGTCATATCTGCATTAAAATGAAATGGATTCCTCCCTTCATGCCCCATCCCTCCACAATGTTTGGCACAAATCAGGTTCAGTACTTTTTACATAATCCTGCCGATACATAAGCAAAAAACAAACAGACGCAGGTGAAAACATAAGCTCTTTTGCAGAGGTAAAACTAGAGGAAACTGTTATCAGGAAGCCTTTGTTGAGCAATTAGATTATACAGATGCTCAGAAAATGACAAAAATTATCATTTATCATTAAAAATGTTGACTTTTCCCAACTTAGAATTATGGAATAGCATTTTTTCTGCCTAATAATGTCATGGCTGCTTGTTTGAATCACCTAACTCGAACATAAACTGCTGCCATTTCCACTCGTTTGCCGATGGGAGGCAGTTCACACCAGGCAAACTGACGTAAACAAACAGACAAAGACCTACCTTTAAAATCTGGATCAGCTTCGTTTGTGTTTAAATCTCTGAACCATCAGAAAACGTCCAGAGAGAAAATGCCGCCCACCGTCCGACCAGAGAAACCAGTAAAAATGCAACTGCTACAGATTCCCAGTGAACAACCACCTACCCACCCTCCTCTGCTCTCTCCACCTCCTCAGGAGGATCCTGTGACCACCAGCCCCTTCTTACCATCATCTACCATCGCAGGCAGTCAGTCCTGGTGTTGCATCCAGGGCGAGGAGCTTGCCTGATGGTCCCCAGAGGATATCCATAGACCCCCTCCCTCAAACCAACTCAGGATGATGCCTCCATCAGGGCTGTAAAATGATCTTCAAACAGCTAAAGTTGCCCGTTTAGTTTTAAAATGTCTAAAATGTTCCAGGACTGGACAATGAGAGGAAAATATCTGCCTCAATTGTGTGGTACTCTTTCCACACAAAGAGGAGCAGGGCAGGGCAGCGGCTCGGAAATGGCTCTCTGTTATAGCCGGATTGATGTAGCAAGCAATCACCCATACAGAGACTTTCCAATACAGCCTGATATGTTGGCACAGTATTGATCCCAAAGTACCCCGCAGCAATTATCTGCAAGTTGTAGTTTTGTTCGCTGAACATGAGATCGATGAAATCTGTGTAGCATAATTAACCCTCAGAAAATACAGGAAGTCAAACAGGATTCTGGTCAAACTTAGGATTTATTTGTCGTCTCGTCATTCGGCCTCAGAGGAGCAGGGGGTGGAGGGGACGTTGCTGCAACGTGACACTCCTGCTTCCACTAAACAGCCCTGGTATTACATTTGTGTCTTTGTGCTCTTTTGGAAAGACACAAGTGTCAGTATGAGGCCCATTGATCTGAACACGATCTCGCTCTTTAACACGATTACACTCTCCAGAGCTCAGGAAAATGGCTCTTGAGCACTGCTCCTGAGTAAACACTAAACCTCCAGCCTGATGTCATTAGATTACTGCTGTCGTCTGTTTTGAATGCACCACTGTACCATCCTGTGGCCGAACACTGATATGATGAAACCAGTCAATACATGCAATGAGCCTCACAGTCCAGCAGAGGGCAGTACTGGTATGTAGCTCTGTGTTGGGGCAAACGAAAGAGTTCAGTTTAGCTGTATCATTAAGTTTTAGTGAAATATTTCATAGCAGGATTAGTTAATTAATCGGTTAATTTCCAGTTCACTCTGACGTTCCTTATGGATCAAAGTCTTTTATTTTGCAGCCACATGTGAGAAATTAATTATCCATTCCATGTAATGTGTTACAGTATCTTGCGATTATGATGTGCCTAATTCTCTTTAATGGTCCATTTAAGTGGGTTGTTGATCATATTCATCTGAGAGTATTTTACACTGCTGAGTAAACTTGTTAAAAGATGATGAGCAGCTGCAGACCCTTCATTTATCCACGTGTTTGATCAAGATCAGACATATTTGGTTTGCACTTCGAGTGTAAGATAATATAAAGCAATGTAAGTGTTTTAGTAACATGCAGGGTGTGATTTTGGACCGTAAGTGTGAGGTGTGGTTCGACTGATACTGATTGAAGTAGAACTGGAACAATCGGACAATAAACTGGACAGAAATTGTGAGGATTTGCTACTTTTCTGATAATAAATGGAATATTTTTTGGCTTCAGACTGTTAAACAACATAATGAAACAGTGACTGCCACTTTTCAACCAAAAGAAAACTCTAATGAATCCTAAACAAGAATCTGCAGATGATGGGAAAGTTATTGCACGGCTAATACTAATACTCAGTGTTGATATTTCATGCTGATTCTCTAAATGTGACCGACACAGACACAACAACTCTCCACTGAGACACAGAATAATGAAATTCATTTAACTGGCTGGCAGTTTGTAAAGCAGGGTGACTCACCTCATTTAATCAGTGGTCATCATCTATTATCACCCACTAAACACTCAGAAGAGTCTGAAACACATCAGGCCTCAGTGACAAGGGTTCAAAATGTTGCATGTTCCCAGACTTTCCGATCCTGTATCATATCACAGGTGGATTATGTGACTTGTCAGTGTTTCAAAGTTCAAAGTTGAGCCTGTATATTGGTAAACTCTTCCTACAGGTATCAGTCTAATCCTGTTTGATAATACAAACAGAGGGTTGCCAGGGATTAGAGCTAATAAGCCTCATCTTGAGTCAGCACGCTGAGTTTGTTGGTTTGCCAGGGGTTTTAGGACTGGATTCAAATGAACTGTGGACTTTGAGGTACAGCGCGCATCCTCCGGTTAAAGCCACCAGAACTAAGATGCTCTAACAACTCCAACCCTTGCGGTTTTTCAAGGCTATGGATTAAACAGGAATACTTTTTGGCCAAATGAAGCCTCGCACAGAGCCTCGTTAACTCCTGAGCAAATATCAATAAAAACCCTGCGCGGCGACTCGTCTGCTGATATTCACTCGTCTGAAGACAAGTCACATTCCAGGTAACACACGGCTGATTTATTAACACATGCAGCCCTGTTCTGTACAGATGACCTTGGAAAACTAATTAATCTGCTTTGCATATTTACAGCTTTTTGTTGAATAATCCCAGGGGGGGAGGGCAAGCAAACAACTGTAGCATAAAGGTTCTGTCACCCATGGAAACTGCAGAGAGATCTGTGATATTCACAAAGTGTCCCTTAAAGGAAAAACTCCAGCCACTGATACTTTCACTCTGCTCAGTATGCCTCCATCTGATTCCTGCTTTGTGCATGTAGTGGTTTCCTCTACCAGTTCACCAGGACGTCCCAAATTATGTCACACTTACACATGAAAACTAAAGGCCTCAGTCAAACCTGACACCAGCACAACATATTCCAGACAGCCTGGAACATCTCTCTGAGAACAATCATAAACAGCAGTGAAAATAAAGGAAAACCTTGTCTCATATCAGGCTGGTGATTGGATTATTACTGTTGTAGACAGCAACCACCGGGGACTAATGAGGAACTGCCACTAGTGTTTTAGCGTCTGTGTTCACAAGCAAAATTAGACTGAACTGTTTCAGTTTTGTCTCTCATCCAGGATTAATATAACTGACAGGGCTCTGTGTGGGAAGTTTGAGAATGAGTTTGTTTCTGCAGAGCCTCTGCACAAATATTATCCTGCTGTCTAACAGATAATAGATGAACTCCAAAGCATTAAATGTGAGGTGTGAGACAGGGAGACAATTTCATCATTTATCCCTTTGCTAATAGATTTAAATGAACATAGCTCAGTGTAAATGTGACTTAAAAAGAGAAGTGGGCAGCTGCGAAATGAAATAATGTGCCTATAGAAACAGAATGTGTTATCTAGGTCATTGATTTGTCAGAGTGAAAGATTTTTCTCCTCCAAATAAATCAAATGTGTGTTTTAGGTGGATTTTTTTCCATCTGCTGCCTATTTTCAGAGAGGAGAGTGAAGGCATGTTTTCACTCCATGCATTCCTCGCTTTGATGATCACAACATCCATATGCATTAATACATACATCTTCTATCCATCCTAGTCGATTCAGTGCATTGGAATGAAAATGAAGCAGATAGTGCAGGCTGTCTAAGGTAGCCATGGTCCCGCTGATGACGCCCCTGATGATCCTTGGGCTTTCGTGACGTCAATGGCCTTCGCTGTTCCTCCCCTGCTGTGGCATGTCAAAGATGGAGAAAGGCAGGCAGTGCTAATAGATGCTGTGGGAAAGGAGAAGATGTGGAGTGTGTATAAACAGATCAATAGCTCAGCCACATCTCATTTCTGACAGATTTGTTTTCCCAGTCCGATAATTGGGCAGAGAACAAAGTGTGCCACACTCCTGTTGATCTGATGGTTCACGGTCTCTGGGCTCTCCAGGCTACCTACTCCTCTGTTCCTTGTCTTTCCTCTTTCATTTGGTTCGTCTCCTCATCTTAGTACTATGGTTGTAATAATGACGGTCAGCCATCAAAGGATATTTTTAGTCAGATTCAATCACAAGCACGTGAAATAATTTGTCAAATTTAGGTTTATTTAGAAAACATGAGCAGGGTATCGCTTCATGCCCTGATATATCTGGATTCTGGATCCTCTATCACCACTTGCCGCCAAGAAGAGTAAATCTAAGCCAAAGGAGTGTCCACTTCACCGATGACTCTGGTTTTCACAACTCCAAACAAAGTGCATCCACATTTTCCTCTTCTTACCCACTTGACAGTGCAGTCTTTTGTAAAATCCTGGCTGAATGCGGCGAGACCTGAATCATAATGTGAACCATGAAAAAGAAGCTTCAAAAGACAGTTTTTGAATTCAGCCAAAAGAATGTGTTTGAGAAATAACAGACATTTCAAACAAACCAAAAAAGGGTAACAGCGGGGTATGTGACCCTGAGGTGTCAGCTCACTTCCACGACTGTCGCTGCACGAACACGATGCTTTTAGGTGAGAAATCAGCCAGAATTAACAGGACGCTGTCTTTGATGACAGAGCCTGTCTCTGCATATTACTGCAAGTCTCAGTGGGTGAACCACGCTGGCCGG
Source organism: Lates calcarifer (assembly GCF_001640805.2). Lineage (NCBI taxonomy): Eukaryota > Metazoa > Chordata > Actinopteri > Centropomidae > Lates > Lates calcarifer. The sequence continues at coordinate 1,555,254 of NC_066843.1, read as the reverse complement.
AAGAATACAGCTCAAAGGGCGATTTTCACACTCGAAATGAATAATTTGATGATTTTTCTAAAATGTTATCTAAGAATGAGTCATGTGTTTGTCCCATTTTGAAAGAGAGGCTCGTCAGCCTTTGGACAAAAACACAACAGAGAGAAACCTTTTTTCAAGACGTGTAGTTTAAGATGTTGAATGGGAACCAAACACACCTTTTTGTATTCTTTGTTTGATGTTGGCCGGATTGATTCCAACATATTTGGCCGTCTGTATAGCCAACGGAGCACTGGATGATACAACCATTTCTAAAAATAACAGCGACTACATTTCAATTCAGGCTTTCAAACTGAACTCCATACAACTTTCATCAAAGAGCATCAGAGATGTTTTATGTATAGAAGACGAGCACTTACATATTGGCACCAAAGCTGTAAAGTCTTGTTATGTACACTTACAGCTCCCGACAGAAATATATAAAAAGACTGTATGATGCACTTGAGGTGAATAACCTTTTAATAACGACTACATGAAAGAGTTTCTGTGGCCCTTCTGTTAATATATACAGTCTGAACACACAAGATGGTACAAGTATGGTAGAAAACTCGGCTGTTGCTCTGAAAGTGAGCGTGAAGCATGCATACTTCAAAGTATGCAAGAATCACACTTGATCTTCGTATTAGCAGCATTAAAGTGACACTTATATATAAAAGCTCTGTTTTGTAGTTTTGTCACTGACTGATGCGACACAACAGTGATCCAAACCAAAGCTAGAAAGCTTTTACATTTGATGTTTTGAAGATTTTCCCTCGCTAAAGTGTTCCACACAGTTTCAAATAAACAGATATTTTCTCAGGAGTTGGTGGAGCACAAAACCAGAGCAAAAAGAGTGAATACTGGACTTAAATACATCAGGCTGACACAGATATAACTCCAGATGGATGATAATGTTGCTATACTAAATAATTTATTATAACAGAAGTACAGAAACAGGTGGGAGGAGTCTGCTAAAGTCAGACTGTGTCTATGTTGTGCTGTAAAAACAAAAGGAGATAAAAATAAACCTCCACAAAGCAGAGTTGTGTGACTGCTGCTCTGGCTTATATGCATGAGACACACTGGGCCCAGGTGTGTCCCATGCCACTGATTAGTCTCCTAACTTGATCTGCAGCCCTGGAGACCGAAACCCACAGCAACAGCAGAGTGAACGGAGCAGAGGGGACGTCACAATAGTTTCCCATATCAACTTAAAACGTGACGTCCGCGTTGCGTTCGCCACCTGTTTGTTTACTGCTGCTCCCAAAATCAGTTATAGCAAGTTTAACTGAGGCTGTATCCTGTTTATTGTCTGTTATTATGTTCTGTGTTAAAACGTCTGTCTCCTCTCAAACAGGGCACTGGGGTAAAATAGCAGTCAGCAAATAAAGGTCGAAAAAAGCTAGGCCTCTTTCACCAGAGGGCTTTTTGTGTCTGTTGAGGTACAGTTGGGAATATTCTGTCGTGTTTTTTGAAGTTTAGAATGAGGCAGGTTGCAGTGATCAGGATCAGGAGCAGCTATGACCTGATGACGGACCAAGACAACAAAAGGAACAAGTGTCACATCAAGTCAAACGCCGTCAGGAGAAAAAAACAAAAACCAGAGGACCCTGATGTCACAGGTCTGGACGGGAATTGATCAGGAGATGACCTTAGTGAACTGGAGTGTAAAAGTACCACAGCAGCACAGACACAGAGAGGAATTCACTGACTGCCTCTTTAAAGTTTGATGAAGATTTCCCAGTGTTTATAGAGGGAACTGGATGCTGCCTGGCTTGTTGTGTTGTGTGTTGGAAATTAAAAAGGGAACGGCAGCAGACAGGTGAACCTGTGCTGCGAAGATCACATTTTCAAGATGTCATCTGAGATCACGTCAGGTTTTCAGAGTGTTAAAGCCCCTTTTCTTAACTGAGAGGTGTGACTCAAAAAGAAATGCAGCAGGTAATGACCGTCGCTCATCACTTGAAGTTCAGGTGTTTTACGCAGGATTTAGTGATTAGATGCACAGACAAACACAAACAGGGAGGAAAAAGAAAAACTCTCAGAAACTTTGAGGTGATTAACCACCGTTTGCTGCCTAAAAAACTTCCAGCGTGCCGTCTCCAGGTCTCTACTGATCCTCTTAGAAGCAATAAAACTCTAATGATGTCAGCCCTGAAACCTAGCGGAGAGCTTTTGGTCGAGGTTACAAACTGAGTGAAGCAATATACAGCAAGTTATGACTCTGCTTCACAAGAGAGACTTCCGACATCTAATTTCAGATATCAAGAGGGCCTGGCTTCCTGAACCATGGGAAATAAGAGCAATCTAGCCGGGGTCAAAGGGATAAAGGTGCTGTGGCCGGACGGCTATCCCTCCCCATATATATTTCCACAGCGACCTGGGCTGAGAAGCTGCACAGTGTTGGGTACAGTCTGTCAGGTCAAGGCTTTGACGTGTCTCACCTTTGATGGAGAAACCCTCCAGTAGATGTAATATCACAGTTCCTTTTGAAATGCTAATACCCCCTCAGAGCAGAAGGGATCGATCGATGACATTGATCCACCTGCCCATCAGCAGTAAGGAGAAGATCCTGCGGTCATATAGATAAGTATTTTACATCCCCCCTTTTCCCCATTGCAGACCTCCATATTTTGTGTGTGTGCTGAGCCGACCCACAGATGCTAATGTCTGACGACGCTTTGATGGCCAAGACCGTACAGATGTTCAGACCTAATCAAGATAAATGGGAGCCTTTTGTTGCATGCTGAAAAGTCAATATGGTGGTCCGACTGAGTTTACCTGGAGAAACTCCCTGTGGAGGCCTCGCAGACTTTAGATTACTCAGGAGGAAACAGTGAGGAGCAGACAACAAGCAGCAATTAGCAAGTTTCCCCCTGCTCTGCTCTTACATTCTGCAAGTTCAGCTAAAAGTTTCAGCGATTTTTACCAGAAATATCAGCTTCAGAAAAGATTTTTAAAGTCTTGACTGATGTAGAAAATGAGAGAGAGACCACACACGACAACAAATAATGTCAGATTTCACAGTCTGGACTCTCAAAACGCCAAATCTTGCGCAATCATACTTTAGAGTAAAGGAGTAAGGATTTCTGATTGTAAATATTGAACATCGATCATCTTCAGAGCAGATCAGGGAAGGTAAAATCTCTCTGAACACACCTCACACCACAGGAGAATCTTTACAACCATCAGATAATCGGGCCTTTGCTGAATTTTAGTGTATCCTGTTTAACGGAGTGACAGATCCAGCAAGTTCCAGAGTAAAGCTGAACTGTTGATCAGTTCAAAAGACTTAGAAGTCATTGAAAATGTAAAACAGCATTAATCTCTGATATCCAGCCAGGAAACTTTGAAGATAAAGAATTATAAACAGAGTTTGGTGCGTTTGTTACAGCGCCACACTCCTGTAGTTACAACTCGTGGCTGTAGAGGCCGCTGTTGCTCAGCAAAAGTTACGTAATGTTGCTTTAAATGAACACAACAGCTATTCAAACTGTAACCTCACACATGAAGGCTGTAAGCTTGGACTACATGTTCTTTAACTTAATATTTTTAAAGCAGTTAGTCTCCAAAATGAAGAGAGAAACGAGGATTCCTGCTTTTATTATTCACATGGGTGTGTTCATTTTTCTGGCTTTTCTGGGAAAACATTCATCTCTTGTGTCGGGGATCACATTATCCATGATTTTAAACCATGACGTAAAAATCGCCATTAGCTGGTGTGACCCTGAGCTGCGACCACAGGGACCCGGCTCTCACAAACGATCAGCGTGACGGGCAGTTTCGGCCTCTTGTGCCTCTGCGAGGTGATTTCATTAATCTGTGCCTCAGTGTGGAGATGGCACAGTGTTAGATGAAGTTAGACCGCCTGTTCAGCTCGCTCCATTTATGTGTCACTCTGAGCTACGTACGAATCGCCTGAATGCAGTTTTGCTGATTTGGTTGTTATCTTTGTTTTGCTTCTTATTCAGGGGAATATTTGGACAAAGCAAAGAGGAGTTCATGTTACAGAGGCAATGAGTCACTTTGTGCCACGTGATCATAACGACGAGCGCTGATGTCTCTGAATTTAACCCTCTCTCTTCTGGGAAGGTTATGAACCAGAAAAAAAAACATCACTATAAACTAATAATCCTCTATTTTTCACATCAGTTGAACATCAGTGTTTGATTCTAATAATATTTATCATGAAACACCAAAAATCTTTCTTCATTTCTTCTGGAAGTTTAAGTTTGTTCTGTATATTTTCATTCAAACAACTTTTCAATCTAATAATTGGTTAATCATTTTGTTCAACGTTCTGACTAGTTTGGTTATTTGCAACCTACATAACAAAAAGCAACATTTTAATATGAAAAACAATTTGTTGCAGATTTAAAAAATATCAATAACACGACAAATTAATGATGGAGAGGTCTGTATTTATAAATAAACTGCACCAGAAGTCAGTGCACTCTTCATTAGATTGAATATTTTTTTATATTCAGTATGTGTGCCTTCATTTTTGATGACAGATTAGATCCTGCTCATGGAGGATTCTGCTGTTCAGATGATTCTTTGCTTTGGGGGTTTGTTGCTCGGCTTTCCTCTTTAAAACACTCCAAAGGTTTTCTATTGGATTCCAGTCAGCGGACAGACATTGGCAGGTGCGTTTGGGATCATTGTCATGTTGCCTGGGAGTCATCTTTTCATTCAGTGTTTGTTCAATCTTGCATTCATAGCACCGTCTATAAATGCCATCTCCTCCTCCGCCTCGTGCTCTCCTGCAGCCTCACATCAGCTCCCACCCCCACCTCTGTGTTTCAGAGTCAGCACTCTACAGCCACTGAGGCCAAACATGCTGGATCCCACCTGATCCAAACTCATTTTATTTTGGTTTCATCTGACCAAAGACGGAGCTGCCAACATTCAACATTCATCCGGCTGCTTTTCATCGTCTTTGGCGAAGCCTAACCTCACAGTTTTCTGCTGTTTCGTGAGCAGTGGTTTTTCTTGGCACATGGAGACACAGCCCAGGCCAAACCTGAGCAAGCTCCAGTGTTCACTTTATAAACCTGCTCAAGCAATTAGCCTTAATTGGGAATCGCAGGTGTGATCACGTTTGTTGCAGTGAGTCACAGGTGAACTCACTGTGTTCTGAGGCTGAACTCTGTGGTTCTCTCACCAACATATGAAAAGACTTCCTCAAACAGCAGGCGACTGTCAGTGTGGTTTTTAAACGTTGAGAGGAAACAGTCCAGTGTGTGTAGACAGATCAGCTTAACCAACCGGAGCATGAGTTACTGACGTCGCTGTCACATTGTTTTGTTCCCACTCTGAACATTTTATCAGCGAGCTCCTCCGTCAGACGTCTGGATGACGTAATTTATTACTAAAATGAATCTTTGATGATTGAAGTCTCACTTCCTTTCTGCTGTCTGAGCTTTGAAAAATTCATTCAGGTATAAAGATTTCATTCAGCGCTTCTCGGACAAACAAGCAGAGGGACGCTTACTCCCTCAGATCATGTCGATAAAATGGATTTTTCTCCCCCTTCATTTTCATCTCTGTCGAGACAGCCATTGATATATTTTTCTACTTGCTTCATTTCAAAAGAGGAACAGGAATATAATTACAGCAGCTCATTGGTGTGAAGATTCAAAACAGAAGTGTTTTTTTCCTCTGAAGCGGTCGCGAACATCTCACACTGTACACCTGATTGTATCTGTCACCTCCTTGTTTTCTACTTGACTCCACTACATTGCCAGTAGCAACACGTTCTTGGCAGCTTTGCTTTCTTACACTCATAGCTCATTATAAAGTGCCGTTCGCTGAAAGACTAACACTGTGAATTATTCATGAGTGTACTCTTTTTCTCCCAAAACTGTTTTTGTTTGCTCCAAACTGTCATGCTGCATTTTAATTATTCTGCAGCCTCTCCACACTCAGAGGAAACACAAAGAGCTTTGACCTTAACGGAGGGAAATCTTTTTGCCATTTGAGATCAAAGCTTTACACGTTTCTTTATTTTTTCTCGAGCACATTACCGGCTGTGGTCTGCAGGACAGTTGACAGGCCAGATAAAGTGAATTCACAAAGAAGAGACGGCTCAGTTTCTCACTGTTTCTTTTTCTGTGCAGTAACGCACCAGTTAAGGTCAACAGGCTTTTACCAGGCTCAGAGAGAGCTGGTCCCAAGAGGCACGCATTTAAGAATTTCTCGTACACTCGTATCAATAAATGTGACTGAACGATTCTCTCAAAGCCAAAAAATCAGACGGTTTTAACTTCCAATAATAAATACCATCAGTAAATGCCCTGTGCTGATTTTCACCCTGAGCTCAGGAAGGTGGAGAAAAATTAAGTTCCTGCAACTTAAAATGAACTTTCAAATAAATTAATTCAGGAATTTGAATTGAATTTGCACACTATTTTAAGTTGATGTAATTACCAGGATTATTGTTTCAGCACAACCCATCAAAATGTTTGCAGTGTAAAAGGTTGAAATCAATAAATTAGAAATTTAATTAGGCTAAGGTTGTAAAAGGTCTGCCTGGATTATTTTTTCTTTTCCAGAGGTTTCACCCTCACCTCTGAGTCTTCCTCTGCATCACTAAAACTATTCTGGCCAAAATACAGCGCCTGTATCTGTATCATCCCATCAGGGATCATTTTTAAATCCTGTATAGCTGTATAGGCATATATTTATTTTGGAGCCTGGCTGCAGGAATTTTTCGACAGTAAAGTTCATCCCAGTGGTGCTGGATGGGGGTCGAGGTCAGGGCCACAGTGAACTGGGAAAACTGTTGGTTTATGGAGGCGGTTTGTGCGCAGGAAGAGGACAGAGCCGTCTCCACACTGTTGGAAACACACTGATGATGAGATGCTGGTCGTTTGTCCTGAATCAGAACCATAAGGAATCTCTGAACTGTTAAATGAATGAGTGTGAAACGGATTTTCTTTGGATTAAAAATGGAAAGTTGACGCCCTTGAGACGGACTCTCCATCTCCATCTTGCTTCTTTTCAGCCAAAAGCATCAGTGGAGCATGTACATAAACTCACAGCGGTTATTTGACAACAAGCGAAGACACAGTTTTTTTTTTTTTTTCAGGCTTTAGGTAGCTTGTGCAGCGCTGGGTGAAATTAGCGCTCTGATTTGGCAAATCACAGGAGGGAAGCCAAGTTAATTAGGGTAGCAGTTAGCCTGGTTTCCACATCCCAGGAATCGAATGCAGCACTTTTCGTTCAGCAATTCATGGAGTCTGGTTGTGACTGAACAGTCTCTGAATTTTTTATGGCCTGTGACCCCGATTTTCAGTCCCAAAAATTCAGATGACAACATGCCAGTTTTCTTAAGTCAGTTCATGTGTTAGCACTACACATTTTTTTTCACACGCCTGAAATGACAAGTGAAAAAGCTCAATGTGTAGACGTGAAGCGTCCTCAAAGTGTGGTGATAGTTATTTGAATCCAGGCTACAGTTTGTTTCGTTGTTAGATTTTAGGTGTAGAAAATTCTTCCAGTGTCCTGTCACTGTGATTGGTTCTCCGCTCCGTCCTCACCATCCAAACTAAAGTAGGCTGTGCCAGATCACGCTGCTCCAGCACACGCTGCAGCTTTTCCTTTAGGCTTAAGGAGATAAATCAGAGCTCTGTAGGTTTCTCTCCTGTAGAAATCAAGGTCACACAGTGTCTTTTAAATCTAGGACAGTTCGCCTCACGAGACAAGCTGTTCATCTACCTCGTATTACCAGGGTGGCACTCCACGGACGTTTACACAACCTCAGGTTGTCACTGCACAGTTGGACAGGTTTACTGTGTAGCTGAATAAGTACCCCACTAAAACAAGTTGACTTTATGAAATCCTCATGTAAATTCACGTGTGTGTGTGTGTGTGCACTCACAGGACTCAGTGATCCGCTGAAGGATCCTGGACCTCCTGCTGGGCCCTCTGCAGCATCACCGCTGTTGATTGATGAGTTTGTGATGTGGACTCCTGAAACAGCCAATCTGCTGGAGGCCTCTCAGAGCTGTTTACTGCAGAGAAATTTATGGACCATGGTGAGTATTTTCTTTTCTTTTTTTGTGCTTACTTTGCGCCCCCCTCCGTAAACTCCTCTGAGAGACTTCAGCCCAGTTGCCCAGATTAAAAATCTCTGCCTGGAAGTGGTCGGTTTGAGCTGGCAGGAGGAGTGAGTTTCCCTCGCTGCACATTTCAGTTTCTATGTTTTCAAACCTCTGACTCCAACAGTCTCACATCCAGGATTTGAAAACAGGAAATAGCGGTTGAAATATCCCTGACACACTTTTACAGACAAATGAGCGGAGAGGCGAACACACGTGCGAGCGCCTCGTCTCTGCTGGTGGTGCACGCTGTCAGATAGTTCTCAGCAGGACACAGTCAGATCAGCAGCTTCTTGTTGACAGCTTGTGAACATCCTCGTTTCATCATGTTCAAACAGTAGGAAGCCTCACACCTCACCTCAGCCCCTCCCCTCCCTCCCCCCTCCTCACACAGAGGAAACAGGAGGGTCCCAAATCAGGTTCCTGTGTCGCCACCAGAAACCAGACTTCCCATCATGCTCTGTTAAGGTCTTTTTGATCAGCAAATTGAGACTCGGAGCAAAGCAGCTGCAGGACTGCGCTCAGTGGTGTTTTTATTTTCAACTTTACTGAGTGAAAATACTTTAATCTGAGTGCAGGTACATTTAGATCTGTTTAAAAACATTTCCTCATAATATTAGTATCGCAACTTTTCTTTCAGTCTGTATTTACTGTTGCACGTTAGTAGTGTTTAAACTGGATTTTGGTTCGATGGTTAACTTGATAATTAAAAAAACTGATTACTCTGTTCTACTAAAGGTGTGTTCTTGCCTACACTGCATTAAAACAAAACCTTTAACCAGAAATGTTTGTGATGTGTTATTTTAATACTGCTCTGAAGTGAACCAACCTGAGAGGCAGGTTCAACCTTTAACCACCACACACCTCATGTTTTGACAACAAATAAACTGGAGCAGTTTGATGACCCGCCTGAGCTCTTTCATTTTTTTCAGGTGTTCTCTCAGATTTTTATATATATTTATCTGTTGGCATTTGATCACATGGACACATGAGCCAGTCTCAGACTCTGGAGAAAGCCTGATCTCTGGTGATCCGGCTCTGTGACCTGAACCGTCTGAATCTCAGGTCTGTGCTCGGCTTCATCACTAAAGTCCAGACCAGGAGAGAGAGAGAGAGAGAGAGAGAGAGAGAGGGAGGGAACAGCTCAAAGTGACTTTGACCAGAAGATGAAAAATAAACCCAAGGTGAAGAGAGGAAGGAAGAGGAGTGAGTGTATGTGTGTGTGGAGACTTTAACAGACCATTGTTATCCTGGTGGCAGATGGAGACTGAATCATGTGAATGTTTTGTGATTAATGAAGGTGCTTGTCAATAAGACAATGCAGGTGGGATTTTAATTCGTCAGTCTGGCAGGAGGCTCTGACTATAATTGAAGGATGTTCTCTCTGAATGTGGAGCACATAGAAATAGGACTCTTTCTGGAGCTGGGAATATCGCTGGGAGTTATGTTCAATGTCACACAGTGACATGGTGAGCTACATCTGATGGAGAAGCCTCCGCTCACTGTCCAAATTACAGCGTCTGTCACTTCACATCATCTTCATCTCTTCATGGAGTACATCAGCTGTCACTGACATGTAAATACACTTCACTCTGTAGCATAATAACTTGTATATATTGATTTTTTTCCAACACAACTACCTCTTTTTTTCATAATTCATCTTATTCTCGACGCTGACGTTTCTTAGACTGAATGTTCTTTCTTTCTGCTCTCGACTGAACTCTGCTATTTCCTTTTGTTCTACCAGAAGAAGTTACTACATCAGCTCCCTGCTGAGGAGACTTCCACGATATCTGAGGAGGGATTTTATAATAACTCCCATAATTGTTGTAATTACAGTTATGATAGTCCTCATCATCATTTCCTGGACAAAGTCCTCGTCCCTGAGACTTCAGCTGGCCCGTAACTCACTCTGCGTATGGACCTGACCGAGGTGATGAAGCCTGAGCACATTGGGTGTATTACCGATTGTCTGTGGTCCGGCGGTGATTTGCTAAGCCTCATTAAGAAATTACTCTAATTGTATCCAAGTTATGGATAATTAGCTACAGGTAGCCACTTCATAATCATTCATTTTTGAATTTGTAAAGGTGCTGGCTGATAAAAACGGGGTAAAGCTGGCTGCTAATGAGAGGACCTGGCCTAAGCAATGAGCCATTTTAAAAGACTACACCATGAGTAAATAAAAGAAGTTTTCTTCTCCCTATCACAGATTGCTGTCCTAAACACCCGGACACTTATGGAGGAACTTCTGGTAAAAATGCCTCTGGCACAAAAGAAGTAATGAGTTCAATATTTCCCTTTGGAAAAAATAAAGAACAGCGAGACAGACGACAAGAAAACAAATAAAGACAGACTGCAATAGTCTCTTATCACCAATGATATTTGAGGGGGAAAAGGGGAGTCATCAAAATGTCATTAAATTTAACTTTGTTCAACAATACTTGGTTGGCCTTGAGGACATTTTGCTAAAATGGGCAATTTTCCTGTAGCCGTGGTCACCAAGTTTATATTTTTCCAAACCAAATCACCACCAACCAGGTAAAATCAATAAAGCATCATCGTCTGAATCAACATCACTGATCTAATCAGCAGCTTTTCACAGTGACGCTCCTCAGACTGATGACTGAGACCATCGCTGTCATCTTAGCCTTAATATCCAGAACATTATAATCATTAAAAGACTGTGAAAACCACAGAAACATTCTAATCTAATAACTATTACAAATAACTTGCTGCTGAGCTACTTCTACTTGTCAATACAAGCTTTGGCAGCTTCCACCTGTATCCCTGTCAAATATTTTATTAAAGATGTGTTATTAAAGGAGCTATTTGTGAGTTTTTGCTATTGCTACAACACCGACGTTAGCATTAACAGCTGCTTACTTAGTCTAGAAGAAATGTTGCAAGTTCAGCATCAGACTTTGTTCCTTGACTCGCCGAGAGCTGTCTCCGGGGGGTGGAGAGCAACAGCAATGTTTTCTACTGAAGTTAGCATGCTAACCAGCTAGCCTCGGCCTGGCCAGCCTGTCTCATCACTTTCCGATAGTGAGTCACTTTAGCTTCTTAGACTACCCTGAAGAAATAGCGCTGCTCAGAGGGTTTATTAAACCTCTTGAACTATAAACGTAATGACCTGCTCCCACCAAGAAACCACATTTAAACACAGAAAAAACGTACAAATATTAATAGATGGGGTTTGTTACACAGGTTAAGTCTGAACATGATGGATAAAAGCAAGAAAGCTCGGCCTATCCCAGGTCAAGTGAACAATATCACTCCAACTGAAACATCCGATTTATGCAGAGGAAACTGTTTCTTCTACTGTGATTAAGGAATCTGCTACCTCACTCAATCTCTATCGTAGGAAAATATTCAGATGAATAATGTTTGAAGGTCACTGTCTTTTATTTCTCTCTAGAATTCTCATAAAACTCATAAAAGCTTGAGCAGCTCGTAAAACCAGGAGGGAAAAAAAAGGCTAACAGACATTCAGATCGTCTGTGTTTGCAGAATAGACACAGCAGTCAATTTTTGTGGATTTTCCTCTTTAGGCTGTAGTTACACCATTTTCCATCTTCCTCATTTTCTCTTCCTTTCTCATTCTGCAACTATCCGTTGCCCTGCAGAAACACTCAGGGCCGTCTCAGAGGTGGCTCTGCTATTGACTGCTCTCATTTAAGCAGTGGTGAAGCAGTATGTCGGAGGAATCGATACCAGTCGCCTATGAGAGCTACGAATGTGTGTATGGGTGGGCGAGTGTGTGTGTGCAGTGCGATGAGAAATGCCTCAGCCTATTAGTCACATTCATCATCAGAATCCCATGGTGGTATGGTCACTGGTGAATGCCATGGTGTTTACACACTCCGGCTCCTTAAGCACCCTGCTCTATTAACTCCCTGCATTTACATGATGCCCACATCCATTCGTTTTTCCCTCGAGGTGAGGAGCTGTAGCTGTGAACCATAAATAACAAGAATTGTCCAATTTCTGCTCAGGTTGGATGTTGTTGGTATAATTGCAGTTCAGATAATGGCTCCTATTTCTGCCGGGGTGGTTGGTCAGCAGTGTAGAATAACTGAGTATTTCCTTTTCATACTAAATTTCAGAGGGAAGTCTTCTACTTCTCAGTCTGCTTCTTTTATCTGATTTTACATACAACACATGGTTGACTAGCTTGGAAAATATGATGCATTCTTAAAGCTATTATTGAAATAACTTCCAAGCAGGCATGGTGTTAAGGAAATAAACCACTTGGAAGATCTATGAGGGAAAAGTCTGAAAGTACTAAACAAAACTTAATATTGAATGAATGTTTGAGAATACTGAATGAAAATGTGAAAATACTGAAAGAAATCTGAGAATAGTAACTAACACATTAAAAGATGAATATTCAGTAAAGCTTCAGAATATGCATCTTAGCAAGTGTGTCTGTTTTTGGCCTCCACCAATTCTCTCTTTAGCTGAAAAAAACCACTGTGCTCTGTAGCTAAATGCTAACTTCGTCTCTCTACCGTTTTGGTACCGGACAGAGAGGTTTGTAAAGTTTTTTTCTGTTAGCTATTAGGGAAGTGGGATAGAAACCAAAACTACAAAGGTATTGTCTGTAAAACCAAAACCATGAACTGAAATAATTCCATATTTCACATTACACATTCAACACAACACAGATATATTGATTAGTACAGCTTTTAACAGTTTCATACCTCTGCCACCGCTGTTGGTCAGACCGTGTTTGTGTTTTCAGCTTTTTTTCCGCCTGGCTTCCTCTCGTCCTCCTGCTCTTTGTTTGAGACATCAGTAAATCAGAATAGAACTTGTCCCTCACTGTGCCGTGCTGCGGCTTCTGATTGGATCAGTTTGGCAGTGATACATAAGGTCAACTGCAGCCTTTTGAAAAACCTTCACTCTGTCAGTCAACTCCGCTGAAAATCTCAAGAATAATAAAATAAAGTGAAATAAAGGCAGAAAGTTCAGGCTTCTTCCCAGAGGTCTGCATGGTTTTTTCCCCCATACACAATAGAAAGGTCACCTCGTCAAAAACAGACCTTCCCAGACTGAATGGGAAGATTTATGGTGAATATTTTACATTGTTGGCAATGGCATTTGGTTTGAATACAGGCACGTTTTTTCCCCTGAAGACCCTCTGATCACTGATAATAAGAGTGATGGCTACAATATACACAACATCACCTTTATGGATGGTAAATTGATGCCTATTTCTGATGATCAAGATCATTCAAGCAGCGCACTGAATTAATTCACCTGATAAGGACGCTGGGAGCACAGAATTAAATTGCTTAATGGCCAAACATTTGACCATTGCTCCTCCATTTGGGCCACAGTTGTCCAAATAACCTTGTTCCTTTTTTCCATCTAAATGCAAATGGATGGGTGTTGAAGGAAGTGGAAACCACTGCCATTTGCTATCTTCCCATTTGTGTGTGCACTGTTGTAACCATAAGGTTTTGTTCAGGTATTGTGAGAAATGCATTGCCTGCTCACTCTTCTATGAATTTCAAGAGGGTTTCCGATGGCCCGGGACGTGATGGCAACAGTGGGTATTAATATATGTGTCATAAAAGTAATAGGAGTCTCTATGCTTTTTGTTGATGGTGTCAGTGACCAGAAACACAAAGTTTTAGCTTGCGTGGCAAAAGCAGGCTGGGGTCTTAAAACCCCAGAAAAATGTATTGATTTGTATTTCTAATGCATGAGTTGGTAGAAAACTGGGATTTTTCCAGAGCTGGCACCGAACACAGGAATGAAGTCAAATATCATTTTTACTTTTCCATGGATCAAATAGTTTATGTTGTCTCTCCTGAATGGATAAAATGTCTTTTCCTCCTTGTGAGACAACACAAGAGCTTTTTTCTAAAGCTGGATTTATAGCTTACTTAATGTTTAGCGTCAGATTGCAAACAAGTGTATGTGATCAGGTGATAATGCTTTGATTATGTTCTCCAAATTAACTGTGTTTATAATTTTCAATTTATAGAGAGTGACTATTTTTCCCAGGAATATGTAAGTCTCATACATGTAATTTCCTGCATTCTGATGAATGTTTGATGCATGTGAATCACAGTGTAACCTACAAACTACAAACCGACTTTTAGGACAAATAGTTGAAAATTTTCCAGTTTTAAAAGCTTATCTTCATAATTTTCTAAAAAAAAAAAAAGTAAATAAAATAACTACAACATAGTCTGCCTCCCTGTGATTATTCATCTACATCAATATGATTATTTTCATCACACACAAACCCAAAGGAAAACAAAATACTGGTTGCATCACAAATCATCGGGATTCATTCACCACAGAAACTGCAAACACCCTGTCGCGACAACTTTAGCACCGTTAGCTAGCTAGCTACCGCTGACCCACCGGAATAGCACCCTGTAGCTAACTAGCTAGCTAACATTTGATTGCAGTAGCGAACATTAGCTAATTAGCTAGCTAGGAGGTGCATGCAAGATAACACGAACCTGATTAATACTTCCTTATTTTATAAAGCTTAATGAACTAGCTAATGTATTGTTTAGCAGTGTTGGCTACATGTGTCCACACACAACTCTAAATCCAGTTTAAGTTCAGGACCTGATGATAAAATCAGTGAAAACTGTAACTGTAATGGAAAAAGAAACAAATAAAACAAACATAAGTTAACTCTATTTTGGGATTTAATTTAATGTTTTAAAGAAAATGCCTCCCCTCACCCTGTAGACGGATTTACAATTCTTGTGGTTTTTTCCTTTAAGTTTACAGTTAACATTTGGGACCTGCCAAATCCTCTCTGATCCTCTGCTCCCCTGTGTCAAAAAAGTTTTTAATGCAAATTGTGTTGCATTAAAAAAAAAAAAAAAAAAAAATCCAATTTCCAGACAAAAGAATGCAAAGAAAACTGACAGATGAATCAGTTTACATATAACAGGTCCTGTTCGAGCAGTGCCATGGTAGACTGACCATCTGAGAGCTGCGTCTTTATTGATTCTGCACAATGCTGAGCTCACAGCCTGTCTCAAAGAGTAAGAAAACTGTTCTCTCCAAACAGCTTTCTCTCCAAGGAAACTTGGAAAAGAACTTCATCCACAAGGTCACAGGTATTGACTTACATTACTGGACATAATAATCACAGATCGAGCCGCGTGTAGGGAAGTACACAACAAATAGTGAATGAAAATAGAAGTCGCCTTCTGACCGGCATCTTTTAACCCACGAGAAGATAAACAGGATTAAAGGGAAAATCCTTCAAAGACTGCTTTTAAGTAAGTGTTTGTTCAATCACACTCTGGGATTGCTTTAACTCTGTCGGTCTTTTGATAGTATGAGAACTGAAAGGCGCCTCTTCCCAAGGACCACATTCGATTACACTGTTTACTGCTTTCATAAAACTAACGCTTAAGAAAAAACAACTTTCTGTCTGTTGCTTTCTGTTTGTTCTATTCCCCTGGGTGTGATTTTCTCTCTAAATTGTAAAGAATTGACTTGTGGCACAAAGTTAATTGAAAGCTACTTAAAAAGGCAGATGGGTGGAACTGTTGAAAAATCGTACAGCAAACAGCTACACGCTCTTCAAGGGAACTCAAAAAGAAACCTGAAAAGACTGAGACCAGAGGGAACTCAAGTGTTCCCTTGTTGGATTAGCCTCCACAAGCTAGAGGAATTCAAAACCACCTCTAACACATTTTAAACCGGCAAGTCCATAGTCGAGTATCATTTTATAAGTACTTGAACACTGAGCGCTAATGCTTTTATCCTGTTTCATCCAACTGATAAAATGTCAAACATTTGCCACAGATCCAACTTTAAGCTTTTAGCCAAACTCCCTATTTGAAATGTAAATCATTTCAGTGGAGAGCCCACAGTGTAACTTAGGATTTATGACTCAAAACTGGACCATATCATTTTTACTGCTGCATTATGTGGCAAATTACAAGGGAAAGTCACTGAGTAATGTGTTCCTCTGTCTGACCTGAGGAGTCATGCTTATAGCTAGCGAGCTAGTGCTAATGCTAACGAGCCCTGGCGCCAGGAAAAATATTTTTGGAGCAAGCATTGCCAAGCCACTTAACCTTTATATTTTTCCTACTGTGCAGCATATTGTCATTTCAACACATTATAATTAAATGGAACAAAGATAATCAGCACATAGCGACTGAGAAAATTAGGTCATACCTCATGAAACTAGGTCTAGTCAGCTCGTTTTTCAGAAAATATCCAGGACCTCTTCTGGGTCACTACACTGTCTCTGTGTTTTCAGAACAATGTTGCTAGCAACATTATTTTTTGACAGCTCTTGAATGTGTTTATCCCTCTTAAGCTTGCTTACAAACAAGTAGCACCATAGCATATCTTACCCAAGCTAATAGCGACTTGTAAAGGTAGCTCAAACCCTTAGCTTAGCTTAGCTTTCATCAGCACCTTCATAACATGTTTAAAATTCATACTGATCACTACTTATTTCATAGATACGAAAAAGCATAAGTGATTAAATTGATGTATACAACACACATGATGTGCTTTAATAGTTTGTAAACAAACAGAAAATGCACAAGAACAGTCATATTTTGTTGTTTTGAAGCCTTTAAATTAGTCTCCAGTTATTTGTGCAATTACACAGACACCTTTTTCATTCATACCACATTTAGCTGTATTTAAAAAAAACTCCTCTTTGACTATGAAGGACAATACAGTCCTAAATGAAAAGGACAACAAAGCCTTTATGGCAGCAAATGAACCTCACAACATTTTAAGAAGAGTAAGTGGCTATAGAGTTATACTGCATGAATAGGAAATATTGCACATAGAGAAAAAGGCTCTTGGGATGACATCATTATTAATTAAGTGAAAAGAGGGAGCAGAAGTTTGTGATTAGTTGAGCGGGGTGGATGGGTACAGATACTTGTCTGAAGCAGTCTACTGAACAATTAACACCCCTCCTTCACCCATAGCTATCAAATGTACTTCATTACCAGCAAGCACTCTCCAAGAAAATGAAAACGAAATCATATAATATGTACAAAGACAATAGTTTAAAGGAAAAGAAAATTAATTGACATCATTTAATGTAGCATAAAAAAGAAAGTAGCACATCAAGTTTAAGAAATAAATTTGTTGAACTCATGATACATTTGGTCAACTTTCTACATCCCTACACTGTCAATAAATCATAACTGAAAAAACAAATAAATAAATAAGAGTCAGCTGAAGTAAACCATGCAACATACATGAGCATATTTCAACAAAAATCATAGATTTATGTGTAATGAGGCATTGCTTTCACAAATAACACTGTATTCAAGTTTTTATATACAGTAGCCTACAACTCGAATGTCTGAAGAAACAGCAATGTTCCTGATGTTTGTACTTGTACAATGACCTGAATCTGATGAGTGTTTTCGCTAAACGATAACCATAAAATGTTCATATTTCTTGGCATTTTGGAGGTCTACAGAAATACAAGGTTTTCATACCAAAGACAGTTTTTTTTCGCCCTCAAACAATTTGACAATAAACACATTTTGTCAAGGCCTCTGGACTCTTGAGTAGAGGTCTTCATGGGTCCAAAGTTTTGGACACGATTGGAAACGGACCCATGGAAAATCTACCCAAAACAGACAAATTCATGTCCTCTTTGTCTTAACTGGCTTTGGACTTAACTTTCATAATTGAGGCTTTATAGTCTTGATTAGGGATTTGTTAGTTGTTACGGTTTGACCTGGGGATTGGGTCTTGATTACAAGGAACCAAGTGAACCTGTGAAGACTTCTACTCTCCAGTTCATCTGACCAGCTGAAAACAAAATCACTGTATACATACTTAAAGTATGAGCCCGTCGACCTTAAACAAAGCTAATTCAGGTAACACGAATAGTTGAACAAATTTCCAATAAGAATATAATGTACCCATTGATGGTTTTCCTTTTAAAGTTTGAGACTTCTTCAATTGAATTTAGTCTTTTGAGGTATATGTACTGTATCATCTATCACTGTACAAGTTTTTTACTGCTGGTTCTGCTGGTAAATTATAATCAACAATATTGCACAAAAAGCTAAGACAAGGAGACAAAAGCGTGATTGTTGCAATTAAGAGCATATGGGATTCCATACAATAAGGCATTGCTTTAATGAAAACATCTGGACAAACAGTTCACAGTTTTAATTAATGCTTGATTGACTAGTGATTATGACGTCCTCTTTAGTACTGATTGTTTGAGTCATAATATTGACACAACACTACAACTGGACCTACACGCTCCTTAGCTCCGTCACAGAGTACCTGATATGTAGAGATGGAAGCAGCTGGCCAATCACAAACCAAGCAGGGCGGGGGAAGGGTCATCACATGGACGACAAAGCAAGGAAATGTGTGAAAGGAAATTAAGCGAATGCAAACGACCATCAGGCTCCATTTTCACCTGTGGATTTACGTCTGCAGACTCAAGCTGCCAATCGACAGTGGTAAAAGGTTGTTTCATACACAATCATTCTATGCTACAAGCACAGTTAAAAAAGAAAAAAAAATTCCCCTCATACATATTAGATCCACATATTTCGCAGACATCTGTGGAAATAATATTAATTTGGGATCTTTGCCTTATCTAAAATTGAAATTATTAATTGCGAATCCATGATAGATTCCAGGTGGGAGAAGAAAAACATAAAACAATAAAGCCAAAGGGCCAGCTTCTCTTGTTTTAATGCTGCTAATATAGCCTATTTACAATCATCTATTGTATGCAACAGAAATAGCCTCTGTTTTCACTAATAAGCTGATATGTTCTGGCCGTTTACCAAAGAAGAAAAGTGAAATTAACCAAAAAAAGAAAAAGGGAATTCATTAATTGTGCTTTTTAACCCACAAATCCACTTCATCACTGAAATGGGACAATTTTAAGAGGCACCACTTGAAGTGCTTACATCAGTCAATGAGAATCTCTAAAGCTATAACAAGGACTGAAAATACAAATAGTAAATATAGTATATTTATATATTTATAAAGTTGATACAATTCCCTTCCAGTCCCATGTCCAGTTTAAAAAATATTTTCTTCATGCTGTCAAGTGTCTGACATGAAGGATCCCTCTTTGTGTCAACGCGCAAAGCCCTTATGATGCTCTAAGAGAGAAATGTCTTTGCCGGGGTTGATTCTAGTTACCCAAAATCTGGATGACACAGGAAGCTTGTGCTAAAAAGCAGGAAGAGTTTTTTAATGCAGGAGGTTGTTTTAACAAGAAGACTGTCCGTGGTGTGTGTTAGGAATCCTTCTACTCTGCGGTTAAACAGTTACTTCGTTCTTACTGGCAGTGCGGTATGTGTGGTGGTGGCCGGGAATGTACTGTAGGTGGTCCACCGTGTGTGTTCGTCGGGAGGCAAACGCCTGCCTCTTAGATGTGGTCGCTTGGTGGTTGACCGTCAGCGTGTTGTAGGAGTCGTTAGAGGCACTGGGTTGAGAGTGCATCTTGGTCATCTTGTGGCGGTCCATGACAGGTGTGGTTGGCATGAGCATGTCAGCGTGAGACATTGCCCGCGCCATCGCCTTCTCCCGGAACTTGTCACGCCTCATCGCCGGGGACAGCAAGGGATCCTGGGAGTGGAGGCGGTCCGCTGACAGTAGCTGCTCCTCTGAGAGGTGGCGGCTGCTCCCGTACGCGGCGGCTGCCATGACGCCATATGAAGATAAACCGTAGTCTCCGCGACGCGGCGTCCTGGGAGGAGACAGGACGTGGTCCTGGGACATGGCCCTCTGGACTCGGCGGGGACGCTGCCGCTGCTGGTGCTGCTGGTGCTGCTGGGGGTCTGCGTTCAGCTTCACCATGTGGGTCGGTCCCCGGCCGCCAAAGTCGGGATGATGATGCTTCCTTGTATAGTACTCATCTACATCCTTATCACCTGAGAAAGAAGAAAACAACTGTGATGAGAGACAGTATCCAGACTAGTGGGTTTGATTTGAATGAATGCAGCCTTGGATGCTTGTACAATATTAAATACTTGCTTACTCTAGTTAGTGATTCCTGTGTTTTTTAGAATGTCATTCAGTAACTCTAACTGGTAGGGATTCCAGGGGCCCATTTCAATAGATTTGCAACATGCAAGTTGCACTTTGCAGCATGAGAAAATTTCTTCTTGACACATTTCACCGATCAAAACAAACTTAAATCTTGCAACCCATGCACAAGCATGCAAGGACTTTAATATTGCAAGTTTATCTGCAATATTCAAGCACCAATCATATGTGAAAAATGATGCTGCCTCTATTTGGAATCTGAATGTAGGTGGTGCTCATAAATCACTCTGGTGAAACAGGCCCAGAGTTTCAGGTCCCAGAGGTCCATTTTAAAAAAAACGTTTTGCGCAGTTATTTTCAACCACAGAGGACAGTAAAGACGATGAAACTTCCTTCCAACTTTTGTCCGTATATTCCCAAAAGCCTCCAGGAGAGATCTCTGGCCATGACTGATGCCCATCCTTGTGATTGGCCCCAATAAGGAGCTCCTTACTTGGGACAATCACACGTTTCTCCTGGTTTTAAGTGTGGCTGTGTGGACTCACTCAGTGGAAATTCTCATTACATAGTTCATTTCACTAGATGGTCAATTGGTGACTTACTGGGAGCAAGTTGGCAAGTCCTTTTCAAATTGTTTTGAATAGTTTTGTCCTTTTTCTTCATGAAAAACAGGACAGCTCAGACTCTCATCAGCGTCATTGACCTTCTGCATGGACAGGCCCCATCACGATGCCACAATACTCAACGGTTCATGCGCTGGTGGTGCCTGAACTGGCAATCAGTTGTTTACTACTTCTGCCAGAAAGCAGGTCGGTCTCTCCGCTGTGCGAACACACTTCTAATGGTAAAGTCATTACTTCTGCACTTACCAAAGGCAAGAATCACCTCTCAGCAGAGTCCTATCTACCTGTTTTTCTGGCAGCTCTAGCACACAGGGGGACGCTACCACTGAAGCTCTCTGATTAACTGTTGAGACTGAGGGGTCGTTACCTCTGCGGTAGTTAATTATGGCAGAACACAGAGGTCGAATGGGTGTTTTAGGACCATACCATGCTTCACCGAGTCGTGGAGAAAAGTGACGATGAGAATTGTTTGTGTGGATGCTCAGGGAGAGATGTCACGCTTAGATACAGAAGGTCACCTTATTGTCCCTCCATGAGGGGTTTTATGTCCACTGCTCTGTGCATTCCTAATGAAGGAGGGCCGACTCTGGCCTGTGGCAATGTGCTCCAGTATTTTTCCCTGAAGGATTGGTTTAGATATGACATTATGGCAGAAAATGTCAACCAAACTCAACCAGAGGCTACAAGTATACAGACAATCGACAAGCCATGGCCCATAGCTCCATTAATAGGTCAAACTCAAGTATTCAGTCACTGAGAGAGATCTGTAGTGATTGTTCACTCAAATGTTAATGTGGCAGGAATTCATTATGTCCTGCTATGACAAGAAAAAACACGCCACGAATTCTTAAATAAAAGGCAAGATAATAACCAGATGTGTGGCTGACACAGACAAACAAAGACCTAGTAGAAAACAATAGGGTGGTTGGAATTATGTGGGGAACCACGTCATACTCACTCTGCTGCTTTTTGCTCTTTTTTCTCCAGTTTTCCAAAATGTGTTGAAGTTACCATCAATGAAACTCTAATTTCCCTGCTCTTAATGCAAAGAAACCCATACATTACTCCAGTTTGTAAAGACCAAAGGTGTTGTTTTTTACGCGTGGTTGTTTTTGACCAGCAGGGGGCAGCAATGCACTTCCCCCTCCTAGACTACAGGGATTAAAGGGAGAAGAAGAAATCAAATCAATGCAGACTGGGTCTAGTCCTTGGCGTATTCCAGGCAAACCAAATTGCCCACAATGTTTTACGCACTCATAACATATCTCTATGGGCTCTTCAAAACTTTCAGATGTGGATGAAGCCGGCTTACTTTGAGAACTGAGTATGAATGAGTACGTACTTCTGCTTACTCAGAGGACACCAGTGGAGTAGGTGGCAAGGACACATTTGCGTACACACTGCTAAAAGAATGAGGTCATATGTGACCCAGACCACCTCCTGAACGTGATCTGACCGACTAGATCTCAATGGATCTTGGGTATATTCATGCCTGTATACCTTAATGCCAGACATGAACAGGGCCATAAAGTAGAAGCAATAATTACTGAATGAAAATGATATTTCTGTTACAAAGAGAAGCTCTGAGTGTGACATGACTCTGTTGCTGGACTGATAGAGTTAGTGCTGTGGAGATATAATATCCTGGATTTATCATGACAACATGTAAACATGGTGCAGAGGAAATTATGCCTGGTCCTCTCTTTCATTGAGGAATATAAAGACTCCAGCCACTATCTGAGAATTCAGAGTAATATTAATATGAATTCAGAGTTTCTCAGCTTCCTCAAAATGGCCAACAACCACAAAAGCACTTTGTCTTCCTCTACAACTGCCTCTTGATTTAAGTCCTGCTTTTTACGAGTGTACACATGTTACACTGTTTACACTTTAACTGACTGAAATGATTTAAGAGGGCCGACGCGTATTGCTCGATCTCATCTCTGCTGTGCTGATAAAATGTAGCACTTTACAATTAACATAATTGCGAGAGGCTAAAGGGTCCCAAGCGTGGAGTGGAGCTACAAACACAGGAAATTGCTAACAGCGGCTAATTAAACCCCAGCTCCCACTCTGCTAGATTAGATTCAATATAGCCAGTATATTTATGTGTCAGCTATTGATCGCAGAACACTGTAATCATATAATGCACTAACGTTCGTGAAAGTGGTGGAACATCAATTATAAAGTGATCTTTAGAGAGGTTCGAAGCAAGAGTGGTGAAATTTAAAGCAGGAAAGCTGCAATATCATTATGTTTTCTTTTGTTTTTTTTGGGGAGGATTAAAAAGTGGCTCGTCTGTTCTGAAAGGTGTTTTAATCCCTTTTAGGGTGATTAAGGTGAAAGACAACAGAGTGAAGTAAGATTTGTTTCTCCGTCCTTTTTGCTGCCTCCTTGGAGGAGCTTTGACATCGCTGAAGGACGGGTGAGGAGTCACACACAGATACACCGTCATTTAAAACTGCAAGTAAACCATACTAATTCAATTTAGTCATCATCTCCAGCTCCAGATGGTTTAATTAAAACAGCAAGTAATTATATTACTTTTAGGCTTGTTTCCAAAGACCTCACTCATGCTTGAACCTACTATCTAATTTTATTTTTTTCAAGTGCAAGGGCTTTCTCGAAGGGATGACTTTGCTTGTTCGTTTGACAAATTCTGCAGGGCTCCTGTCTCAAATTCGAAAAGCCTCTTTGTAGTTTCAGTGTGATTCATCTCTGTGATTTTCTCTGTGTGTCTACAAGGCTCCGGCGAGATAAGAGCAAAGCCTCGAGTTGATAAGGGAGAGAAAAGGCAAACGTATAAAAAGAAGAATGTAAGAATGTTGAATGCGCTGAAAGGAGATTGCACCGATGCATGTTTTCCTATCACACAACTGTGCCACGGAAAAGGGACCAATGGCACTTTTAAACTGTCTTCTCCCAGTGTGAAACTTCTCTTAAGATTCAAGGACAGCGAACGGTGCATTCACATGTGTTTGAAAA
Source organism: Lates calcarifer (assembly GCF_001640805.2). Taxonomy (NCBI): domain Eukaryota; kingdom Metazoa; phylum Chordata; class Actinopteri; family Centropomidae; genus Lates; species Lates calcarifer. The sequence continues at coordinate 1,531,520 of NC_066843.1, read as the reverse complement.
TCTGTTACGCATTGAATTCATTCCTGCTAATTTGGTGTTCTGCTTTGTCGAAAAAGCACAAATACTGATGATGAAGAGCTCTGCAGTGTTAAACCCAGAACAGCTTCCTGAGGCTGAAGGAAATGTTTTTAGAGAAGATTTACTGTCAACAAATCTGTTAAACGTGATAACTCGCAACATAATACAGTCATGCTTCCACTGTAGTGCTTAAATCACAACATGATGGCACATGTAGCAGCACCTTCAGAGTCTGTTTACTTCAGTGTATTAAAGGAAAATCTGAAAGCAGAAAGTCTGAAGATAAAAGCTGTGGGAGAAAAATGTGCTGATTTAAAGGAATTTTCATGCTCAGGTGAGAGGAGTCAGAACGTCCCTCTGGTGATTTCATCGCTTGGCAGTAATTCAAAAGTTTTCAGCTCATCTGAAAACTGAGAAATAGATAGACAGTCTCAAGTGGAGGATCTGAAGTGTGAGTAGTCAACTAAAAATGTGAGATTTTACAGAATAATGTTAAAGTTCTGTTGAGCCACCTTGCAAAATCCTCTAGAGATGAACAATTCTACTTTTTATATACCGTGATATTATCTAAACAATATTCAGATCTAAGAAATCACAGTGTCATGTATCTACCTACACTGTCCTCCACATGTTTTCTTTCCAATAAGCTGCATCAAGCCTCTGCTTCTATTAACCATCTCCAAACAAGAGACAGTTATCATTTTTCCAATTATGGCTAATCTTGAATCAATAAAAATGTATAACCTTCTATAATTCTTCATAAACAATCAGAAAATATTTCTAATAGTAATATTTATCTTTCGAATTCAAGCTAAAATTCATGCTAAATTCTAATTATTTAAATGGAAAATCTTCCCAGAGTCTGTTTTGAACTTGGTACAAACTGGGCCTGGAATAATTTCCATGATAAACTTTTAAAACATCATATCAGGCTTTAAAATACTACATTAAAAACATGTTTCATGAAGAAAATAACTCTGGACTAAGACAAAACAAAACGTGCATCTAATCTAAAGAATACTGGGCATGCCTGGTCATGAGGTCGAAGCGGCAGCACCCACGTCATCATCGAGCTGAAAATGTCACAGTGAAGAGAATGAATTGTAGCATTGCCGAGACATTAAAGCGCCATCCTGTTGCCGTATAGAAGCCATTCAGCTGAAAGAAACGGCTCTTAATATGTCATTAAGAGACATTAGCAACATGACATGGGCCGCAGATGGAGCCAAATTACACGCCAATTAGACGTCAGTGGATGAGCCGATAGATGAGTCGATGGGAATGAGTATGGAGGCTTTAGCGCGTTGTCATGCATTTTAAGAAGTTTATTTCCCTAAAAAGGTGACGAAATGAGAGAACGATCTGCATGATGAGGCACCAAACATCTGGAGATACTTATCATGATGCATGTGTCTGTAATGGACATTCAGACGTTTCATCAGGCCAGACGCGGTGAATGTGGCAACCCTTTAATGCACAGGGCACGAGGGTGACGTCATTCCCTGTCTTTTTTTTTTTTTTGAGTGCATCAGGCAAAAAACACGGCGATGGAGGACAAATAAAGGACCACCTACTTAATCTGTGGAGAGAGGAGGAGTATTTACTTAAGTCAGACTTGAGGGCCAGCTCGTAGGAGGGCGGCAGATGGCTGAGGTTCTGGAAGGATCTGGACAGGGACAGGTCGTAGGGCTCTGTGGCTGAGGTCAGGATGTTGTTCATCCGCTGGGGTCTTTCTATAGGGGACAGAGGAGGAAGTGGTGCAGTGCAGTCAGTAAACAGTCAGGCAGAGGAGTGGGGCTGAATGGCAGCTTTTAGGTGACCTTACACTCTGATGGATAAACTGGAGGGTCAGCTTTTTGGGAATCTGAAGGAGAAGGTCTGGTTGCATTTCTGGATGTATGGCATGGTGGTGCAGCTACAGGTGTTCTTTGGACCATTTGTTCCCACATAAATAATACGTGTTGGGGTATTAAAACTGCATGCAGGGAGCCACTTTATATCATCTGTTAACTTCTACAGGAGCGTTCAGACTAAATCTGAAGAGTTTTTTTGTCAGCAGACATAAGCTGTAGCTCGCTAGCAGCATTCATTGGGTTACAAGCTCAGAGACTTTGTACTGTTTGGACTGATTTAAAACTAAAATTTTCTTCCAGACAATATTTTACCATCTCAGTCTGTATGACCATTAATTCCTATCCTCCTAAATAATTTTGCTCTAGTTAAAAATGTCCATGTCCAGACAGACAGCTCTACTTCAGACCTGCCAAAAGGAAGTTGGAGAAACCAGCCAACTTGTTTGATGCCAAACCTTTTTCATCACAGATCTACAAATACAGCATGTTTATGTACGCAGAAGTAAAATATGGCATTGGTCTGAACACGTTTTTTTATTGGACTGCAGTTGTGTGCAACAGCCAACAGGAGGCATCAGTGAGGCTTCTGCGAAGAACACGTAGCAATATTAACAGAACTGGGATCCCAGTCTTCAGGCCTTTTCACATGAAGCGCAACACGAATATAGAACGCAAAAATGCGAGACACTTGGCAGTGAATATACAAAAGCTGAAGCTCGACCGTGGCCGGTTGCGGACATACTTTTTAGGATGTTTATGGGACAGTTTGAGGGGATGCGACTGCCACATTTGACCATCGACTAAAACATACTGATTGGTTATAGACAGCATTAAAAACTGTGTAGTATTTTTCTGAATAAGGGAACAAGCTTTCTGATGTTATTATTTACTGAATGTTGATGAGTTGTAACACCAATAAAATCTGCTAATCTGTGCTTCTTTGCCTCTGAGCCAGCTGGAAACTGCATCTGTTAACTGTGTCTAAGCAGCTCAAGTGACTTTTTTTTTTTTTTTTTTGGTAAACTGCTTTGAACAGTTCGTTTTGAGATATCAGTGATATGTGGCACCGTTAAGGCTCCCTGCAACGTGTGGAGCTCCTGTGGCTTCAGTATTTGGGACGCCCAGTCATGGGTCAGGAGGCACAGCGGGTGGGGACGGCCGGGATACGGGCAGGGACTCTGGATTTAAAAATAGGACTGGGTGACTACTGCAGCAAGGAGGACAGGGACACACAACACCAAGGAACATATGGTGTAGAGGGGAGATGTTCACGGAGTTGGAAGAAGTGTCTGTGTGTTTGTGGGGAAGATAGAGCCGGTTAGAGAGGAGAGGAGGAGGGAGAAATAATGTGCAAAGAAAAGATTTTGAGATTGGACTAAAGGTCATGGATTATAATGCAGCGGCGTGAAGTTTTGTGACTGCAAAAGATACACAAGCACTTTAAAAAAAGAAAACAAATCAAAAGAAAAAGGAGAATAAAAATGACCCCCAGTGTGCAGGTAACAGAATTTAAATCTCTACATGATTTATGTGGAAGAAGAGGTGAAGAAAAAATACACATAGACACCATGTGTATGTGTATTACTTACCGTATCTCATTTGTCTGTGGGCTAACAAATCCAAGTGAGAAAAAAAGGATCAATGACAGTCAATGTGCACAGTATGTTTCAACCAAACCTCCCATACGAGAGGCAGCCCCTGTTCAGAGCCAGTATTACAAGACAGCTGCCAAGGGTTAACACAAAGTCCAAACCAGCAGCTCTTGAATTATGCACTGCAGCTACGAAGCTAAATAGACTCCAGAAGAACTGTTTGAAGAGTTTTATTTGGTGCTGAAAGTACTTTTGAAACCCATTTTCCCAGCGAGAAGGCCGTCCTGTTTAAGAGGCAGACGAGCACGGGCAGGATGTGGACCGACAGCGCTGCGTTAATGGTGGAAAACTTTGTGTAATGACTCAGTGACGATCTCTTAGCTTTAACCTGAAAACGCCGACACAAAACATCTGCCTCTGCAGTTTTTAGAATATCATAGAGGGAATTTTTGTGACAAATAAGGCCTGATTCCCTCTTTAATTACACGGTGTTTCATTTCATTGCCGTCTAGTCGCAGGACCATTCAGTAATTCCACACTGAAAGCTGCTCCCCCTTCACAGAAAATCACATTTAGAGAAATAGATGGGATGCAATAACAGTAATTGGGTTTTCAATAACTTCTGCAAACTGCACAGATGATCCTTTGATTATCATACACTTTTTGCTTTTCATTTTCTCTCAAGACTTCTTTATCAGTTTCTCAGATTTTAATTTCCCTGTGAAAGATATACTTTTGTCCTTGAAATTGGAAATAGTCCACCACACAAATTGTTTGGCTTCCTTTCATTTAGAGAAAGAGGATAATGCGTATCACTGTGGAGAGTGAAGTCAGGTCAATCACCACCATCAAATCCTCTCTAAACTTCACAGAACTTTATTCTAACACTGAAAAGATACAGCTTGATGCATTACACATTTATACTTTCATTACAGGTTTACACAGTGTATTTATGTAACGTCACATCCCCAGTTAAAGGATAAGAGCTACGTTACAGTGTTTTCTTACCCAGTTTAGGTGTGAGCGCAGTCAGATCCAGGTGGCTGTGCTGATAGTCATGGTGGTGGTTTCCTATTGTGAGAAGAACAGAAAGAGTTAACACTGAATTTCAGGCATAACTGTACATGTACTTTTGCACGGTCTCTTAAAGGATCAGTTCACTCAAATCATAAGATTTAACAGACTTTTCCTCTTGAGTTTTAGATGTATTTTCCAAGAGATTTCTTCTGCAGGTAGGTGGAGGTAAATGTTTTGCATCAGGTGTAAAAACAACTGCACCAGTGCAGTAGGGATGTAATGGTATTGACAATTTCACAATATTGCGAGAACAAATGTGTCTGGATGCCGTCGTGGACCTGGACAGTAACAAACAACAGGTTCTCTGGGTAAAACTGTAGTTTTGTTACAGCCACGGTGGAGCAGACACGAAGGGAAATGAGACCATCATCCTTTACGCCAAGATGGTGGATGTCGATGTTGGAGTCGGGAGAGAGACGAAGCCTCTGAAACTGTGGATGCTGCAGCGTCTTTTATATCTGACGTGTGGAAGCGTTTCAGTTTCCCCGTGTCAGGAAATGAGAGAGAGGAGAAGGAGACCGATAAACAAAAAACTATATGCAGACACGTCAAAGAATATGACTTTTTTCTGCACTTCAACTTAATCCCTTCATTGTTCCAGAAGCAGATTCTTCATTTGCCTTTTTCTTTAAATATCGCAATAAATATCGTATTGTGGACTTGTTACAAAGGTATTATCGTATTGTTAGATTTTGGTATTGTTACACAGAGTAATGTTGTGTACTCCTCTTCTTCTTTGTCTTTATTGGCTGACTGAAAACCAAACAGGTGCCTCCCACCACCCACTTTCGGAGTGTGTGGATACACAAGTGTAAGCTGACTGGTGTGGGAGTCCAGAGGGGGTGGATACGAAGTAATCGCACCTAATATGAAAACACTGTTCGTCTTGTGTCATGCATTTCCAATGTCCATTTGCAGGTAATGTGTTATATAAATATGTCTTCCTTAATAGCCCTCTCTCCTTGTGGATTGTGTAGATTCTGTGACCACAGTCCGTCCTTTTGCTCTGCTGTAACACTGCGACAAACATCATCATCGTGTTCAACAGATTATCCCGTGGCTTTTCCATCCACTCCAGTCTGTGTTTGCTACATCACCAGATACGAGAGCTTTGATTTGTTCAGTGTGTCTCCAGTGAGCAGTAAACTGTCAGAGCTCAGTTATGGGACTGTGGAGTGTTTCTTCCATTTGACAGAATCCACAGCGTAACACTGCTTCAGCCAAAATGATTGATTACAGGCCTCTTTATGAGAGGAACATGGAACATGGCTGCAGCTCGTGGCGATCCATCTTGGCTGTAAGTGATTCACTTGATGTTGCACTAACGTCGTTACGTGTTGTTTGAGCGGTTAAAGAACAAAGAAACATCATCTGAGACCTCCATCACTGAGCTGCAACGGGAGTTCAAATAATATCAGAGTGGAAATATTGCCTTTACTCAATTACACCTGTTTTTTTGAACAGCAGAGCACACAAACATGGATATATGATGGTGGAGCCTTATTTGCATTTAAATATGTTCATCTATCATGCTATAAGAGTGCTACAGACAATAAAAACAGAGCTCTGATAGCTTAAAACAACATATATGAGCTCTTTAGCTAGCTCTGAAGTGACAGCAGGTGGGGTTGTGTTCTGCTTTTGTTAAAAGATCAGCGTCTGTGTTTCAGCACTGCTGTTTTCTCAGCGGGTGGATGTGACATTTCTGATAAATGTTATTTGACTTTTGCTAAATTACTCTGCTAAGAACTTGAAATGAAAGTGGTTTTGCACCAAATAAATAACAACCTTTTACTGTGTAATTGCTGTTTTTGCTGTGTTTCCCCCCTCCCCACAGGCTGCCACATAAATTTCACACATTAAAATACAGCACAAGGTTCAAAAGTTTATCATCCTGCGAGGACGGTTTTCCTTCGAGGTAATCTGCAGTTCAGGGCTTATATGTGTGTGATCCAATTATCCTCTTTATGTGAGATATCTGAATGTTACTGCTAGTATTGTGCAGCAATCCAGACTCTAAACTGAGCACACTGACTATAAAAAAAAGAAAAACTTATTACAGAGGAGAGTGCATTTCAAAGCAAAGTCATAGATGTAGTCAGGCATGATTCAGCCCCGGAACAGTGAGCAATCACACAAACACAGAGCAGTCAGAGGGAACACGTTCTCACCAAACACAGTTATTTCTGAGGCTGGAGTGTTTAATCCTTTAGTTTTGTTTGGTCAGTGGATAACGATGTCACCTGAGCTCGAGAGGAACCCGAGAGCTGCAGAGAGACGCCTGAAAATGTGACTCTGTCCTCGAGTAAACTGCAGCGATCTGAACAACTGAAGGGCCCCATGACACGGTCAGAGCAACAGGCAATCAGAAAAAACAATCTGACGCACACACTCGGCTCTGTCGTCATCTGCTCTGCTCTTATATGCCAAGAGAGGAAAACTACACCGAAGGACAGAGGCACAGAATCAGATTTTTTGACATCTTTACCACCAGAGCAGGAAGACAGGTCACCAAACCTCCTGTCGTAAATGCAATTTGGTTCACTGCTGTTGCAATACACCACAATCTTTTGCAACAACCCTGGATGGATACAGAGTCTTTGTCTCTCTCTTTTTGCACCTGCTGTTCAGATACTTAAAAATCCATAACATGAAGAAAATGTAGAAAGATCGTGTAGCACATACATAAATGCATGAGGACACCTGAACACTAACAGCCTCCATTCTTCAGCTTTCAGGCTTTCCAGCAGATGTTGAACCAGGCTGCAGTGAGGTCTGATGATCCAGTTCATCCCAAAGGTTTGGAGGGTTTGAGGTCAAGATTCGCCACAACAAACCAGGAACTTCTTTATGGACCTTTATGGGAGACTGACACGATGAGGGAGGAAGGGATGGAACACTGCTGCCACAAGGCATGGAGGAAAAACAATCGTCTAAAACACTGTTGTGTGTTGAAGCATTAGAGTTTCTCAAAGTACACAGACACACAGACGGGTGACAAATGAAAGAAAGTGACTTAGCAAGGTGCTGGACGGCCCAGAGTCACCAGAGCAGCTTCAATCCGCCTTAGCATTGATTCTCCAAGTCTCTATTCTTGCTGCTGCAACACTAACAAAGGATTATCTTATCTAAAAGTTATATGAATTGAATTGACTTGAACATCCACCCTGACACTAGCAGTAAAACACTGTGTACATAAATTCATTATCAAATAATACAACTAAAAACTCATGATGTTCAAATGAAAAACCTACAAATGAATGCTGTGACTCCTCTGCAGTCAGATTTACAGTGACCAAGCCATGAATGAGTTTTAGATGATGTGTGTAAAACAGAAAAAGGTGGAGGCAGGTTTTTGTTCTTCCTAAATGACCTGTGATTGCCACACTAAACTAAATATGGACATTGAACGTATACAGGACACATGCTTTACAGTGGCTGATGCTAAATGTTTAAACTGCTTGCTGCTGCAGTCGGATCAGAGCTGACCGAGAAAGTGGAGCAAATATCAGGGGATTTCTTCCTCCTCTTCTAACAGATATCAGTTTTATCATTCGAGGCGTTGACATCCTGAATCCGTCCAACACAGAGCGAGCACTATGTGAAGTATGTGGAGGAGAACATACCTGCTAAGCGTTAATACATAATGCAGCAGCTCTCACCGACAGTGAAGCGTAATGTCACATGGATTGGCCGCAGTAACACAGGCGGCTCTGTCACAAATGAATCGAATGCTTCCAGGTTCCAGCGGGTGGACAGAGGGGATCCCACTGTGACCCAGATCCATTTTAAACGCCTCGCTCTGGGGAAGCTGATGGACAGACGCTGGCTTCGGAGAGAGCCCGTGCTATGTCATTATGCTGGCAGAGTGTGAAGTACCATGTGGACCTGGTGGGACAGATCACCTCATTTTGCCCTTGTCCATATGAATGTGTGATGGAGAGCGACACAGAGGAGAAGAGGAGGAGAAGGAAAGACGGCAGCGTGCTGTCACCTTCGAACCACTCAGGATTTTAAAACTTACAACTAAAATCTGAAGTTGTTACAGTCGAGTCAGAGCAATTTCCAAACTGATTATCTGTAGAAATTACATCATTATCTGTACAAATTCAGTGCAGCTGGCAACAGCTACAATTTATCATCATTACTTTAAAGTGACGCTTCACCCAAAATCTTTTTAGTATCTAATAAAGCTTTTTGAACAAATAGTCCCTGAGATGTTTAAACACAGGGACTTAAAAAATCATCTACTCAGGAAATTGAAGATTCTTTGATGCATCTGTGTTTGAACTCACTGCACAGACAAATTAGACTGATCTGAACTGATGATTAAAGAGCACAGTTTGGTTTAAGAAGTTTATCGCACGAGGTAAAAACACTCATTGTTTTGTACTTGGATGTTGAAAAGATGATGAATTATATATTATTTATTTTCTCTCTTTTTTTGGATTATATTTTCTAATAATTCAGTTGATAACCTGTTTATAGATAAAATTATCAAACCAGAACGTCTGTTTTTGGCCTCTGCAGTGAAGTACACATCTGTCAAATCCAGGAATTTTCTGGCACTGTAAGAATCCTTTAAATCGAAGATTGCCAGGAAGAAAAGAAACGGTTATCAACTATTACTCCACCGTTAGTAGATGGGATGAAGACTGGGGACATCATGTTCTTCCACCAGAGCCAGAAAAAGATGCATGACTGAGATGGACGTTACTGTAAAAGTTGTTGTTACATTTACATATTTCTTTGACGGACGTGACAAACGTTTTGCTAACGGCTACCACAGCTTGCATGAAACAAAACCCAGTCCATTTATTTCATACAAGTCACAGTGAATCACAAAATCTTGGTGTCTTTTTCTGGCTTTGGTTTTGTTTTGGAAGTGAAGAGGCAAAGAGCAACACTGCTGCAGCGAAATAAAGAGAAATGAAACATGCAGCCAGTGCTTTAATGAATATTGGCTGGTGTTCATTTTAATGGCTTCTTGGCATCTTGTTGACACCAGATCTGCATTCTCTGCCATCTTTTCTTCAATGAAACACCCCAGAGCCTCTTAATGGCACATCTCAGGTACACTGGCAATTAAAAAAGAAGAAGAAGCACTTTCCCAGTAGCATTTTCCACTTTGTGCACTCAACTCAATTATGGTATTTCTCTCTGCACATGAATGAATCTTAATTCTGTTTACAAGTGAATCACGTCCGCCTGAAATCATCACATCTTGTAAAGACTGGATCTTTAAAAAAAACAAAACAACAACAACAAAAAAAACAGTATCCCAGTCGTATTCTTCGCTGACAACAAACCAGCTAATTTTCTATTTCACAAACTGCAGCTGTAAAACAAACAGTCTCACTCTATCCTGCTTATTTCAGCGCTGGAGGAAGAATTTTCTTGCATTAGCACATTTTCAGGGAGCGTTGCGGTCCACACAAACACAGAGTCTCTCAGCCTTACCCATGCAGAGTCATGAGCTTGACCGACGGCGTCTCAGGGGAGCACGGCTTCTCGGAGTCTGTGAATTACTAACAAGGATAAGCACAGATTTATCTGATGTCTTCTTCGATATGTCAGAAGTAACATCACACAAAGCTGCCGTTATCCTTGCCGTGGAATATAGGGACTCCGTGAACCAGGAGGCCGAGAACAGAGAGGGGTTAACAGCCTGAGGTTGGAGCGATGTCTGGGTCTTGAGAGAAAAACCTGCACTGTGACAAGAACCTGCTAAAACCAAACTGTTGTCAGATGGATTGAGTGTCTCTCCATTTGCACCTGCTATTTCACCTGCTGTTGAGATGAAGAAAACGCAGGAACATAAAATACTAAATGCATAAACGTATAAGGACCCCCTACGAACGCTTCTCCCATATGTGAAATTTCAACACGTCATTCACGGGCATTAATCTGCTGCTTTAACAGCCTCAGCTCGTCTGGTTTCAGGCGCTCCACCAGATGTTGAACCAGGCTGCAGGGATTTTCTCCCATTCAGCCACAAGTCTAACACTGACACTGACGTTCTGGCACTGATGAAGGATCCGAGTTAACAGCTGAGGCTGGAATGAGGTCTGGGTCCTGAGAGGAAAACCACCTCTATGACAAGAATCTGGTTTGAGAACATAACACAGACTGACTAAAAGCTCAGCTTATATACTGCTCAGCCAGAATATATCACCCTACATGAAGGGAAATCACAGTGCATCTGTGTAGGTTCTCAGTCATCCAGGTCATGGTAGTCTTGTGTGCTAAGGTTGTAGGCAACTGGACTCTTTTAGGTTCCTTGAAGACGTTTCACCTTCATTCCTGAGAGTGGTTAACCCACCCTGTTGTTATATGAAGCCTAAGGGGAGAGGGGACGCTGCTTCAAGGACAATAATGTCCACATTTTGGATAGAAAGACGTAAAAGAAACAGTCTACGTCCATTTGGAACTATCCGCCGCCTATAACACAGTCCTGAGATGCTTACCCAGGTGATTTAACCCCATCCAGTTGCCTTCAACCTAATTCTACAATGTACAGGGCCTCCACCTTTGTGGCAACAGTTTGCATTCGTGTTGGTCCCTTTTCCCATTTCAACAATGTCCCAATGCACAAAGCCAGGTTTATAAAAATGGTTTTCCCAGTAAGAGTCCTGACCTCAACCCCGAACAAAACCTTTGGGATGAACTGGAATGCCAAGTCTGAAATAGCACAGCATTAGAAAAACACTGGTGTGCTTTTTCAGGTACCAGTGAAGATGTGTCAGATGCCAAAACCCTAGAAACAGTTTCATTCTGCCTCTCTCAGATCTCAATGTAAACAGCTGAATGAGGCAAGGAACAGTGATTCTGACCTTGTCACTCATCAAGAGTAAACACCGACTTGTGACAGCAGGGAGCGGCGATAATAACATCCCCCCCAGGGGAGCCTACAGGTGGATGCTGGGAAAAAGGTGGGGCTTGTGAAATGCTATACCACCAGCAGCATCGTGTGAAGGTAGGGATTTCATGTGTAGCAGCAGATATGGACAAAAAACAGAACAGATCACTGACTGTTTACGTTCGTCATCATCCGAGCGTAGCGGTGGACTCACTTTGACTTGATTCAACTTCTTCACTGGATGATCCGAGCTTTTCCTGCCAGAGCTTTTGCACCGACACACCTGCTTCATCAGTGCAGTGTTCTTATTGAAATGCAACGTCTGTCTAATGCTGCAATCACGTCATAACGAGCAGCCAAGCGTGAAAACACATCCACGTAATCCTTCGACTTGTAATTTCACTCAGAAATATTGTGGATTTCTGACGTGTCAAAAAACGCTGCTGGCAGTAACATCCAATGGTAACACTAATACAGGCAGTTTGATTCGTTTCACTTGGAAATGATGTACAGTAAGTACCAAATCTAGGCTGTTTATCATGCTAGCACCAGGACTAACTACTCTGGGATGGATGACTAAATGGATAGTTTATTAATCCCAGAGGAAATTTAGGAATTCAGTAGCTTGTTCAGTGAAGGCAACACAAACAGAGCAAGCAATCAAAGTAATAAGTCAGGCAGTAAAAAGGCAATAACAAGCAGATGGAGACTAAATGACAACAATGACTAATAAAGAATGAACACTACTAAGTCAGGCCTGTTGTTGTGTGAATGCAGCAAACATCAGCGTTGGACTTCACGAACGCTCTCCAACAATCTCATATGGGTGCCCACATACTGTTGGACATATATTGTACCAATATTGTGTTTTATTATGTCATTGCCTCTTGCACTAATTAAAGAAAACTTTTCCTTCTGCTGAACTTATATGGCAGCCACAGACAGAATTTTTTGGAGCCTCTATTTCCCTTTGTTATTCTCAGAGAGCATCTATAGAATAGAGCTCCTGCTGGAAATAGTTTAATGATCAAACTTTGATGGTTTGAAGCCAAAAAGTAGAATTTAATAAGATTCATGGCACAAACAGAAGACAATATGTGGCAGAAGTAATTAAGTGAAAACACTAAAGCATTTTAAGACTCTCTTATCATGTTTGGTGTAAAGGGAAGGCAGCAGAGTATTCCAAAAATGAATTATCCAGTAAGTTATTTTCCATAATTACCCTCCATGTTTTCCTGTAATTACGTTGGTAGTTTGGCACAAAGCAACTGTTGATAAGCAGGCTGATGAAACGATTAAATGAAGGAGAAAAGGCAGGCTTTGTGAAGACACCACAAACTGGAAAATTACAACCGAGATCTTTTAATGACTTCGCAATTATGAGCCGAGCCTGGCTGCTTGTTGGCATTTAACGGAGAGCGTACAGAATGCTAAATCTAAATGTGTACATCTTTCATTTCAATTTGGGGAGAGTCTCAGTTGAGACCTCGGCTAATTTGAGTTCACGCGAGTTCACACTTTGATCAGACACGACTGTGCAGTCATGTAAAATTCATAGTGAGCTAGAAATTCACCCTGAACAGACGACTCAGGAGCGCTGTTTTTTCTGGCGTCTGTTGTGCACTTCAACACCTCGGAAATGGAGGAGAGAGGAGGTTGTGTCCAGTCCAGCTGATCCCATAGTGTTTTTAATTGTGTATTTGTATATTTCTGACAGATCTGTGTGTGTCTGTGTGGCTCAGACCCTCTCCTCCCTCCACTCCAAAAAGAACAGAGATGGGAGAACTGAGGCGACCGGCTCGGCATTACACATGACGACTTCCCACTGGGGGCCCCTGAAGCCGAGGATCTTTGTTTCTCCTGTATCGATTAGGGATTGTGTGTCACAGCTCCCGGGCGCATCATGCACTCCCGACATGCTTTTTCCAGTCAAGAGAAGGCACAGCCAGCTCTCCCTCCTCGGCCTGACCTTGTGACTTCTGAATAGAAATAAGAAATACCCACAGACAAACTCTTGAGCTCTCCAGAGCCTGCAGGCCAAAGAAACAGTGATAAATGATCCTGGAGGGGCGAGGACAGAAAACAAAGATGTGCTTTTGAAATGCACACTGTGTAAAATCTCCATCTTATCCAGAGCTGTAGTCACCACTGAGGACACTGAGGTCACGTCCTCTACTTTTCTAATTTGTGGGTTTTAGTAACCTGGGGGAGTTTCGGCTCTCTAATTAAAAATTTTCTGAGCTGATTCCACTGTTGTTTTTTGGCTCAATAATTAAATGTGACTTGTTTTAGGACGACAAAATAATAAGCAAATAAAAGGTTTCAGCATCTCTCCCCCAGCTTTGTATTCCTGGCAGCTCGGAGAAAGCTTTGAAACACATTCACATGATTTTATTTACTTAAGTTTATTAAGAAAAAAAAAGAAAACTCGGAGTCCATAGAAAAAAAAAAAAATTTTTTTAGTCTCTGTCCAAAATCGGCTTATTCCAAGATTTCTCATTAAAGAAGCACAAGTATCTTAAACCAAGAGTTCAAATATTCTTAGCTTCAGCCAGGATTTTAGATAACAAAATATCCAAAGCCCACAACACTAAGACGTTATTTGACTGAAGAATCCTCTTGGATGAGAAGTGAAACGTCAACTATCCACAACCAGGTCCAGTGGCCCCTCGATTCATCTTTTCTTGGATAACCTGGATGACTGAGAATCTTCAGCCACCTTTTAGTTTCCTCTCTTTATGAAAATCAAAATGGTTTTTCACATAGAGAAATGCTAAATCCCTTTTATCCGAGAAAAGAGTTTCCCATTTACACGCTGAGAATGGAAAAACATGAATAGTCATGTCGAGTTGTGTTTGTGTCCATGTACAGTATACGCAACGTTCACTGTCTTTGTAGCTTTGTTTTTGAACAGTGGGTTTATTGGCTGCTGCTGGAAACAAGGTTGATGAGAGCAGTGAGAGTGAACTAAAAAACAGTAAAGCTATGGGTTCATCTCTCCAAGCAACACCTTTCAAATTACACATAGCGATTTAACTGATTAGCGCAGCTTTAACTGTCCTGTTTTAATTTCAGTAGATTTGTATCTCCCTCCTGTATGTGATGCTCCACAGTAAATGCTGTATCAGGCAGAGAAATACCTTTTATTTCAACGTGGGAGTTAATTTAAAAACAAGTGCTGATGCTGCTGTTCACTTGATTTAAGAAAAAGAATTACAGAAAAAGAGAAAGAGAGAGAGAAAATACTGGAGACCAGAGTCAGTAACTGTGAAGTAAAGCAGTACGAGAAGCTGCTAACTGGGTCTGTGACGAACATGAACGCCTAGCAGGAGACTTTTTTTTTTTTTTCCCTCTGCAGATGTGTTAGCTCTCATTTCTTTCCAAAACAGGCTAACCTAAGCCTGGCGTTTTCCTGGAGGAAAACAAAAAAAAAGAAACAGCATCAACCTTTTATCAGGGGGCTCAGTAAGCCGGTGTTATTTTACAGCCATTTCCGTCAGTGGAGCATTTCTTGGCTCTGTGCTGAATGTCTTTGAGTGGCTTTGTCTCCTTCACACCTCTGTCACTTTCACAGAATTAAAGCAACAAGCGCCCCTTTCTCTTCCCTGCCTCAAGAGTAATGTGTGATGATTAGAACAGATAATTACATCTATTTACATATAAATGTGATTGATACTTGTCCTACGGAGTTAAGCTTCCTTAAGCCGCTGCAGGAGCCGTTTGCCAATGATCTTGTTATAATCTATCCATAATATTTGGATCCTCCATCTGAAGTTACCTAATTAAATGATCATTCGCGACAAGTAAACAATTGGGGATGATGATGCTAATTAACGATGGCTGAGCACTGCGAGGTGGTACGTGTTGAGAAGACGCCACCATCGCGTTCGTCTGACGGTGTTTATTAGGAGGCTTGTGATTAATGCGGCTTCATAAAGAGACGGAGTAAGATCTGTTTTTCCAAGCAGCAGAGATGGAGCGACTGTGGCTCTGCACACTGCCAGAGAGGCCGCGGGTCTAATTGATTAGGTGCTGTCATCCACAATATCGACCACCCTCATAAGAATCTCAAATGAACACTTGAGTGATAATGCCAGTGCTCGTTAAAATTTGAGCTCAGTGGGACTTTTGGAAATGTCAAGTTTAACCCAAACGGTTTTGAAACAGGAGGACCTTTTAAATAGATGCCACAAATCCCATTTCCATAACAACTAGATACAGGGTCTTGATTGTGTGTTCATAAATTTACGATCTAATCAAGTTTGTGTTCCTTCTCCCCTGCTGTGCCTTTTCTTTTTTGTTTTTAAATCAGCTCTGCCTGAAGCCTCTGGATGAAGGTGTTCAGAACATTTTCTCACCTTTAACATGTCAAACATGCCCTCTAGTCAGGTTGCGCCTCAACAGGTACACAGTCAGACTTGCTTATTAAAAACTTTGGCTTCGAGCCCAAAGAACCTGCGGGTTTTTCTGAGCTGGTAACGTGCCTGCAGCTTGCCAACGGGCTGCAGGTGCAAGGTGTTAGCCGAAGGTGTCCAGTTGGAGGTTTGACCCCCGGGTTCAGAATAATCCTCCATTTCCTTTGGCATACTGTAATAATCCTGACACACTTGGGACCTTTCACTCATGCTACACCACAACCTTTGAAGATTTACCAGATGTCATATCAGCGACATTATATATTTAGTAGTTATACCTTTACTGCTGTCCAACCACCAACAATATACACAAACACAATCTAACAGAACTTTGCATCACAGACAGGCATGTCATGTAGCCAGAATAAATACCATTACTGAAGCAATGCTATAAACACCAAATTCAACAGGTCTCCAAACACTGCATCCACAGCTGCTCCACAAACAGAAGCATCAATATTAACTGATAAAGTGACAAAAACGTAAACAGTAAAATACAGAAATGCATTTTACTCACTGAAACTACTGATTATTGGTAGACAAATAAAAAAAACTGCTTCTGTCAAGCGGACATTCTCAGCACTAAAGCGAATCAGCCTCAATAGCGATAGAAAAGGACTTATTGTTGGAACTGAGACAGATAACCTCTACAACAGAGCCACTGAAGTCTTCCTCTTCAGCCATTGTGGGTTGTTAAAACAGCTAGTTAAATCTATATTAGCATGTTTTAGCTTGTGCTAGTAGCCATAGCCGCAGTTTCCCATCACTGACCAGTACAATCTCTGAGCATCCGATCAAATGGCATGAAAATGTCAGACGTTATCATAGGTCTGCTACGTGGCTAACTTGCTAAATCTGATTGGTTAAAGGATCCACGAGGCAACAGTTTTAAATTACAGGTTGATTGCGAAGGCCCCGTGGCAGATTTCTGTTACCATGGCAACACAGGGCTGAAATCTGATTGGATAAAAAGCTCTAACATAAACAGACTATATTAGAAGCAGCGTAACCAAGAGGAATTGAGATGAGATGAAGAGAATAGACGATTGGGAACAATTTAGTACAATAAAAAAACATATATAAAAATATAATTCACGGATTGTGAGTGTTCAGGCAGCAGAGGAGGCCTTGCTGGGTACAACTGTGCATTAGATTATTAAGAACAGGAGCTGTGAAGCACACCCCCATATGCTTGTTCACCCCATCTCACTACTTCTGCCTTTGCTACCGAGACAGGACCGCAATAATTTGCTGTACTGCAGTCAGCACAATGTTTATCGGGACTAAACATCTGAAAACAGGAGCACCACACAGAATCTGTCCTCGTTAAAGTTAGTAATGACCTTCTCCCCCACTGCTGATGATCTGGGTTGGACGTCACCCCGCCGCGGTTCCTGTAGCACTGCTCTAACAGGACGTGGACACCTGCTGTCCCCCGAGGGGTCAGTCCTTCACCCCCATGCTGTTTTCTTTTGTTTATTCCTTCCTGCAGTCACTTTATTATTTTCCACAACAGGGTTTGGTTTCAGTGCTGCGCTAGGTGACACTCAAAATAAACAGTCGCTCAATCCAGCTCCTTAGATTTCAGCCACACTGTGTCCATCTGTCGTATCTGTGTCAGTTGTGATGAAATAGAAAAGTGCCTGTCAGGCTAAAATGTTTGAAAATGATAAATAAGATTCACTGGTGCCTCCAGGTGGTCAGCCAATCTAGAGGATATCCTTAGGTTCTTTTGATTTCTTTTGATTTTTGAAAGCAGCTTCTGTCTTTTAGGGTAAAGTCAGTTTTTTCTTCAAAGCTCTTGACTGTGTGTAGTGTTTTTACATTGTGGAGACCATGTCCCTTCAAAGACCAAATAATTAACTATTAAATATGCAAAGGCTCTGACACTGTGTTATTAAGATTTTATGCTTCAGTGACTTTAACATTTGCTTTTCAGTTAAGGCCAAGTCTCAACTCTCAAGTCACATCTCAAGTCCAAACTGTTGTGAGTTAAGCCAGTGGTGGGTAGTAACATGTTACGTGTTTACCAAGGGGAAAAAAGGTAATTTGAATGAATGGGCTCCTGGGACTTCCAGTGCTCCCTGAAATAAAGGATGTAATGTCTACTACTGGACCTGAGAATCTGGTCCAACAGAGCTGAGAATCCGGTCCAACAGTGTTCGCACTGCTAACTGCTACATGGTAGCTAACATTAGCATTAGCGGCAGCAAGTTAGGAAACTGTGCCTCAGCCAACACTACAAAATCATGAATATTTAAACTCTCAAAAATATAATTTGCCCCATTACATACACACACTTAATATAAACTAAATGTAAAGACATAGACAGTTACTGTGCCTTGTGAATATACATTGATGTAATATATTGCATCTGAAGTTACTCACTACTAGTTTTTTTGCAAAATACTCAAGTCATTATTTTTCAGTGCTTTTACTTCTACTTGAGTTATTATATTATAAAGTAACAGTACTTTTACTTGAATACATGTCATTTACTCCACCCTTCAGAAAACAGCAGCCAGTTTTCTACTGTTTGTCATACACAGCTCAGCTCCTCAGAATATACCACTATCATACATAGACATCTATAATAAGACCAATTTATGGTATTTGCTTCCTTGATTAGAAGATCCAGATACATAACTTCACCATCTCTTTGGTCTGCGTGTCATGCCTGATGATGCAAGGACCAATTTCCTGCAGCACCTTTATAATTATTGTTTTGAAAATGATCTTCTCCTCTTAACTACTCTAATCATGCAGCCAAACCTAAAAAGTTCAAATAATTAAAATGTAATGCCTCAGTAGGGTGGAAAAGAAAAGCAGGTAAACAGATTAAACCTGGTCCTTTTCTCATTGTGCTCAGTGTTTGCAGAAAAAGCAGCACCGCGCTGTAATTTCCCCACAACTAAAAGCAAACACGCGTATAAAAGTAATAACAACCACACAGTCACAGTGACAGGAAACTCCACTGCAGTCCTTTTAGGAAGCAAGTTAATTGACTTGCTTCTCAGGGAGGTCTTTTTGTACTCGCTGTGTGTCCACAGTTGTTGGTTGTCGACCCGCTGCTCAAAGCGCCCCCCACGGTCCTGACTGCAGGAGTGACTACTAATTATACAACAGCAGGGAAGCATGCTGTGAAAAGGTAACTTACTTGCTGTACAACTTGGAGAATTTACTTGTAAAAAAAACAACAAATAAAACAAAAAAACATTTCTTTCTGTTGCTTTTTTTTTCGTGGATGATCCTCATCTTGAAACATGATATTGACTTTAAGGCAGGTTGGTGTTGGAGGTATGAGAGAAATAAAGCCTGATCTGATGCAGCGTTATTTCATGTAGCCTGCGAGGAAAGACGCAAGGTGAGATCAGATAAGCACAACAGGAAAAGGGATTTATTTTAATGGATAAAAAGGTGAGAAAATGTTTTTGGGGGGACTGCATGAAGAAATCAAGAACACTTTTCCTTCCAAAATCTGAATCCGAAAGGTGGAGATCAGATAGGAGGTAAAGGAAACAAGAGGGGGTGGGAGATAAGGAGCAGGTGAGAGGCTGCAGATGAAAGAGAATGAATGTGTATGAAACAGTGAAGTGATTGTCGGGGGCTTTGTATCGGAGCTTTTGAAGAACCGTCTGGTTCGTACAAAAGGAGAGGTCGGTGAACAGATAAGGGCAGAATGGGTGGTCTGTCGCACGCACAGGTGAAGAAATCCAACTCCGCCAAACAAAGAGAATGAGAAACACAGGTAAGAGTGGAGGATTGATGCAACTCTCCGAGGGACAGGAGACATTTTCTGACCTAGGCAACATCAAAGAGTGAAACCAGCCTCTCCTGTGAGATTAGGTCTTGGTGGATCCACTGACTTTAAGATGTTCTTTAAAGCCATGTCTCATTTCCTGAATGAAGCTACATGTTGACACTGGCACAGCAGGAACTCTGCAAGCAGCTGCATGTAGGATTTTTATGACATTTTAGTATTTTTCCAAGACAATCCCAGTGGACTTTTGGTGCTCTCTGTCGTCCTATCATTCATGCAGTGCAGTTGTTACACTCCTCCCTATACTGTACACTGCTCTTAGTCCACTTGTTGTCTTTCTTCCATGTGCTTTCACCTCCCAGTGCTGTGTTCTTTGCTTTCCAGTGTTGATCCTGATTAGTGTTTGGAGTTTTTCGCCTCAGCCTGACCCTTTGTACTCTGTTTGCCTTCTTGCATATTTGCATCCTTGTTCTTGTTTCCCCAAGTAAAGACTCTTTTACATCTGCCTCCTGAGTTCTGCTCTTGTTTCTGTTTTCTGGGAGCTGTGACAGCTTTCCATGTGTCTGTAACTGTGTCTTCAGACAGCACTACCGAGGAAACACCAAAGAAACTTTAAATTCCTACATATGGTGGCTTTAAAACCATTAGGTGGTGTGTTATATTATGTATATCCAATATTTTCCTGCTGGCTACCCACACTTATAACTCATTTATTCTGCATATTTTAGTGCAGGTGTAATGTCTCTGGTCTATTTGTCTTGAGCAGCCCACAAACAAAACTCAGCAGGAGCTGGTGAATGGAAGAAAATGCCTGCATAGTTAGGCCTTAAGTTACTGCAAGACATAGCAAATTAAAATAAAAAGCAGAAAATTCTCACATTTGAGAAGCAGTGTGTATTTGTTGTGTATTTGCATTTTTGCTATATAAATGACGAAATACTTTTTGGTTTTTTTACATGACTGCCTGGAAAGTCCAACTATTTATCTCAAATCTTAACCTCGGATGGAGGCTTTACTTCATGCTGACTTCTTTGTATTTGCTTTCCTAATCAACAAACACAAAAAATGAAAATAAAACTCTGGCTCCTTTTGACCCCTCTCAATACCATTTCCATTTTTAGTTGCTGTATCATTGTGCAATCGATCAAAACACCAAATCCCTCTGTGAGGACTTGTTTCCCTGAGCAGTGGTGAATAGAAAACATTAACACCTCCTGCTGTAATGACATTTGTAACAAGTCATGCTCCCTCCACTCCCCTCTACAACTACTTCCTTTCTTCAATTTAAATACATGAAGTGTAGAATCGATGGTAAACTTACACAGTCCTAAGAACACTCAATATCCCCTGCTACTGCTGCACAGGATCAGACATCCTGCAGGTATCATGTAGTCCTACTAAATCCTTAAATTTTAATGAAGGCTGCACAAAAAAAAGAGAAGAAAAAAACCCCAGCTCAGTGAAATTTTCATTCCTCTGTATGTAGAGGATGTACACTGGGAGACCTCAGGGCGTTCATTTACAGTTAGCGATGAAGAGGAGAAAACAAACAACAATTTGTGAGATTGATTTGTTTGGAGCTGCATTGTGCCTTCAAGTGTCTCACATGGTGGAGTAAATGAAGCTCCTGCCACCTCTCGTCTTCCATCTGAAGACTCCTACTGTGAGTGAGCCTCCACCACTCACATTTTGATCTTTGCTTTCAAGTCTCTTGCTCCTTTCTCCCAATCTAACCAAACATATCTGGCTTTTTTAATTAGATCCAGGAAGCTGGCTGCTTCACTTTTCATGTGCATGGCGTCTTTTTTTTTTTTTTTAAACTTGAACCTAAAATACATTGTTCAATGTGAATGGAGATTGTATTAACTGAGGCAAGAATTCTCTGTTTACTGCAAATATGGGCCTACGGCTAATACACTGCGACTATCACACAGACAGCACTTTATATGGAAAAAAAAGAAAAACAGGAAATTGCACTTCGAGGACCTGATAGATGAAAACTAAATAAAAACTGAACCTAGCTAAAAGTGAGAGATGAAAAGGCTGGAGGAATAAGGGTGCAAGGGAGTTAAAAAACACACCTCTGCGACTACAGGAACAAACAACATCCAGGCACTTCGCACAAGACAGAGCGATGCACTAACAAGCCCTCGGAGTGGCTCGTTTTTCCACCTCTCGCTGTTTCTGTTCATTTCGGGTGCCAGACACATCTGTCTGCAGGTTCGCAGGGGTTGTGACTGCTTGGAGATGAAATCCTAGTGGGCATTGCATGACTGGAATCCATGTAGTGATTCAGACTCCTGTCTGTGTCAGGCTGTTGCTCCTGACAAAGAAACATGATGTCAAAACAGGAGCTCTCAAGGATAGCAGAGAGTAGCTAGGGTGGTGTTTTCAAATTGGACAAGAGGTACCAACAGACTGCACCACAAAATATAGAGATCATCAGAGCATCTGCTGGGGCTTGATGGGGTTAATTGGTTGGTACTAATGAATCCCTGCTAATTTTCAAGAGCAGCTACAGAGCAACGAGTATATAAACACGTAAACTGTCAACATACTTGTGTTTTCTTTTGGTCTGAGGCCCTGTTTCAACATGACAAAGCAAAGTCCATAACTCTTTTTCCACTTCAGTGTGGAGCTTGACTGGCATTCAGAGTCCTGATATCAATCCTCTGGGATGAACTGGAACCCTGACACATCACCAAACATCAGTGCTGGTCCTCACTAATGCTCCTGTGGCTGAATGGGAGCAAATCTCTGCAGAATGGTTCCAAACAGCAGCGGATTAATGCCCGTGGTTTTTGAATTACACACCCAACAATCACTCATGGATGTAATTTGCTTTTCTTTTCGCCAACTGAAGTCTTTGTTACACACTCACACACTCACCCTATCCCCCTTATGAAAACCAGGTTACTGCAGAAACCGGTATATGACCAAAGGACACTGGAACAGCCATTAGACACACAGTGATGAATTCTCATTTAGAAGTTTGACTTCCACTGAAACAGTAAGTCGTTTTTTGGAAGTCAGTTTCAGTTTCAGTTGAAATCGTCGGCATGTTTTTGTGTAAAACTCAGACACAGCCAGGGTTTCCTGTAGACTGTAGGCCAGATGACCTGCTACTTTCTTACTGTTACAATATTCTTCTTCTAATCTGAGACTGGATGAAGGATTTTTGTCATCAGACATCTGGTTCTTAAGTAATCAGAGGAACAAGCTGAGCAAAAAGCAGCTCTTAACATCCTGTCCACCCAACAGTGTCGCTCTATTCAGTGTTTTTTAAACAGATTTTAATTACTTGATCTGTCTGTTGGAGAGGAGACCGTTGTGGATGATTCATCCTTCTGAACAATAAACACTGAAGGAATCCAACAACAAACACAAGCTATGCTAACATTAGCAGCAGCTCAGCTTACTGACGTCGTGTGTCCACTGAAGAGCGCCAGAAACTGATTTTTTAACATGGAAGAACTTTATTCAGTGTCAGTCTAAAAAATACAGGCTGAAGTATTTTGAATGATTGTTTTCTTCACTTTCCTTCATTAGAAGAAAGAGTTAATCAATTCTACACTGGTCTGCATCTTCCGCCTTTGAGGTCAATAAAGGTCAGAGATTAACTTTACAGCGATGCAGACGACAAATCATCAAGATCGAAGCTCTTCAAACATTTGAAGGAGCAGGAGATTTAAATTTAATCACAAAAGGTCGTCATCAACTTCCAGGAATGCTGATCAGGACTATGTGAAGTAATGAGCCTCCATTATGAAGTGGCAGGCACCTCCTTTACTGCTGACACGGCCAGAAACCTATTATCACCTTGGCAGATTAAAACAATAGAGCACAAACATTTCAGATTCATAATTCATTTCCAGCTGCAGTGTTTGATGAGTGGAAGCAGACCGGAGAGCGTCGTTTTGAAAAGAAGCCGGTGTGAGGAGGGAGCACGAGTCGTTACATCAGGTCGTAGAGAGACGCACAAATAACACACCGCAGCAGGAAAGATGATTTCAAATAATATCCTGCTAATTAAATTTCCCCAAAGGCCATTAAAATGACTTCAGTGCTGTTTGAGTGGAGCATTATTGAAATTGAATTCATCTGAAGCACATCAAAAGATTAAAATGGTGATAAGTAAAAAAAAAATTTAACTGAGCTGCTGCTGGGTCACATCATTAAATCAATGTTTGACTGAATCTATCAATTCTTACACTGTGCATGGTTTAAAAGGTGAACCACGATCCATGACATATTTGATGTTAAAGGTCAAACCTACATTGACCAGGACAGGACGTATGATGTGTAAAAGGTACACTGCTTTCCTGCCCTGGGTTGCACCAGGTGAACTTCCAGCCAGAGCCAGTGTTAGCTGTCCATAAGGGTCCGTAAGGGTCATGGGGGGGGTTGGAGTCCTAGTCCCAGCTGACATTGGGCGAGAGGCAGGCTACTTCCTGTACAGATCACCAGTCCATCACATAGGCCTTGGTTATTATGTGCTCAATTTTATTATACTTTTATCTTCTGGCCTTTTCCTTTGTTTCATAAGTTCCCAGCGTTTATGTCCTTTAGATTTTCTTTTATTGTGAAGCACCTTGAGGAGTCTTTTTTTTACTACGAGTGCCATAAATGAAACTGATTTTCTAGACGTTTGATGACAATAACTGAGATAAAGCTGATAGTTTTCAGGTAAATGTGAATGAATCAGAGTTATTGTCCTATACTGTAAATAGCCATACATAACAGCAGTGCATACACTTGGCTACAGTGGTGCTATTGGAGAACCTCACCAATGTGATTTGGTGAAATTACACTTTGTTGCTCTTGGCAATAACAGAACGGTGCAGCAGTCAGAGGAGGCAAAAGGGTTTAAATATTTATTTCTTAGTCCTCCAGTCCTTACAGTCACTCCTCTGTTTCATGCATCTAAGTTCAAATCTTTTGAACTTTGTATTCACCAACCTTAACCAAGTTTTTTATTTTTCAAACCTTAACGTAGTTTCAGTTGCCCGAACTCATCCTACTGATAAAAAAAAAAGAAATAAAATACTGGATCTCTTACAATGACCCATAAAAAGACCCATTTGTCATTTTGACGACTTGTTGGGTCAGAGTACACATCCAGAGCTTTAATAACTGTAACAAGACAATGGTGTAACAATTGTCTTGGGCTCCTTCCTCTGGTCTGACACTAAAGGATGCTTCAGAAGGAAAAAAGCTGAACTTGAGAAGGAGACGAGGGCAGATGAACCCGTGTGGGAAGTCTTAAAATACCCCTTTAACTAGGGCAGCACACGCGGCTCGGGGTGTAGCACGCTGCACGGCAAACCTGTCCACGCAGGCAGGACACAACTTACATAAACCAACACGAGACACTGCAGGATCCAGCTAGCCGCAGGTTCGGATTAAAAAAATAAAAAATAAAAAGGCGCGACACGTTATCAGGACTGAAACGTCATCATCTCACCTGCTGCACGGCGACCCAGATGACTGAGCAGGTACAGAACAGAGCCAAGGATTAACTCAGGAGCTCCTACTTTGAATTTTTGAAGCGCCAGCAAAGCAACTTCTACAACTGGGGTGTTTTAAAACAACCGAATGGAGCGGCGGTGGTAAAAGATTCATGGGCTCTATATTCACAGCCATCCGTTTCACTGATGAGGTCTATAGCGAGGGATTAGGGGAGCCTTGCATATTGTTAAAAGTAAATTGGTGCCTTTCAATTCTCCCAGCATTACCCAGTCTGTCCTGCACATATAATGAATTCCAGTAATGAACTGGCCTTATACAGGAGAGCACAATATAAGCTGCAAAGTGTTGTACAATGCAGGCCACATTTGTCACCATTACAGTCAATATTTGGTGACTGCCACAAGATGAATGTGGCCCTGGGGAACAATGAAAGAAGCCTGGTCTAATCTAATGTGAGTCATGATAGTCTCTGTGGCTCCTGTAGCCCAGGTAATGGTCTGCATTATACAATGCAACACCAGCTATTCCCTATCACTTCAGCTTGATATTCCAATGTATGTATCACCCTGAAAAAACAATATTAGTTTGAGAAGAATGAAAGTATGAGGATAAAGGCAATAAGATGCTTTTATGTTCAAAGTGAGTTTGAATGAACTAATGCTGAAATGGAACAGGTTTTATTTTGGAGTTGAGGCAGGACTGACCCAAATATCAGAGACAAATCACCTCCTTTTCTATTTGTGCTGGTTGTCTCTGGTGACCGAGCTTAACGTGGAATCAATTCAACTAATTGGGAGACTTTAAATGGAATTGTTCTCACCCAGTAACTGAACAGTTGCCAAAACTGCAGCCTTGTTCAGCCAGTGGAAAACAAATGATAGTGTTCTGTCTATTAGCTCCGTCTTCAATTAGCTTCCTCAACTCTAGATTTTCTACTTTAAATTTTCTTGTTAATTGTCTTTAAATCTGAGGGGGAAACGTCCAGTTACACTGTGACCTCAGTTCTCTGAGTGAAGACCATCCCTCCAGCTTTTAGACCACTCACACATAGTCCAATCCAAGGGCGAGGCCAGGAAAACTGATATGCCTTAAAGATGAAGTCTGACTCTATAGGAACTGGTACAAGTATTGGCTTCTGCATAAAGGAACTCAAGCATGTGTTTCCTGTCTTGGTAAAACTTTGGTGTGGTTCAGGTTCAGGTGAATGCCTGTGTTCTAAAAACAACAGGAAGTTAAGTTGTTGTACTTCTGCCGACTAATTTGGTCTGATGATGCATGGTTCATGGAGGTGATTGGACGTATTTTAAAACCCTTAGCGCCTGATTGCTGCAATTTGCTGACATGAAACACTTTTATGTCCACTGTGACCTACACTTTCTGAGGATATCATGTGAATAAATGTCCAGAAAGTTGCTTGTCGAAGAAGAAAACAGGCACACCTCATACATTCAGAACTTGAGTAAGAATCCTAAAGACTTAAAGTTTTCTTCAATATTCGAGTAATTCAGTAATAGTTGTCTGTATACCCATGGATACAACACAAACAGGAACTGCTAATAGGTAATTCGGTGTACTCTAAAATGGTGATAATTTGATGGGTGTTAAGAAAGCACAGTTGGCTTGGTTTGTCTTAGAATGCACCTTCAGTTACTGACTTTGAAAAACCTCTGTGATAAAGAACATTTCTCCACACTGTCTGACAGTATCACAGTATCAGCTCATTCACTAAAGCTGGACGATGACATTTACACTCAGGGAAATTTTCAAACCCAACACACCATGTTCTTTAAGCCTGTACCATTCCATCAGATGGAAGTATTCCAGATGTCTTGTGCATCACTTTGAAAGCCATTTCCCCGATACTCAGTCTGACATATTTGGTATCTTTGGAAACACTGGGATCTCCAGTTGAATTTTATAGAAAGTTCTGTGAGTTTGAAAAACGACCAAAGGGTCCAGTAGAGTTCTAAAAGTTCAGTAAGTTCAACTTTCTGGCAGTTGTTTATTATCTTGGCCAGTATTGGAATTCCTGCTCTTCGAAATGGTCCCTACTGTCTGTAATTTGTTTTGTTGACAATGCACCACTCCCAGATAATGGACATGTCAAATGAGATGGGTCAAAAAATTTCAGGTAGTCAGTCAAGTTGGCCCAATTACAGTGGTGCCATCTTGGGAACACCCTTGGGCAGTTATTTCAGGTTAAGACCAGGCTCCGATCTAAATGACTTTCACTTTCAATGGTCGCAAGGAGATAAAAACTCAATGTACAGAATCACCAATGCTTTTTAAAACACTTTTATTTCCACATACTCCTACTACACAAGAGCACCGTGATACGACACTGTCCGCTCAACCCATCAGAGCGCACAACTGTCATCTTTGCGGTTACGCACTCTTCTTCAAAATTCAAGATTGCCTAAGGTTCCAGCAGTTGGCAGGACCACATCTGAGCTGGCTTTGTGTTAAATATCCCACATTTAGCCAAGTGGAGGTCCCGACTTAGGCTGAAAAGCAGCTCCAATTAGCAGCAGCTTGACATTTTGGTCATTTATCATAAGTCTGACAAGCAAGCGCCAGATTTAAGGTTGTATTGGATCAAATGTATTTGAGGTCTTAAAAGTCAAGATCATTTTATGTCCCCTTAACCCAGAGGTAATGAGAATGTTTTTCACAAACTAAACCCTTTCAGGCAGCCAGACTCTCCTCAGAGGACAGCTTGCTCAGCAACTCACACTGTACACTTTGATGTTTTTTTCCCATCTAACCAGGTAAATCCAGCCACAAACAACCTACAACTATCAGACCGTAAAGTTTTTATTTTCCCCAGCAGTGTTAATGAAAGTGTCCTCACCTCTCCACCTCTTTTTTTTTTAAACTCTTGAATCCTTCAGCTTCATAAGAACCAGAGGCACTCCTGACAGAAAGCCTGTCAGTGGACTGAGGGAGAGCGCCGCAGGGCTGCTCAGCGTCTGCAGCCGAGGCCAGACATTAGCATGCACACCGAGTACGAGGCTTATGTCCACATCACACCATGTGGGTGCATCATATCTAACCTCCCCTCCAGTCCTACACACTACGGGCAGAAATGCGTGTTGCCATGGTTACTACATACAGACCGGCATGCCAACATCTCACATGAATTGTAAATTGTGATGCTGCATGTTGTCATGCACGTGTGCACACATTTGGTTGATATTTTGAAGTTCTACTAACGAGTACGATCTGTTCTTCAACAACAGTTCAAATGCCTGTGTGTAATGTGTAATGGATCGCTCGTAGTAGCTACTCCACTGAGAGCTACCACCCGACTGCAGTTTCCCTCAGGTCCATGGAGCATATTTTGTTTTTGTTTTGCTGTTTTGGTTCACTTTCGCCACTCAATAATTCTTTTTCCAGTTGTAGGCAGCCATTTTCTGTGAAAAAGTTCTGAATAACCAACTGTGCACCTGCCAAGCAATAAAAAGGGAGCATACAGAAAGTTGGTGACTAGCTATTGAACATAATGGAGCCTTTAGTGAGGACAAAAACAGAACTAAAATAAGAGGCTTAAAATAAATTGTGAATACTGCTATGTGCCTGTTGGTTGTGTAAATGTTTGCTAACACGTTTGACCTTTGTCAACTTTAAATGTCAGATGTGTTTACAGTTTGTTCTGCTCCTAAGATGAAATAAAAACTTAAAAGTTCAACTTCAAGTTAATATACAGATTTATTTTTTGGCTAGATGTGCAGATATCTCAATATCAGGGGTGCACACAAATGCACACATTTTATATATATATATATATTATACACACACACACACACACACACATATGCAAGATGCCTTAACTTTGATTAACCCACTCCCAACATGCAAAACTGCAAGAGCAGATAATTAAGTTAAGTGCTGAACCTAATAAGCCAGAGGCTCAATAACCAACTGGGCAAAGCAGGTAACCACCTCCAGGCCTCAGTCACCACTGGGTTTTCAGTTTTATCACCTGAGAGTCTGTTGAGGAAACACAGTTCCAGCATTATGAGCTAATGCTGTGGCCATTTTTATAGTTTGTGTTGTGTTTAGTCAAGTTAATCGACATGGAGGATCATGGGAACAGATAGAATTACTCCAGGAATACTGGTTGGTAGCTAGTGGTTGATGGGGTGTTATGATGGGCGTTCAACACAAGACCCAAGACCCCCTCAGACATCAAAAAGGCGTATTCAGAAACTTTGAAGCAAAGATTTTATAACTTCACACTGCAAATATGAAGCAATTAACTTATCTTTTCAGCTCAAAGTTTCAAAAATTGATTCTAATTGTGGTTTTCATCTAATCAATTTTTTAAAAGAATAATTTCCTGGAGTAGTGGCTCCATTTGGAAATAATCTTAGAAAATAATATAATACTGGAAAAATAAAGATTTAATATCAGGGAATGCAGCGAGTCGGAGAGTGGCGATATAATAATAAGTATGGAAGTTATTAATTCAGTGTCAGATCTTGACAGTGTGGATATCACAGCAGAAAGTAGGCCATGAATACCAACCAACGATCATGTAATTTTCTGAAATGAACATCGTCAGCGCAAAGGCCAATAAAGCAGACACACCTCTCTGCACACTCTCCATAATGGGGTCAAGTGTTAAATATGCCACCTCTCAGAGTGAATTTCATTTCCTCTTGCTTTCTCTCTCTGATCTGCGTCGCACTGCCCGTCTCTGTTCTTAAACCCTTTTTCTCTCCCTGTGACATTTTAATTGCCACAATAGCTGCTGAGTAAAAATACTGCCAGTGCAACATCAGCAGACCTGTGCAATTCATTTTAATCATGACACAAGAGCAAAATCATGTGTAAACAAAATATGAATGAATGGTGACATTACTACAGCAGCAAGGTTTGATCCTCAAATGGCAAAGACGGGAAATAAAGAAGCAAATTAAAAGCTACACATTTTCTTTCTGACAACCGCACACATGAGTCTTGAATGCAAAATGAAGTGTTTGACTGATCCTGTAAAACCCCGCAGAGCATCTGTTAACCTTCTGTAATCCCTCTTCAAATACATTTTAATCACTCTGTGCCAGTTTTGTTTTGTTAAGCTACATGTACACCACTTGTTTGCCCAAGGGTTCCTCTGCCGTCGCACCACATTCCCCTGAAATCTAATGAACTCATCAAAAATGTGACTTTTCATTTGAGATCCCTGTTGACTGCTGCTCGGCTAATTGCATTTCCCTCCATGAAAAAAATAAACATCTCTTACAAAAAGATTTCTGTAAATCTTCTGGAGTGACATGTATAGAGGTGAAATAAATCTGACTAATCCTGATTTTTTTTTCTTTACATTTCATTATAACTTGGTTAGACTCATTCTAAGACATCTAGGATGATAAAACTGCTCTCACTGTAAATGAAGTGAGCACCATACAATTTAATTAAATGTTCATGAACACTTTGCTCATCACTAATGCTCCATCTTGGTAAAGAATTAATGATCTTTGTTAGAGTCTATTTATGGAGCTGTCTCTGTGGATGGGTTTACAATATGATGGAGGACACGCTGCTCAGTTTCTTTGTTCAAAGCATTAATTTCACTTTGTTAGTGGCTCAAAGTTTGTAGAAATGTGAATAAAATTAGGGGTAGTGAGAAAAACATCGGATGACAAGCACATTTACTCCAGTACTGCACTTAAGAACAGTATTGAGGTACTTTAGTTGGACGATTCAGCTACTGAGAGAGAAAACAGGGTTGCTCCATTCCCACTGTAATAATCACAAATGCATAAATTCACAAATAACACGTCTGATGATTGAGTGTAGTAATAAGTAATGTGTGCACACATGGCTGCTGAGTACACAAAACCTCCATCACACCCTGCAGGGAGCTCTCTGTAATATACTTGGCAGAAAATAATTACACTGACACTGTGAGGATCAAAGCCTTAATGCATTACAATGCTGAAAACCACCGACATTTTAAAATGTCCTGACCCAAACTTTCAGCTTGTTCCAGACAAAACTGCAAAAAACAAACTCTACCTAAACAAATGATGGTTTTTAAACACAATTACATTTACGTTTAAAATCAAATAGTTCTGCAGTTTTCCATAATCAAGTGTAATTTTCATGATTCTAGCACAAAACTGCCACATCAAGACTCAAAATAGTGACGCTGACTTTCAGAGAAAACCTGACAAAAGGGGAAATTGCACAAAGATTATGTAGAATTATCAAACCACATTGGTTGATTTTTGTCTTTCAATCAACGAGTCGTCCAACCTGATCATTATTTTTCTCAAAAGGACAGAGTGAGATTTAATAAAAGCTGAGACTACTTGTATTTGCAGTATAAAACTTTTGTTTTCAGCTTCATTGTTTAACAACGGTGACTTTTGTGTTGCAAACATGCAACAACCAAGAAAACAAGTGATTTGAATTCTATCTTTCCACCACAGTTCTGACTAGTCACCAACAGAAGTTGGTAAAAGTCATAAATGTCTAAAAGCTTCTCATTAACCAAAGTGCTGCCCCTCATCAGTCCAGTATTCTCCCCTTCATGACGGAAGAGAATTTAACAGTCGAGGTTAAAAAGGAGCCACAGTGTTCATCTGCATTCAGCCAGTCAGGCTGTAGCAGAAAGAGCAGATGGAACTTATATTCTCTACCATCACACAAACAAACCCGTTTTTCAAGCCAACAAGGATCGCTGATGGTGTCACAGAGAGGAAACACCATCTGTGCACAGCAGTCGAGCCAGTCAGAACTGCTGCAGCGTTCGGAGACATCGTCAGATCAGGATTACATTTAGACTCTTTAATCACAGCAACAACTGATGGAACGATGGAGGAAGAATCTGAGACTGTGGAAAACACTCTAGTGGAGTAAAGTTTCAGAACTTTTCTACAGTTTTCAGATGACTTAGCAGTTTTACTTAAAGTGGTATGTCTACAATATTTTGCTCTTGTTTTGAATCTGATGCTCTCTCGTTGTTAAACAGGAGGTTAGAGTCTCCAAAGGTTCTCACAGCAGCTTTCTACTGGAGCTTTGACATTATTTTCATTCTATTTAAAAAAAAAAAAAAAAAAAAAAACTTTTTCCTCTTCCAACTATGAAAGCATCAAATAGGTTCAAATTCACAGTTTGCATATTGACACATGCAGTTTATGTTCTGGAATAAAATCTAAAGACTCCTTTAGGCGTGAAATGTCAGAAAGGAGCAATGAGAGGCATCACTGGCCAAAATTTGATCAAAATTCAGTCAACTTTTGATTGTTGGAAAATACAAAAAAAAAAAGTTAAGAAAAAAATCTGAACAGTTCAATGCTGCTTCTTGAAGCACAAAGATCAAATTTGGTTCAACTGAAAAGGTTGATTGAAGCTGGAATTAAAGGGCTAAAGAGCATGCCTTTAAAAACCACCAAAACACCCTCATGAACCCTGCTCAAGTCCAAGTACGACCGTTTAATAGAGTTGTCGACTCAGTGTACAAAGATGATTCTGGTGCTAAACGTCCCATCAGAATTTGGAACGAACTCAATCTCTGGTTGACTAAAGGGCTGTGCGGAGGTGAAGAACCTCAGAGTTACTGCTGCTGTGTGGAGTGGCAGCTCACTAATGATCTCAGTGGGAAAACCTGATGAGCTTTAAAAGCAACTTAACATTGTCAGTGCTGTGCTGCTGCTCCTCTGTGACCAGAGACCACTGAGTATGATTACAACACACTCCGTGTCATGCGGCAGGTCACCTGCTTCAGCTGTGTTTGGATCCATAAAGTTACATTTTCTTAGCACCCAGAAATTCTTGTTGCGTATTTGTTTTGCTGCATCTGCTTCTTTTTACTCTACATGTGTTGGGGGAGGGAGCTCTCTTTTGTTGCCTTAACTCTGATTTCTCTCTCTTTTTTTTTCTTTTTTCCCCTTGATAACAATTGTGAGAAGTTTGACTCAAGAGTCAAAGGACAGCAGGGTGTCGTGCGTCACGCAGATGGTTCACCCCTCTGGGACTGAAGCGTGGCTTTGGGTTGTATAAATAAACTTGCCCTGACAGAGGAGCTCTGAGCTAACTTAGACGAGATTAATCTCAAACACCTGTGTTGGTCCTCGTTAGTGAGAGTGGCTGCACACTGCTCTGTCCTGCTGCTGCTGCTCGGAAAAACTGTAAGGGATCACATTAGGTCTACCAGTTGGTTTAATAAAACAGAAAAAGGACAAGTCAACAAAAAAGAATCAAGTGAACAGCAAACCCCTCTCCTACAAATCATGTGCAGCTAATTTGCAATAGCACATTACATTCACTGCCAGCAGCACTGCCACTAAAGTCAAGACTGTAATGTTGAAAAGATGTGTAATCAAGGAAAAAGTGTTGCTGACATTTATACATTTTAAACAGGACCACAATTCTCCCCCAAACCTAATCAGCTGCCATCACTTCCTTCAGTGAGTGAAAACTGTTTGAATGCTATGAATTCTTTTCAAATCTATTCAGTATAAACATTTTGCAATTCTGGTAAAATACACATGTGAAAGCAGTCTGCACCGTCACATTTCTAATGGATGTTACTCTTAAATTAAACTCTCTAAAGAAGCCAAATGTCCTCACTGATAGACCAGCCCACAGCAGTCTCACAGCAGTTTGTGGAATAGTCACGAAATTCGTGTGCATGGATCCAAGTTTTCTTTTTTTTTTTTTTTAGGGACACTCAACACGGCTTTCAAGCCACTGTATTTCCATTGGAAGCAAATTGTTTGAATAAATGAAGCACTACTTTCATTAATGGCAGAGAGGAGGTGGTTAGGGTGGATGGCAGGTACAGAGCGTACAACCATGTCCTGGTTAGATTTTGGTAACAGAAGCACTTTGGTTGAGGTTTGTGAAAGATCATTAAAAGTTGTACGAAAAAGTCCATGTACACTAATTTCTAGATTCAATTTTGTGCCTATTTCATGAACTGCTGTAAGACTGGGAGGGACAGGCAGTGTTCATCTGAATTCAAACCTGCTCCTTAGTCTCGGAGTAACTCTGATCTTCCCTCAGGGAATCAGAGAATTTAACATTCTTAGGACATAAGACTGGATTGAATAAGGAGCTGAGCGTTTCTTTATCCACTATGTTCTCAGAGCTTTTCACACCCTTGACATTAGGACAGTCTGTTGGCATGAGAACACTTACCAAAACCATTAATTACTTTTCTGCAAAATGCACTGCATCTTCAATGAATTCCATAATCTAGAATTACTTCAACGTCATCACAAAATAAATTATTTATATTTTCGACTTATTTGTTGTGCTGAAATCTGAATAGATGCTTCTGGGAAAAAAATACATTTGAAAAGTGAAGGACTCAGAGCCGCACTGTGTTCAAGGCTCTGCTCAGGCCAGAGAGCCATCCAATTATCAAATAAAAACAGAAAGATTGTCCTTTAACAGATAAGCCTCACACTGAAACCTTGACAGCAGACACAGACCCTGAAAACTGAATCTACGGAAACTGTCCAAGGCTTGCTCTCTCTTGAAAAAAGGTCATTTTATCTTTTTCCCTTTGGCAGCTGGCTTTGTCAAAAGGTAGTGACTGACATGTTTTATATGTGGAGGGAGGACAAGTCTTTGAAAAAGTGACTTTTTTTAAACACCCTGCAGTCGACCATGAGCCGATAGTACAGATGCCACATATGGTTGGATGTGTGTTCATGCCTGGAATGACTCAGACTGGTTTCAATTTCGCACAGTGTCTGGTTTCTCCATCCCAGCCTCACAGTCTCCTCTCACCATTTGTATCTTTTTCTCCTCTGGCCCTCTAAAGGATGAATTACAAATGATAAAAGTGTGTTTTGCATCCAATCTCCCAAACACAATGCCGACGCCTCCAGTAATGAGGTCATTATTATGCATATCACAGATATCAAGAGGAATGAGCTTAAAAGCTTACACGTTTAATTGATTAAGGCAAGCAGGCAGCCGTGGCGCTTCGTAACAAAGACGACTGTTTTCTTGAAGGTCGTGATATTTGAACAACATATTCAAAGACTTCTAATTAAATATCACTATACTTTGACTTCTATAAATAAATGAATGTCATGCTGAGGTTTGGTCTTGAAAAGCAAACAGCTACACGTCATTCTATCACAGCTGGGGGGAAAAAATGACAGGATCAATTCTTCACAACTTTCTGTAAAATAGTCAAGATACTTTCTGGACAGTTAGCGTTTGATCAGCACAGCAGCTATATTTGGATTTCCAGTCAGCTTTTCATAAATATTCTGTGGACGACACTGTGGGTTTTCACATAATCGCCAAACATTTGTAAGAAGCATTAAGTTCCTTATTCTTTATGCCAGAAGTATTTTGTTTCAGAGCTGTGAAAACTAAAAATGTTATCCTTCGTTTGGTTAATCAAGTCTTGACTTTCCAAAATCTTGAGAGTTGAAAACAAAAACCAAGCAAGTGTCCAAATATTGACCTGGTTAAATCATGATTCAAAAATCAATCAGATTCATGAAATCAAGTTTTAAAAAAAGACAAAAACAAATAGGTAATCAGAGCCTCACAGCTTGTATATTTATATGTTAAATCTATGCATTGAAAGGACTTGGTTGCAAGGCCTGTAAGACTTGCAAATGACTTTTGCTATGGAGCCTTGTGACTTTCCTTTCCCTCAGGTACTTTACATTTAACTTGGACATGACTTTAGACTGACCCTCAGCAACTTGAGACCTGCCATCAAGGACACCTAGACTTGAACTGGATTTGGTTAACTAGGACTTGAGATTTTCCTTTTAAGGACTCTCATTTTGGATGTGGCTTGTCTTGGACTTAGACTCAAGAATTTGAACCTTGACTTGGTTTATAGAACTTGAGGCTATATTTAGACGTGGTTGTGCTTGATCTACGACCTAGTTGGATGGGACTTGGCTTGGACTTGATTGAGTAGGTCTTAAGTCTTGACCTGGACAAACGTTAAGACCTGACTCAGACCTGGCTTAATCTCAATTGGACATGACTCCATCTGGATTTACCCTTAAGGACTTAAGACTTGATAAGACTCACTTTTAAGAACTTGAGACTACACTTAAATGTGGCTGGATGTGATATAAGATTTCACTGGATGTGATGCACTAATACTTATATAGTGTGCTGTTATCCATCATGGTGAAATATGATTAATTTCATTCACAAGATATTGATTCTGGAATATTACAGCCTCAGCATGTCCCCAATTCTTATGATCGACAGGATGGAAAAGATGGTTTTCAGCTTTGCTTAAGACAAGAAAAAGCAACATTTTATTGCAAATAAGACGACTTTTGGATAAACAAAAGGATTCAGGTCTATTTAGAGCTGACCTGAAACGTTTTGACCAACAGGCTCTTTGTCACGTACGCAGTGTTTCGTCCACCTGAGCAGCAGCAGCAGCAGAGTCTTGGAAGCCTTGCTGCACTCTGCGGTGCAGTGTGACCTGGATGAGAGCGGGAGGATACTTAGCTAATGTGGGGCAGCGCAGATTGCATTGTATCCACGGGGCTGGGGACCGCAGAGCCGGGAAACTTCAGGGACACAAACTGCTTAAAGCAGAACGCTGATAGAGATGGCCTACTCTCCTCACTCCTAGAGCCTCCAGTCTGTTCAGCTCTGCCTCTGGTCGGAGGCCAGAATGAAAATTAGAGAAATATAATTGATTCATTTACTCCCTACTGATTAAATTTCATCAGACCCATAGACGACAACAGTTTGGAACACGAAAGCAGATGTTACCCTTAGTCTGCATGTCTTTCATGTTCCCGTTGATTTATTTTCCCCCTCCAGCGACAATCACTATTGGGAGCAAATTAAATCAAGCTTTAATAGTTAATCCAGACTTAAAAGTGTCTCTTACTGTTAATCTTAAAGTAAAAAAAGCAAACTTGGCTCTCAGAGAAACGTCATGAATTTGCATTTGTTTCTTTTTGACTCGGGAGTCCTGAACTAAGTTAAACAAGATTAATTCCCAGCACCTGCGTTGGTCCTCATTACTGAGAGATTACTCTAACAGCAGTGGCCTCAGGCTGAAACTAATCACAAAGAGTTTGCCATTTGGTGGAACTAGAAGAGGAATAACAGAAAAAAAACACTTTCAAGAAGCTTAATATAATTAACACAAGGAGGAAGGAGTAAACAACAATGCAAGTCTCAGCTCCAGCAAAAAATGATCTGTTTGACTTTATCTGGCACAATGCTTCAGTCAGTAAACACACCTCACTGGTAGTGTTTTGTTTTTGTTTTTTTTTGTGGTCTTCATTAAAATAGTCTAAATAATCCATGTTGACTCCACCAATCTGAAGTTAAACCTGCGTCCTTGGAGGATTTAATTTAAGCTCTGGTTTGACCCTGGAGTAATGATGTTGATTTAGGAAAAGTTTAAGTTAAGACTAAGGACAAATATCAGCTTTTCAGTGCTTCAGATAAGGTACACTGACTGTTCTGGCATTGATGGGAGGGCGACACGCATTGAATCGTACAAGTGGGGGTAATGGTTCACGCTTTCAGACAAGTCTCTCCCCAAAGACATTCATGGTGTTGCACTTGATTGTACCCATAAAGAGTGACAGAAGTAGCTGTGTGAAGAATTACAAGAGAGAGCTTGAGAGAGAGGTTCAAACACTACCTACTTTCACACCTCAGCACACCTGGCCGCTCGCAATGGTCGTGAGTGACAGATTGTCTGTTTTGGAAAGTTACAAAGTTTTTAACTCTGGAGTCGCCCCAAAGCCGGTCGAAAATGTTTTTTTTTTTCCCCAACAAGCACTTTGTTTTGGGGTGTACTATGGTCTACAGACTACACCGAACCAAGTATGAGTAAGCCGATTTGAAAGTTTAGGGATAAATCACCTCTTATTTTTGTTGTTTTTAAAAAAGCTGACAGTTTATCTAGATGATCTGAAACACCATTTTGGAGGTAAAAATTAAAGCAAGCACTTCAGAAATGTTGGCTGGAAAGATTATTGATTGGAAAATGCTGGTAATTTAAGTAAGAACTCTGTCTGTAAGACGTGTGGGTCATAATTTTACCATTAATCTTCAGAGAAGTTCAGCCAGCCTTGAGGTTCATTGATTTCTTAAGTACAATTGTATCATTACAGATAGATAACTCTTTTATCCTTTAAAACCCACTTTGGATTTTGGCTAACTAGACTTAAATCTGTGGCCAGGAAACGTGTCCTGAGCACCGAATCATGACCTACAGACTAATCACCAGCTTGACATGATGGATCTCTGAACAAATCCGCTTCCTCTCCAAAATAACGCCTCTAACAAGAGCCAACAGCATGACAACACGTCTCACACACTCTGCTGCAATGTCACACAAGTCAAGTGAATCTCAGCCACGTCCGGAGACATCTTGTCGAGGAAACTGACCGCGGATCCAGTCACCGCCTCTGGGCTTGGCTGTTCCTTTGTCATGGGCTAATGTAAGCGCGGATGCACACTCGCCTCCTCGGGCCGGATGCTGGTCTCTACCCCTCGGATCACAAGTTCAATTAATTTCACAGTTGGCGGCACCCACAGTCATTTCACCAGGGCCTGTTGTCTGGAACTGGAGAGAAATGGGAAGAATATGATGCATCCCGAGCCACAGCCGCTCAGCTCAGCCCCTCCTCCTCCTCCTCCTCCTCGCCTCCATCCCTTCCACCCATGAAGGCTCCACTCGCCCGGAGCCACATCTGATCTGATAGGGCCACGGCTCTGCAGCATATTAAAGCTCACATCACGACGATAAGCGGAGATGAGACGGCCGCATGCATCATTACTGCTCCATAAAGACATCTCTTTTCCATCTCATTCAACAGCAGATATTTCACATTTATCAGAAAAATGCACCTCATTAAAGAATTTCAGCTAATTGACAGACTTTGGATCGATTTTAGCAGCTGAATGTTGCCTCAAATCCAAATAAATAAAACAGTGAGCCTCTAAGACACGACCTGAACTCATGTCATGAATGAGCAGAATTTGTAAAATGGACACTGGCTCGACAAAACCCTGAGATGGAGTCCAACACTGACTAGTGATATAATTTCCTTAATACAGCAGCTCAATACTCTGGCTTCAGTTTCCGGTTTTATTTTTATAGGCTGACATATTTCTGCAAAAAACAGACTCCATCAGACGGTGGCATCACCCTCCTGATTAAGCAATCATCCCCTGGTGTGTAATGGAGATACTGACTTACAACAACCACACAACAGAGCAAACACTGCTATAACACAACATCTTGTCTTGATTTATCTGTGCAAAATTCAACTATATAGGCACTTAAACACAATCGAAGCTCCACAATCAACAATCACTGTCATTGACCTACACGCATCCACACACCTCTGGCTTCTTCTGGCCGTCTCCAGATTGTCTTTGATTGAGTTTGATAGTCGTACAGATACTGTAGGAATAATTCATGACAAGACATTTGCATATTCTAAATGTTCAGTCTTGTGACCTTCTTGCTGGAAGCCTTCAACTTGAGAATGACTTTGTTTCAAGGGTGACCTGGTTCCACTTCTCTAATCGTAAAAAAAAAAGAAAAAAAACCACACACTTTCTGGATCTGGCCTCGGAACTTCTGCTCTGTTATTCATCCACCTATTTTCTATACTATCCGGTGTCACTGAAGTGGGGCTGTAGCCTATCTTAGATGAACCTGAGTCTATAAATGCTAACCTCAATGTGCGAGGGAGGAACTGGATCACCTGGAGGAGGAAACCCAGAAGGGACCCAGCTGGCCTGGACCAGGACAGAGCTGCTGTGGGCTGCACACCAGGCTAACAGGTCTGCACTTATAATAATACTGATGGTGCTCTGAAAAACACATTACATTCAGTGATGAATGAAGGCGAAATGGGTAAATATTATAATGAACCATCATGCATTCCTGCAGGCACCCGACTGGTGTCGACTCTTAATGAGCGCTGAAGAAAAGGGGCCACACAGCTTGTTGAAACATCCCTGATAGATGTTTCACATTAGGTGTGAAAAGGCACTCGTTACAACATCTAAACCTCAGAATTAAAACTGCACCACCTCGGTTTTCACCCCTTGCTACTCTGTCATGCAGGGCAGTGCGTGCCTCCTGCTTTTCCTAGGACAACACACCAGGGACGGTGCTAATCACAGGCCGGTCGCTCCTACCCTCTCTCAGCTCTTAACGCCGATGATTTACTCCACAGTCCCTGATCGTACGGTCACAGCATGGTGCTGCATGGAAGCTACATTTAAAATGTTTTAGGCTGCGTCACGTCTGTGTTTTGAAACAGCTAGATTTATGAATGAAGCCTGGTGTGTGTAGGTTGCTTGAGCGATTGCAGGTCTGCCCTGAAGGGTCACAGGAAACCGGTGGGCGGCTCGGCTTCTCCCATTCCCACAAAATGCTCCGAGGCTCTGACTAATGAAGCATTTAGAGGAGAAGACTCCGACGGTGTCGTAAACCTGCAGATGAGTTGCAATTGTAATTTCTGATGCCATTTTACATACAATTACCAGCCATTTGTGCCCGGAGTGAGAGCTCGCCGCCGCTTGTAATTTGGCAGTCGAGCAGCAGCAGCAGTAGCAGTGGTGTGGAGAAGAGTGGGAGGTTTGATGTGGAACAAAAATCACCCAACTGGGCGCTGATTTGTTTGTACGGCAGTTTTCTGTCTCTCTGATGAGCTCATTGTGTGATATGTGTGCGAGTGTATTCTGATTGTAGATGAGTGAGCACTCCAGATTAGATCATTGTGCCTGTGTATACACGCTACAGTCAACAAAAGTGACATTTGGTTGCTGTCCTGTAAAAAACACTCCGTCAGTTTTTCACACAAAAAGAAAAACAGCAGCTTTCAGCTTTGAGACGATGCATTATTTAAACCAGTGGGATTTAAAATAGTTTATTTAGTCTTTTACCCATAAAATCAGTTTATCTGAAAAATGCTAATTTACCAAATTTGGAGATACGTGGTTCTTATTGGGCAACGATAATTTACAACTCAATGCTAATTCCACTTTTATGAGCAAGTAGAAATGGTCCACTCAAAGTGCTTTACACTACAAGTCACATTCACACACACATTCAGCCACAACACTGAAACCTCCATCACACAGCAACAGTACATCAGTGAGTACAAGGACACTTCAACATGCAGCCTGGAGGAGTCAGGAATCAAACCACCAACCCTCCGATTAG
This sequence comes from Lates calcarifer, assembly GCF_001640805.2. Lineage (NCBI taxonomy): Eukaryota > Metazoa > Chordata > Actinopteri > Centropomidae > Lates > Lates calcarifer. The sequence goes on along the minus strand of NC_066843.1, from coordinate 1,490,309 downwards.
TGGACAACCTGCTCTACCTCCTGAGCCACAGCTCAGGCTACAAATACCATCACTTCATGCAGCAGAATTTTCCTTTTTTTTCCAATTTTCCAGCCCAGAGGCTGAAGTCAGTGTTACTGTTTTAGCCGGTGTAAGAAAGACGTGAGCCTTTACCAGCGGCTATAAACATTAATGTGTCTGAAAACAGCTCGAACATGTTGGTTCCTTGGGTTGTGACCTTTGCTTGGTTTTGATTTTTAGACTAAAATCTATCAGTAAAATGTCAGTGTGTGTGTGAAAGAGGCTTCTGGTTGTGCATTCAAGGGAGTGCAAGTATCTGAAAATGAGTCTTATTTATTTTCCAAATGAGGATGTCGTCCTTCACAACACGGCAGTTTTTCACCACTAAATCTCCTTCTTTCTGTCCTTGGTCGTCAGCTGTTTTTATTTAATTATTACATTTCTTTAGTGATCATTCTATACTGGCAGCTTTCTCCTCACTGTAAAGGAAGAATACATCTCACATGACAAAAACAACGCCGCCTCAGGCTGGGCCTGCCTACTGTATCACAACTAATTCTTTGCATACCAATACAAGCTATCCTCTTTAAAGTGTTGGCACTGGGTTGTGGCCACTGTGCTGACAGAAGCATTTCCATGTCCAGCTCTGCCCTGTCCTTGCCCTCCACTCATAATGGATATTGACAGGTGCAGTGCAGATAACGCTAATCTGCATCCTAACAGGATTTCACATGTCATATAGCGCTTTCTCATCGCTGGCGCTTTCAATTCACAACTTTGTTATGCCGCTAATAGCATTTCACGGTGGCACAGCCCACGGCCTTCAGGGGGAAGGATGTGAAAGTGGAGCCTGACTCGTTCACAGGTTTACTGTCTGAGCAGGTGAACTAATGCATATTGGATCCAGCGTACAGCCCATTGTCCTATTCACATGAAATCTGAGAAATAAATATCATTAAAATGCAGCTGTAATAGATTTATTCATTGAAAATGGAAGCTGAAAATGTTATTTGGTCTTAAACAGGCACTCCACAGATTTTACACATAAAGAGCCATTTACCAGTCATAAGGAAAACACAGGAGCTTTTAAAGATCTAAGATAATCAGATCAAACTGGAGGCACAGACAGTCAAAGACACCAGGCAGCAAAAAGACTCTATTGGGATATATCTGGCCTCTGATGCATCAATTCTGACTGTCAGTCTCTGGTGAGTACCCTGAATTTATGGATTTCAGAGCTCAGACACCTCTTTTGCTCCGTCTGCCAGCTACTAATATCTCCTGCCATTTCAAAACCTGACGTTCCCTCCCTCTCCAGTGGAACTCACCTGACTTTCACCACCACCTGCACACCTGCTCCCTGTTCCTTTAGCTTTCTACTCTCCTGTTTCCTGTTTGGCCTTGGTTGCCTTTTCTAACTGTATATGAGACTGATAGCTGGTTTTACTGATCCAATTCCTACTATTGAATTTTAAACTTTAAATGTCGGTAAAGCACTTTAAATGTGCCTTGCTCAGTCTGTTTTGTTTTAGTGTTTTATCTCTGTCAGAATGATTTTGATTCAACTCTATAGCAGGGCTGTAAATCATGATACAATATTATATCGATTCAGTTAACAACGATTCAGCGTTTGCCGATTTCACAAACTCTGCTACGATACAATTTCGATTCAATTCGATTCAGGAGCCAGATGATCGCTATGAGACGATATCATCTGCTGATTTAACCCAAACACTTCCATTCATATCAAATCACAAAAAGCAACTAAAATATCATTTGACGTTTTTATTCCTGAGCTCAACCAGACATTTAAATGAAAAACAATCTTCTCTTTTAATAAAAATCAACCTCCTGTTCTGTATAAAGAGTCACGTTCTGATATATTGAGCTTCAAATTTGTCACAATCTATAAAAAGAAAACTGAAAGAACATTAAATTCCTATTTGTAACACTAAAGTAGGATATTGTGTGAACCTTAATCCTATTTCAAGTCTCAAACTAAATATTTTTGTGATAATAATAGTAGTACAGTCTTCCTGTATCATAGTTACACACTACACCTTCGGGTAAAGGCAACATTTTTCCTCATCAGATCACCTCTCACATTTAGTTTGGAGGTGTGCGCGCTCAGGTGGAGAAAGACGAGCTAGGGGACTTTCAAAATAAAAGCACGTCTTACAAATGATTCTATTGTGACAGACTGTTTGGGGATTTTGCACTTGCTTGGTTTCAATATGTATGAGGTCTGATTGATGTTTTCATTTTGGATCGATGCTATGGCATCATTTATCACTGAATCAATGTGTCGATGGATCATTACACCCCTACTCTACACTAGGTTTTAATTGATAAAATGTGATTTAATACGACTTAATGCAACATCAACAAAATTACAGCCCCCAAATTTCCACATTAGGATGCTATAGCTGTGTGTTTTCTCAGCGAACATCGTGTAGATTGATGCCTGTACTCAGCAAACATATTTCCATATCACCAGGATATTTTTTAACCTACAAATTTCCAACAGTCAGATTTGACCACTAAACTTTATATTTGGAGATATTCTAAAACGACTGACATGAATATATACAGAGTGAATATGATGTGTGTCCTGATATGAAAATGGAAAAAGGGACGTTTATATATTTCCAATTTGAGATAAAGAATACTTGGGAGCGCTGGTTGACCTTCCAGTTCCAGTCAGCTCTTCAGATGTGATTTCAGTGTACAAACATGCACTACATAATGCATGAGGAGAGGCTGGATCAGAGGAGGTGTTAAGAGGCTATCTCTGTGTGTGTGTGTGTGTGTGTATGTAAGTATGAATCGCAGTATTCACTCTCGGCCATGTGGTGCGAAGGCTTGTGGGATTCTCAGAGTGTGAGTTTCATCTAACCAACCTAATCAGGTTCATTAGCCTCCTATTTAACGGACAGGCGAGATAAGGAGAGGAATCAATTCATATTGTGCATTTGGCTGTCGCAGATCTGTGCACTGTGAGAGGACGGGTCTCCCTGCTGCTCTGAATCACCCTCATTGAGAAAGAAGCGGAAATTACCACTTTCAGTGAACACTGCGCTGACTTAAAATGACCTGATAAAGACCAATCACGGTCTTGATGCTGCCTAAAAACTGCCCAGCGACAGAATGAAGGTTTTTTTAAGCAGATTTTTGCCAATCAAAAAGGTCACATATCATGAAACTGGTGTTTGGAGGATGAATCTCAAGTCATATCTGAAGCTTTTTAATATCAAAATGATTCTGCACAAGGTTCAGGGACAAAGACTTTGTCCATATCTATTACAGATTTCTAGATCTCATGTCCCTCCTCTCCAAACATTTCCTTTCTCTCTTAGTGTAGAAACCACAGAGGGGAAGATGGAGACACAAGATAGAGGAAAATATCAACTTTCGACAGAAGTGTAGGGTGAAATGCTCATATCTCAGTCTCATTGTACAAAATGATGTCGTCCAAATCGGTGATTTGCAGTTAGTAGTATTTAAAAATTAACAAAGATGCCACAGGGTAATGTTCTCCTCTCAAGGTACGATCACATCACACTTCTGTCCTGCAGATATTTCCGTCCATCTTCCAATCACTTAAAACGTTCACACAAGAATCCCACATATTCAAGCCTGTTTCTTTTAGCCAGCTTCAGCAGACTGCGATGCCAGAGTTCACGTTCGTGTAGCTTTGACTGTGCAGATATGCATGATCAGCCAACAGTAACACTGCTGCATTGTGGGTGGAAATTCAGTGAGGTGGTATCACCCTGTTAACTACAATAATACACTGCTACTCTACAAGCTGCAGCATTGTTATTATACACCATTTACAGTTAAAAATCCACCTGCACAACATTGTTTATTCCCCAGGATCATAACCACGATCTCACGTCCCTTGCTGGGACCAACGTCGTCGAACAGAAGCCTAGTATGACTGTATCCTCATGACTATATGGCCGAGTACAAACCATTTGACTTCTCACTCTCTTGTTTTCTTGCAGCTGTCAGGGCTGCACAGCATGCACATTCATCATTCTTATTTGTTTATAGCCTTGGGTGACTGCATGTAAATCCAGCATCGCTCCACATGCAGAGGACGAATCAGCCTCAGTGACTGAAAACACCTGTGCAGGTGTGCATGGCCAGTTACAGTGGTACACAGTCGATCAATTAAACTTTCTAATGTAATTTTGCATACCTCTGCCATACTGTGATATTAGCATTGTAAAAATATTCTTATAAATATTGTGATTTTGCTTTTAGCAGTATCACTAAACCCTACATCAACATGACCTTCTGATTTTCCATTATTCATGTTCCAGATTCGATTACTGGCCCTTATTCCATTCCTCTACTTCCAACACATAAATGCAGCAAATAAATGCATTTATTCATTAAGTGCTGTGTTTTGTTTTTAAACATAATTCATGATGTAAAGCTGTTTCTGGCAAAATATTGGCGGTGTGAGGGTAATGTTACTAAGTCGGGAGCAGATGTTGCTTAGAGACAAATGTTTTTAATGGGGTCTTCTTTAAAAACTTTATGCAAATACACCAATTACCGTTTGGAATAAATATACATTCATTTTTCTGTAGAAGCACAAAATGCAGAAAGTGGCTCATTTAACCTTGTTATCACCTGCTTCTCTAATCTCAAATAGCTGCACAAATGCCTCCTGTCCTGTACGACCCTGACGACTTGATGAATATATCAGTCTCTTCTCCCTGTTTCAGAGGGAGAGACCTTCTAGTTACATCTAGTTACAGAGTTGTGTCGTTTGGTCAAAATGCTCGATGTTACAAGATTTGTGTGTGTCTGGGTTCATATCTGACCCAGCAGTATCCACCGTCGCATGAATCACCAGGATGAAAAGTTCACAGCTCTGTGACAGGAAGCTGCAGGGGTAAAGCTTTCAGAGCTGTTTCACTCTATCTGATGCCTTGTCTTTGAGTCTCAGCCCTCCGAACACTTTGATCGTCTCAAGACTTAAAGCGGCGGGTTTGACTCCGTGTCTCGATCCCTCGCTCCCCATCTGCCATTTTATTTGGTATTTGGTATTGAAGCCAGCTGGGAGATGAACTCTGGCTCCTGAGTGCAGCAATATGTAAAAGACGAGACCTGATCAAAAACAAAATAACATCTGACTCATTTTATTTCTTTTTTTTTTCTACAGCAGATCGTCTGTGTTTGCTGTCCTCTGTTTTTCACCACCTGTGGAGACAGCGGGATTGTCCAGTGCTGTTCATTTAGATAAGTGTTGGGATGGGAACTGGTCCAAGTGGGCAGGACACAGCAGGACGACTAAAGACTTTGTTGCATTTCTAATAGGAATCCTGTAGTTCTGTAAGTTCATTAACTTAGACTATTCCTGGTCTGTGGAACATTTCAGGGCTTAATTCTGCATTTCAAGACTGAACACATCCTAACAGGTTGAAAGATCTCCAAATACAGGCGACAAGAGTGATTTAACCGTGGTCCTCAATAACCTAAAGTGATTGCCCACCAGTGAGCCATGGGAGGCTGGAACAAGGATGGGAAAGAAGTGGCTCCAACTGAAAGTAGCTCTATCGCCAGATGAGAACCTTGATATAAGAGCAGCTTCGTGACCTAGAGGTTAAGGTTTTGACTATGAATCACAATGACCACAGTTCTTGACCAAGTGGGAAACTTATAATGTCTCATTCCCCATTTCTATCTCCTCTCATTTCCTGTCATCTCTCTACTGTCAGCTTTCTAACCATAAATGGAAGAATCTGTCTGTCCTTCGTTTTTTTCAACAACCACTCATCCGATCGACTTCAAACTTGGCTGGTGTATTACTGAGGACCAAGGGAAGTGCAATGACGAATGTGATGTTCTTTGGATGAGCGGTTCTCATCACTTTTCTACCCGTTACTCGACATGAACAAAAAGGCGGAACTACATGAGAGCAGTGCAGCACCCTGACAATTTACAGCATGCACATGCCAGAGTTTTAAGAGAGGTGGAACTCAACAGCGACAGTGCTTTCTATGCAGTCACTCAGATACTATCGGAGCGGAGCAACCAACTCCAGCAGGAACAAACAAGACCAACAGACCACACATACTACATAACACTGCACTAGTCATGCTCACGGCATCTACGGTATGGTTAACATTATGAAAAGACTGTAATTAAAGTCCATAAGCTGTGGGTAAGACATGTCAAGGGTTAGGGAAAGATAATGGTTATGTTTGATTAAAAAGTGAACGTTACTTACAGGCCAGTGACGCTACACATCTATACACCACCCTGAACTCAATGCCCTTGCACACCACCTCCTGAACTTAAATTATAAGGAGCAAAATCATCCGATATGGACATGCTTCCTGGGGATGCTAGGCTATCAAACGGACCACAACCTCATTAGCTAGTCTATTTACTATACAGTTAAAGCCCAGTTCAGAATTTCACTCAGACAAGACAGAAGAGGTGCGATTATAAAGTACATATCAATACATATGCATATCCACCCAACTACAGGTAACTGTGCACATCAGTTTCATCCATTGCCTCCACGATTTCACAACCATTTAACTCATTTTGCTTCACAAGTCAAAATTTCTGTCTAGTTTGCCTACAATTTCCAGTAATTCCTTTTTAAAAAGTCCATCTAAAATATTCATCTTTTTTATGAATTCTTTCAGGAGACATTACACAAGTAGCACAAGGACCACAGCACCAACCCATTAAAGTTTGAACTATGAAGGCATTCAAATCAGTAAGAAGCTGTGTGAACTCAGATATTAAGATGATGGCACTTCATCAGCTTGAATTACAAACTGACACTCAGTTTGTGGCAAATGAAATATTGGTCGCTGATGCAGAGGCTTGTCTTTCCACACAGAGTGACAAACTCGAGAGTGGATTTCAAGCACCAAGCACTTGATCCAGGAAGAGCTTGACTCACCGCTGTTCGATCTCTTTGAATCAATATAAAGCATCATAGTCAGGTTGGTAAACATGAGTGTGCAGTGTGCTGATGATGTCACGTTACATGATTTATTGATCGATGACTCTCAAGTTCAAAGTTTTCTGTTACCGTCTGCTCAAGTTCAGAGCCACTAACAGCTAACAGCTTTAAAGTCAGAGACATATAAGGACTCGGTAATGGAGGCAAACTGGGCAAGTGATACCTACTTGGCACACTTGAACTCCCCTCCATTTGCACTCACACTCAGCTACACAGCCATACACATGCCCATGCGCAGACACACTGTAGGTCTGGAGGGATTACAGCGCAGGGAGGTGGGGCTACTGCAGCAGTGCGTCCCAATAAGACAAGGTCACCTTAAGTGGATTGGGATGAAGGGGGGGGAGCAATTCCCTTAGGACGAAAAGAGGGAGCAACTCATGAAAAAGTAATTAAGCAGGATGCACATCAGTGGATGCCACAGGCGGAGAAGGCAAGGAGAGAGATGAATAAGCCCCGAGGACGAGGGGGAATGTTTGTACACAAGATATCTGGGAGATGCTTGATCACTAACTGCACTCAAAGGGATTGTTTAACCTCGGACATTTTTGGAGATATGTTTGTTTTTGAAATCAGGAATGCTGAAACAGTTAGCCTATATTCTGTTGGTTATAGTGAATCAACAACTGTTTACGCAATTGATTCACTAGCTGAGTCATTTTTAAGCAAAGACTGAGTGATGGTTTGCTGTTGAAAACCTGTGGCTTTTGGACTGTTGGTCTGATGCGTAGATGGAAATGTTAGTCACCTGTGGGCTATCAGACTGTGATCACGTCACAGTTTGTTTCTGGCAGACGACAGTCTCATTAAAGTCTTGGCACAAAATCAGCTTAGTGGAAAATTTCCAGTAAGTGACACATTTTTTCTATTTTATAGACAGAAAAAACTGCTGGTGACTGATAGGTCTGATGAGAAAAAGTTTTTCCAAGGCGGTTTGGATGTAGATTCAGAAATTAAAGTTAAGACTGAGTACTGAGAGTAATATTTGCCTGATAGTCAATAATAAATGAACATGGACACTTGTTTATTTTGGGTCAATCCCACATGTATGATTTTAGAGTCGTAAAAGCTAAAGTTTGAAATAAAAACTATAGCTCCCACTTGTTGTAGGAAATTGCTGAACCTTTTTTTAAATTATAGATATTTATGAGCTGTTTTAAAATATTTAAGCCCTCAGAAGGAGTTGGTAACACCTCCTCTAGAAGACAAAACTCTGTCCAACATGCAGGTGTTTGTGGAGAAAAAATCATTTCTTTCTTACCAAATCAGGAGGCAGATATGAAGCTCACAGCAACACAAAGTATTTCAGCCACTATTGATCAGTGCACAGTTTCTCATTCAGGTTTAGGAATCTCATTCTGTTCAAACATCTACCATGACAGCTGCTTGCCTTCCATCAAAATAAACCTGCTGAGGTCCAGAGCTGTTAAATGGCTGCTTCACCACAGACAATCCATCACAGGGAATAGAGATGGACAGACAGGGCCAGTGAACACACCATTCTCCCCCAGCACTCACTGATATCAGACATAAATCCATCCCTCGTAGCCTTGGCGGCAGCCTCGCACTAGTCACTTCACCACAGGAGCCGAACACTCGAGCAGGTAGAACAGTAGTGATTGTCTCTGTGGATTCACACGAAGCTCAGAGTGTCGTGTTATATCACAGATACATGAATATTAATGACAACATTACTCTGAGCTTTGTTTAGCAGCTTGTTAGCCCTGACGTGCGTTCGAATCTGTACTGTTTGTACTGTTCCTTTCACTACAATGCTCCCACTCATACACACAATGAAATGTTACACACACACAGTTGAGTTTGAGGTCATAGCTGCTCATACTCAGACGTGGTTTGTCTTTGAAAGCAGTGGATTTAAAAGGAAAATGGCGTTTGTCTAAAGTGCCCTCAGTTGTAAGGCAGCAGGCTGCAGCGGTGAGAAATACTCAAAGCCTTTAACGTACAATAAGAGAAAAATACTGATGTATTTGACAATAACCAAACATGCCCATTCTGAAGGAGAATACAGTGAAAACCTGGTGTCAAAACCTTGTATCTTCAGATTTGGGGATTAAAAATGAAAGGAAAGAAGAAAGAGAGTAAGGAAACCAGGAAGGACAGAAGAAAGGAGGCAAGAAAGAAGGAAAGGCATAAACTGAGAGTTATTAGGGAACAAGGGAATCAGAAAGGACAAAGGGAAGAAATAAAGAGTGAGGACAGAAGAGAAAAAAATGTGAGGGAAATAAGATTATATTATATGAGTTTGGGGATTGTAATGAAGTAAAAATTACAGTAGTTCCTTAAAAATCAAAGTACTAATAAAGTACAAGTACCTCAAACCTGTGTTTTACTCCAGTGCAGCATCTGAGCTAATAAAACCACACAAAACCACATAAAACCAGACGTATGAACCCGGTGGGGTGAAATCAGATGACCTGTGCAGATACGTGAGCTGTAGATATTATCTCCTATCCACAGAAATAACGTTAGCCATGTTTGTACAGCAGTGTTGGAGCGGGGGCAGGATGCAGTCAGCAGTGACACAGTGCACATCTGTCAGTCTGCTACCTCCTGACAGGAGGGGGGGGGGGGCTGCAGACAGCCAGCTGTTAAACTAAGACATGTACGATGGAGGCTGACAGGACCTCCACTTTGAAGTGACAGCTACCGCCATCAGGCCGCTAAAGCGTGTCACCCTAATAGGTGCGGTAAGAGGGTGACAGGTACAGTCAGGAGAGAGTCGCTGCCTCGCACAACATTTAAAATATTAGTCTTTGTTTGAAGGGATTTATCCTGCAGTTCAGCCAGTTCATGAAGGATGACATTCGCTGTTTTCAAACCTGCTGTTCAGTATTTGCCTCCAGGTGTTGTGTCAAAATGTGGTGTACAGGTGTGCAGGGGGAAGAGTATTAACACAATTTCATATCATTACTTCCTTCAGTGTATACTACTAACTTAGCTTAAAGGTTGTGTGTGTGTTTTTTTTTCACTTGTCACAAACAATAAATGTCTGTCACTTCTTTACTAGCGGGTGTCTCAAGGTGATTCAAGTGTCCTCAGAGTTTCCTCAGATTTAATTCTTGAGATGATATGAAAAAATATAGAATATATAAATTCACTTATACCCTCCTTGTATGCAAGTGCATCCATTAAAAGTATCTGTAATATTGAACAAGTTTAACCAGATTTTGAGAGGCCTAAATGTGTTTTCACCTTCAAACAATAAGACTTCGGAGATACCATGAGGAGACTACAAGAACATGGAGGCTTTTCCTCTCCAGTAACACCACATATTTTGTGATATAGAAAACCCATTCCCACTGCAAAGCTTCTGCTCACAACAATCCAAGCTCTAAATCACTAAGACTCTAAAATAAAACTGTCAGGTTACAATCATCGGCTCAATAAAATCCAACTCCTGCCATAACAAAGAGAAATACCTTTTGGCACAGCAGTTTGAAACTCTGTACACTTTCTTTAGCTTGTGGTTGTCATGGACTTTATCCAAAACAGACCCAAGGAAACCCCACAGAGACTGATACGTATAAATACACTGTCAAAAGGGACCTGGGGGCATTCAGAACTGAAATATTGTGTGACTTTTTCTCTTGACTCTCAAGTAGATGGTGTGTTTTTGTAGTTCAGCAACGCCTACAGCGAAATTAATATTCTCTAAGTAATCAGATTATTGCATTGCGTCTGCTTCAGTTGTTATAATCTTCTGATTACACATTCATCCATATTGTGTCAATAACAGTTCTGGATCAGGACCTCCAGTATTTGGATTGAGTAGCTTGTGAAATGCAGATACATATTAAATTAACATCTGATATCTCCTGCTGCTCAGCTCATTTTCAGGTTGTATCTACGGATATGATAAAGGATTTAAAATAATTTGGATTCAATGAGTGGATTAAAAACTGGATTCAGATGTGATAAAGTACTTTTAAACCTCAGCCGTGCTGTAGACCTCTACAACAAACAGAAGAACTGGGTCAGCCAAAAAGCTGAAAATGCATAACCGTGACACCTGAAATGTCCTCAACGCAATCACGTTAACTGGGTAGTCAGCATGAGAAGCCCGCCAGTCGCTGAACTCAACCATCATCTCTGCAAACTTCAGAGCAAAACCAGCATAAATGAATAAATAAATAAGATTCTAACAGATTGCAGCTCTCAATCAGAGCAAATGCTCTAAAGTTGAGCATCTGAATCAAACTTTTACTTACCTTGCAGACACCTAAGGAGTGTTTATCAGCTGGCTATACTCATACTGTTAATCATGACCACAGCCCAGTTGATATCTGACACCCTCACATCCTTAGAAGTCATCTGAATAAACCTTAACTGCAGACTATTACATTCATTCAAACCTGCTGTCACACACCCACCAGTGGGAATATTTTGGCTCACAAAGCCACCTACTGTAGGAAATAAATAAAATATTACGACTCTGGCACTCAGCACCCAATGACTGCGCTGTGATTATCGGCCAAGGGCACTCAACTGGTCTGTGTGTGTGTCTGTGAAGTGTGAGCGACTTTTCTTATCAGGTGCGAGCAGAAAGCAGGTTGTGTGGCTTTCTCTCTACGGCAGCAGAGCATTTGGAGAACGTACCGTAGGAGATGGGGATGTCCAGATCGCCCTGCCAGGACATCTGCCCTGATTCGTCTATGGAGTGCTGCGCTGTAAAAACACAACAACAAGTTTCTTGTTTACAGCTCATTCTCACTCCAACACTGCTTCTGATTAGATCTCCAAAGGAAGACAATAGCATGGAAATCTTCTACTGTGTCATGCTGTATTCACACCGGCTGCCCATCAAGTGCGGAAGTGTTACTTTGTCATTGGAAGTGTGGATTTAACCACAGATAATAAATGTGTGTGTGGACTTTGCAAGATGTCACTTCAAGCCATTATGTATTGTAATGTCCAACTTCCACTGAGCTGAAACAAAAGTCACATTATTTGATTTTTTTTTCCTGCACAGTCCTGCACACACTCATTTGGCAGAAACAGGATGACAGCCTGACACAGTGGCTTTGTGAGAAACCTTTATTATTATTCTGAACTTGGTTTTCATGGCACGGTGAGGTAAAGAACAGATAATGAGGATGGACTTTACCTTTCAAGTGGCCACGTCCAAGTGTCACAAACCCAGAGGAGATGAAGTTGTGCATGTCTTGGCCTCCACTGCGCAGGTTTTCTTTCCCATAGTGCCCTAGTAAGACAAAAAAGTGGTGGAAAATTTCAGGAAAATATTGCAGAACTAAAATGGCTTGGTGTTATTTTTTCCTCACCTTTTTGTGCCTTCAAAAAGAGGCTAGGGACTTAGTGCCATAGACTACACATAGAGCTAGATGGTGGATCACTGTGTACATAAAAACTTAAGGAGAAGTTAGCTATGTCTACTAAGGTGTGTTTGAGTAAGAAACATCCAATTAGCATGCACCGCTAACAGCAGTTGAAAGCTAAAGATTAGCCTCTGACTAGCCTCTTCTCCATAGCAACAGTGTCCGAGGTTTAACATAACATAAACATATAGGGTTGTTGGGAGAGTCCAGTTATTATTTGTGAGGTAACATTGAGGATATTCTTTAGAAAAAAAAACTGAAATGACAACATAGAACGGGGACAAACACTTGCCATTTCTAGCTATATGCTCACTCCAAGGTGTGCACTGTTTGTTAGTGGTCAATGACACAAATTTGCTAGTAAGGATTCACAAAAGCTGAACAGTATGAAGATGATTGACTTGCCCCCAATTAGCCAATTAATTGATAGTCGAAATTCCATTGAAATGAACAGATTTTGCTGCAGAATTCATCCATTTTAAATGCTGGTGTGACTGGGCTTTAACACTGAGAAGTATCTGTACTCAATTCCCCAGTCATTTCTGCCATTTTATAAAAGAGCAGCCACAGATGAGAAGAATACTAAACAGGGCTAAAATGGCATAACTGACGAAACTGGCTCTCAGGTGGGATCATCAGCTCGTCAATATGTATTGCTTAAGGATGCCAGAGATGCAGTCTGCAGGTTTCAGGGCCCATTTATCAAACATTCCTTCTCTTTCTTCACAGTAAGCGAAATATTAAATTTAATTGGACAGTGAAATTACAGTGCTTTTGACTCCTGAGGGGAAAGATGATTGGGGTTTGACACACTTGATTTAAGAATCGATTTAACCCCTGTTGAAGATTTGGGAGGGTTACATGTAAGGATGCAAGACAGTACACCTCAGGTATACACCCTTTTGAATTTCCCTGGTGTTAAAAGATCGGTCTGTAATGCAATTTGTACCAGATCATTGTTAACTCTCCTCCGAACCACTGCTGTAATTGAGAGTGCAGCATGAACACAAGGAGCAAGACAAGGTGTCCGCTAGTACCCTGACAACACTCAATTGTCCTGCCAATCACAGACAAGTCTTAAAAGGAAAAAAGAGAACGTAGTGTCGACAAATTGAGAAGGAAAGTGCAAAAAAAATCCCAAATCTGTAGAGTTGGTTTATCAAATTGGCTCTCCTCCTTCCTCTCCCTTTTCTCTCTCAGTCCCTCTCTACATTAACTGGCAAACAGTTAAATGCCTCTTCCTCCAAGGAACCACTTCAAAGTCAATAACATCACTCAGACCTTTGGGCCTCAGGAAGCCAAGATCGAACAGCATTTCAAATTATCATAATGAGGAGAAACACCTGGGACCATTAGGCCTGGTCTTCATCACACCAAGGTTTGGCAGTGAAGCCTCAGCACCACAGCTTGTTTGTTTCTTTTCATCAAACCCAGAGGATGACTATAAACTGATTACTCACACACCCAGACCATCGCTGTTAATTTGGGACCTTTGAAGAAATTGGTAAATATCCAAAGAAAAGATTAAATATATTCTCCCGTATCCGCTGTATCTATGTAGATGATACAGTAGAGTATCTGTGTGATGTGTCCCAGGGTGAAATGCTGATGATTCATAACCTCCGCAAGCTCCAAGGACAGCACCGTGGAGCTGAAATCAGGTAGCCGGAGATGCTGACTGTGATATAAATTGCTCCCATGTGCCTGTACAAACCTATAGCCCCTTATTATCTCTGGAAATGTTCCTCAAAATTGCCTTATCTACACTGCATAATGAAAAAAATCTAACCTTCCTTTTAGAGAACAGCCACACTTTTCAACTCACGTTCATGAATGAAGGGCGAGGTGTTTTATTTCAGAGGTAAATGTTCAAATATCCTGATAGAAGTGAAATTTGCAAAGTAATGTTTGAATTGGCCCTTAGGGAAAAGTAAACAGTCATCAAATTAGTGACTCAAATCTACACATTTCTGCACTCCAGTCACATATGGTGGGAGTTAATGTCAAAAGGGGCCATGTATTAAACACACATGGTTTATTTTAAGTGGCTGTTGCTGCTGTTGCTGTAACTCAAGGTCTACCAACTACACTTTTTCAAGAGCTTTTCAACCACATCACATGGTCTTAATGGTTGTATAAAAGTATACACATACATTTACATTTATCTGGGGCTGTTTTCATATGGCTGGGGCTCATTAGATCCAATAAGAGGAAGTTCTAAACGAATAGTTTGGCATTTTGGGAAACCAAATGCTAATTCACTCTCTGAATGTCTGTATGGTAAATATTAAACTACAGCCAGTTATCAATTAACTTAGCTCGGTTAAGCAGAGATAATGCTAAGGGTTTTATTGTCTCGAAAAACTTGTTGTTAACACATTATAATTGCTTTCAGTGCAGACACAAATGGTCTCTAATTGTTACTCTACAGGCACACAGAGACTTTCAGATTCATCATCCCTCTAACATTTTCATCCTTTGAAAATTTCATCCCAAACTTGGTCTCTTATCATGTCAGAGTCAACTTCTGAACAGTTTTAAAACTCAAAATGAACCCGGTTGCCGTGAGTGTCCCACAGAGATGATTCCATTCTCTGTCTGCAAAGTGTGGAAAGCATTTGTCGCCTATTTTCACAGCATCATAGAAACTTTAGAGCACAAAATGAGAGAACAGAACGGAACCCTGGGAAATTGAAGTGATAATGCTCGGTCAGGACAGCTCTAGGGGAGTACTATCCACACCAGAGGACACACTATCACTATCAGCGTTACACCCAGGTATAATATCTCCTCTGAAACAGAAAATGGGATGAGAGCACATCACACACTGCTGATGTTCTGAGTTCAAATCCAGAAATCAACCATTGCAGCACATCATCAGCCTCTTTTTATTGTTTTTTCCCTTGTGCTAATACTTTGCTTTTGCTAGAAAAGCTACAAAACTGCTCTCTTGATTGTAATTATTATTTGAAGGGCATTTTTAGCACCACCACTATTTATAGCACCACTATATTTTATATTGTTTTATGCTCAGTGCCTGACAAAAATCTATTCAAATCTATCTCTGTCTTATTCACTCATTAACTCTGATCGGTTGCTGTGACTTAGGAGATGGTTTCAAAGCAGGAGTGCTGTAGCTGTCAACTGCCCTTATAAGAGCCACCTTATAAACCTCAAGTGGATCTATATAGTCAAGGCATTTTAAAAATCGATTTTCTTTTCCCATTCACTCATCGTTGACCTTGATGGGAAACATAAAGAGGTCAAACAAAGGTGGAAAGAAGAGTTTGTAGGGAAAAAGACAACAATTGTTGTCATGTACGCAAAACATGCGGTATCAGTTGGAAGCACTGAAGACTTCAAGGGCAAACTTTGAATTAACCTCTTGAATAGAAAAAGTCATTTCTATTATAAAAATAAGTTACACTCCAATAAAGTACAAAGAGAAGGCCTTTAAATATATAAATATGACCCTGCACAAATATAAACAGCGTACAACTTTGACCTTTTGACCTGTTTATCTAGCCAACTGAACTTTCAGAAAAACAGAGAGGTCGTCGGCATATTGTAACTTTCTCAAATAAATCTATAAAACTTTAGGTCTGAGTATGTAAAATGTTGCTAAAGAATCTTAGTGTTTTTTCTTTTTCTTTATTACAAACTCTTACCTTAATCAAAATCCAACTAGAAGTTTAACCCTATAAACCTAGTTTTAACCCTTAAACAGCAAAGACCAGACAAACTGTCCAAAAATATCCTCACTTTTTTGGGGTAAAACTCAAATTTGTCTTCATAAAAACACTCCACTGACATGTACTTGATTACAGATGCATGTGGAAGCAGAACCATAAGGACACACATGCAATCACATATTCACACATGGTACTGGTCATAGTAATAATAGTATGGTCCAATGCAAAGAGTTAGCTAGTGAGAGAAGCCCAACAACATTCAGAATTTGCATTATAAATGTAATAACCTTTGTCCATTCTATGCTTAAAATGAACCAAAACGTCCTCTTTTTTAAAATTCACATCAACTCTGAATCACATCTTCCCTGGAGCGCCTCCATCCCCCCTTGGACACTCTACACCCTCCTCTCTGGATGACTTCTCCATTCAAAAGCATTCACCCTTGCAATGTGACGTCCTGCGGCTGTTCATGCAGCAAACACAGGTTGGACAATTAAGACATCTTTTCTGTGGGTGTTTGCACATTATGAGCAAAACAGCACTGTCTATGTGGCTTTGTGAATCACACAAAGGATTAATTCTTATTCCATGTTTGCACTTACAAACAACGGTACTGTAGCCTACAACATGCACTACATCAAGTTTTGAATATCTTAAAGGTGATGTAATACATTTTAATAACACACCTTCTTTGTATTTTTTGCATCTCATACCTTCCCAGACATATGTTCAAGATTCAGACTCTGCTGCTGATACCAATGCTGCACAAAGATGAGCTAGTACAATAAAAAAGACAGCACAAGTCATGCTGACACATTCCTGCTCTTACAGAAATAAAATAAAGTATTTGTCAGATGGGAATCTTCCATAATGTTTTTATGCACATAACTTCTTGGTCGAGGTAAATTGGTGCCAATAAAGGTTTTATGTGGATGGTTTGAAGGGGTGGAATTTAAAACTCTCTGCATTTTATTCATTCACTGCTTTGATGCTCCTGTGCAGGTTTTCCACGAGATGATGTGTTGATCAGTTTGGCTAGTGTGGTGACACTGGATGAAGTTTAAGTTCCTTTAGGTGGGGCTCAGGGCCAGATTAACACACTAGTAGATTTTTGGACATCGAGCACACATTTCTCCACTTAAAAATTACTAATTAGTTTGTGTCAACTTGATAACACAATGTATTCAGTAAAACACACAAATTAAGCACAATATATGCAAAATAAAGTCTTTTTATTCATGGCCCGTCTAGTCTGCAAGATAGGGCCTTAACAACAAGTAATAATGCAGATGGTGCTGATCATAAAGTCCCTCATTATCATTTTAGTTGATAATGTGCTTTAGTGGCACATGCAGGATTATCAAACAAATTTGCAGTAAATTTAATTACCACCAACTTATAGCCACAGGGTTTGGAGCCCTGGGGCAGTCGCCTCCATTTTGCCTGGTTGATAATTCAGTCTTAGTGGCACTTTTGTCTCTGTTTGTTCAGCCTTGGTGGCTTTTAATTCTCCAGCTTCTGCTTTTGCTTATTGCAAACAAACCTTTGTTTATAATAGATTTTCTGCATTCATGGACTTTCTGAACCGTCTTGAATACCATAAACACTGTGTATCTGTAGGCCAAATTACTATTGACCTTAACTTGTATGGATCTATTGTGAATTGTGACTTTTAAGATACACTCTGTGATTTGGTTATATTATCCAACTGTGCCCCAAACGCTCAAAATTTGAGAGTGGACTTAATAAAGACTAGAAAAGGACAGATAATTTATTTGTAAATGGTGATATGCAGAGAAGATAAACTATCAGGACTGGTGATCAATAAGCGTGTAGTAATCTCCTTTTCTTTGGTAGAATTTAGGCATAAGTGGCTTCTCCTAGTGGCTGGACAGTTCAATTTCAATCAGTAAAATGAAGTCATTCTGCTGCAGAAAACTGAGAAAAGCAGCTCACATCCTGCAGTTCAGTCTAAACAACTCTCCTCTGACACATTCCCTCCACGTTGGGTGGTGGTGGAGAGCAGGATGGAGGCAGGGTGACACGAGAGTGAAACGTAACACTGTTGAATCTGGGACACCATACTAGGGCGCTTAGCAAACGAGCTGATCCCTGGAGCAGGGATCTGGGGACCAACCGGATAAAAGTAGGAGTAACAGCGTTGCACGACAGAATTATCTCTGGACAAAAAGCTTGCGTCTCCTGCAGAAGATGATAATTTACATCTCAATTTTGAGCCAGTGCTGAGTAGGCTTATGGGACCACAGTGTGAGGGAGAGGAGAACTCATCCAGGGCCTTACATTTAATTCGCTATATATTTTTCTTATATGTTTCCTCTTAAGAAAGATTGAGGGGAAAGCTTAAGATTCACAGCCCGTCCATCTATTTCAGAGGACGTCAATCAAAGAATGTTGTGGCAGATTAAAGAGAGCAAAGGGGGCCTCTCCTTACACCATCGGAATAATATAAAGTTGGATTTTATAAATGGACATGCTGTGATAAGGCAAGTTATTTGGCCTTCATACATACTCTATTTCACAGTCTGAGCTATTGCAGAGCATTGTCACCTACCGTGGTTTGATGCCTTGCTGTGAACAGGCGTGTAATGATTCTTCGAGGTTCTGACCGGCGTCTCGTCTTTGGGTGACCCATCAATGGCTGCAATGTTTTCATGTTCATACTGAGATATTGGAACTGGTCCTTGTTGCCTCAGAATGTCTGCCAGGGCTCTGAAAGAAAATCACACCAATGAAAAAAAATGTTTAAACTGAACTGTTTCTCTTTTCCAATTACCAGCATTCTCTTTTTTTCTCTTCCTCGCCATCCCCCTAAAGGTCTTCCTAATTTATTTAGCTACAGTTCCAATTTGAATCATAGAGGTTTGGAGCAAGGCAGAGAGGAAATCCTAATTACACCCACAGTCACCAGGGAGTTAGATTTTCAATAGCGAGGTACACAAGGTACAGACACATTCTATTATTCGTGCCGGACAGAAGCTCAAGGCCCATTTATTAAGAGTTAACTTAGTGTCTCCTCTTTGAAGCCACAAAATAAAAGCGATATTTCACCAACACCACTTCCAACTTTTGGAGGCACAGTGTCAGTCTGTGGGATGGAGTCCAGGCGCTGCATTTTCTTAAAGGAAATGAAAGGGCAATTTAACTGTGTCAATGTCAACCTAAAGCAACCACACAGTCCACTTTCCTATAACTCTGTGACTTTGGGAGATATACAGTATATTAATAGCATTTCCCTTCCAGGATGAGCACACTTTAGCCGTTTCTTTTTCACAGACAGAGGCGACCTGATTTTGCATTGTCCTAGTTGGCTGCTACGTCGTGTGCAGCAGGAGCTATAGTTTGCACAACCGACTTTTATAGATTTTTTGATAGATGTTTTAATAACAGTGGGAAAGAAAATTAAACCACAGAAGTACTTAACTTACGGCTAAACTGGAGTGGTAAAACCAGAGGAAAACAAGAATATTTAATATTCATAAAGGCTTTTTAATAAAAGAATGTTTTAAGTAGCTGTAGAAAAGATGTAACCTGTCTGATCTCAAAATGCAGACTGTTTCTACAGTCTGGTGTTTTAAACTGCAAATGCCTACTCAACCTCTTTCACCAGCTGATTCCTAGGAATAATCAGTCGAGCCCCATCCCCCAGTGTAAAGACACAAGTAGTCAAAACATGCATCATTAATGTCGTCTTGCAGAAAGGCCATCTAATGCCTTGAGTGTCAGAAACAAGAATTCAAAAAGAAAATCAATATATAACCTGACCGGGTTCTCTAAAAACTGAGAGAGAGGACGTGTGACAATGGAAAACAACAGTGGGCCAAGAGTAGATCCATGGGGAACGCCACTATTAAATTCACTCATTTTACTCAACCCCTCAAACACTGTCCTGGTGCTGGAAAAACTTACTTCTGGACCAAATTTATTTTGGATTTTTTGGTTGAAAATGCACAACTGACTCCTGAACACTGATGACTGTCATCGCTCTCTAGTGGACAAGCTATGTAATGACGATGGTATCTTCAAAAACATTTCTGAACGGAAGTCTCATGTTTTGTTATATATTTGTGATAAGCTAAAATCAGCTAATATTATTGACTCTAAATTGTAAAAGCAAACTTCTTACACAAACTTTTGTCCCTTTTGTCCCCTTCACATTGAATTTTCAGCTATTCAGACTCATTTTGCCTTTTAACTCAAAGTCTCACAATCAGAGACCAGAGCATTATTCTCACCACCTAGCTGGCATAAATTGCATCTCGGTTTGCTCTGCAGAAGGTGATCAATAAAGCCTGTTCAAACCATTGGCTTTAGCTCTCGCTCGGCATTTCTTGTGTTTCGGTGAAGGTCACAGACCAAACAGCAAAGGTCTGCCAACAGCTCAGTATTCTGTTCACAGTGCTCCCCCTCAGTCGCAGAGGTAGGAGTCTAAATCACTTTAGAGAAGCACCGGAAATTAACAAAGCAGCTCCCACTTTTAAGGAGCAGACCCTTGCCAAATATAAAGCTAATCCCATGTTCCACTACTTCTTTTTGGTCACGGCTGTCAGCATGAATGTCTGCTGCCAGCCTCTGAGGTCTATTCTGGCAGACATCATTATGACTGCTCAATGCGCCAAATGG
Organism: Lates calcarifer; assembly: GCF_001640805.2. NCBI lineage: Eukaryota > Metazoa > Chordata > Actinopteri > Centropomidae > Lates > Lates calcarifer. The sequence continues at coordinate 1,469,622 of NC_066843.1, read as the reverse complement.
TTGGTGAGAATAAACAAATCATAAAAAGACAAAATGACACTACTGAGCACCCAGGAAGCCATGCCTCCTTCATTTAATCGTCCTCTCTCTCTAAACTCTCATGGCCACAGCTCATATTGAAGTGATAGCATTAAGCAGATCCACTTGAAAGTACGCCCCATGGCTAGGATAGAGGAGCAGTAAGAAGACATAAACTTCACTGTCTCTTCATTTTTCAGAGCATAGATGGAAAATAAAAGTGCTGCATCATGAGATTTGTTGTTCTTTTTGTGTCTGTTGTTTCAAATATAATGCTTTATTATAAAGTCTCACGAGTCCATATGGATATTAAAAGCTGACTATGCCAACTTTTCAAAAGACACTTACAGTGATCACTGGAGCTTAAATCTAATATATAACTGATCGACTGAAAGAGCTCCTTTGTGTTGTTGTCAGGATTTGAATTTGGACGTTTTTTATCAGGAACTTGTCGCTGTGTTTCTCTGAGCAAGAAAGCTGAGTAATCTCCCCTGACATTTTCAAAGCAGCAGGCACCGAAGTTTCATGGCTGAGGCATAACAATGCTCAATTATCTTCATATCATTAAATCAACTGTCCAGGCTCTGGCTGAGAAGCAAGACGTCCTACTCTGCTCTGTCCAAAATGAACTCTGGATAATAGCAGGTGACTCAAGTGACTCTTGTATAAGAGCAGTGACTAAGTGGCTGTGATTTTTTCTTTAACAGTGGGTGGAAAACATGTCATTTTAGTCAGACCTAACCCCAATTACGCATCCATTTATCCCGTTCTACACTTTCCATCCCCATTGAAGCAGGTACTGAGAATATCCCAGCATGCATCGGACAAAAGGCAGCCTGGACAGGTGATTTTAAAGGCTTCATCAAAAATCAAATGATTCCCCACAAAAAAAAAAAAAAAAAAAAACACCCAAATGTCATAACCATTAAATACAAAATTAGTCATTTTCATACAATACTCTAACCTGCGATAACTGATTTTTGGCCACTTGGGGGCAGCAGAAACAAGTTGTGAACACAACACTAACATATTTTTGCTTTTGGTCTCGACTGACTCCTTAGGGAAATATCTGTCTCTTTAGCTACTACATCTTTAGCTCGGTTGTACCTGCATCTGTCTGCTGATTGGTGTTGGGCCGCCTGGTGTGGCTGAAAACGTGAGAATTATCTGAAACAGTAAAACTGCAAGGGCCTGAAAACCAAAACAACAAGCTGAAAGTCGCTATAAAGCTCCACAATACTCATGTCATCCTTTAAAAATATGGTTTGTAGCTTTTAGCTACTGTTACACATACGCAGTTTTTATTACAGATTAACTGGCTGATTATTTTTTGTCTGGAAAATGACAGAAAACAATGAATCCTGAATATATATATAATGAAAGACAAAGAAGAGCACAAAAATCTCATATTTGAGGAGTGGAACCATCAAATTATTGTTTTTTTTGGTTGAAAAATGACAAAAAAAAAAAAAAAATCGATTATCAAGATAGTTGTGGATTCAGTTTGCGTCATCACTGATTCATCTGCCAATAAGTCCACAATAATTCCAGCTCTAGCTACAGGATTCATCTCCCTTTAAGTCTCTGATAACATCTTTTCTCAATCAGCGTCTTTCTGTGAGCCAAAGGTGAACAATGTGAACACGAAATCATTTTCCAAAGTTCAAACAGTTACAGATGATTTAAGGAGAGATCTCTGCACTTTATTTGCGTTTTTCTCACTGGTTTGAAGTGGGCGGGGCTCTGTTGGAAAAAGGTGACATCATGCATTTTTGTACACCAATCAGAATTTAGCAACATTTTAATTCCCATCTTTTGGGTCTGTTTGCATAGTCATAAAGAATCAGTTATCATTTATTAATAGTCCAACACTGAAAAACTCAATCTTTGACTGTAGTGTTCGAGAGCTGTCTGTATTCACTTGAATAAAACCACTCAGCTCACGTCAGTCCTGCACTATTTAAAGCATATAACAAACTCTATACTAATGAGCTTCTCAAGAGACGACAGCCTTTCAAATGCTCCCATAATTTGGTCATTTGTGATGGGTTTTGGGCAACAAAGGCGACGGGAGTGTAAATCTATCGAGACACAGTCAGATCAGAATCTAAATGTGTTTGTTTCGGGACACAGGGGCAGAAAACAGCAGCTCTTTAGATGGAATAAAACAACATAAATGTAACTGGCAACATTAAGAAGTCATTTGGTGTTCTGATGATGGTGTGGAAAACATCACCTCAGGTCTGTTCCCGACATCACCATGCAGCAGTTTGTTCAGCTGGTGGCTGAATTGGCCACAGGATGTGTTTTTATGTTACTTTAATGCTCATTGAGCAATTCAGTGACCACCACTGGAGCCTTGAGGATTTTAAAATATTGTCGTTGTAGCAGAGACCACTTCCATCGGGATGAACGTGATCGCTCATAATGGTTTTCAGTGGCATTTGCTTTATTCCCCCGGGGTTTAACGGACATAAAATACCACCACCCCACCCCCTCCCCTGACACAGAAAGGGACATGTACCATGGAAAGGTATACAATCTTGACATTTTTTGACAGGGAAGCTCTGGGGAGGAGAGTAATGGCATGTGTTAAAGGTCATGAGCTGGACTGAACATGTGATATTGACGCTGTAAGTTATGTAGACGTCTATAAATCAGCTGAGTCGCCGGGACAGCAGCTGGATGTACATAGATTTCCACTTGAAAGCTTGAAAGATTGAATTGACAGCTAGAAAAAGTCTCATTATGGGCTGAAGATTGTGCCAGACTGTGGATAGGTGCAGTGTTATGTTAAAGTCTTTTCCCTCCAGTTTAATACAGGCAAACTATAGATGCCATTTTCTTATTATAATAAGCCAGTATTGCAATGAACACACTTGAGAAGCAGCTTTAGGGGCATGTGGATGGATATACTCCCAAAACCCTGAGTTAAGACTGAGATCAGCCTTTATAGTTTAAATTCAAACAAAGAAAATATTATTTTCCCGCTTTTTCACTGATAATCACCCAGAATGATCAGGTGTAAAATCTTACCTGTGCACGTTCATTTCCTGAGGAGGCTTGGTGGCTTTATCATAGGCAACTTTAGCAGAAATCCCAATGGCAATGATGAGCGCTATGACCCCGCAGGTGATGTACACCGTGGTGTTGGTCTGGTCCAGCTCCGGGTCATACGTGTCACCTGTTGGCGCCGGTGAGGGGGGCTGGGTTTTGATCCAGTCCGGCGTGTTGTAGTTGGTGCAGCTCTTCTGCTCCAGCCGCTTCCCCCGGTCCGCGCAGCAGAAGCGCAGGAAGCAGCTGCCGCAGCAGAAGCGGTGGTCGGTGTTGTTGCACGAGAACTCTTTGTCGTACTGCCCGCTCACGTCGTAGTAGCCCAGGCAGGTGTCGTGCTGGACGACGCCGACCGAGGGAGCCTGGACCTGGGTGATCCTCCCCGGGACGGCCACGGCCACCGGGACCGCAGTGGTGTTGACCTCCTTCACCTTTGGGATCCTCCTCTGCGGGATTTTGCTCTTTTTGTTGGTGGTGGCGGCGCACAGCACATTCAGCGGGTCTAAGTAAATCAAAAGCAGCAGAAGGTGCTTTATCCCCATCATTTGAGGACGCGCTGGTGTTTGTTCTTTGGCCTCCACTCTCTTCTGTCTGCTCTCTCTCTCTCTCTGAGTATCACTCTGCCACTTCTTTACCGAGTGGAGCTTCTTGCGGGTTTCTTCATCGTAGGTACTCCTTTAGGTGTCAAGCTCTGACTGACGGACTCTGACTGGCAGCTTCTGCGCTCATCGGACGCGCGGTGCATCTTCAGACTTTGTTCTCAGCCAGTATAAAACCTCTTCTCTGATTCTCGGACGTCTTCTTTTGATTTCGGCTGCAGAGTCGCGATAAAGAGCCGATGTCCTCCGGGGAAATCTGCCTTTTCTTTACCATGAGCAGTTGATCCTCGACTATGATCGAGTCTCGTAGTTGCACTGTGAGAAGAGAGGCGTGTACAGAGCGGGTTTTAGAGGGTAAATCTGACTTAAGTGTTCATGAGAAACTTTCTACACAGGCAGACTTGATAGAAAGAGGAACCTGGGTCTATAATTGGTCATAATTGAAGCAGCGAACAGTTTCAGCACCACGGACAGCGCCCAAGTTTCCATTTGGCTCGAGGAGCGTTTCAGCGTCAGAAAAGTGAATAAGCTCCGTGTTATTCTGACATATTCACACTTAAAACATCAAATAAAGGTTATTAAACCACAAAACAGACTCTATCCGCGTTCATGAATTAAACACGGATTAAAAAACGCAGCTGTTTGTCGCCTCATTTTACGCATAAACTTTCCTGAGTGGAACCAAAGAATTAACTTCTGTTATTTATAGTGAGAGATTTTTAAAAAAAGAAGATGGAGATGAAAAAGAAAGAGAAGGTGATGAAGACTTACCGGGTTAACGGTGGCCGGTAACGGGGGCTGTCTCAGCCACTGCTACTGAATCAAAGAGTCTCAGCAACACAAGAGGCAAGACCTCTCCCTCTCTCTCTCTCTCTCTCCTCTCCGGCCCGCCTCCCTCCACCTCTCTCTCTCTCTCTCTGGTCACCCCCCTACCCTCACCCCTCCATCCTCCACCCACGTCACCGATTCAGGTACCTCAGTTAATTATCAATCGGCATCTCCCTCCTCCTCCTCCTCCTCCTCCTCCTCCTCTTCTTTGGTCGTATGGCTCCGGGCTTCACTCGATAACTTGCGGAGGTGGAATAAAAAAACACACAGAGAGAGATAACAGTGTATTAGAAGTTGTCTGGAAGAGGCGAGGCGCTGCTGTTGGTGTACATTCACGCATCAGTGCGCACACAAGCTGCATCCACTCACAAGTCACCAATCACGTCCTGTGTTGCAGTGTGCACGATGCGTGTGTGTGTGTGTGTTCAGGGAAATGTGAAAACATGCCCGTGCTGGTTTACTTTAGATTCATAAATCAAATGCCATGTCAGTGCAGTGGGGGTGGGGGGAGGATTTGGTTGCTTAAAAATGTCTGGCACCGAGGGAAATTTCATTCTGACTTTCAGAGTAAAAGCTGTTATTACTGGATGTATGGAGAGGGAGGGAGCGAGCTGTTTAACCCTACACTCTGACTCTGCTCTCAGAAATGTAATTTCAACATCTTTAATGTCAAATTCTGACTTTGATAACTAAATTTTGGATCTTTTCTTGTGGATTTATTCTCTGATTTTCCAATGCCGCAAACTTTACTCTCAAAACTATGACTTTATCCTCAGGAGTCTGACTTTGACCTGATAAGTGAGACTCTTTTCTGAAAGTTTACCTCAAAATTATGAAATTATTCTCAGAATTTTGAAAAATTTCATCCAAAATTTCTCACTTTCTTCCCAGAAAACCACTTTGTTCTCTAAAAAAATCCAACTTTATCTTCATAATTCACATTCCTCTGAATTCTGACACATAATGTCACATAATTAATATCTAAAAAGACATAAATTAATTCACAGAGTCCTCTCATAACCATGAATGATATGAAATATGAATATTTTTCTATTTTCTCGCTGATAAAATTAGAGCTCAGAGAATCAGAGAATAATGAAATTTGACCTCATATTGGATCACAACTTTATTCTTAGATTTCCTCAAAACAAAACTTTATTTTTAAATCTGAGTTTGCAGGATTCAGACTTTTCTGTGATTTCACCTGCACTCTACAGGTCGTGTTTCTATGACATTAACATTAAATTTGTTTCCAACACTGAGCCGACATTAATTACACATCACTGAATTTACTCAAGCAACACTGCATCTCGACAAAGGCGGTACAAGGAGAGATATCTGGAGAGGGAGACAGTTAAGAGTATTAATAAAGAATAATTTTTTTTTCATTTCAGTGGTGGTTTAATCGTATTCATAAATGTGTTTTAATCTGGTAAAAACCTGGCCGTACCAGATGGTGAAAATCACCACATTAAAAAACATCCAGACAGGTAATTTGACAGGCAGAGGAAGTCAGATCGAATTGACTTTCAAATACTTTGCTGTCATTGCCTAACTCCACTGTCCTCATTCACTCAGTTATTATCCGGTGTGTCAAAGCTCATCCATCTGGTGTGCGGACTAAACCCACTGCCAAGATTTATTTGTTTTAGCCAGCTTGAGTGCTATTTGATCAAGGTGAATGCTGTTTGACCAAGGTCTCTGTTATTACTTTTTACAGCAGTGATGTTTGACGTTGCCTCCGCCGGGGCAAGGTTATCATATTTATTGGGATCCTCTGCAACATTTAACTACAATGAAGCTATTACACTGATCCTACATAGCTGCAAACCACCAGTCTTTATCAAAGTATTCTTTATTACACAGCACGACTTGTTGGGCTCTAATACAAGGAGAAGACACAACTCTGCTTTTACCGCCTCTTTTATGTCTCAGTTAACATACTGTACAGTTTCCCCTTCAGTAGCTTTATGGTCATTAAACTCATCAGACGTTCCACCCTGTCTGACAGTATCATATATATTCTGAATCATCTCCTTCCACTTCTTTATCAAGCTACACGATGACTTACATATTCAAACCTCAGACTCTCCAGCTCTCGTGCATCATCATGGACACACTTCTTTCAAATTCAGCCTGATGTTTTTTGGTATCTGGAAGTTCTGGGATCTGGATCGAGCCAGTCTGAGTTCATACAGACTTGATCCACAAACACAAATGTTACTATTCTTTTGACAAATATAACTAGTATTCTTATTAACCTGAATTATAGTCCTTATAGTTATAAATCCAACAACAACAAGATCAAAAGATGAAAGTAAGTGGGAATAAATATTTCTTTTTTCTGCTCCATAAAATTATATTTGTGTTTGTTTTGCTTTGTCTTGCAAAATACTTGATAATTTAACCTAAAAATGATTATTTCATTTCAGTCTAAGGAGGTAAAAATCATCTTTGCCTCCTTAAAATTACTCACAGCTCATATGAAACCAGTTGAGTTTGTGTGGTTGTTTAAGGGCAGCAGAGATTATAGATTCTTCACTTGGTATCACAGGTGTCTTCCCCTCTTTGCACTGCACAGATGGATCCAAATGTCATGTTAATGGTGACTCCTGGTTGAACACATGTACTCTTTGACTTAATCAGTTGTCCAAGTGCTTTATCTCACACTGCTTATTTCACACTCCAGACAGGAGAAGAAGTGGACTTTAATTGCTCACCCATACTTTACACCAGTCATGTGATCTACCCACGCATGCCTTTGGAAAAAGAAGAAGAAGAAGAAGAGGAAGTGTGATCAACTCTACAGCGCCCCTGACAGCACTGTACAGATAATATGACAAGGAGACAAGAGAAAGTGCAGAGCTTTGATGAATGTCTTTCCACACTGGATGCTCTGGAAGACAGCATTTGCAAATTGGCCCTCCATTCCTCTGTCAGTCAAAATGGCACATCAGATGGCATGTTGAGCACAAAGGGAAGAGGGATTGTCCATTAGTGTTAAACAGCTCCGAGTGCGCCAGCCTCAGCAAAAAGCACTGACAGGTAACGGCGGGGTCGACATTGGCTGAAGAATAATGAGACCATATCTCCACAGAAGAATGAAATAATGAATGACACCAAAGAGATCTTGAGCTCGGTGCCGGCTTTCCACGCCAGCAGCACAAAACAATCACACTGGGTAGGTAATACAGCTCTTTACACCGCAGGAGGACGGCTCTTGAAAGCACTTGCCTTGTAATTGTCACGTTGATTAGCATCACGGATATTTGCCCCACATTCTCTCTCTAGTATCTAGTTGGTCTATATTTTGTCTTTCAATCAGGGATTTTATGTGGGTCTTGATTTGGCTTAGCTCAGAGCACCAACCAAAATGTCTGCCCCAGTTCTGGTGCAGAGGGGAATTGCTCTCCTCTGACACCGGCCCTGTTCAAGGGTCCGTTCTGCTGCCTTTGTTAATGAGCCAGGCAGCCTCAACATGTTTCAGAAGCTCAACACTTCATGCAAAGTGAGTCTTATCACCATTTTGGCGTGACTATGCATCATTAAAGAGGCCATGCAGCTCATATCCTGACAAACTTGCAGGTGTCTGATCCTCCATACTGTGCCATACCATATTTATTTTGCATCAAGCACATAGGCCTGCAGAGATATCCACCATTTTGGAGCTTTAAAGCATAAAAAGTATATATGGATGCTCTCAAAATTAAAAGGGTGCAAGGGACAGACTGAGGAGAGGACACATTCAGAATTAAAAGTATACAATGCTTAATAAATAAAATACTTATTTTTGTGTAATTGAGTGGGTATAAATTATTTTGGCTGGTTGTGATAACTTGGGCTGCTTTTGTATTACTTGGTCTGTTTCCATCCATGAAAAATTAGGTATTACCATAATAAATCAGCCATTCTTCTCCAGTCAGAACCAAAGTAAAACAGGTTTTCAGGTAGAGATTATTATTTACATTATTTGTCTGTGATTAAAGACTTCACATAAAGTTAATATACAAAACTTAGGATGTGCACAAAGGTTAAATAATGGCAAAAGCAAACAAAAACTGAATGGCTGCTTTAAATAAGCTATTACTAAGTTTTTGCTATCGCTACATAGCATTAGCGTTAGCATTAACAGCTTTACTTACCAGTCTAGATGAAACTTTGCATGATAAGGCATCAAACTTCATTCCTTTACTCACCAGAAGCTGCTTCCAGCGGCGGCAAGCAACAGCAATGTTTTGTATGTAGTTATATCACCTATTTTTCCTCTGCCGAAGTTAGCACGCTAACCAGCTAGTACTTAGCTAGCGGTTAGCTAGCGACTCACTCAAGCGTCCAGTCCCGTCACTGCTTGGAGAGCGTATTTTAACCTTTTGTGTTGATGATTGAGCTCATGCTATAACCGCTCTCCTAAGTAAAAATGTAAACTTGACTGCTTTTATTATCATTTACGGACGCTCACTGGGCTGCTTTGCTAGCTACGCCAGTTAGCTGCAGCTAGCTAGCAACAACAACAACTCCGAGCTAACAATGTACCTGCTGCCTCAGTGCTAATCTTCTGCTAACCTTGTATCACACCAGATAAACAGCAAAGTTTATTGTGTACGTGCATTTATTAGTGTGTTCCCAAGGGAAACAAACAGCTCCTATAAAAAATGAGCTGACTTCGTTCAGTGATAGTTTCGTTTTACTGCTAGCGTCGGTGCAGTGGCGGCCATTTTGGCCAAAGGTTGTTTACGGGTCTGGAGTCTTTTTCACTAAGTGGGAGATCGCACAAATTAGCCAATGTGATATTATGAAATAAAACTTATTATGAAATAAAACTGCAATTGTGAAATAAACAAACAACTCCTCATAAGAATGATGAAATAACATTTCGTAATAATGACTTGTTTTGATAGTTATTTGTTATTTGACAAATTGTTGGATCTTTTATTCTGTCTTTGTTATTTACTTAATACTGAACACTTGGAGTTCCATAAAACGGTTGCCTAAAAACATTATCCATGTCAGTGACAGCTTATTTAATGAAATATGCATTTACCCCAGAGTTGAAATGGGTTTTTACACAGTGGAAAGGGGGAAAAACAGGCTTTTGATTGACAATTTTACTTGCAAGATGTTATTTATTAATTACAAGTTTCTCTTGAGGCAGAACAAAATATTGCCGTTAATAAGATGATATTTAAAGTGATGACAGGGTGCCAGTGCACTCTGACTGAGCTTGTTCTACTCTACCAACCCACCTGTCACCAAGACTTTTACTCCCATGTGGAAGAGATCCTGATGATCTGATGAATTATTTACTAAATATTATGTAAATGAGAAAAATCTCAGATTTGTTGCCCTTTTTTTCCATGGAGACTGCTCCTTCTGCCCTGCAGGGAATATGTCAATTTTTTAGAAAGTGATGTTGAAGTTATCTTGTTGTGTGTGATGCAGCTGGTGTGTAAATGTTGTATAAACAGCTACACAAAGCATTTACTTTTATTTCCAAGGACTGTTTATTTGATTTTGTGAAACATTTAGAATGTAGAATGAAATAATGTATCTCATAACTCTCCTGTCGCTAAGGGTGAACCCAGACATCCTGCCAAGGAAATTCATTTTCTTTTAGTCACTACCCAGAACTCATGACCACAGATGAGGACTGTAACATATACCAGCTAAGCTTAAAGCTTCGGATACCCCAGCTCCCTCCAACAGTCCAAAGACATGCAGATTAGGTTAAGTGGTGACTCTAATATTATTGTAGGTGTGAATGGTTGTTTGTCTATGTGTTGGCCCTGTGATGGACTGACAATCTGTCGTATGTACCCCGCCTCTCTACAACCCTCAAGGTTAAGCAGTAGAGACTATGGATGGATGGATGGATGGATGGACAGCCCATAGTCCATACCAATTGGTGCTGGTAATTCAACAGTTCATTGTTTGATAGCCCCTCCTATAGCCACAGAGATCAAAGGTTCCAACTTCTGGACCACCAGTCACCAGCACCACACTTTTTTTGGTGGAAAAGGCATGTAGCTGGCTCTAGATTAGGCACTAGCATCATGTCAGTGGAAAAAGGACATTAGAATTCCAAGGGCCTCGGACTTGGATTTAGGGTTAAGGGCAAATTGCTTCAAAGACCTCCCCATGTCATCTGTTAGCTTTACAGTTTGATTAGAACCAAGACAAAGATAAGGCAGTAGAGAAGAACAAGAATAAAGAGAGATAAAGTATGAATAGCATGTGGGAATAAGACATCGAAACAAATAAAAGATCCTGTCTTTTATTAGGTTTGAGAGATGCTTCCAAGTTAAGGGGATTAAAGTCTGAGGGAACTAGTTTTTAAAAAGGAGCTAAGCTGTCAGTATACTCTGTCAGAGCTGCTTATACAACGGTCAAATAGCTGCAGCTCTGCTCTGCCTTAGATGCTCCAATTAAGATACTTAAGTGTGTTCCAGTAATGGGATGGTTACACAAACCACTGGGCAGAAACATCCCCTCAAGGGATGATCCCAGCTTGGGTTAGGCTTCAAGTGGACGGTTAAGGTTAGGTATCAAATCTGAAACAGCTGGTCAAGAGAATAAAGGCATGAGGTGACTGTAAATTGAAAACGGTTAAGGGTCAGTGTTACTGCTTTACACTTGGCTGCAAATGACCTCAGCATGTAGTGGAGGTTGCAGTCTGATGAAACCAGCAGATGGAGAAAAAGCCAAGATGCCACTGAACTGGATCCCCTTCTATGAAACTCCCAAACAGACTGGTGACAAGGTTAGGGCATCATCCAGCGACAAGACACTTGACTTTGAGAAATCAAACAGTGCACTGGATTCTGGAGCCTAAGAGTCTAAGACCCCCTTTTGGAGGTGGTCCACATAAACTGAAAAACCAAAGACTAATGTTTTGATTTTTTTGTGATGAATTTGGACATGTTGGTGGTTGGTAAAAGCTTAAAAGTCTTTGTTATGATGTGGACAAGCCTGGATTAAAGGAAATAGAGGCTCTGCATTTGAATGTTGGGCCTGACAATGACAGGGGATCTGGAGCAACCATCCAGGCCAGATAAATACAAAGAAAGTTTCAGAAGCCCACCTCTCGTCTTTTTGTCAAACTTCGTAGAGCTGTGCGGCCTGAGAGACTTGTTGGCGTGTTGATTCCTGTAATTTGTTTCTGTTTGACACACCTCATTGCTCTGTGATGCATATAAGGGGATTATAAGATACACTGAAACTTCTAATTTGGACGTAAGTGACTGGATGAGTCGCACCTTAAAGAATACTTAATGAATTCCTGAAGAATGCAAAGTAGGGTCGAGGGAAATTAAAACTTTTAGCACCTTTGTTTGTTGGAATGTGAATTTTTTGCAAAAGCAGGGTGAGAACTTAACGTACAGAAGCACAGAGCGCGAGGGAAGGAGAGAAAACTGCTGAGATTCTCTCGGAGGAGATCAGTGATTGTGAAGTAAATATCAAAACAGAGAGTGGAGGAGCAGACTGTGTGTGTGCGTTTGAGCGCATCACACCATCACAGGTGTTTTGTGACGAACAAACACCCATTTATGAGGAGACATCTGGCAGTCAGAGTTGGCGGGCAAATAAAGTGCAGTTTTAAGAGTGAACACTCCAGTCTTAAGAGGGACATTGTAGCAGGCTGATGTATTTCTACTCTACACATAAAATCAAATAATAATTAAAAAAAGAAGGTTGTTATTGTAGTGAGGGAGAAACTTCTTGGAAGGAGCTGTCACGGTCATGCATCCTTATCATGCTGGCTCACATGACTGAGAGAAATGGAGTGTAATGAAAGATACCAGAGGAAACTGAGGCATTACAGCTGAGAGAGCTGCTGATTTCCTCCTTATCATCACTTGTGCAACACTAATGATCAGCAGGGAGACTAGATTAGAGGGTGTACACTGTAGAACACAGTGCATTTGTCTTGTTTAGCTGAGATTGTGGCGCTAAACTCATTTCACCTCTGCTCTAGCCCAACTTCAAATTGAGTGCCGGGGCGATTGTTTGTGTTCAAGAGAAGCCCTGGTTTGCTGTAATGAACAGAATAATCCTTGGCTGCAGCGATTGCTCTTTTTATACTCTAGGGTTTTGGTGTGTTCATAATAAGTGATTACCTTCATCTGTGTTAGCAGATGTTAAAGGAAAATGCCCAGCAAGGACAGACAATGAACCCCGCTGGCAGTTGCTGGAGGTCACATTATATGGCCAATCATTGCTTCATTTGTTCTCGTTAAGTGTGTCATAATTGTAACGGTCTGTGGTTAGGGCTCACGAGTGGTAATCATGAATGACAACTCTGGCAATTTTGCGGGGCTTGCATGCAGCCAGCACGCTGGATGGGATGCCATTATTTCTGTTCAGCAGGCCTGACAGTATCTGGGGAGGATTACTGCTGCTCGTCAGTCCCTCGTGTTGTTGTTGTTGTTGTCTGTGTTGTCTGCGGTGGTGTTGGTGCCTCGACTTCGCGGGTAAGACGCACCAGTAAACACAGTCCTGCAGCCTGAGCACAGAGTACTGCCTGTGACAAAGTCCATTCTGTCAGTGGCGTCCAATCAATAACAGCCTCAGCAGCATCCCACCACACAAGCTCCGCGCATGTGTGTGTGTGTGTGTGTGTGTGTGTGTGTGTTGAGTCGGGAAGCAAAACGTGCAAAACAAGCCACCTCTCTTTCTCCAATCTGATCTCCCATCTCGAGGGGGGTGAGGAGGGGGGAGGCTGCCTGAAACGCCAAAAACAACAACAGCAAAAAGAAAGAAAAAAAATCTTGTCTCTCCTTTCCAGGGGTTGATCCCTCCTCCTCCCCCAAGAGGAGAGTTGTTAAATTGTAGCTGCATACTAACAGCCTCCTCTGAATCAATTACCATTTGGATATAAATGTCACAGCTTTGGAAACTGTCACTGGGCAGAGACTGAGAGGAACCAGAGGTTTATTAAGGATGGCATAGATGCTGAGGGTTTCATAAACACACACATTCTCACTGTTAAAAAAAAAAACAAAAGAAAAAAACCCCAACATTTTTCCAATTAAACTATCATCTTGCACTTGGATATTCGGTGCAGAGGCAGAAAATAGGAAATGAAAAATCCACTGCCCACATTGCTGTGTTAAACTTTCCACACGGTGTGTGTGCAGTAAAAGCTCCTGCTGGATTTTATAGCAGGTTGCTCTAATCTCCCCGGAGACTCTAAAGTGTGAGGTCTGTAAGTTATCATGAAAACCTAATTACATGGGGTTGAAGCAGGCTACAAAAACATTCAGACTCTATAGATGACCTTTGCTCTGGCAACACAAGCTTTGCATGTAACCGAAAACAGAAGTCCAGAGAAAATTTCCTCGGATACAAGCGTTCACTGTCAGTGTCTTGAAGAAAGCAATAAGGCTGAGTGATTGAAATGTCAATATAACATTTACTTTTAATAACCTAGAGGCAATAAGGACTTGATGTGTATTATGAGAAGAGGAATCTCTTAAGCCTTCCTCTCCCTCACATGGTGAGTGGACAGTATTTGTTAAAAAAAAAAAAAAAAAGACAGACTGACGCTCAGTCTAAGAAAGGTTGGAGTCGCTGCTTTGACTTTGTTCACAGATATTGTTTCACAGGAGCTGGGTAACTTGATTTTTGTGATATAGTCTCACTATAACGTGTGTGTAGATGCAGGCTTGTAAGGCCCACCAGTTAAATTTTGAGCCTTATTGTCTTCTTATAGAGCCTCAGATCAAAGGCTGTTATCTAATTTTTTAATTAACTTTCTTTAATACAGAGCATTTAAAGGGAATGACTGTTTTTTCTAAGTCCAGTTTATCTTCCAGAGAAGAGAAAAGACCATTAAGACTCTTTATATAAACACTTCTCACTCCTCCTCCAGGTTTGTGTGGTAATGCATTGTTTTTACTGCCAGTACTTGTATTGCTAATATATGTATCGACCAAAGAGGTGAAACGTGTACATACATACATGTACATTCTCTTGTAACTGCATTTCTGAGGTCAGGACCTCTGGAGAGCTGTGTGCGGTCACTGAGGCTGAGCTAGCTGCTGCTGGTCAGTAAATCCCTCTGAGTTTCAGGGCTGCCTGCTTGTTCAACTGCACTGTTTTGTTTTCTCTTTACACAGTTTATTAAAGCAGGACTATGTAAGGTTTGCTGAGCAGCAGCGACTCGATCAAGTCTGGTTACAGGTCCTGGAAGCAGTGTACAACTAGAAGCTAACAGCTCATGTGCAGAAAAGAAAGCCCATCAATCACTCAGGCAAAAAACAAAATCATCATCTCAGCACAAACCAGCAATCTCACTGTCCACTCATGTCAAGTCAGCATTCAGCTAATCTGACTGAAACATCTGAACTTATACCAGTCATGTAGGAGCCAGTAGCAGCTCAACCTAAGAGGGACTAACAGAGGCACCATTCTTCTTCTTATGCATATATATTTGAGCATTCGCATATATTTTGTTTTGATATTTTGGGTTATTTGTATCTGTGTATGTATCCTGCAGAGTGTTGAGACAGCTGAAGTGTGTTCTTTCAAAATGCCAAAGTGAACTTTGAGCAGGCAGGGGCACATCTGTCAAATCTACAGAGCAAAAAAAAAAAAAAGAAAAAAAAAGCCATACGTCAGTGGAAGAAAAGAGCTATTTTTCTCTGTGATTTGTAAACTCAGTTATTGCACACGCCCTGCAGAGCTACATGAGTGTCTTTGCTTTCTCCTTTCTCCAGTTATTGTTTTTAAACTGAATTTTAACTTGTTGGTGTGTCTCCAAGGGAAAATGAAATCCAATCTGCTTATTATATATATACAGTAAGTACAAATATTGAATTGTGCATATTGCAGAAGGTGCGGGAGGGGAAAAAAAAAGTTTGGGTCCAGCAGCATAAACACAAAAGAATGAGAAAGAATGAGACGATTAAATGTCGACTGAGGAGGAAAATGTGAAACTCGTGAAGCAGAAACATCCCTGCCTCTGCCCTTGCTTGTGTTCACACTTTGAGCATGTGTCAGTCTGTGAATGGCTGCAGTGGGAAGATGCATGGAGCCGGCGCAGGCATAAGATGATGACTGATATGGTCACATCTCACCGCTCACAGAGGATAAAATATAAGACAGGATCCCCCATCCAGCCAGGAGGGAACTTTGCTTCATTCTGCCCACTTAATGGTCCAACACCACCTGCCAGTCGGGCCTTTATCACCTCCATCACTCCACATAATCAGAAGTGCTGGCTTAGGTGTCCCTCTAATCAGACCAATTAGACTTCAAGGCCTTGTCTTTCTGGCGCAGGTCCTCTCAGTTCAGGAAACTCTTTGGCTTGCTCCTGCCTGGCGGGCTGGCCGAGGCCCAGCCAAGCTTTCAGAGAACAACCTTGAGCGTTTTTACTTTTATATTCTACATAACCTTTATTTAACAAGGGAGGTCAATTAAGAACAAATTGTTAGTCATGATGACAGTTGAGATGAATGGGGTCTAAGAGGAATTCACACAACAGAAATACACGCCAGCAAGACAATTAAATCACCAGCTCTCTGTAATACTCTCCATTTTCTGCATTTTGCTTTTTCACAGACACTGACAGAGGACTACACATCACTGGCTTTGTCATTTCATCTATGAAGCATCCATCTGAGTCCTGGCAGGCTTCAGTCAGACAGACAGGCCTGTGAAACCTGTCTGACTAAACATCAAATGAGTGTATTTTCACACTCTGCAGCGTGACAACCATGCTAAGAGATTTAATCATCATAAACAAGTCACACATGGTTCATAAAAAAGGGACATACTGCCAGATATCACGGCAAATGGAGCCAGGTTTTTCACAAACATGACATGATCTAGAATGTTTTTAATGTGAAGAGAAATTCATTGACTCATGGTGAGAATAAGTGCAAAGCGTTTAGCACTGCGGTCGTATAATTTCAAATAAATTACAATCTCAAAAGCCAAAGACCCAACTCCTCCTCTGACCTTGTAATAGTTTTTGACATTTGGGATTTCTGAAACATGTTTAATCTCAGGATAATCATGGTAAATCTGACAGCACTATCCATCATAGCCATTTGTAATTACCTGCATATAGATCACTGTCACATGAAAAGGGCCATTAAGGGGAGCTCTGTGTGTGAATAGAAAACATTCAATCAAAATGCCACAGGCAACACGAGCAGCAGCCAGGAGCAGTGATTGAACAAGAATCCCAACCAGGACATCCCACGCTGATGGCATCGCTCCCAGGTGGGCTGGCTAAGTGTGTGACAATCACATAAACAGGTCTATCTGCACCAGGGAGGTTTTTTTTTTCCTCCCCCTGTATTTGACCAGCTTGGTTCAGCTGAGCTAACATCCCTGGTGGGACTTCACCAGGCCAAAAAATCCTCAGACATGGTGAGCAAAAAACGAGTAAAGTTTAGTTTTCAACCTGGGCATTTTTCCCTCCCTGAACTTTAATGTTTATTTCTGTCTTTGAGATAAAATACTCACTAGTTTTATTGCTGATGGCCTGACCAGCTTTTTTGGCAAAGTTTACCAGCTATGAACAGAAAACAGAACAGAAAGGGTTTAACAGCTCATTTGTTCGAAGGACACATGCATAGTTTGGTTCAGCAGTGTGTTGCTGTCAAGTCAAAGTCAAGTCACAGACACACTCAGGACTCAAATGCATGACACAGAGACACACATGAAAAGTTCAAAGTGGGCAAGTAAAAGCAAAAAAAACAAAAACTGGAAAGCTACAGCCTGGACGTTTTGATAGACAGACTGGCAGAGAGAAAGTGGACCAGTATATATACATACACACTATAGAGCTCCAGGCGTCATGTTGGCAGCACCAGATTTCAAGCCATCAGAGTTCACTTCACACTTTAAATCCATGGACATTGAACAATATACTGCAAAACTTGATAGATTAAACATTACTGACCCTTACAATGCCTGCAGTGTGCTTTTCATGAGTGTTGAGACACTGTTAGAAACCTGCAGTATCCAGGCATCTACAAATACCTGATCAACTTTCCCTCATCCACACAAGTTAAAATCCAAGCCGCAATGCATAGGTCTAAAATACCTTTTATGAAAACAGAACTGTTCTAAATTGTAATAAAAGCATGTAAAATAAACAAGATATTAAAGTTAGGAAGCGTTGGATTCTGTACCAGATATGAAGTGATTGCTAAAATAGGCAGAATCTGTTGCCTGTTGGTTCCCATTGCTCCATTTACCTCTGCTTGCTTCTAGCGCGTTTTATGACAGCATGCTTTCCTGCCAATATGGCGGTGTTTTGATTTTGACTGTTGCATGCTGGGATTGTGTGACATAAACTCCTGGAGCTCTATAGGGAGCTAATGAGGGAATGGGGAAAAGGTAAGCAGATGGGCGTGGGGGAAATCAGGTGACTGGAAAGGTGGGAGGGGTTGGGATTACTGCAGGGCAGGTGGGAGTGGACAGTTAGCCAAAACTCTCCAATGAATCGGGTACCTGTCAGTCCACATATCTTAAAACATCTCTTGGTTCATCTGTGTTTCATTGGTCTGGACCGAATGACCCAAACTATACTGAAGGTGTCAAAACAGCCTCAGAGGTCAAATGATTAATGGGAAGAAGAGAAGAAAAACTATTTGAGTAGCTTTTTGTCTTGAGTCCTCTGATCTTATCTTGTAAAATGATAGTTTGACCTCTTCAAATGTCTAACAGCAAGAAATGAAACAATCTGAGAGGTTTGGAGGAGAAAATCTCTTTGGTTGAACTGCTCACAGCTCATATTCAACCTGTGATGATGGGTCATAACTGAACACCACTTGATTTTAAGGCATCTCCAGCTAAAAATGGCTGGAAATCTCGATTTTTGATCAAATGGTTAAAATTGAGGCACTCTAATGCGAACTATAATGGACTCAAAATCTTTGTTTAAGGAACTGGTAAATTAACCCGGCAGGTAAAACATTACAAGAACTGACAGCAGTGATGACCAAATCAACCAAAAAAAAAAAAAAAAAACTGGATTCTCCACCTAAACTGTGAGAGAGGATATATATGTATAATAAAAACAGGCAAGTGAGGGCCTGTGGTAAAGATTGAAGGTTATTGTGCAGGTTGAACAGATAGGGCTGTGAATAAAATTAGTTAATAAAAGCTATTTCAGACACTAATACTGTGGACTATAAATTAGTGAAGGAAAACCCATCTGTATGCCTATAGAGACAGCAAAGAGTAAAATGACCCACTGCTTTGGAAAGGTTCATTTAGAGCTAATTGATTTAGATCTTGAGATACTAAAAGGATTAAGATGGCTATCAGCTGCTGTCAGGAAATCAACTTACTGGATTTTAAAAGATTCAGCAGCTATTGTTTGGTAGAGTTATAGAATATAAGAATAATACAAATTCAAAGTGAACGAGCCACCTAGGAAGAGTCTCCAAACTTCTATTTCACAATCATTGTGGACACTGTGCTGCTGGGAACACAAAGTTTTAGAAATGGTTTCATGCCCTCGGTCTGATCATTGTCCTGCCACATATTTATCACAGTCCACGAACTCTTACAGAGGGAGTTCATGGACTTCATGGTTGGGCTTTTGTCCTGACATGCTGTGTGAAGTCTGGGACCTTACAGACACAGGAGGTTGCCTTTGTAAACTCTGTCCAATCAAGTCAACTTGTCACAGGTGTAACTTGACTCCTGACCTGGACACATCTCAAGGATAATTAGAGCAAACAGAAAACACCTGATCACAGTTTGGACCCACAGCAAAGAGTCTGAATTCTTCAACTTGGCAGAAAGCTTCTAAAAACATGTTTTTACTTTGTCCTCCTGGGTCGCTGACTGTGGATTGATGAGCAAAATGACCGTTTTATCCATTTACAAATAATCTACAGCAAAGTGAAGGGGTCTGAATACTTTCTGAAGTCACTGTACTACATTTTTCACCATCCACACTGCATTCTCTAATAAAATGACACCTTACCTTATCGTTTTCTTTCTTAGGTATAGTGTGATGGAGGGAAAAATAAGTGATAAACATACATGAAGGTTCTGTAACCGATTACATTGAAGCGTAAACATTGCATGTTCGGTTGCAGAGGCCAGACAGAGATTTTTTCAACATGTGTGGAAGTAGATGCAAAGACTTTTTTGCCTCTATTAGTGCCTGACAGGCAAATATGTGGTGTAAACTCAAACTGTATTGATTATGAGTTTGTTATTGCCTCAAGCAAAAACACCCAGGAGGGTGTTCTTCCTTGGGATTATGGCTATGATGTTGGTGCAGCACCAAAGCACCCATAATCACCGAGAACATCCTGAAGGTTATTGCAGCTTTAATACAATGGCTGCAAAAGTCTATGTGCACTCTGAAAAGTTTGCTCCCAAGTAGTAAACATAAAAAATAAAGTTAAAAGTAAATGCAATAAAAATATAGGTGAGCTGTCAGGGAGTCAGAGAGCACATCCCAAAGGTTGCACAATCCTTTAAGGTTGTTGTTTTAATAAATCTAAATCATATTTGACTGTCAGGATTATATTTTGACCTAAATCCACTGAATATATTTACATGAGAATGAATTTTGCTAAATATCTGGCAACATGAACTCAGTTATGGCATTTTAAATTGATCTTTGATCGTGATGTAGTGTTGATTCTTGGTAAAATACTTTCAAATTTTGCAGGATTTCTAAAAATTGATGCAAAAGAAATGGATTTCAAAGTACTCTTTTGAGTCATCCAAACATTATTGACTAAATCTGATGGAGAGCGGAAATTTTAAATGTCTGAGAGTGTTATGGCAGAAATGGGTGTGGCACATATGGACAGATACATGTTGGACCAAGGAATCCAGCAAAGAAAAGAAGTTTTCCTTCCTGATCTTTTCCTGCACCAATTCACATCTTATCACTTGTTTCTAACTGTACTTGTACACCACCCACCTGCAGACAAATAACATGCTAACCAACAGAGCTTGACTAGAGCCAAAGAGGTTTGCTTGGCTGACGTTATCGGCCATACAAAGAAAGTGTACATAAGAATTTAAAAGCCTCATGGAGAAGGTCTTTAAGCAGCAGTTTAAGGACAGATGTAGTTCAGTGGATGTGCTAAAAGTTGGGTGAACCATGACATGATTTGGAGTAACGGAGAACCCTGCATGAAAATAACCTGGACAGACTGAGGAAAAAGAGAGCGAGAGGCTGTGTAGAGCACAAATTAAGCTTGATCCAGTCAAGTGAGTTCCCTGCTCATGAAATGCAGTCACCATCATAACTCTAGAGCCAAAATGAGTCATATCAGGATCAATGCCAATGAACTTGTCAGCTCTAAAAGGTCTGGAAACCTGCACTTTGTCAAAAAGACAGTTCTACATTAACAGATAGAAATGACCAAGTGAGCTCTGTGCAACTCGAATCTCAGCCAAAGGTGAACCGAACCGAACAAATGCCTCTTGGTTAGAGTATTCCTCGACTCCATTCCTCTTTTCATCTTTACTGTACATACAGACGTCTGAAGTCCACTGCTACAGCTTATGTCTATGTGGAAATATTGGAAATAATTGCCAGTGCAAATATTTTAGCATTGCAGGCAGACGAAGATAAAAGTACCTTTGAACCTGCACCTAGCTGCAGGACAATAGGTGAGAAGATATTGATTTTTCCTCTTGAGGTATCTGCTGGGAGTGCTACAGTATGTGTCCAATGTATGGAGTAATGTACCATCACAGACGAGACTAGTAATTGGCATGCAACCTAAAATTACCCACTTACTTCAAAGTCCTTTATCCGACATTTTTTGTCTGCCTGATGTGAGTATCAGTATGCGAACCTGTGGTGAACATGGCAGACCAACATGGAGCGGAGCAGCGCTGAGGTTTCGGAGCAGTGTGCAGTGTAAGCTGTGCCCATCGGGTTTGGTTTTCTTGCTGGATTTCTCCCCACTCCCCGCTGAGCCTGTTCTGGTGAAAAAGTCCCTGAACTGGGTCACAGCTGTTCTGCACGCAGTAGCACCATAGCACATTTCTCTGTGAGTGAGAACTATCTGAAGGCCGGGGGAGAAAACAAGCGTGCTTGTTAAACTGCCCCCCCTCCAAGTAAGATGAGAAGAGCGAGAAGCCAGAGCAATAAATCATTAATCCACCATAAAGGGGCTGGGGGAGGAAAGGCAGCGTCTCTCTGTCTTAATGTGAGGCGGATGTATGGCACTGCAGCTTGTACCTCTGCCACCTCAGTATGGCCCTCTGGAGATAGAGGGAAACAAGAAAAGAGAGTCGAGAGATGGGGAATGAAAACACAACAAAAGGAGTCTTTGAAACGTCCTAGATGGCTCTCCAGGAGAGAGGGCAAAAGGCAAAACTCAGCTGGGTGTTAGCAGGTCCTGACCCTGCTTTGTCTCTTCATTCATCACCGGAAGCAACAATCAAAAAAGGCAGCAGTCAAAACTACTGCTGCAACTCAACTCTCTTCACTGACGTCATTTTTAACTGAGCTGTATTTATTTAAAATGGAGAAAAACATGAAAATACATAATGCAAACTAAAACATTACAAAGGGAACTTAACCATTTAATAATTTATATATGCAAAGCTAACAGATTTAATTCCCTTCTAGCCTCGACTCTGGTGAGTTAGAGGTCTGGCATTAAGTGACTTTGTCCTGCCCTCAATTACCGCAGGGAATAAAGATCACCGAATCAGAGCCGAAGTGACGCAGATGCCCAGGTTATAAATTTGTATAATCTATAACTCTGTTGTCCCAGATTGTCATTAAGACATGCTCTTATGCACTCATTGTATTAATGGCCAAATCAAAAGCGTGACCACACACCTGAAAAGGTTTTTAAGCAATCTTCACAATCAGCATTAATGCAGGGGTCTGAGGGGGTCAGGTCCAGAAGGTCTTTAAAGCCAAACTGAAGATTTGAATGGAGGGGAATCAGTTTTCCTCCCTGCTGACAGGAGGTAGCAGCCTGCTGCGACGTCCCTCTGCGCTCCAGCTTTGATTCACAAAGAGGAGGGAAAATGCCCCTGAAACAGATGCATTCCTATTACTTTTTCTTGTTTTTACCTGGTCTGTGTTTCCTCTACATCACATTCCTGCAGGCCCTGATTTGAATCATGTGCTGTTTCTTTTATGTTATTCTGTAGAACCAGGGGAGTGTGTAGGTGTTACTGCCCACTGGGGTTCTTCATAAACAAATGAACACATGCAGCTTCATGTTAGCTGAGAGACTTGGAGGCTAAAGAAAAGTTCTGCAAGGCTTCCATCACTTGGAAGGAGCGTTAGCGCTGCCAAGCGGGAGAAACGTGGTTGATCCACAGGGACCAGAGTCGTGTTAGCTGCTCTGTGATGCTGTTTGTAGGCACAGCGATGGTACAGCTAAGTACTAACGTCATTGTCTTAGTGCTAACCTCATAGCCACACCAGATAAATAACTTAGCTACTTTTGTTGCATGAAACCAGCTCCAAACAAACAGTATAACTCCTATAAAATGAGCTGAATCGATCATGTTAGTGATGAGAATCCCTCTCAGCTGCTCATAATTACGGTTTTAGCAACATGACGTAGATGTAGAAGTAATGACAATGCTAACATGCAGATGTTTAGCAGGTATAATGTTCATTCATTCAACACAAACTGTTCCACTGATAAGAAAATCAATAGTTTTTTTCAGGTGTTTGGCCATGAAAAAAGTAATGGATATGTCTAAATTTTGGATGATTATTGGAGGTCTTCCAGGGCATAAAATGGATTTCTCCACCAAATTTTGAGGCCAGCCATCAGATACCTCAAGCCTCAAGACATTTCATCAAAAAACAAAAATGTCCTCATGGTGGTGTTAAAGCCAGAGGATCATCAAAGTCAGAGGGATTCATCCTGTGACGACCACAAACGTCTGTATAACAGCTGTCGAGATATTTCTTGACCAGTGCGGTAGTGTCGCCATCCAAAGTAACACCTTGACCACAGCTAAATATGAAGTCAAACACGTGAAGTATATCTGATAAAAGTGTTGATTTTTTGCAGCAAAGCCATTAAAAGGTTCGTTCTGATAGGCACAGGTGCAACTTGATCAACTGCCATGTAAAAATCAACCATTAATACTATTTTTTAAAACTTAGAAAACATTTCTGCTTTGGTCTGTGGTGGAAAGTACATTTACTCAAGTGCTACAAGTGCAATTATTTGAGTAATTTCATGTCATGTTCCTTTATAAATCTACTCCACTGCATTTTCAAGGTAAATATTATAGTTTTTCATGTACTACATTTATTGCTTTTGGCCTACATCTTACTCTTTTTCTCCATCAGTCACCAGCGACAACTTGTAAGTGCAGAGCTGTTGGAGAAACACGGTGCTGTGGGATGAGTTACAAGGACTCCAAAAAAAAAAAAAAACTCCATCTAAACCAGGAGGCTGCTATTTTTACATGCTGTTCTATTGCAAGGGCTTACATTATGTCCTTTTGAATAGAGGTCAGGTCCTCTGCTCACAGTCAGGCTCTTTGTTTAACTGCTGTATTAAAAGGGCTGCACTGGCTGGAAATGAATCGGCCTTTACTTTATTGCTAAACACACAAAACAAACTTGAGATCACAGTGCTCTCATGTACAGTCTGTGCTGGTTTGTTGCTCATAGTACGAAGGATTGTTGGATGTATTTTTTATCTTGGTGATTGATTTTGAGAAACCCAGATGTCAGAGATCGCAGGTGTACTGTTTTCAAATTGTATCTTGGTCTGCAGTTTACTTACAAATTGGGAGAAAGCATTACATTTTACACAAAACAATCCTTAAAAATGGTTTCTCATTAAGGAAAAGTCTCGATCCTCTTCCGAAGAAACCCAGTGTCTCAGCTGTTGCCTGCAATCACCAGCTAATTGTAGCACAACCTCGCCGCTATTAGCCCTCCGTGGCCGGGCTCGCCATTAGCTGATTACCGCACACCCACTATCTTATTAATGTAAATCCCTAAAAGAAAATATGGCTGAGGCACAATATTTATTTTGCAGGCTATTCACACGGTACACAGCCTCAGTTGGCTCCAAAGCTTTATAGAGATTTTTAATGAGTCTTAACCAACCACCAAAGAGGACGATTTATTATTCCATCCTGCTGCCTTCTTAAATGAATAAATAAATAAATAAATAAGCAAATAAATTAAAAGGAAAAAAGTTTTTTGCAGCAGGAGGAGGCGCCTGCAGAGGTGAATATGCTGCATTTTAATTTACTGTTTGGGAACAGAGGTAATCCATCTATGTTTGTATCTCAACAAATATAATTTAGACCCCGTACTTATCTTGTCTGCACCAGGTGATATACAATACTCTTCCCTTTGTTGACTCTTTTGTTATAAATTAATCAGTGAGCTTGTCCCATTTCTCATTATGTGGCCTCTGCGGTTTGGTTTGACTGCAGCTATACTGCATCCTTAGCAAAAAGAATTATAATTGATAACACGGCAGCTTTATTGATTTATACAGAGAAAAATGTCTTGTTATCATATTTGAACAGACAGCCTAGGAATATTTCTACATGACAGTTCTTGTTTATCATTTGTATTTCTACAGCGTCTGTTTTCCAAGGCCTCATTTTCGTCTCCAATTAAAATGCATTCAGCGTGCCGTATTGCAACAATGCAATGAATGTAAATTCCTGAGACCATACATTTCCAGACTTCACGTCTTTGGCCACCAACGCTGAACTTCTCCTCTCCATTAAAGCCAGAGAAGACGTCCGCTGTCAGCTCTGCGTTCTTGGCTGCAGCTGACCCCGAAGCCCGCATCTTGTCTCACGCTGCCTGGGCACCTGCCAATATGTCCTCGTTTAAGAAATCGCCTGGGCTGATAAATGGCCGCACTCTCTGTCACCACAACTAACAGAGTGCCGGCCACCTGTAGGGTCAACAGAGAAGTGCTCAATCTGGTGTGACAAAATTACATCTCGTGTCGGCCGGTGGGATGAGAGCAGGGGCCTCTGGACGGGAGCCAAATCACAGCGTCGCCGTCACAGAATCCCTCCCTACCGCATCTTAACTGGGTTATCTTCCTGTCTCATTCTCTAACAATGTTATCTGATTTGCTGCAGCACCCTCCCAGAAAAAAGTATGCAGCTAAGGGCAGAGATCTCTCTATGTCTTGAACCTTGAATCGATACTGGATCAATACAGCGAGAGGTCCATTGTATCCTGGTGTGAAAAGAGGCTTTTTTCTGCAGAGGTGTCTGGGCCTCCACTGCCTGAAGCAATCAGACGGTCAAACTAGGAGCCATTATAGATTGATGTCTGTTTAATTAGCTTTCAATAATAAATTAATTTGACCTTCCCAAAATAGTACAAGCTCAGCAATATATTTTAAGTTTAACTTAACCCAAACATTTTTAGTGCCTGAGCCTCCCGTAGCCACATTATGTTTTCATTACTTTAACCTTTTAACACTGATGAAGGATTTCTTCACTTCTCCGGAGAGACGGGGATATTTGGGCCAGGGTATTTCCTGTGGAGGGGGTAGTAACCTCTCTGTCGTCAACACCAGCTAAATTTGGTGACATGATAATTTTGGACTCTCCCCTTGTCTTGTGGAAGGGGGTTGATTAATGTGAGCTTCTTGTAACAGTCAGCTGGCAGAACCAGGACAGGACTGTTCTCCCCTCTCCACTGACTGCAGGGCTTTTGGATTTTTCAGTTGTCATGACGATGGAAACAAAGATGTGAATGGCGACATCTGGACTGTGTGTAACTGTGACACAACTCAGCCTCCTGGGGATGGTGCTCTTTTCTTTGAGGGCTTTGTTTTTCTTCTGTGAACGTCACCAAACCTTACAAAAGTTGGGTCTCCCTGGGTTTTCTTCCGTGGACCCACTTCCACAGTGCGACTGGAAACTGTTCTACCTTGATGTTGGAGGTCAGCTTGTATCTGTTCAGAAGTTTTCTTTGGCTCCTTTTCCACCATTCAAACTTTCCCTTTGTTCAGTTTGGGGTTAATGTTCCTCTCATCGCCACATCCAGGGAGTTTGGCTACAGTCCCATGGACCTTAAACCTAAATAATACTTCAACCTGTGGTCACAGGAACATTAAGCTGCTTGGAGATGGTCTTGCAGCTTTTACCTTGACCGTGCTCAGCAATTATTCTCTTCCTTATTTCCTCAGACAACTTTCCTCTTTTCAAGTCAAGCCAGTTTTACTTATATAGCACCAAATCCCAAGGCATTTTTCATACAGAGCAGGTATATACGTACTCTTTATTTTGTAATATTTACAAAGAGAGACCTAATAATTCCCACCATAAGCAGCACTAGGCGACAGGATTGATTGAAGACATCTCTGATAGTAACTGAAGATGACAGTCTGCTCCTAGTATCACTACAATGCATTCATTAATCACCACTTCACCACCTACAAGATCCTGGGCTCCCGTGACCCTAACAACTCACATGACGACAGAGTAGGTTAACAACCCTCAGGACCACCTCCAAGAGGTTAAATACCTGGGACTCCCAAAACCTCTAGACTCTAGAATAGAAGGTTTTCAGATAAGAGGTGAAACGTCTTCAAGAAACCAAAAAGAAGTCCAGATGTCTTCAACTCTAGCACATAAGACCACCTCTTCTAAGAGGTACCAGTAATTCCGTCCAGGATCTGGTTTCATTCACTGTGGACTCCAGAGGCCTCAGTCCTGACCCTGCTGATAAAGCCTCCCAACCAGAGGTGGAGCGGTTTCACTGTTCACTGAACTTCATAGAGTTATTCTCTGGGTGAGAGCTGATGTAGCTCACACTGCTGATTGACTTTTGAGGCAACCGATTGACTGGAAATGAATTAACAGATCACAGAGAAACTAATTTGTTTGAGTTAAATCGACTTAAATGCTGACTGGATTGAAAGTGACATTTTATTTTGTTTTTATATTTAAAACATTTACTTTGAGGAAGCGACAAAAACCAGCAACATTTCACTGTTACCTTTTCTTGTCCGTCTCAAGTATTGGTGTGTAATTCTGCTCCAGAGTGGCACAGTGCTGCTTACACAGTGTATTATGTGAGGAGAATAAACAACGCTGCCCCAAGACAGCAGTTAGATGACTAGCACAATGCTAACAAACCGAAGGTAAACACAGGCCTGTCTGTGTGAACACCTGCTCGTAGAGATTAATGTGGGCACAGGGGCCAGTAAAAACATCATTATCATTCACTCTTATTTAGTTGGCTCTGTAATACAAGGTCAGGCCAGATGTTCTGTGGACAGAAAGCAGCTTATCAATACTGCTGCATTCTCATTATTAGGCAGGAATGTGTTGAATGCACACAGAGATCCATGTATACAAGGCCAGTTTCCAGACAGTCAACTCAATAGTAAACTATTTTCTAGAAAACAATGAACTCATCTCTGGTTTTACAACAATATTCCACATTAATAGCTTTGATAAATCATCCAACTCCTATTAGCAAACGTCACTTTATTCCTCTTCATTTCAGAGCAAACAGCTGCTCAGGTCAATGAGGATGGCTGCTATTGTCTCAACAAAGTGAGAGAAATTATTAAACACATTTGTTAATAAAACAAAGACAATTTCAGGAACACTTGTTGGTGCAAGACTGGTCTGAGACACAGTGACCAAATCAAACCACGGCCGAACAATTTGGGGCAGAAACCAGGCTGAATCTGTGCAGCGTCCGTCCGGGAGTTGTAACTACGGAACAGCACCTTGTTTGAAAATAAAACCATCATTGATGTTCACTGTGATTGATTATCTATTTCAACCAAGCATCTGGTCTCTCCAGCCTCCGAGTGTGAAACTAGTCTGTGGCTTTGAGGCAGGAGAACACTTGTAAAAATCAAAACTTATTCCTGGAAAAATAGTGCGGTCATTTACAGGAGCAGCAGGCAGGACATTTATGTGGAATTACACCTCAAATTGGAGCTGCAGCAGAGAGGGACCATCTCATTTCTTGCATTGACATTGTGGAGATTCACCTTATTTGCACAGATGAGCCTTTGGTGGCCTTCAGGAAGTGACAACTCTAAATTACATCATTGTACCGGTCCCCGCTGTGGTACACAGAGCGACCAATTTACCAGAACACCCAGCACCGAGACCCTTTGCATCAAAGAGCAGCTGCAAAGTAAATGCTGATGTCTGTCCGGTGAGGGATCCATATGGAGAACAAGGGGAGTAAACACACCTGTATAAGACAGACAGCACTCCTATCTTCTTCAACAAGCCCTCCATCAGCGTCACTCTGACGTGTGATTTGGCTGTCTGGGATCTTCCGTGGCAACCTCATCCATCTTTATCGCCTCTCCCGGAAGCACGCAGTGATGGGCGTCGGATGACAGGCGCAATAGAGCTGCCGGCTTTATCTATTCGGCGCGTCTTCTCAGCTTCGCCCTCAGAGAGCTTTGAAGGGAAACTTCCTCAGACTGATAGCAGTGAGATGAATGCAGGGATGAGGGCCCGGAGGCTGTTCCCCTCCTCCGACACCATTACTCCATTCCCAACTTCATTCATAGTATTCATGTACGGGGATGCTGCTGCCTTGAGCTGCCAGACTGAGGAAGAGCCTGTTCAGTGCAATTGTGCAGGTAGAAGCACTAAACAAGACCAGATGAATTTTTAACCAGAGGGAAATAAAGGAGGAGGTCTCAAACATTTCATATTTACAGTGGAGGTTTTGTCTTGGTGCGCCCCACAGCTCCCAGAGCACCAGGAAAACACCCTGATTTATTTAACAGCAGTCTATGTTCATCCAACTGATGGAAGATTTTGTGACAACTCATCTTTTGAATAATTAACATGATTTATTTGTCGCGGTCTGGACATGCACTCCTCTTTTATTTTTGTAAATCTATCAGCTTTTGTCTTTTATTTTATTTGACATTCTGTTAACAGCGTAATCCTTCACCCACATTAAAGCTAGTAGGAGTCATCAAACACACTAATGTTGATGAAATATAAAGGGAGACCCACTCAACCTCCACCCACCCTCCCTCCATAGAAAAAACCCCACACAGTAAAGTGAGACAATTCAACTGCAGCTATTAAGATATGCAGCTTAATTATGAATGAGCTATGTGTGGGCGTAATAAGCATGGCTAATACAATGGCTCTTTGCACAATATGTGCCTTGGCGTATAAATTAGAGCCAGTTTAAAAAGAAAAAGGGAAACACACCACATTAAACTTTAATCATGGAGAAATAATTACATTATAGTGCTGCAGGTCACAGGTTGGTCTTTCATTGGTTTAAGCTGTAAAAACCGATGTGGAGTCTGGTTCATAAGCAACTGACAATGTGGATCAATTATACTTTATTAACTAGATTTGTTGTATCAAATCACAAAGTTCTTCAACCTAATTGCCCAAAACAGATTCATCACACAAAGACTAATACGAGTGTTTTCTGATCTCTGTTTTGTCGGTGCACTTCAATAATATTACAAATGAAAATTTAACAAATAAATGTTAAAGGTTCATCTACCATAGTACTTCCAACGGTTATTATCCACACAAGCTAACCTGTCAGAAAAATTCTAACATAGGTCATTTTCAGGGGCTTAAATAATGACCAGGGCTTTTCTGGTGAGGACATTTTGTTTCACCAAATGTGGAAAAATACACCAGCAACAGCTCCGAAACTGTCTTAAGCTATTTTCTCCTAAGACCTCTGGGTGATGTCTGGACGTCGACTGGTGGTGTTCTCTCGCACATGAAGCAAAACAACCAGAGACTGTCCAGGTGAGACATGTTCTCACCTACTGGAAATACTCTGTACCGCCAAGCAGAGTAAATTCAACATGATCCCAGGCTTCTGGAGAAGGAAGTGCTCACACGCTAAACTCTGTTGATAATTTGAGATATTTTAAAAATTTCCTGGCTGGATATCAGAGATGATCTGATATCTTCTGAGTCTTTTTAACTGATCAAAGTTACACAGAGCAACAACAGGTGTTCAGGACACAGAATGGGAATGAGACAGTCATCCTTCTACTTCTTACAAGTTAGTGTGCCTTCAAAATGATTCGGGAGCTGCTGTTTTAAAGTTAAATAATGACATAATGTTGCTTTACAGTAAGTAACACAGGTGACACACCTATTTCCACATTCACCCTCACAGTGAACTGATGAGATCCTGCACAGCCACCAGCTGTACCCAAACATTTACTCTAAAGTGTTTAGGATGCCTGAAAGGGACAAACACACAGCGGTGATGTTCCATTAACTTGTAATATCTTTACATGCTAGTGGCCTATTAAGAAATTCACTGGGTTAATTTTCTGAGCCATTTCTCGCCGGCTATCTGTACACTTGTCAGCAAGAATTAATGTGCAAATTAAGCTTTGAGAAGTAGCTGTAGGCCTCGTTCACAGGTCTAATGCATAATGGTCTTGGGTGCAGTGTAACAGAGGCTCTCTGTCCATAACGAGCACAATCACACTGCAGCTGGAGCCCATCCTGCCTTCAGCCTAAAACTGCTTTGTTATCACCGCCGGCCTGAGGATGATTTAGTGATGAAGATAATTTAGGCTAATGTCAAAATAAATGTCCCTTTTTTTTCTTTTTTCTTTTTTTTAACTTAAGTAAACAAAGTTAAATGTAGAGGTTTGCATGCTTTTGGTGTTGATAAAGTTATGTGCTTTCAAATGCCAGTTAGGAAAGGAAAGACAAAGCTTCAGTCGCCAGATCTGACTCTGATCAAACCTCTTCACTTCTCAGATCATTTCATTAAATACGTATTTGAGACACGAGCTAAAATGATCAGATATTTCACAAAAAACTGCCAAAAGTAGATAAATGCCCAAAATTGAACACAATTTTCTTTGTTTTCTACTTCATCTCACAGTCTCATGACCCTTCAGATTTATCTTCTGACCCCTACATTGGCAACCAATGGATTAAACTACCTAACTGTATATAATGTAGTTTAAACCAGTTCAACCTGAACCTGTTTTTTAATACTTAAAATTTGCTGAATAGTTCAGAATCTTTATTTTATGGTAAACTGACAAACACCTGACAAAGTATTTCTATATTGTTGTGTTGGTACTTTCATTGAAGTAAAGGATTGGAATACTGTTCAATAGATATTAGTAAAAGCTGCCATCACCATGTATCCTCTTAAAATAAAGTATGACGAAGCAAAAGATAAAATGTCCTCTGCAACCAGATAATAAAATACCTCAGTAGGAAATCCAAAGAATCCTTGGCAGTTTCCAGGATATTCAATGTTCTGGATAGGATTTGTCATCATTTGTCTTCCATGCCTTACTGAGACATCCATCCCTGTCAAAACTCTGAGCAATGAGGAAAACAAAACTTGTGGGCCATGATAAGCTGTCAGCCTGTGGTCATCTAGAGGTAGTGCACTGTGTGAGCCTTCCATAGAGAGAGAATTTATTGGCCCTGTTACAAATCGAAACAAGCGTCTAGGCAGAACATTTGGGAAGCAATTAGTCATGTAACGTCAAGGAGAATTGCATCGAGGCGGCTTTATGTGTGAGAATCCCCGGGTAGCTGGAAACCTGCTGGTTGTTACAAACAGGCGGCTGGTGAACATATGAAGCTCAAACCCAGGCTGCTTCGTTGGTGGCGGTGCCAAAACAATGACAGCTCGAGTTTGAATGCTGACCTCCGAGTGTCTGTGAGCCCTGTGAAGAAGTACAACTTTCCCTGCAAAGTTTTCTCATTTTCACAACATCCGGGTTTAGCTGAGAGGAGAGAGTTGTCTCTTGACTGCTTTCCTTTGCCCTTTATGAAATTAAGAGAGTGGGGAGAACAATTCCATCAGTGATTCCATTTTCCTCTTCGCAAACTGCATATTGCTCATTAAATATTAACTGACAGGCCTGAGCTTCCTTGCATTCTGATTATTGTTTTTTATATATTTATTTATGGCTGACAGGTTAAGACAGTCTGCAGAATGTCAATAAGAGTGTTCCAATTGATGCAAATTAAAAAGCAGGAAAACAACCAATTAGGTGTTTTCTGAATATTACTTGCTTTATAATTCACTAGAAATGAGTGATTTCTGTCTTTTGAGTGGCACTGTGGAGGTATAAAAATAGGTACAGATGCACATGTAGAAAACTGGTGCACTTTCATGTATCAGCCAACCCAACACTTCCACTGCATAACCTCCTGCTTCTGTCTCTCCAGAAACTCCACAATGGGAATGGTTTTGATTGCTCCAGGTACTAATACCAGAACGGATTCGAACTTGACGCCTCACAATCCACGAACAAACCCTCCACGTCTCCTTTGCACCTTTTTCAGTCTTCACATTGGGGGTTGGATTCTCTAAATTCACTGAGCCTCATTTGACCACCACTGGAAAATGTGCTGTTGCTCCTTTGTGTTCCACCATAACAGCTCCAACCTGCCAAGGCATGGACTCTACAAGACCTCTGAAGGGTCCCTGTGGTATAAGGCACCAAGACGTTCGCAGCAGATCCTTTAAATCCTCTAAGCTGCGAGGTGGACCCACCATAGACCACTACAGACTTGGTCCAGCAGATTCCCAAACACCCTGTCGCCAGTTCAAGGGTTGTCCCTCCTCGGACTACTGTCTGAAAGCTTTGCCGTTTTGGAGATGCTAACCCAGTCGTCTAGCTATAATGATTTGGTCCTTGTTGAAGTCACTAAGGTCATCTGCCCATTTCTCCAACATCCAGTATTTTGACTACAAGAACCAACTGTTTACTTATATCCCAGACCTTCGAGCAGTCGAAATGTTTTGACTCATCAGTGGATACAAACATTTACATGAGTTTACCACTGTAATTATTAGTTGTCCATTCAAAGGCAACTTCTTGGTGATTTTTGAAAAGTTTAAATTCACAAGTTGAGGAACAACTAGACAATGTCACGGTTCATCCTAACCTTCAGGGCTCTATCACAGCTGGGTAAGCTTCCAGCTCATGAATTAAGCTAAAACGAAATATTAGCTAATGACGAATCAGAAACCATCTCGGACATTAGGACATCTATGATACCTCTTACATCACCCAGAGGAAAAATGGGAAATGTTGGGAGGCAGTTGGAATGTTTTCACTCAATGTGAATTATTTAACTGAGTGTATTATTTATGTATGGATTAAATTAAATTTTTGACTGATCGTTAGTGACGTTGGTCGCCTGTGGGTTACGGATGTAACAACAGTCAGGGTTTGTGGAGTTTGCTCAGACTGTAGTGGAGTCACTAACTGCAGTGTTGGCATCGCTGCCTTTTCCACTCAGTCGGTCCCGAGACACCACCGTTTGCTCTGATTATAATAACCACAAGACATGCTTACTGGCAAGATTTGATTATCAATAAGCCAGCTGAATTGAGAATGTACTTGCCATAGCTTGCTTGACAAGCTCTGACTAGCACCCGTCCACCAAGCTGGGTGAATTATGAAAACCATTGATGGATGAAATATGAACATCAATCTTTCTCAGCTCCTGTCTGCTGAATAAATTACTT
Organism: Lates calcarifer; assembly: GCF_001640805.2. NCBI lineage: Eukaryota > Metazoa > Chordata > Actinopteri > Centropomidae > Lates > Lates calcarifer. The sequence continues at coordinate 1,435,698 of NC_066843.1, read as the reverse complement.
TTAAAGTTCATTGCCATGTTTGCAGACATGTGCTTCAGAGAATGCTCATGCCTCCCTGCTTTCTGTCCCTGCACAAGCAGAGGAAAATAATCTCAGTGGAAGGCAAAGTGAGTTACAACGAGGACACAAGGATATTTTGTGGAGACTGTCTGGATTGATGAGAGGTTTGTCCTACTGAGTGCACGGGGCATGAAGGCAGCAGAAAGGCAGGTTGATTGTCTAATGATTTGTCTTATTGTAAATCAATACAATAAGATACAGTGCTTTGAAAACGTCCTGTGTGAGGGACTGCTCATTCAGATACTGTTCATGCTCTGTGGGGTTTCCTTTAAGTAATTATGCTGTGTGGCAAGGGCATTTCTCAACTTTTACAGGTAACGAATAGGGGTTGTATTTTGTTCTCTCTTGCCCTCAGTGAACATAAATAATACACTTCTACACAATAGAGGAAAAAAAACAACAGCAAAGTGGTGTATGACATTTTCTAGACCAGTTCTAAAGAAATTCCTTTTTACCACGATACTATCTTCCTACCTCTGAATCCACCTTTTCCAATTTGAGTCTCATCCCTTGTTTGAAAAAAAACTATGTGGACAGAATGTCTGAGACTATACTATTGTGAATGTCTGAGCCAAAGTCCTCCTGAATTCTGTGTGAACAGTCAGTCTGGACTCATGAATTTTTTATGGAATAAGCACATCTTAAAATGCAAATACATGTTCTGTCCACAGAAAGAGAGAGGAAGCACAGTTAGAGACAGGTAGTAATGTGGCATTGAAACAGTAAGGTGGGAAGTGAGAGTGTCAAAGCCTTGGGTTAGAGGTGTGTACGGCATGTATATGTATGTTTTTACAACAGCACTAAACCCTGCTGTCTAACAGAAAATACAACAATGAAGACTGGTTGGTACAAGAATAGACACTTAACATTGAGGAAAATGCAAATATGTGGAATGTCAATTGAAAAAAATAGTTAATAAATGAATCTTAGGTTAAATACATCAATGAAATGTTGAGACACAAATAACTACCCGCATTAATAAATGAACATATAAAGAAATTCGCCCATTGAATCTGGATATGAAATCAGCCAAGAACATAACAGTTTCTTGGTTTGATATAAATGCTGAGAAAACATCTTTTCATATTAGAAATCAATCATGTATCCAAGGATGTAGACTGCATTTGCCCTTTCTGTTTCGAATCGCTGTTTAACCAACACAGATATCAAGGCGTTTTGAGCCATATCAGCTACGTAGATGTGGAGTTCAGATAAGATCATCAGCCAAATCACAACCTTTCTCTGTCTGGTTGTATATGAGAGTTGCCAGGTTTACAAATGCTCATATTTACTTGATAATTTAGCTCTTTATACGATGTTCAACCAATAATTCCACATGGCGTTCAAGCCATTGGGGGCGCCATTTCAAGAGACGTTCGTATGGGTCAGGAGGTAGGGAAAAACGAGTGATTGTTCAGGTTGGAGGACTTGTTATTCCTTTGGTGATGTTATCTTCAAGTTTTATTTCTCTCAGTTTCTGGTGTGAAAATCCTATTTGCTTAGACACTGGGATGCACAGTGTGTCCTGCAGCCTGTATAATGAACACTGGCCTGTAGTCTGGGTCATGGTGAACCCATGGATGTACCGTGAATACATCCCAGCTATGCTGTCAGTGGCAGTCTGCACTTGAAGGAATAATAGATTTTCTTGAGATAAGATCATTCTGGAGTCTTTGATTATTTGATTTTTGGCATCTGGCAGCGTTGTAGCTCTTCAACAGCAGGAGATAAAAGTGTGGCTTCGTGCAAATACAAACTGGAGCAGGAGGTCTTCTAAAACTAACCACCAGTGGTTATTGAGCACAATATGTCCCTTTAATCCACAACTAATTCAACCCATCCATGGGCGAGCATTCCTCCCACATCACCTGTCAGATCAGTCATTTCTTCAGCGACCTGATGTCTCAAACAATGAGGCGTATATCCCTCCTATTGTTGCTATACTGCAGTCTATTAACATAACCTCATTATGATCCGAAGGCCATTATAAAACCTTGTCAGCCAGCAGTTTGGCTACATTTTCATTACTCTGTAAGATGTCAAGGGCCTCTTCTGCCAATCTCCACTGGTCCACATTAATCCAGCACACATGGAGGCATCAGTCAGCCTCATTATAAATATATTGGTGTGTACAGACAGACCGCTGACCGTATTGTTGATGCTGTTTGGCATGTTGAGTGAACAGAATACCATCTATACAAACTTCGGCCAAATGAATAACAAATAGCTCGTCTCTGTTTTGAAATCTGATGCATGAAAAGTTTTCATAGTGCACGTTTACCTCAGATGACAGCAACATAAATCTGCCAAGAAATACTTCTTTCTTTGCAGTTTACCTGTTAACTATCTATGAATAAATATGAATATATCCATTTTATTTTGATATTTGGCAGCACAGCCGTGACAAGTTAAATGATAATGTTAACCTTGATGATGTGTTCAATGTCCTCTAGAGCCTAAAGATCTGTCTGCAGCTCTTCACTATCACTCAGGCTGTTTCATCTTTTTCCCTGCAGTAATTAAAACTGACTTGCTGGATAGTGACAAATATTTCCACTTTGAAAAATGGCTGTGTTTACAAAGTGACTGCATTTCCTGTAGCTGCTTCACAATAAAAGCCAGAGGAAAACTTTGAATATGAATGAGCTATAGCAGGAGGCTTTTGGTGTTGGGCAAGTTAGCAATAAAAATTATTTTAGAAACGTAAATATGTCTTGTAGCTACGTGATTAGCGTTCCTGGACGATTGTGGTCACAGTTATAAATACGAAACAAACAACAGTGTCCCTTGTTAAAGTCTTATGACAAAGTCCACTAATAACTTCTTCCTGCTTTGCTGCTCATTGTCTGAAAGTATATACGAGATCACAGAAATTTTTGAGACTTTTCACTTATTTCATTTTACAAATCTTAAAAGCATGTTTCATATTTGATAACACTTATCTAATTCACTGGGTGTATTTTGGAGCAAATTATTTCAGAGCCAAAAACATCATAAATAGATTCCATTACTGCTTGCAGATTTTGGATTACATCTGGAGCCCCTTTCACGCACCCTGAATTTTAGAGAGAATTATCTAAAATAACAAAAAAACAAACCAAAAATAAAAATTCCATATAATGTACGACTGTTGTCTCCTGACTCTGAAAGCCTGGCTTTTGGCTCTGTAATACCTTCTCTCCGCGGGTGCAGAAGCAGTAAATATGGAGGCCTGGGCTCTCAGCGTGATCAATAATTCCTTCAGCCCCAGATTCCACACTGATAAGGCACTTTGATGTGGACCGAAGTGCAGGAGAGAGAGGCCATCCTGGGGGAGAAAATGCGAGGAAAAGAGGCTTCATTATTTCAGACAGCTGTCAGCGGGTCATGTTCAATTAGCTCTAATACGTTTGTCAGTTTGGGAAACAAAGCAACAGTATGGAAGAAGGAGTAGATAGATAGACAAATAAATAAATAAAAAGCTCTTGTAATTTCGGGATCCTCTCACACTGAAATCAGCCAAATCAGAGCAGGATGCACAGCAGGCGGCCTGAGAAACATCAGAGTAGGAGCATGTTGCGAAACCAAAAAACAGAGATGCAATCAGCTGAAGGGCGAGTAAACCCAAATATCTGACGCCAACAGACCATTTTAGCCGCACTGAAACATGTTTTTGTGGCTCTACTTTGAGACACGAATCACACCGGAGGCCACAAAAATACAAATTTACAAAACGCTGACAAGTTTATAGAACATTTCGGGAGCAACTGATGTGTAAAATTTCCAACTTGTTTTGCGCATATTTATCTCCAATGTCTGTGGAAGACTATGAGCCCTTTTATTAGTCTGTAGAATTAATTTCCCTGGATTGAATCATTTGATAATAAATAGTTCACCAACTGCTCTGTGCAAAGTGAAAGTGGATGTAATGTTTGCTAATTAACTCTGAGATGAATGGCTATTCCAAAAAGCTAATTTAGTTTTTTTTTTAAATGGGATTCATGTTATTTCAGCAGGGTTGGGAATTTATTGTAAAGCAACTAAACCTGGAGCAGTTCAGCTATTGAAATTACATTAGCTTAATTACCTTCTTTCTTATTTGAATTAGGTCATCAGTGTTTACTGTCACTTTGATTTAGCCGACAAACAGCTGTTTCAGTCTCAGCATGTATAAACAAACACCTTTTTCTTCCTCTTTCTTAACTGCTCCCCAGAGACTGCTGCTAAATTAAATATGTAGCTCCTGTCATCAGGAACTTCAAGAGGAAAATGTGAAGTAAAACTGTGATGAGAGCTGAATTTATAATGAACAGATCAGAGAAAATAATCAGGCGTTTTGTTAAATAAAAAAAACATAAACATTCATCACCACCTACATGCAACAGCTCCACTGTAAGTAATTAGTGTTTGTTTCTAATGCATGTCAAAAGAGCCTATTAGAGCTGGTGAGGCAGTCTGTGTTGGAGCAGTCATTACTCCTTGGACCTCGCGGAGCAATTAGCTCTGCAGGATTTAGTTACTCTTCAGTGTACTTGTGGAACATATAAAAACACAGCATCAGTGCACTTCATCTTCTCCACCGTTGTTGTGGAAGTCAATGATGTGATAGATAAGATAAAAGCCGTCTGAGAAGTGCACTTAACAAACTTTATGGATGCAACAACTGTTTTTGTTTGAAACTACATCAAGTGGGGCCACGTTGAACTGTATGTGTCTGGTATAAAATAGCAGCTCTGGTATATGGCTCTATCTAGTAACATTAGGTACATTTAGAAATGAATATGCGGTAAAATGGGCCCATCCAAGCCCTACAAAAGAGCACATTTAGAGGGGCTATAAAGAGATGGAATGTGGTTTCTAGAGCACCTTGAATTCACCTGGAGTTTACTACTTCTTAACCAGGAGCTCAGGTTAATTCTTAGTGCTGCTTCTATGATATAGTAACAAAATATTCTTCGTAAGTGCAGTTCATAATGAAAAAACATTTTGGAAAGTGTGATATACACAGTCATTGTAGGTGTCTAAAAACATAAAAGCTGAGATACGAAGAGAACCTGCAGTGAGAGACATTATAAAAGTACCTCAAATTAGGAACTTTGACAGTATGTGCAGAAAGTGAGGAAGTCTGAGGATGAATCTTGGATCGGCTGTATTTTTCTGGACCTGAAGAAGTTGTCTCTCAATGTCTCCCCATCTCTTTTAATCGCTCTGACAGCCTCTTCTGCCTGATTGGTATTCACTGGCCGTGCCGTCGGTAGCTTTCATTTCATGTAAGTTCTGCAGTGCACCCCTGATTCAAATGACTTTCAATCTCTTTGTTCTGGGCAGCGGTCCAGGCCAGAGGGCCGGAGAATGATGCATTGAGGTGGTTTATTAATGTGATATGCTGCACAACCACCAACGACGACATTCATATTTCTGCCCTGCCGCCTCGGAGCTGATCTGCCAGAAGTACAAGATCACCCCAAGGTACCACTTCTGTCAAACCACGCTGGTTCCTCCATAAAAGCTGCACTCGCTGCCACCAAATCATCTACTGAAATACCACACATCACATCCAGCTCTGGGTTCTAACCATATTTCTCCTCTGACTGTGATAGACAGTCACTAATTGAAAGGTGGCGTTTTTGGTTCGTCAGACAGATGACGACAACAGGAAGCTGTGGAGAGCTTCATGTTAGCAGGTTCAAATAGGCAGGAGGAGGCACAGGTTTGATATTCACAACCTTTTTTTAATAAAGAAGATGCATTTTTACGGATGAATCTGCTGCTGAACAGGGTGTCAAACAATCCACTGTTAAGCTAGTAGTTTTATAGACCAAAAATAACAAGCAGCACACTCACTGTGAACTGAGCAAAATTATAATAGAAGCAGAAACTCTGCACACTCCTAATACTGTTGGAAAAAAATGTATTGCCAATGGCTTGTGAGCAGCTTTTCTTCAGACCAGAGACGTTTGGTGGGAGAGCACAAACTGTACCAATAACCAATAAGAAAAGACCATCTCAATGACCAGGTAACGCACATTTTAAATCACAAATTTGCCTGAAATCTGCACAACACCCTCTGTCCTTTGACTCCTGTTTAAATAAGAATCCACAGAAAAGACAACATCAGGTGATAAAATCACAACATGTGTGAAGAATGTTTAATTGGAGAAGATGTTAAGCAACTTCTTTGATCACAAAAACCACAAAGGCCTGGACAGATTACAGACTGCACACAACACATGAGCAGTTAGTTGCAGATATTACATCCCAAACATGGGAAGCATGGGAACAATTGGCGCCGAACTTTTTGGCTAATGACTCTTTATAGCTGAACATAAATGTGACTCATCACAGTCTGAGAACCGTCCACAGAAGAAAAACGACAGCAGTGTTTGTGTTTATCTGACAAGCCAGCCGTTGTGTCTGTATGAGAAAGAGTCTCAAGAGGTGAAGGGAGAAGAATTGTGGCACTGATGAGTTCGACTGTCCTATCTCATACACCCACAGTCAGCCATGATCTTCACCTACTTTGTAAGCAGTATCCAAATCTAAAAACAGTGCAGCAAGCCTTCCAAATTTAAAGCATTTTGTTTGTCTGTGCCTTCGACAATGACACACAGAAGAGTTTTCTGATCTGTTGTGAAGGCTGGATAATTTTCAGACACAGAAACACAGTGGTTGGCTGCTGGAGGCCTTTGTCACTTGAGGATAAACGTGTTGTTCTGGTGCTGAAAAGGTTGATTCTGGTTGTCCCTCTTTGGAGGATAGTCACAGATAGTCCTAAGATCTTATGTGTTCTGGAAGGCACTGACAAAGATGTAGTCCTGCAGACAGGGGTACCAGATAAAATGCACTTTATCGTTTAGGTTCGAGTACTTTTTGAACAGGACGTTTAAGAACTCTCCAGTATTTTCACAAAAAAGCAGAGATTTGTGAAAAGTCAAGAGTAAATAAACATGTTTTTGTGAATCATTTCAAAGTGCTGAGGTACACAGATACATACCAGTACTGTTTGTTTGTGGTGTTTTTTGCTAAAACGTGAACAACATCTTCTCCTGGAGCTGCTCCAGAGGTTGGCTCGGCCTGCTGGTTTTTGCGACTGTTCGACGTGAGGAGGTGGTTAACAGCGGCAGCAGAGGCCATTAGTGATCTGTAGATGTTCAATTAGCAGTGAGATTCACACAGGTGGTGTTGATCACGATGTCCAAGGTGGAACAAGGTCCAGGGCATCTGTCGACTCCAGCAGCCGCTGCCAGGGAAGCTGCGCGTGGACATCTGTTCATCACGGAGCTCCAAATGAACAATATCTCCTTCCCACTTAACACGAATGGCATGCACTCCGAATACTCCTGACACTGCCTCTAATCACTGTGATTGAATATTTTATTATCTGCCATGTTTCCCCTCTCTAGCCTCACATCTACAGGCGCACACACACACTCTGATGATCACCACAGTGTAGGCACGAGGCAGTGCAACCCCCAGATAGAACTGGGCTGGAGTACAGTATGTGGCTGCGAGTGTGATCCTCAGCGGAGGAAACCTAGATACACCAGTGATAACCTGTATATCAAGCTCTCAATCTGCCACCAGCTGAAGGGGGAAAATAAATAGCCTTCATCTCGGTGAAAGTGTGCTCCCCTCGTCTGCAAAGTGGTAAATCTTGCCCATTGTGAAAGTGGGACATGCCGAAGCACAGAGGGAAAAGAGACGACGACAAGGGCACTGGAGCAGGACCACAAAGAGGGAGGGAGGAAAAAGCATTACAGGGTCCCTCCCTCCCTTCACTGCTATCGTTACGTTTCACTTATACTATCTGCATTATTCAGATTCTCCCCCGGGCCATGCCGCCTGGACAACCTTCTCCCTCGAGATGCCACGCTGAGATTACATGTTGACAAAGCAATCAATGGAAACTGGCCCAAGTCTGCAAATGTCATTTTTGTCCTCATCTCTCTCCGAGTTGGTGGTTTTCTCTCCGTGCCCTCATCCTGAAAGGAGTCGGTCATCCAGACCAATTCAGAAGTGTCCCATAATTATAGACTTGTCAGTACTGATTTTCATCAACAACTGTGCGTGTGATGATCCGGCAGGAATGTTAATGAGTCCTCAATTGGAGTTAATCAGCTGCAGGCGCCGCAGTGGCCGCCTCAGCATTCCCCCATGGTCCTCTGCACCGCTGTCAGATGTACAATCCAGCGCTGTGCATTTTGTGATGGGGCCAGTGGACGATAAGACACTACATGAGATGACTTTCCTGTTCTCCTGCCACCCCTGGGTTTCATAAAGGAAAGTGCTACCCCAGCAAAATCTTTTATTTTTTAGTCAAAGTTTATGTCCACTCGCTTCGCTACTCTTGACTCTGTGTAAAATCCCTTCACTTAATTAGGAGAGCTATTTCTTCCTCAGACAGGCCTCCCAGAGGGTCATGGATCCAAAGAAATTCTTCAGCTAATGGGAGCTGGTGAGCACTTTGTTCATTTTAATGTACCTCGGTTGGGAAATCTTTTGACACTTTGTGAAGGGGCTTCTCTAACAGAAAGGTCTGAGAATGTGAAGAGTGCACAGCGTAGCATGGCAATGAAACAGAAAACAGTCAACCTTAAAAGTCATTTCTTTCTGTTGGACAGTGTTTCACCGTAATTAATTATGTGTCTTTGTGGTGAAAGGACTTCAGTTGTAAATGTCATGTGATTATTGTGTTGGAGATGTACAACAAATGGATGCAGAGGTGAGGGGAAGTTTAGATTAGGTCTTCCTGAGGTCACTGCAAGTGGACGTTTCTCTCCACGACTCTGATCTGTTCTTTCATTTCACCGGTTAATTAACCTCAAAACACTGAAACACAGTGGTGAAGAGTAACTTATCACATTTAGAAAAGTGCTTAAATCAAGTCAGTTTCACAAAATCATAAATTTACCTCAATCTGTTCAACATACATGAGGGAAAACTCAGAGACCTCATAAAGACGGAAATAAAAACAAACTTATAATATGAAGATACAAGATGACAATATTAGGCGAATAAAGTATTGTATTTAAGCAAAGTTCAAAGTATTGTATACTATAATGAGAATGTCATTTTTTTTACGTAGTACTTCGGACTACTATATTCCAAAGTAAAATACCATACTTTTTATCCATAATCTATGAACATATTAGAGAATATAGCATTAACTTTGCATAGAATTTTAACTGAGGTCAAGAAGCATATAAAGCAGGTTTATTTTATGGCTGTAATTTAAACTACTTCTTACTTTTTCCAAGGAAATTTTTAGTTTCAGACATGTAACTTCCTGCATTTTGGTGTTTTTTTAATGCATGTAAATCACAGTGTAATCTACAAATAGTAGGTTTAATAATTGAAAATATTCTGGGAGAAAAGTTTAAGTTTCTAAAGAGTTTAAATAAAAAGAAGTAACTACAACATAATCGTTACACAAGTATTGGTTGTATCTCTAAACATGAGTTAAACAAGTTTGTTGTCAATAAGTTCACGGGGCAACATCACAAATCATCAGTATTTATTAACCACTTACACTTTAAGCAACCTGTTATGACAACTTTAGCACCGTTAGCTAGCTAGCGACCCACCAGTACAGCACCATGTAGCTTAAGGTGCGTTCCACTGGAGCTCGGAACTGGGAGTTAGCTAACATTCGAACACATTAGCAAAGCGTTAGCTAATTAGCTAACTAGCTGGCTTGATAATGGTTAGCTGATACAAAATGTCACTCAAGAGGCGCTGCTGTCCCACAGGTTGTGAACGGACCAGTTCAATAGACACATGAACATGGTAAATATGTGATATTAATATGTACCTAAGGTGATTATATTTTGGTTTTCTTGTTAGTAGTAAAGTGTGACTCCCCGCTGCTAGGCTCTCGCTTTATCAGCCGAGGATATACTGTAACATTAGCTTGATAGATGCATCAGCAGGGGGATTTATAACGATGTCAAAACACTTCCGTTAACAAAATAAAGTCATGCTCATTAACACATGCGTATATATTTGCAGCATTTACATTTATCTGATGCAGCTGAATCATCAAGAATCATATCTCATTAAATTCTCTCTCGAGAATCAAATCAGTGCTGAAATCCAGTTCTATGTAAAACCTCCCCACAGTTTAACAAAGGCCTTTTCAACCCGGCTGACCTGCATGTTCATTACAGTCATGGCAGTAATGACCTCCGTCATCACAGCTTGTCAGAGATAAACAAGTTTGTGGCATTTAAAAAAAAAAAAAAAAACTTCTCATAGTCACAAATCACCTTCCCTGTGTTTGACATTAATCAGTGAAGCAGTTTAATAACCTTTTGGAAGTGTACAGACTCAAACAGAGCCTGCTCCCTGTCTAATCATAAAGCTAAAAAACTGCTTCTCTGCTCTCTTGGTTGTAGAAATTCCTCTGAAAATCCTCACTCGGCTTAATCATCAGGCTCGGCCGTTGTTCCACTAATGACTAGCACAGTGTGTTTGACGCACCGGCACCAGATCGGCAGCAGCCGACTGCACACAGGAGCCCCGATGCCAGCGGTACTGACAGCAAATTCTAAGTAGGACACCAGAGCTGCTGTAAGATAGTGGAGCTTTTTTTTTCCTTCTTCCTGGTTTAACTTCTGCAGGCTCAAAGCAGGGATGAAGTCAGGGCAAGTAATGAATCACCATCTACACTTTGTCCTTCACCTGATTTCTCACTGCCACAGAGGCTCAGGTGGTTTAACCTGTTGAACACACACTTCCTCAGGTTTTTTTGTGTGCTGCGTTTTTCTACTTGAGATTCTTTTTGAAGCACACATCATAGAAGACATGTTATCTTTAAACACATTAGGAGAATAAGAAAAATAAATATAGGATTGACGTTAAATGTAGCTGCAGCTAGGCATGGGACTAAATGAAAATTTCATGTCACTACTATCCTGGCCAAAATAACAGCGATGTTATTGTGATAATCATTACATTTGGTAAGAAAACATTTTTTTTTACTGCATCACAAGATGCAGATTGAAAATCTGCAGTCTTTAGGTAGCTATAAATCATGAGGTCCCCCTGCAAAAGTAAAGGAAAATAAATAAAAATAGCAACTTTATACTTCATCTTACAATATTAACAATTATTCCCATTCACGATTATCCTGATAATGGAAATTCACTAGGATCAACTTTTTGCGAGTGTTTTTTATTTTGCGATGGGCGATAAGATCGGATATCGTCCCATCCTTTGCTGCGGCTCCAAACACTTACTTCATTTATTATTATTATTTTAAATCCAATACAATAAAGGTTAACAATATTTTGTTCATGGTGCATTGAAAATTTAAAATATCAACAGCAACATTTCCAGATCTCACTCTCAACAGTTTTCACGGCACTAGGACCATTTCTATGTCTTACAGATTTATTGCATGTCACCCTTTGTGAGACGGGTTTAATAAAAATCTTATGTGCCAGACTGTAAGAAGATATCAGGTTTGAGAGAGACATGTCAGACTGTGAACTGAATGTCTCTGAATCATGGTGCTACAATGTGAATAGAATATATACATCACTATGTACAGTATATATCTGTTATCAGAGACATTTCATCTGCTCACTCCGTGCTTTCATGATATTCATATGTATATGTATCGGAGGTTGTCAGGCAGTGTCATTTTGTGTCATATCCTGATGTGGACATGATAACAGACCTTTGATAAATCAATATTTACGATTAGAAATCCTGCTTCCTGGAACGGGAAGCAAGGTGACTGAAGACAAAAGCGCAACAAAGAAGAGACGTCGACGTCCGCCGTGTTTGTTTACTCTAAAGTCACATTTGACCACATGAGATTTGGATTTTTGAGAGTCCAGACTCTGCTGGTGAATCTGTTAGTGTGTGGTGTGGCTGTGTTGGTCTTCTCTCTGCACATCACCCACTGAAATCTGACATTATGTGTCATCATGTGTGTCGTCTCTCACATTTTCTACATCAGTTAATATTTAAAAAATCTTTTAGTGTGTGGCTTAAGACCATAGGTTTACAACCAAAGATTTCTGGAAGTTTCTTATGATTGTCAACTTTAAAAGGAGCCATTTCTAATTTTTCTCTGTTGTGAAACATGGTTTCAAATGTCAATATTTTAATTTCACAGTGGCGATATTAACAGATATGCTGGTAAAATCTGTACTGGGCATCCAGTGATGGAACCCATGGCTCATATCTCTGGGTTTTAGGACTAGAGACAGGCCTGTTTTATCGTACCCATGGCTGTTTTCTTGTCTAGTCTTAGGAATTAAGGCGGATACTGGTTCTTGTTGCACAACAGAGAAGTCAGGAAACTCAGTACCTGGTGAGGTAATCACTGAAGCACAGGTACTAATCAACAACTCTACCTGCTACATATAGATTTAATAATTTGAAGGGTTGAGGTGAAAAATTACTTTTTCCCCTCAGTGATAAGGCTTTTGTCTGTCATCTGTGAGAGCAGTTATATGTTACAGAACGCATGGGCAGGTCTGGCGAATGAATATAAGTATGTGCACGTATAAAAGAAAGCAGCTTTATCGCCCCCCTCCACATTTGCTCTCTCTACGGCTGAAAGCTCCGTCGGTTGGCAGCTGTCCCTTTCTGCCTCAGACATAATCATCCCCGGCAGAATTTGAGGCCTCAATCAAAGAGCCGCATGCACGACATGCACCGTCAGAGGAGCACTATACGAGACAGATCTACATGAAACACCTGGGGACAGTCATTACAGCCCTGCAGCTTATCAGGCTCCAGATCCAAGAAATACCCCCAGAGGAGAGAGCGGTCCCACTCGAGGCTCCACAGAGGCTGCAGATTGCTGGAAGAAGGGACAAAGGAATGATTGATGTCTTCTTGATGGTTGCTATTGTCAGATGTTGAATATTTGGAAGGGACTGGGTGTCCACCTTTTCTCTAGAAAATATGTCTGCCTTTTCAACTCAATTTCTGTTTATAATTGACTGTCACAGGTGTTTCATCAACACCTCAAGGTGGACAGTTTAGATAGAATATTCACAACACACCCAGATCACGAAAACCATATAAATAAAATTGAATTATGAAAAGCGCCTTGAGATGACTTGTTATGATATGGCGCTATATAAATATAAAAAATTGAAAACACATGACAGCAGCATCATCAGCTGTTTCAACTCGAACACTAGAGTTCAGTCTTGGTATTTTGGGAAGGATAATGAAGCAAATCGTATCACAATATTATTTTTCGTATTATCAATATATATCTCAACAGAGGGAACACTGGAACCGCTCAGCACTAGTGGCAATAAAGTTGTTTGAGTGCCCCTACAGCTTCGGAGAGACAGCGGAAGGAAGTTGGTTATTCCACCTGATGGTCTCCTGAAAGAGTGTGTATCCTGATAAAGACTGAGGTTAGGCTGAGTAACAGCGGTGGGGTTAAGTAGAAGTAAGACAGTTCCTTCTCGTCTGAAATCAGAGCCGAGAAACACAGTCTGACTTTCAATTAACATTCCCGTGCCCTCCCCATCACTCCACATTTGCATCACAGTGCTCACCTCGCCAGAGACGCCCTCACACACATACTTGTTTACGAGGAAGGAAATTGGAAACTGGAGTGTGACTTGACTTTGGGGAGGGCACCCTGGTAAGGAAATGATCAACCTACCGTATCAGCCATCACTCCAAAAACAACCCCCACTCCCTCCTGATGAGGCCCAGGGCATGACAGATGTCACAGCTCACAGAGGAGAGAGAAAGGTTCAGGCAGGGGTTAAAATTATGAGAAGGACTCTGAGAGCGAGGACACATATGTTTCTAGAAGTACAGTCTGAGGTTCCGCGACAGTTTGGGTCAAGTGAAAATGACAGGAGTGCTTATTGAATATCATCTGAGTGCTTATTTAACTTCCACTAGGGCTGCAACAATGATCACTATCAATTAATCTGCTAATTATTGTCCCAAATTGTTATTTGTTACAAATGTTATTTGTTTGGATTTTGCTTCGCTTCTGCTTGCAATTGCAATGGTAGTATCTCATCAACCTACATGTTCAAACCCAGATTGATTTCAGTATCCTAGACATCTGGTTAGGGATCAAAGTGTTTTCAATTTTGAGCCGACGTTGGCACAAAACAAAAAGGTGAGGGGCGTTAACCAAAATCATTACCAGTCATCCTTTGGGGAGTATGAATACAGTGGACAAACTGACTTGCTCAGACATGAACATCAACATCCTTGTCAGTTCAGTGTCAGGGTCAGTTTGATTTACTTAACGTTCTCTCTGAATAAACATCAGTAATTTGTCTTTTCTGGTCATTTGCATCTGATGCAGCCATTCACACACCGATGGGAGAATTCATTGTCACGGATCTTTCAATGTCTTGCCCAAGGACACTTCCACATGTGGGTCATTACAATTAACAAAGCATCCGACTTTTGATTTCCTCCCAGCTCAGCAGTGATGTTTTAAAACTCTACACAGTTTAAATTTGGGAACATGTGGCTTTAAAGAGTCAGCATCTACCAGAGACACAAGGGGGGAATTTGGTCCCAGTCTTTTGTCGGACCATAGTTAAGACTCAAAAGAAACGTCCAAAGTAAAAAAATGCATCTTGTTGTTTTATTTCATAGCTGCAGACGTATAGATAATTACAAAAAACTCCTTTGTCAGAGCCCTGCAGGGCGTTAAAGGTAGTAATTACCAAACAGAGGGAAAACAACTGGATAACCTGATTGTCTATTGATTCTGTATGTTCTGCCATGAACAGATTTAGCGTTGCCACGGGCAGAATGCGGAATAAGACCAGCTACCAGTGTGTGGCAACATTCAGTAAAACACAATTGTTGGTTATTATACTTGTGTGTCTCAGTCACACGAAAGCCAAATAAATCCCCTGAAAAGGGGAAGAAAAAAGAACAAGTTGTGTCGCCCAATAAAAGGGTCTCGCCAGTCCCTCACTCTCACATAATGAGCTGTGTTTTCCCTCCAAACACAGATGCAACTTATTCCAGCATCAGCCAGACTTTGATGTGATGGCTGGGTCATAATTTCAAAAGAGCATTCTTCTCTTTTAGTTCTCAGAAGATGAAACATAAGCCCAGCTATTTATGTTTCATTATTTAATGCTGTGTGGGACTAGTCCAGAAGAAACAACATTTGTCTTGGCTGCAGCAGCCTCTTAATACAACAGAATTGATGCATAAAACAATATGCTTCATTATATATAAAAACAAGGCCCTTTCCTCATCCCTGTACCGATCAAAAATTCATTTTTTGTACATTTTCTTGAACTGTTTGATATTTCTTTCCTCTGTTTGAATTCTACATCAAAACCATACCATAAAGTCACTCCACAAATTGAAATACACAAACTTTGATTCATACGAGCACAACGTTATTTCAAATTACATTTTCCTCTCCAGTTATACACCCTCCCTCTCTATGTCTAAGAACATTATTTTACGTTGCCAGGAAGTAAATTATTTCTTGCTTTGTACATTATTTGTGTAGTCTTACATTCCCCCAGATCCATGAACTTCAAAGCATGTTTTTTTTTCTTTAAAAAAAAAGAAGAAAGAAGCATGTTAGTGTATTCACAAAATCCTACATTATTTACTGTTCTTGTGTCTCTTTTTTGTTGTATGAATATTGTAAGGTGCTTTCATCGATGTTATCCCCACTCCTCAACACAGTAATTCAGGTGAGAATACCAATAAAAAATAGTTTGTCAACTTTGCTCACACATCTTACAAGATTTCCAGCTGATTTTGAAGTCCCAGAAATCTCTTTTCATAGTCTTTAAATATTAACATTGTGTCTATCATTACTTGTATGTGTTTAGATTTTTTGCGACAAACAGCATAAAGCTTGATTTTGTTCAAATCTGATGGTTTAAATTTGTGTTGTTTTGTTGGTGTTCATGTTTTTCAGTTGTAACTACCTGCTGCACGTTCTCCCCAAAACAAAAAAATATTAGTATTGTTGAATTTCTGTCCTTGCTCGCCTACGTATGTAATTTATGTACAAAATAAACAATATCAGGCCTAATCCTGACCCCTGTGGGACTCCACAGGTAATATCCTGTCCTACCTATCTGCAAATTATTGCCTGTAATATGATTTTCAAATATTCCCACTGCATATTTCTTTTTGTCAATACAGCCAGTTGTTTCCTCTGTTAGCTCATTTAGTGCCATAGATGTTGATTTGTTTGTTCTTAACCCATATTGACTGTCAGTATCTGCTATTGATGTAAATCCTAACTTCAACATTGGCGTCCCTGTATTCTTACCAAACAGGCTGGCTTTGTTTAAAAATCAGATTGATTGCTTGGATTTTATTTTTTTCCTGCTCTGAACAGAAGGGAGCCTGTGAATTTTAAACACAGAGGGAAGACACGGAGCTCAGCAATATTTGCCCCCTTTTTTCCTGACCTAAACAGCAGCCAATGACACAGATTGATTTTGTTTTGTTGTGAGGCTGCGTGATAAGCAGAAGGGAAAATAATGAGTATTGTCTCATTAATGGATAGAGAATGCATTATGGGTCATACATTCCAAATGAATTATGCATAAGGAATAAACAGCCTCTGTGGCAGCTGGCTACATATCATCAGAGAGGCCAAATCATTCCGCAGCGAATGTTTGATCGCGTCTACTGCACCTGAATGATACTTAGTGACACTTCATTGATAGCACTGCGCTGGAAATGCATCAAGGCAAAGTGGGGAGGTGGGGTTGTTTGGCTGTCTGGGAGTGTAAAAGGCCTCGTGTAATGAGCAAACATTTTGTCACTACAATATTACGATTGTTTCCATGAGAGCCTTACACTAGAAATCAGCTGGAGATTACTGTTTGTGGCTTCAGTCCATCACTCCACTTTTTCTTCTTCTCTCCTTTTAATAAAACCTCCTCATTCAGGACTGGGCCTCACCTTTACCAGAGGTTTTTGGTCGAACAATAGATGCTCCTGCTTCATATTTCTTTATATTGTGTGACTTAACCTAGTGCCTTTGCAGCATCATGTTCATATTCTCCCCCTGCATATATCTGTACACCATCTGTAACGATTATTTTGTTCTCATGCTTTCATCTGTGCATGATTTTCCATTGATCTCCCGACACTTTAGTGGCTGCTGTGGACAAATTTACAGCAAGTACACATGAAGGCTGCTGTTTGTCATCGTTGTACAGAACTAAAGGTACCCAGAGGGTATTTTTGTCACGTCCCTGAATACAAATGTGTTGAATTTAAAAAGCACATACTAAATTTTAAGTCTTACAATATAAAATGGGGTAGGATTTGTCTTAAGGCTGGTGTTTGAAAGATTGAAATCAAAGTGGTTCATCCTTTGACTATGAATATTCAGTAAATTTCCATACAGTGTGTCTGTTAGATTATGATATATCTTATGTGTAAAACTTAAATTGTGGCTGAGAAGAAAAAAGTCCAAGGGTTTATCCTCTGGGTAGCATCAATGTTCTCACTACATTCAAGCAATCAAAGCATTAGATTTTCTTAGTTTTTGTTTACCACAGGAGATTTGGGGCTGAGGATACAAAAGAAAAGGCCAATGCACTGTCCAAAACAAAGAGGTATATCCTCTGGAGATCAGGTAGCTTTCAAGATACCTTGTTAGGGATCAAAGTCAAGGAGAAGCTATGACCTTAAGGAAGAACAGACCTTAAGATCTAAAAGCAGCATAGAAAAAATCTTAGCAAACCATCAGCATCATTAGAAATCATCCTCTGCTGACCATGAATATCCACCCCAACTATCAAGGCAATGTGACCTTTAGTTGTTGGAATATAATCTAACAGTGTTTTAGTTTCTCCTAAAAAAAAAATCTCAATTGAAGGTACAAACTTGGCCTTTATTACCTTTTGTAATCATAAAGGCCAAGGTACTGACCTTTCAATCAGTATAAAAGCAAAAAAGCTGAAGTAGTGAAGTGACAAAAAGTAAGTCCAGTTGATCTAAGAATACATGAGCATGGTGGACAGTGACAGGGCAACAGTGGAAAGAATGAGGAAACGCTGAGGGAGGAATTAAAACAGTCAAAACAAAGACGTGAAATAATCGTTAAATATGTTTTAAACAGGATACATGTCAGATGTATTTCACATCCTAGACATCATAACTGAAACACTGCAGCAGAGAATGACTGTAACTTAAAGAGACAGTTGTGACACAAACATATTGGAATGCAGTATTCACGCTAGCTGTTACTTAGATTGTGAGGTATAATCTCATCTTCCCCGCAGAATTATAAAACTGTCACCCTCTGATAATTTGCAGACAAGCGGTAGCTGAGGGTGCTGGTGCAGAGAGTGAGTTTCAGAGAGAAGTTCATCTTCAGCTGGGCAGGAGGAACGACGCTCACCGCTGCTCGCCACACTTCTGCTTTCTGGACCAGAGAGCTTTGGTCCATCAAATCCTGTTTACAAGACATTTGAAGGACAGAGATAAGGGATTTACTCTTTCTTGCCAAAAGAAGAAAAAGTATGCTTCAATACAGGTGGATTTAAAAGCACTGAAAGTGCAACAAGATGAAACATACAGGGGTAAAATCTCTGAGAATCCGTTGGAGATTCCCATGTGCAGTGCATGTATTTCCGCTCATCAATACCCATGAGAAAACCACAGAGACACTCCACAGCGGTATATATTATGCAGTATGTGTACAAGTGTATCGCCGTTGTGCAGATGTCAATGCAAACACGTCATCCTTCCGTCTCCTGCTGACTGCATGGACGGCTTTTTGATTTTTTTTTCCCTTATTCCTGATGCCCGGAGATTGAGCTCTGATTGCCTGTCCCCTGCTGTCCTGCAGCATGGGAGTGATCTGCAGGCATGAGGACAGCAGGCCATTATTCAGTCTTTAGATGTGCTGCTTCTTATCAGCGCACAGGGTTGACTGAGGCAGCTGCTCTTGTCAACATGCCAGCACCCGAGCGTCCTCCGGTGGGGGGGGGGGCAGGATTTGACAGGGCCACTCAACAAATTCCTCAGTACAGTGAAAAAAAAAAGGAGTAAATACACAAACACAATATCTTCCAGACAGCAAGTGTCGTGCTCTTGAAAGTGCACACGTGTAACCGCCTCTACCAAACATCATCACCCACCTCTCGCTCGCAGTGGGGGCCGAAAAGGGCGTGGAGGAGGTGTCTGACAGATGACAGCTGCAGAATGAGGGTGACAATCTTTGGTCACTTTAAACAGACAGAAGATGACTATCTAAAATGAAAACGCGTCCTGCCGTCGCTCCCTTTTTGTTGACGGATTAAAAGATATCGGCTGTGATCTCATGAGGGTTTATTTACCCTCGGTGATTGACTCATTGTGTTGTAATGTCCTTATGTCGCGTCGCAGTTTAAAACAACAGGAACAATCAAATACTTTCTTATCAAGTGTAGCAGTGCTGAACATGTCGGACTTCAGAGTATGGCACCTCATCAAGGGCAGGGCATGGAAACATGTTTTCAGTGACACTGGAAGAACCCTTGGTAGGGTAAAGCCAGTCATACACCGAAAGATTTTTAAAATCTTGACGGATTAAGAAAATGTGAGAGACCACACGTATGATGACAAATTATGACAGTTTTGTTCTTATAGTGTGTGATGTGCAGAGAGAAGACCAACACAGCCACACCACACACTAACAGATTCACCACCAGAGTCTAGACTCTCAAAACTCCAAATCTTGCGCGGTCAAACACGACTTTATAGTAAACAAACATGGCGGATGATGACGTCTCTTGTTTGTTTGCTTCCGTCTTCTATCAGCTCGCTTCCTGATCGGCTATCGTTCCGTTCTACATGACAATCCACAGCGTGCGTGCTTGGTTTTCCTCTGTGCCCCCCCCCCACAACAGGATTTCTGATCAGAAATATGGAACACCGATCGTTCTTGGAGCAGATCAGGGAGGGTGAAATCACTCTGAACACACCTCACACCACAGGAAAATCTGCCAAGATAATCTTAAGAACCATCAGATAATCGAGTCTTTGCTGAATCTGATCAGAAGGAAGGGATTCAGACCGATAATTGGCCCAATTGTCTTTTAGTGACAATGACGCCATAGGTCATCTGTGCAAGTAGCTAATTACAACCCATTGTTCCGTTTTAGAATCAATTGACCTCTAGCGGTCATAGAGGACAGTTGTATCAACTAATGCACCAAAACAACACGTTTACATTCAAGTGATAATGCCCTCTAGTGGTTGATCATGAACCACAGTATCCCTGGTTGGATCCTGATCGTCGGCACCTCTCTTCCCCACTTTCTGTCATCACTCCATTATAGCTGAACAATAATAATTTTTAAAATTATTATTATGTTTTTTCAGAACAAATCTGTTCACTAGTTGTGGAGAAGCAGAAATTCCAACCAGCAGAACAACACCGCTGATGTCCTCTACACTGGACTGATGGGATGTCAAAATGGCATATTTTCCCCATTTTCAATGGTTCAGAAATCATTCTCAGACAAAGAGAAAGGCTGTGTAATATTCTAGAGCTGTTTTCTAAAAGCGTAACCTCAGACCCTCTTGCCAAGTCTGCCTCCTCAGGTGGTCGGCCCCCACCTGTGCCCCTGTACAAAAGGCTTTTAATCATCTTCTTTTCACCCCAGAACTTTCACAGAAACAGGCTCCAAATTATTCAGCAATGTGGAAACACAGCAGCAGGTTTAACACTGTTTGTAATGGATTTGATGAAGGTTAGAAAGAATCTGCTCCTCAAGCTTCTTGCAGACTTTATTTCTTACTTAAATGTTTCAGCTATTCTTATTTTATCCAGCAAACTGTATCATGATACTACCAACAGAGATTTGGGGTAATTTTGCTAAAAACTAAAAGCCTGTGAAAACTCTGCTCCAGGGAGAAAATGGTTCCTGGAGCTACATGGGAACATTTTGCCAAATATGCCAGATATATTCCATCAAATTTACTATGTTTATAAAATCCTGCGGGTGAGTTAAAACTGCTGATAGTGAGGAGAACACTCACACTGTGGACTAAATTGCACATTTGAGATATTTGATTAGTTTTATTATCTTGCACTTAAGTCTTTTTTGGGCAAAAGCCGATTTTTATTGGCTCAAACTGTCAAACCTGAACTGTCATGGGAGTATTTTACACATTTTGAGTGTTTAAAATGGATATTTTGTATAATCTTTGAAAACTAGTCGAATACTACCCAGAATATGCAGTAAAATCACATGAATAATTTCTACTATAATATCTGTTTTTATACCTTTTTTTTTTCCACATCACCTCTAAGCCCTCTGCAGAGCATCTGGATACAGACGTGTTGAACTCTGTTTTACCTGAGGACTGAATAAGGAGATGAGGAGTGTCCATTGCACAGCTCCATTCCGTGGTTTGAGAAAATCTAAGCCTCGGGGATTCAACGGTGGGTTCTCATTTCCTTTTCTCTCCTTAGCCAGAAAAGAATAAATAACCCAGGTCTCTGACAAGCAGGGAAATGCAAAATAATTCAGAGGTAAGCAGTGAAGATGTTCTGGTCTGCAGGATGGACAGAAATAACTGAGAACACAGAGTCTCTGCTTCGTGATGATGATGATAATGATGATGTCTCAGACATTTATAAGCGAGAGAACATCTCAGGAGTGGATATTTTATGGAAACAGATGATTGCAGCAGTGTGTCTTTATATCACTGTACTGAAGGATATGGATAGTCAGAAGTAGAGTCTTAATGGAATCAAAAGAAAGATCCCTGTTTACAGATACACAGCTGACTGTTGCTTCACTTTCCACGTAGCTTTCTTTACCGCTGTGAACCCAGAAAACATTTTGACATTGAATCAATAATAATGACGCAAATTTTTTCCACCAGCACTGAAAAAACTTGCCTGAGTTTATTTCTGAAAAATCAAGTGATATCTTTGGACAACTTTAGCTGCAACATTACGTGCCTTTATAATCCCATTTCTAGTGATGTTATATGAACATTTAAAGGCGTAGAGGTCAAGTTTTTAAAAATTCATAATGGGTCAAAAGACCAGCCAGGAATGATGTAGAACACATCTCATTCTCAGGAGTTGGTGGTAACAAAATGGAGCAAAAAATTGATTGAAAATTGAACTTTCATGCTTTTGCCGACCAGAAATATCACCTCAAATGGATGTGAATACTTCTGTTTCTGCTAATGTAGAAATAAGTGACTGTCCTCTTTGTCAAAACCTGGCAACTGCATTAGCAAGAGTTCAACTGAACTGTGGACCATTTGGTTGGAGATTCGGATGTGTTATGCTAATAGCAGCTCATGTAGCCTCGAGCTGCTAGCCTCAATAAAAGATGTGTAGCACGCCACAAACATTGGTAAACACATGTCTTTCTAACACTACAGATTTTTATAATTTTCAGACTAGTTGTACTTCACAACCAGTCAATGCTGACTCATCTCTCTGGAGACACAAAAGGTTGGATTTCCCCTTATAAATATACAAGCACATCGAAAACAGTGTTTACTTCCCCTAAAATCCAGTTCAACTTTCTAAATCTGATATTTGTACGTCTGGCTAATGTCAGTATCTGAAAATAACACAAGGGGGAAAAAAGCCTGTCAGTTCATTTTAAACTGTCCCTGGGAGATAAAGTGCTGCCCGAGATCTCCAGTCTAATCTGTTTGAAGTGAAACACTTTAAAAGAACCTCCTTCATCATCCTGAACCTTCACTCACCCAGCTGTTATAGTGCACCACACAGCATCATAACTACTGTGAAGGCTCACTATATCTAACAGAAACTGAATCCAGTACAGATTGTGTCTTAAAGTTTTTCAAAACTGGTTACCAATCAGTTTTCAGTCCAAGTTAACATAAAAGGTCTACATCTTGGTCATGTAAATAAGAAATGATTGGATAAGTTGGTTTGCTTTCATAAAAGTAAAATTAGAAATTGCACTCACTGCTTTTTAAATGTAATATTGATTAAATGAATTGCTAACATGGACTACACCTACTTCATGTTCAGCATTCTGGTTTTGATCGATACCCACATGACGTCGGACATTTTTAATTTTCTGTATCAGTCTTCTCCATCAGTGTACTTCACTGTATTGACATGAATATTTACACATGCTGAGGGGGTTGGATCGATCTTTTCTCCTGGAGCTTAGTCCTCGTTCCTCCAGCATTAGTCACTGCCACTTCCTCTTAAGGTGACCGTGCTGAGTGCATATTAACCATGTCATTCAGCAGCTCCCCTCATATCATACATTCCTTCAGTCTGACAGAAGTCAGGCCTTAAAATAGCAAGTCCTCTTGTCACAAAATCCAATCTAAAATTAAGCCCTGTTCAATCATACATAAGCCAAATTTCAAAGGAAGGCGGTTGAATAATGGAACAAATGGAGATTCCCCTGTGCCGCTATTGTGTTTAACATGCTCCGAGTTAACCCAGAGTACAGCAGCCACCGTCACTCCAATGCTGTCTTATAAAGCTCGCAGCATGCTAGAACATGTAAGTGTCTGTCCTCCACCCAAACAAGGGGGTTTTCAATTCAGACAAACATGTTGCATCTGGACAGCATTTCAAAAACTCATTTACACCACAAGAGGGAATGCTGGGTTCTGTGATTATTGTGTGTGGATTTAGTCTTTTTCCACAACTGAGGAAATACAACACCCAGAATGTCTGAAATTCTTTATAGAATATTGTATAGGGTATTTCTATAGGGTACATTATGCTCAAGGGGCTTCGGAAATCCAGTTTTCTCCCAGGCAATTACATTTCCCAAACCGAAAGACGAGGCTGCATAAGGTATGAAAATATGTCATTATTCTATTGGAAATGTTCCCTTCGTGTCAGTCTCTATAATGAACTGACAAGCTGGAGACTGTGGCTTCAAATTAAATAAACATCAAGTGACCAGTAGAGGAAGCTGACATCCTTGATTAAAAAATGACATTTTTCACATTAGGTTCTGTCTTAAAACAAAAACACGGGATGTTTGACTCGTGACAAAGGGCTTTATTAAGACATGAAAACATAAATTATTTAGTGGAGACCACATCCAAAAGCTGCTCCACCGGGGAGGCCGCTGAAGTACACCGAAGCTCCTGTCACATCCGTGAAACCAGTTTGAGATGTTTGCATTGTGACATGGAACATCATCATGCTGGAAATCGTAAGATTGATGCAAAAACATTCAGTGAGTGGCAGTTCTGGACACAATTTTTTCTGAAGCTCCAGACCATGATTTTATGCATTTTACTGCTGCCACATGATTGACTAATTGGATAAATGCATGAATAAGCAGGTGTGTTCCCAATATAGAGCTTGATTAGAGTCCTTAAATGTTTCACCTGGGTGTTGGACCAGACACTTATGAGCTGTATTTCTTAGAGCCTTTGAATCTTGACTTTGTGTGTTGGACTCCAAAATTCACTCAGAACATCCAAGAAGTCCTCTAAGAGCCTGAGCTATTTAGTGAAGGACTGTTCTACTCTTGATCGTCGAGCCTCCTGATCTCCTGCTAGATTGTTAGAAGTATAAGGATCTGGCGAGTTTGGAGGCCAGGTCAACACCTTGGATTCTTTGTTGTGTTCCTCGAGACATTTCTGAGCAGGGTTAGTGGCACTGTAGGTTTGTCCTGTTGGGGGAGGCCCCTGCCATTGGGGAGTGTACATTTAAAATTTGCTATTGCTGTTACTATTATTACTATGATAACTGTCATTATTATTTTTTGCTATCATTACTACTATTAATATTACATCTCTACATGGAATCTGTATTATGCTATGTTGCCTTTCCCATACCCACCACTTTCTTTCTTAACCCAACCGGTTGAGACAGATGGCCGCCCACCCTGAGTCTGGTTCTGCTCAAGGTTTCTGCCTCTTTTCAAGTTTCACTGTTGTTGGGGAATTGTTGGGTCTGTCAGCATAAATATTATAATAGAAAGAGTATGGTCTAGACTTGCTCTATATGTACAGTGCCTCAAGATAACATCGTTGGTGTTATATAAATAAAAACTGACTTGACTTTACCTCCTGAGCCATGTGTCAAAGTAACACCCAGATGAATGTCAGGACCCATGGTTTCCTAGCAGAATATTGTATTGTAACAAGATGGTCAGTGGTTTTAATGTTGTGGCTGACTGGTGTATATTATTATATATCATGTTGCTCCAGCACAGGCTTGGCCCTGCACTGTACCTCCAAGGTGCCCTACAGGCCCAATCCACCGGTCTACTGTTGGTGAGTGCGAAACAATGTGGAGGTCCACTGTTGGGTAGGTATACAAGCACAGACAGATACACTCTCACAGTCTGCAGTAGGACATGTCTCCGGCTCTCCAGCTCTCCGGCTGGCAGCCTGACAGCAGCATCTGCGAGAATCTGAACGCTGCAGTTGACGACACTCTGCTCTGAACTGTCACGGGAGCAGATGGTTTATCAATTCAAAGTAAAAGAGGGAAAATAGAGAATCAGGCTTCAGAAACAAACAGCAAAACAAACAAACCACTGAATGATTGAAGTATTACTGGCCTTTGGATCCGTTTCCTCTCCTCAAAAATGCATAAAAAGAAGATGGGGCTGTTGAAATTTATATATATGGCAGTCTGGGAATTATACTTGGAAAAGGAGCCATGTGTAGTGGGCAAATGTTTTATTCTCTTTCAGATTGATGGTGAGAATATTGCAATTCAAGCTATCTAGAGAGACATACTTTTGCTTTTTTTCCCGTCTTTACACTCTATAGTGTTAGAGCAGTAATGGAGGAGCTATTGAACAATAAAATCCATATCGACATTGCTGGGGATTTTATGGGATAAAAACAACAAGCCTCTTCAATGTAAAAACACACAAATGAGTCTAACTTAAGTGCTGAGTTTGTTTTCATGGATATAGTTTGAAAGCGAGGGAGTAATTTATGGGAACATTCACCTGAGGTAGATGAGTTTCTCTGACTGGATCAATGTTCAAAGGCCTAAGCACAAATGACAGCACTGCTTCATTTGAGGAAAACGTCCTGCTGGTCCGAATCTCGAGGCGGAACCAAAGTGATAAATTCATTACATTTGCCTCAATTTACATCTGAGTAATGAGTTTACAATCGGTCGGATCTAATGTGATGTGTCTCTCATGGCGGTGTGGATTTTCATGGCAAATTGAGTTTTCCACAACCTGCCAAAGCGAATGTATGAAGATGAGAATGGACAATCTTGTCTCAGATCATCTCTCAGATTTCACCCTATGATTTTTTTTTTTTTTTTTTTTTTTTTTGGAGCCAAAAAAAACAACAAAACAACAAAAAAAAGAAGAAAAGCTCCAAGTTTATCAGTCGGGGGCTAAGAAGTGCGGCTCAAGTCCTTCTTAAAGGTCAACCATCCGTTGAGAGGTGTGAACTTTCTGAATAATTCATCTTCACTGTTATCCTTTGGAAATTGAGAGCAGGAAATCAATTCCACATGCATGGCACCACTGTCCATATTTACCGCCTCAGTGTCTTGGGCAACATTTACTCTCTAATTAGTGGATAATCAACAAGTATAATGGATTTTACAGGGTGGAGGAGTGGAGCACAGTGAGGAGCTGGAGTTATGTTTCTTAAGACGAATTATTTCCAGGTGGTGAAGTTCCCTTTGATTCATCAGACTTTATTACAGTTTCAGCAACAAGGATGAAGGTCAGTGTTGACACGCCTGAGCAGTTCTGTTTCTACTCTCTCCCATAAAGCGGTACTGGGTGGAGCTGTGAGAAGTCTTTCAGGTCTCTGAAATGCTGACAGGAACAACGGTACAGCAGCAGTTTCGACTGGATTTGAACATTTTGTTTTCAGAGCTGCAGTTTCATCCTCCATGCAGCCCAATTTACTGAAAATCTGGTCTCAGAACCCAGACAATCACCAGACAAGAACATCGGTATTAGACAGTTCAGCAAAAACCTGGATTACAGTCCATGCAACATTTTTTTGTTCATTTTTAGTTTTTACAAATCTCACTTTTGCCAATATCTGGCTTCTAGCAGAAGATCATGGATACAGTTAAATAACAGTTTATGCTGAAGTGAGAGGAAATATCATGATCACAGATTCTAAAAAAGCAAAAGTTACAGGTCGCATACACACTACACTCCATCCACAGACCCTGAACTCCACATCCTGTCTGTGTCACCACATAAAGGCCACATCACATCCTGCTTTAGTAATGAACATCACATCATCAATCCTGGGATATTTGGCTGAGTCTCATTTGGACTTTGGATGAACCTCCTGGGATGTATTTTATTGGACTTATTATATAAGTGTTTTTAAAATAAACTGGACCTACTCCCACTTTGGGTTTGTTTATTGTTTGCACATTTAAATTTTCCTCCTACAGCTCCTGTTGCACCTCCAGCCATCTGACCAGTAGAGATCTTCTACATTACTTCATTGCTTCTTCTGGATTCTTTAGTCGTGCTAGCTACAACACAGGTCTGTTGGTTGGTCAGTCCAGACTGAAATGTTTCAACAATTGAGATGGATTGTTGTGATTGAAGTTTGGTGCAGATATTCACAGTCCCCAGAGGATGAACCCCACTGACTTTGATGATCTCCTAACTTGTTCTGTAGCAGCACAGTGAAGTTGACATTTATGGCTTTGAGTGAATTGTCTCAACAACCACTTGATGGACAGCCATGTAACTCAATATACACATTCATGTCCTCCTGAGGATGAATTTCAATAGCTTTGGTGTTGTTCTACCACCATCAACAGGTGTGAGGGCCAACCTGCAGCCTTACAGCCATAAGAGGAGTCAGCTTGGGCAAAAGTTTGGACCCCAAGAAGCAGAGGGTCTAAATACAGGAAGTTCTAGGTCAGTTTTATTTTGTTTTGTTTTATCCCTGTCGATTGTAACTGGTCTGATCAGGAGTTTTATATATGTCCCCTCTGTTAATTTGACCTCTTTTATGGGCCCAGAACTTTGTTGAGTTTTTGTGAGTTGATTTTTTTTCAATTTTTGGACTAAATAAGGTTTTTATTTTCAAAATCTACTTCATCGTTTCCAGCTCGGTCCCTCACAACAGGTCAAAATAGTTTGTGACTAAAAACCTGCAAAACTAATGACATTCAGCCACATTTTAGCACTGAAATGAAAAAAAGGAACTACTGTTGATGATACTCATGAAAAAACACAAACAAATAGACGTCCGTTTACATTAAATTTCTCAATTATATTTTGTCTGGCCAAATTTTAACACCGCTCTAATTCTTCCCTCCATATACAGATTTTAACATTTCCATTGTCAGCATCACGTGTTACCAGAACATGAGCTCTGTTTGCTGTTAATATCCTATTTGTCTTTGCTGTATCTTACGTCTATTTGCAGCTGGACTGACCCACTTTCCTCACAGCGATCATTAAAATTCATTAAACTTTAATCTGATCTGCCTCTAATTTAAGAGACATTTGACAAATCACCGACCAGTCTTCCCATATAGGCGTCACTACATCCTCTCGAGACATATGAAAATACGCTTTCTGGAAATCCGAGCCTCTCCATAGCAACCAGACGGCCCAGCAGAGCCAATCACATTCCGGCAGCCGTCTTTTGGTCCTTGTGGGTGGCATTTTAAAGAGCCTGTCGTCACAGTGGAAGGAGATAGAGGGATAGAGGTGAGAGAGCTCTCCATTGTGCCCTGTGGCAAATGGAGGAGTGATGTACACAGCGAGTGTGAGCTCCCTGATTACCTTGGGATGTCCTTGAAAAGACAGTTGATGTCATTTTACTCCCACGCAACATCACTTCCCTTTAGCTTTGCTTCTTTCTGCAAAAATACACTTTGAGTCAGACGCACATAAACGAACCCACACAGAGAGAGAAATGTGTGAAAATATATTTAAGTTTTCTTATGATTTACATTTATCAAACCAGCAAAATGAAAACTGAATTAAATCCATCAACACCAAAGTGTTCAGTTTGGTTTTCAGTCCTGTGTCTGCTCACAGGATTTCTCAAAGAAATATCTAAATCCTCAATTAAA
Source organism: Lates calcarifer (assembly GCF_001640805.2). NCBI lineage: Eukaryota > Metazoa > Chordata > Actinopteri > Centropomidae > Lates > Lates calcarifer. Next base: position 1,406,684 of record NC_066843.1, on the reverse strand, counting down.
TTTGGTGGAAATTTGAGGTTTACAGACCACAGAGGAACTCATTATTCTCTGCTTCTGATAAACACTTTTTCCATTTCAGCATTTTAAATCTTTACTAAGTCTGATCCATATTTATACCCATGAAAAAAATAACTTGTCCTCAATATTCCACACTTTTGTTTTACATCTCTGCTAAATTTTTGCATATGAGTTCCTCGGAATCTAAAACAACTACAACCAAATTAAAATCCAAATCAATTTTTGATTATGCAAAGCTTGCTGATATTTTGTGAATGTGCCTCCATAACAAGAAGATGAATTTAAATTAAATTTTAACTCTCTGACATTCCTATATCTTTACGACAAAAATAAGAAGGTTGTGCAGCTTTGGCAGAAGTGTGAGTTCTCTCTGTGTTTTCTAGTTGTGATTTAAAAATTTATTCATCACATACGTAACTGTACACAGCACAGCTTGCAGTGAAAGTGACAAATCTCCATCGACTGGTGCAAACAAAACAGGAAAAAGAATCTATAAAAAGAGCAAAACAAAGCAGTGAGGAAATGTTTTAATATTACACATGAGATGACAGTGGAACATCATGTGAAATTAAAGTGGAATGTCACACAAACAAGTATTGAAGCAGTAGTAACATCCTGTAGGACGTTGTCTTGGTACTAAATTCACAACTTGTTTGAGACCTGTTTGTCTGAAGCTGAATTTCCTGTTAATGTGTCCTTCTAATGATGCTTCATTTACAGGAGCATGCTGTGTTACTGGATCAGAAAATGAAGGATAATTGATTAAACAGTTTCCCTTCACTTGTGCTGATTGGTGAATGGTTTTAGAAATTAAATATATATATTAATTAACTGCACAATCAGACAGAGCAACATGTTGCTTCTATTCGTCTTTTAGACTTTACCAAAGACTGGACTTTATTTGCTGATATTCTCTCAAATGAAATTTTACAATTTGTTCATTTAGTCTGGCACATGTCCATATAATTAATAGCTTTACAACCTCTGAGAGCCGAACACCCTCCCCTGCCAGCGGTTATTTTTACACTCCTACAGCTCCACCACGCTCCCTTGTTCCTCCTCCTCTTGTCCCCTTCTTGCTCTGACAGCTCTCCTGATGAAGTTAACCTGAGAATCTGGGTAATAAATCAAGGCACCTTGGTTGTCCAGTTGATAACAGCTCATACTCAGCAATTATCTGCTGAATCAGATTGGTCACCGCAAGTCTAGGGAGCCATAAATCTGCGGCACCCTCTGATCCCCTCAGATACATCCGAGGGAAATGAGTGCGGAGAGGAAGCTGCTGAGTTGTCACTGTTTTTTCCTTCAGGAGAAAGAGCGAGGAGAGGTTAAGAGAATAGGAAATTTTATGCTGAATAAAATACATGTGAAATGTTGGATTCCAGGGTCTACACAGTGTTCTGTTGGTTCGGCTCATTTTATGTCATCAGCCACAGTGGGAATTAGTTTCCATACTGATGAGCTCTGAGAAACATCTTTAACACCTTCAGCAGCTTTAACTGAAACCAATTCCTCTGCGTTGCGGCTCATGACAGCAAATTACTCTCATTTGGAAACAGTAATAGTGGCTCTCAGGTGTTAATTGGACTAATATGATTAATTTCCACCACGAGACAAAGTGTCGCCGATTAACCAGTTCCTCCAGTCTCAGCTCCTCCATCACCCTCGTCTGCCTCTCAACCTTCATTTGAATTTCAACTCACGGTCGGTGAGTATCAGTCCGGCGCCGATAGACTGGAGTTGTTTTTGTGACTCGGTGACAAAGCGCTCCCGGGGCCCACCCCCTCTATTCCACCGCTGCATGGTTCAGCGGTGCAGTTAGGTGATAAATGATTTATTTTCTTCAGTGTTCACCACAGTTGCTCAACTTTGCCCGAGCTGTTTCCACTCATAACACTGTATGATTTATGTGGGAACATTCAATTCTCTAACTTTGGGCTCTCTTTAATGCTCTCCTGCTCAGACCAGAGTGGATGATACAATATATTAAAAAAAAAAAAAAAAGATAACGGTGGACACGTCGTTCTTCATGAATAATGCAGCTCTTCTCTGGGTCAATCTAACCAGAGCTGCGCCTCGATTTCCGATGAATTTGCGCTGCATCCCTCAGGACAATCAGCGTGATTATTTAAGTGTTAGGTTGCCATGGAGAGAGACATCCTTTTACCACGTTTCGTCAAAATTGAATCAGGGTGTGGGCTACATCTTTGTGACAAATTGACACCTGAACAAGCAGAAAGTGTGCTGCCTCAGCAGGGATGATCAGGGTGATTTAGAAAAAAGAAAAAAATGGCAGAGTGGCATGGTGACGCATTTCCCACTAATCCACCAGAGGAAGACTGGAGTCTGCTACACTTTGATTCAAATAAAATAAATGTCTGACACGAGTCGTGGTGGAGCCTCACAGGTGAGTATTTTGTTTATTCCTCACGTTGTCAGAGCGTAGAGGCCTTTAACGTCAAATTTCAGGCAGAGTTAAACAGTTGGTGGGAGTTTCAAGAATCCAAGAAGCAACAAAGATTATAAATTAATCCACCAGAACACACAGAACCAGCAGAGTAAGGGTGTTTCCAGACACAGTGAGTTTCAGAGTGTGGTTGCAAACACAGTCGCTGGAAGGATGCGACTGAGCTGCAAAGTGAGACAAATGTTTGTCTGCATGTGTTCAAAATATTTTAACTTGAGCAAAAGTTTTCTTTTATGGTTACTTTAGCTTATAATTCATCTTATATGGTAGATAAATCAGTTCCCTCTCTCCAAACAGTTACATTGCAAAGAGAGACTGAAGAGAATAAGTTTATGAAGGCTACTCTGTGCACTTGTTGTATCACATAAAATCAGGTGAAACCTTGTATTATATCCGATGAATGAATAATCAAACAATTCGTCCTAACGAGTCGATCAGTTGTGCTGAAGAGGAGGAAGAAATCGTGCAGGTTTCGTGTCCCTCAGCCCGGTGGCGTCTGTTCAGTCCTCTGCTCTGGACTCTGTTAAACTCAGAGAGCTTCTGCTGCATGTCAGCACCACTCAGAACCAGACAGGACATCCTGCTGTAACTTTCATTTCCCCGCTCTGGGAAACCACTTCACACATACGGATCCTCTCTGATGCCGTCGTCGGCTCCTTGTGACATTTTGTAGTTTTTCCCCGTGTTTTGCCTGAACTGCTCAAAAATCTTGTTCCTGTCAGCATCGATGTTCCTCTCTTTGGCGGGGGACGAGAGACCACTCCTCATTATGCGTGACCTCCCTCCCTGTTTGCCTGCACCTGCCCTTGCATCCTGCCCTCCGCTGTCTGTCACAGCATAATCATATTCACACAGTGGAAATCACATTACATATTAACTGCCACTGTGGAAGGGTTCAGGGCAGCGGCTGGACAAGCCTAATGAATGCCTAACCATCAAAATGACAGTAATAATGGCATGAAAGGAGTGTCCCAAAATATCCCCAGCTCTCCTCCACCTGTCCTCCTTCTCCTCCTGCTCCTCTGGGCCACAGGTAACATACAACACACACTCATCTGTCACACTTTTACCTCTGTCCCACATCCACTGTGAAGGAAAATCATAGAAGCGCAATCACCCTTTGTTTTCAGATAGTTATGAGGAATCATATCTGAGGCGTCTCACTCCGTAAGGCCATTAAAAGTAAAAAACAAAATTTTAGAATGAAATCTAAACTTGACAGGAATCTGGTGCGAACAATATAAAAGTGGGTTGATGTGATGATTTATGAACGTGAGTTAAAAGCCGTGCAGCAGCTTTTTGTCCAGATTGGAGGCAATTAACTAACACTTTGTTCAGACAAGAAACCAGTGCATTACAACAATCCAAACATTTAGAGATAAAGGCATGAACAAGCATCTTCAAATCACTTTGAGACGACGCAGGATCGGGTCAGAGACTTGACATAAGAATCAAAAGTCAAAGACTGATTAAAAAGTTCCAAACGTCAGCTTTTACTGTGGAAGAAAAAGCAATAATTAGACTGCACCATTTTCACACCAGCACTGTGCTACAGACTGATTCTACACAGGTTCTGAGTCTGTGTTGACACTGGAAAAGTAAAAAAATGCCGCAGCCTGTTCTCACTAAATGGCATATAAGTAAAGTTCACAGCTAGCAACAGAACCTCCACTCTTTCACCTGCCATTGTGGTTTTGGAAGCAACGCCACTCGGACACGCATAGATGCTGTTGTCGTCACACATCATGTCTCTGATTCTGGATCTAAATGACATAATAGGTTGTTTGTTCTTCCAAAATAATTCCTGGGTACAAATCAAAAACCACTCGACCATCATCTGATGCCACCTCTATGGTTAAATGTTCTTCCTTCGAGGAAACTAAAACCGCTCAGTTAAGATTGGGTTTAAAGAAACCAATGCTGAATGATGGTAGAAGACACAGTGTCACACACTTTGGTGACGAAACCCAACCTCCAGCAGCGGTATAACATCATGCGACTGGCCTCAGTGTAGACAGTACTGCCTTTATGGCTTTTGTCAAGTATTCGTCAGACTTTTCCAACCTGTCATCATCCAAAACTTACAACAACCCCGTGGTATTGAAATCATTAATATTCAGTATCATTGACACCTTCAAGCAAAAGTTAGTGGATACTGGTCTTCAAAAACCCACATTAGTCCAAACCAAAGTGTCACTACAGTGCAGATCAATTAAGTCAAAAGGTCTTGAGTGTGTGCTGAGCTGATGAGCGCAGGGAAGTCTCAAGTCTGACGGGGTCAATGTGATAACTAAAGCAAAGCTCACATCACCCAGACGATCCAAAGCCTAGTGAATATTCATTAAATCCTGCACAATAAGAGAGAGTTTAATCTGCCAATTTAATTATGAGGCCGGCACACAGGAAGGCTTTGGTCTAGATTCTGTTTCCCCGGGAGATTCGCCCTCTATCCCCGACTCCCACGATGAGAAAGAGACAGGGAGGAAGAGGAGCAGCCATTTGACCTGCAATGAAGGGAGACCTGGCCTCACTGCTGCTGCACATACCAGAGGAGGAGTAATGAGTGAAGGATGAGAGGAAGAACGGATGCAACTATACAGCAGTCTGGCCATTACTCCCCTGCTCGGCCTATTATACTGAGAAAACAAGCAATATCCCCACACCACAAATTAGGACACCAGAGAAACAGGGAGTTATTGAGGATGGGAAATGCTATTCCTGAGCAGGATGCAGTGTCAGTAATAGCTTTAAAATAGACTTTACAACATGGTTTCCCGGCTCCTTGCTCTATAATGTGGAGTGAGTCATTCTACAATAAGAGGGTCTGGCTGGCTCTGAGGCAGACCGAGACGGACTGAGACACAAAAGTTGTCTCTGGTTTCAGAATATTTAAAGATGTGTTACGAACAAATGACACCACAGCAGCCTGTCTGGAGTCTGCTGCAAATAAAAAGGCAAGACAAACAAGCAGCAGCAAGAATACATGGGACAACATCACTTAGACAGTCAGATGATAAGTTAGCCTAGCTTAGCCAGACCAAAAACAGAAGGAAATAACTAGTCTGGCTCAGTTTTATCTGGACAAAAGCATAAGGGATTTATTAGAGTTATGAAGTCGTAAAGTGGAAGGACATAGTTCGGGTACCCTGGTTCTAGAAGTAAAGTTTCTGTTCATTTCACAGACATTATTGGATGACTGACCGCAGTTTTCCAGCTTGGTGGAATGGAAGTAAAAAAAGATTATAAGATATCTGGTTCTTTGAAGGTACAAGTCAAAACAGAAATGAACCGATTTTACAATCTGCAGCTTAAATCAATTATCTTCGGGATTTTGGGGTCAGTTTTGTCGTGTTGTCTTCTACTGTAATGATCCTCTGCAGAGCAAGAGGCTCATGGGTAGGGGAGTATTTAAGGTCGTCCAAAACATGAGGGTAAAGGGTTTAACGATGATCAAACTAATGCAGCGTTCCAGTTGTACTTGGAAGTTATGAGTTCCTAGTCTGAAGTTTGAGCTGGAATGCCCCCTGAAGTCAGAGAAACCACCACCAAGCCTGACAGAATTCAAAATGGCTGCCACTCACATCAATAGTAGTGAATGCTAACAATGACTGTCGCAATGACAATAGCTAGTCTGAGATATGTCTGAAAACATTCAGTCAAGGCTTATTATGTTTTTTTGAACAGTTGAAATTGAAGAACGCTCTTAAGCATTTGACCTGGCGGCCCAGTCTTCAGGTTGTCTGTACAATTCAAAGTGTTTTAGTTCACATTTTTCAAGGATTAATTTTGAGCTGAATAAATAAAACTGACTGGTATTGACTTGAATAAAAGCATGTGACCGAGGGTTTTGAAGGAACAGATGAAGCAAGATTTCTTCAGACTTTTATGTGCCAAATATTTTCTACTCAAACCTGGAGCTACAGTTCAAACCCCTTTAACATCTCTAACCTGCCAGTGGGCCAGTCCAGTACAAACCCATGCTGCGCAGCCAAACTTTGTTCAAACCCACAGAACTTTGTTTTGAAATTCTAGTGGTGATCCCAAAGTTCCCCAAGTTTCCCAAGATACCAAATATGTCAGGTTTAATTCTGAAGAGCACATCAGGTGATGTACATGTCGAGTATTGGATGGAAAGGTGTGCAGCCATACAAACCAGTCCTGTCTAGAGTCCTGGCTTTAAATGTTTTTTCAACATGAATCAATCACATCAGGACCCAACAGATCTTTCAGTGCCACTTGACTAACTGCACAGGGAAACAAAATGCTGAAATCCCCTCGTTCTTCTTCTGTTTTGAACTCAGCTGCAATTTATCTGGAAAGTGTCTGTCATATTCAGACTCCAGTGCACATCCAGGCTTCCTGTGCTTTGAGACAGTTCTGTGATTACACTGGACAGGCAATACTCTGCGTGTGCAGAGCTGTTGATTGTGAGAAGCGAGGAGAAGAGATTTGTAGCAGAGGTGATTTACTTCAGTTGTCGGTCTCTGTGGAAGTTGTTCTTTTGCTCACTGTTTTTGGTCTATGTGCTCTGCAGGAGCCAAATCAGTGGCTTTAATCAAGAACTCTATATAGTAAAAAAAAAAAAAAAAATATATATATATATATATATATATACTGTATACATACAGCTGTTATACCTACAGCATCACCTGGGGAATAAGACTCTGAGGGTGTGATGCTCATTAATACCAGAAAACTGTTGTTCTTATAGTCTTAATACTAGTGGGTAAGATTAGTGAACTTCAGCAAGAAAAGAACACATTAATATGCTCACAGCAGCATGCTAACATGCTAATGAGTTGATATAATGTTGACCACGTTTGCCACTTTAGCATGCTAACATTGTGCTAATTAGCACGCATTAATATCCTCATATCAGCATGCTAACATGCTTACAGTGACAGTGCTAACATGCTAATGAGCTGGTGTAATGTTGACCATGTTCAGCAGTTTAGTTTAGTGTGCTAACATTGTGCTAATTAGCACAAAACACAAAATGACTGCGTAGGTTCCCGATCATCCAGGTCACGGTCGTTTTAAGTGGTGGTGGGTAAACAAAAACAGTACAAGTAAAAGTACTATTACTTTATTATATAATGACTCAAGCAGAAGTAAAAGTAGTGACTAACTTCAGATGCAATTTGAGTTTAAATATTCAGATTGTTAGTTCATGTTGGGTGAGGCACAGTTTCCTAATCTACAGTGTCTACAGTAGTGTAAAAGTAAGAAGTCCAGTCGCCTTCTACTGCAGCACTTAGGAAAACAAAACTCAAAGCACAGCTGAGCCTGATGGGAATATCAGTTTTGTAGGTCATAAACCAGAAGTATGACAAACTGAGATGCTGACCAGATGATGGCGCTGGAGGAAAAGCCAGGGGATCTCTAAACCTGTTAGGATTCATCATCTGATAACCATGAACGTCTGGACAAAAAAATAAAAATAAAAACTCAAATCCTGATTGAGCAGACTTAGGTAATTTTGATAATTGATTGTTTAAGTCATCTATAAAAGCACAACATCATCAACATTTGTGATATTGAAAAGTTTAAAATAAAAATCTGTGGGTTGGTTGGACAATAAAATTGCTTTTATTTTAAGACATTTGGAAAAAACAACAACAATATCAATGCCTTGTGTTTTGGAGCTCCGGTCCATCTCATTCAACAGGACATCTCCTGTCAAAATGAATCAACTTATCAGTCTTCTGTCAGAGTGAGACTGTCAGTGTTGAGACGTTGCCAAATCTGAGCAGAGCAGCAGAGGAGCTAACGAGAAAAAAGGAGTTCAGGTCCCAGGACACAAAGGTTTCAAGCTGAGCATGAATCTGCATCACTGCTGCGTTTGAGACGTTTTTCTGATACGTTTCCAAGTGAAGGTTTATTCTTTCGTGGAAAATGTAGACAACCTCCAGTCCAGTTTACTGCTGCGACATCAAATACAAAGATCTTATCCAGGGTTACTCACACAGGATTATAAACAGAGCAACTGCAACTTCTGTAGGCCAACTGGAGGGAAATTAATGTCTCCACTGTCAAACTCAGGTCCCCTAAGGTCTCCCTCCACAGTGGTAAAGACTGGAAATAATTCATAATAAAGAGAGAAACTGTATCAGATCCACAGTTGTTGGGATTTCACGCCAATAGAGTCCAGATTAGAGAAGGTAACAGGGTGACCTACTGAGTCTGCCGACCGTCTTTGGGGATTACACAGGTGAGTTTCTCCCTACTGTTATTTTTGCTCAATTTTAAACAGCAGGAGTCAGATTTTTTCGCCAGCAGCTGCAAAACAACTCGTTTAAAGACGTAACAGAGAGGAGGAAAAGTCGGTCTGTTTTTTTTGTGTTTCTTCTGTGTGGTGAGTGTGTGATACATCCCCTCAGGGAACACAACCACTACCAAACAAACAAACAAACAAACAGGGCGTGCAGTGAGATTTAAGGGTCTACATTTCGATTTGGATTTTAAGGCAGATGAGGCAATGAGGCAGAATGATCATATTTACTCTGTGGGCTGTGCAGGAGGAAATGGAGGATTTTAATCAAATGCAATGAAACTGTTTTTATAGCCGCTGGTGGAGAAAGAACAAACCACCCTATGGAATTTCAATACTCCGATGTATTCTGCAGCCGACTGTTGCTTCCATCCATAACGTTAGAGAGAGAGGAGAGAGTGTGTGTTTGTGTTAATATTGCAGGAGCTGCTCCTCTTGTGAAGCATCGACCTCATGACATGAGTATAAACACAGGTGAGGTGTTTTAAAATCATCTCACATTGATCATTGCATCATCTCAAATCAAATATATGGGTTGTTAGTGTTTATGTGAACACACGCTGAGAAAAAAAAAACGTTATATTTACCCTCTATGTTTGTATTAACATGATGCCAAAGTTCAACATTTTTCTTGACTCTCCAAAACGTTTAAAGTGGTGTACGCACTAAGACTATCAGCCTGAATCCCCCCGCCTGGTCAAAGTCAGCAAAGACTCAATTATCTGATGGCTCTAAAAGATTCTGTCGTCGTGTGTGGTCTCATATTTTCTACATATAAAAATGTTGTGTGCTTTCTGTGTGAAAGTACTCATCACACAAACAGTTTGAGAAGTTCAAGACGTGCAAATTAAATCGTACACCTCCACCTTCTTCAAATCAGAAGAGACTGACACCACAAAGTGAAAGACTCAAATGTACATGAACAAACTGGGTCAGTACACAGGCAGAGGCAAATAAAACCAAAAAGGGGCTAAACTTAGGGTGAAGTCCAAAAACAGAAACTGTCCACAAACACAAAGAAACAGCTGGTACACTTGTTGCAGGAACAAAGATGAACTGGCGCAGAGGGAAAGGAGCACACAGGCTAAATACAATGAGATACAGGTGCAACACATTAAGGCGGGACTCACATGAAGGCAGGAAGTGGGATGTGAAACTAGACAGAAAAGGTAAAATAAATGGGAAATACTGCAACTGTTTTTGTTCCATTCAACCAGTTGGACACATTCAAAGTCACACAGAGCTGCTTTTTCAGCACTGATTTGACTTGTTAACCTAATTCTCCACCTGCACAAGGCAATAAAGTGGTTTTCCCTCCTTCCCCAGCTTATTCATTCCATACATGTGGATTTCTTTGACAAGGGGTCACAGGGTAGATCATTTTTGCCTCGGGGCGTTTCAGAGATACTGCAGACAGGTTGTAATAAACCGGCCGCCCTGCAGCTACAAGCCCACAGCTGAAACACAGCTGGCTGTCAGGGCCGAAGATCACTTCACTTCCTGCAGTTGGAGCTCCAGACTATCCTGCAGCAACAGCCAGATTACACCCAGAACTACTAATTTATAGAAATCAGATGCTAAAATAAGTTGTTTGAACGTGTATACCTGATGTAAAACCTGCATATTTGTGGTATGTGTTGCTGCATTTTGTCTTATCCATGCAGAAACCCCTCAAAAACAAAAAGTTTTGTAGCATATAGTAAATTTAATCCAAGGACACCGCTGGGGATTTATGGAAAGGCTGAGATTATATCGCCACACTGTACGATGATAATAAGCCCCACCAATTCATCACCACAGCCAGGAACCCTTACCTCAGCTAAAGTCTCCATTCATTTCTCCTCAATAGAAACAGTCTCACATCTCTCCACCCCTCTCTCCATCCACCTCCTGATTCTCCCTCATGATAAATGAAAACTTCCCCAGCTCAGAAACAATTGGTTTCCCTGCAGATTTGCGTGGTCTTTTTTTTTGACATTTGACCGCTTTTCATTCATTTGCACCACAAGCTGACATTTCTCATTCAGCGGACACAAACAGTGAGCTGCGCCCGTTTGTATTCACTTAAAAAAATAAATAAATAAATAGTGATCTGAATGCTGTTACTGGGGGATTTGTCTTCTCGCCAGTGTTTCTCTGTTTATATTGAGCTGGTGGTGGTGAGAGCACAGAGTTCAGCTTGTTCCATTCAGAAGATGGACTTTAGAAAATAACTAACCCGCAACAATTTCTCAGTGACTGAGCATTTTCTTCCAGAACAATACTCAAGATATTGTATTGTCATTGCAGCTCAAGGAAAGAGAGAGGAGGCCACATTAACTGAATATTTGACAAGAAAAAAAAAAACAGGAAATTAAACAGTGAAGGAGTCAGTTTGCAGTGGATGGACGCGTGGGAAACTATACACACACAAAAATAATACAAGTAACTTATCCCCAAGCACAAGGGGAAGAGTGAGGGTTGGTAGCAGGTACAAAGGCAAAAATCTTAAAGGTTAGCGCGTGGGAGGATAATCAGACAAAGATTGAGTGTAAAGGTTCAGCACAGGAGACGAGCTGGAGAAGAGTGAGAGGGAACTGAGGTGGTTTTAATGCTGTGGGGGTTGACGAGGGAATGGGAAACAGGTGAGCAGGGGGTGGACTCAGGGAGGCAGGTAGGCGTGGCAGGGTGACGCCTCCTCCTCAGAACAATGAAGCTGAATGCACTGGAAATAAAACAATAATGTTCAGTTTTCACCAAAGAAATGGCCTCTAAACCTGACAAATGAAGCTTAGTTAAAGTCAGAAAGACTTTTCTTTCTGCACGTTATCTGAATCACAAGCAGTTTCCCTCCATCTCTAAGCCCCACCCACTAATTCTGTTTTCATTCAACCACAACCTGACACACTCGACTCGAACCAATCACCCGTAAGCATCAAAGTTTAAAATGTTCTCTCTCTCTGCAGGCATTAACAGAAATATATCTAATACATTTGTATTCTACTTTACTGGTATGTCAGAATCAGGGGAAATGGTTAGCCAAATGTAGAGAAACACCTCACTCCGCCCACCTGTGCTCTTTGCCACTCCCCTCCAGACCCGCCTCTCCAAGCTAAGCTAACAGCGACAGGATTGAAAAGCAGTGACTCCGAAAAAATACTGACACTGAAAAAAGGACTAACAACGGAAACACAAAGTTGGGAGCTCATATGGGTGTTTCTTGTTCATCTATTTTCACCTCAGCTAGGTAAAGATAGCTAGCTAAAGCCAGCTATGTTAGCTTTAGCTGGGCAGCACAGAAAAGGACTGTTCTAGCTAACGGGGATCCTGCGCTATCGTTCATTGGGTGACTTCCAGGGCAAAATAAAAATAACTTAACGCTCGGCTAAACAGAAGATTCTAATTTTCCCTGTGTTAACATAAAACAACAACAACAACAAAATACTAGTTGTTCTTTGTTCCAACACGAAAAAAACGAAAACTTCTCCATTCTCTCTTTCAACCTTGTAGAAAATAACACTTCCGCTGATGTTGAACGATTTATTTTTAAAATGCTCCAAAAGGTTCAAATTTAGGAGTACAAACCAAAATGGACTCTGCTTCATGTTGGTATCTGCGTTTTGTTTAACTCCTGTTGCAGGTTTAATGGTTGGAAAACGAATCAAAGTGCAATCAAAGTAGTTATCGGTATGTAACAAACACTCACAATTTTGCATTAATAACAAAAAATGGCATGTGTGTGGTTAAATAAGCAGCTCCTGTCTCGTGTTTACTTCCATGGTTAGTTAAATTATGATGTATCAGAAGTGAATCATGGGTCAGCTGTGAGGGAATATCCAACTTTTGGTCAGAAACTTCACTACATGGTGAAACAGAACAACCATCATCATTATACTCTCTGGATTTAAACTCTGTGTCATGAAGGCAGCGTGTTAGCACTTTTTAAAACCCTTTCATCCGTCTGTTTTCATATTTGTCGTCTGCAAACACTGGTGCACTAAATCCCCATAGTAATCTCTTTTTGTCTGACAACAGCACCGAATCACAGCCTTTATTTTTGAAACGCTGCGTCAGATCACATTTGCAAACAAGCTCCAAAACAACTTAAGCACAGTTGTGTTTGTGCTACAGTTGAGGACAATCCAGAAAACGCTGCTCCACATGTTTATTCAGGATTTTAGGTATCTGTTCTTTAATGTCCTCTGAGTGGAGACGGAGTCTGGCATCAGGCTGAGGTCTTAATTATCTCAGGACTTCTTAAATCAACCTTTTTCCCACGTGTGTAGCTGTTTAAGAAGATAAAACAAATCTGTCTTTGTCTGCCTACCTTCCCCCGAGGGGGCTGTGTTATCTGCTCACAGCATCTCCACACAGAAGCCACTGCAGAGAGTGTGATTATCCTTTTCTTCTCTGCTCAGCAGTACTTGTTCTTTCTTTTCCCCGGCTTTTCAGGCTGCTCACTTCAACGCTGATTAGCATGTGGGAGAGAGAAAGGGAAACTCTCCCCATCCTCATCCTGGAGAGCTTATTACTGAGGGGCAACATTTCATCGTGATTCATCAAAAAAAAAGGGGGGGAAAGAATTCGAGCAGCTCTCTTATTTCAGAAAGGCGGGAATGTTCCAGCTTAGAATAACAAGGACACGGTGTGATGAAGCATGGGTTCTCCTTCTCCTTACAGGTGTAAGGCGACACATCAAAGGCGAGGGAAGCCTGCGTCTGCAGCAGGCTGCTGGGAAATCAAAGCTGCGGAGGTGGACGTGGAAGCTCGAAAAATATAATTGCAATTTGACACAGGGAAATGTGTGATGTCCAGGGTCGAGGCTTAAGATTGGTATAAATCGCTTCACCTGAGCATGTTCAAACAGTTGTGTTACATGTGTGGGGTCAAGTCCTTTTAAAGCAGCAATATGTAACTTAGCTGAGTAGCAGCAGCAGCGCCCTCTGCAGCCACAAGTGGAGATTACAGGACGTTGAACGCCGCTACAAGCTAAAACAGAAACAAAGGCTATTAATTGCTCAAGCAGACAAAACATCATACACGTGACATACGCAGGACAAGAACAGCCTTTTTTTGTATTTTGTGGTTTTCAATTCTTTTCTTTCCTCTTTTTTTTAGATGATTTACTCCAGCCCCTTTTTTCAAATTCATTTTCTTTTCTTTTACAATGAAACCATAAAAAGAAATGAATAATATGGTGGAGGATGCTTTATTTTGTCTTGCTTTGTTTTAGTGTTTTAGTGCAGCATGACCCTTGGGAGGAGGTTTGTCATCCTGTCTCTGAGTCAGCTCTTTTTTTTAACGTTAAGTCACTTTTTATGTGTGTAGTGTGTGTTTTCCTTCACCAATAAGCAACAACAGGTGTTAAGGCTGTGAAGAGGCTCCGTTCTGTTTATTAAAAGTCAGTTTTAAATCTAAAATCGCAGCATAATGTTGCTTTTAAATATAAATGATGCATAAAAAATGCTCAGAAGAATCTCCATTTGCGTCTATGGTCCATGAGGGCAGAGTCCACCTGATTGCTCTAGTTGGAAACACCTGGGCCCGGAGGTGGACTCTTCCAGCCCTGATCCCCTCTCTCTCTCTCTGCTTCCTCAGCTCATTTTGTATTTTATGATCATCCAGGCAACAGACACCACTGACTTAACTGATGCTCATATTCTATACAGATTTATTTTGGTGTTAATTCTTCTGTATTATTTTAAACAAATTCATATTATTTGTTCTCCTGTGTTTCCCTTGCTTTTTGTCACGCTTTTTGAGCAAAGTGCTAACAAAATCAACTTTATTTATCAGAGTTTCATCATGTCTGCCTGTTCTTAGTTCATACTCACTGTCAAAAACCTTAATGATGCAAAATGCATCAAACTAAACACTGATGTTTTGTGTTTTTAAGCCTAAAAACTTATTTTATTGTGGGGAAAAAAAATCTTCTCTCTGTTTTGGGAGTACACAGCAGCTCCTCTGTGGACTGAGACTGAAACAAAAAGTTAATCAAACTGAAATTTTTCTTTGTTTCCAGACAGTCAGCATTTTGAAGCTGCACCATTTTTATCTTAACCCCCAAAAAACAGTCAAAAATACAGAGTCTAAAATCTCTTTAAACCCAACCAGAGCAGAATTGTCTGTGGTTGGATAAAGTGACATATTAGAGTGGTTAAAGAAGTTTCTGTGGACATTTAGATTCACTTTTCTTCCACAGAGGCCGGTCACTTTTAAAATAACCACACAACATGTTTTATTAAATCAGGAAAAAACCTTGCATTTCTAATTTTAGTGAACTTGATTATTTAAAGATTAGAGGCGTCTCTGTGGACAAAGACAAATGTTCATCTTATAGAATCAGAAAAGGCCTTAATAATGCTGAAAATCCAGCATCATCCAACTAAAGTAAGGAAGTTTTTCTTAGTGTTCAGTGTTTTCAGACAGTTTTTAGGTTTAAAAAAATCAAACACTAACGGCTGCTGTGTGTGAAGCTTTTTCAAACACCTGTGTTGGTCCCTGTTACTGAGGCTGAACAGCAACAGCTTGTAAAAACTCAAACAGGAAGTCTGTCATTTGTTGGGTTTACAGGAGTAAAACTAAAACCATGAGGAAAAATACAACTATCATTTTATTTGTCCTTGTAAAACCTGAAACTGTTACTGAGTGTTCTGAGTCACACCTGTGGCTGGAGATACCTTCATGTCTCTGGTGACAAAACTACTTGAGGAGTCAGTTTGTCAGTTACTTACTGTCAGATATAGAAGTTACAAAAGCAACAAATAAAACAGCTGAGTAGAAATAAAATCACAATACTGCATAAACTGCCCAAAAAACATTCATCAGTGCTGATGGTGCATTCATGTGGTGTCAGAATAATCAGGAAAAAGTGGTTCTCAGCTGGGAAAATTTGTGTAAATTCATCAACAACTTGGAAAGTCAGCAAAAATTTGAGTTGTTGACAACACACACACGCTGAATCATGAAAACTAGAATACACTGACAAACTCTGGTGTAAATTCATGTTTCGTATATCAACTTTTTAAAATTGGCAACATGGAATCAGGTTGTGATCATTGGTTCACAGATTAGTCAGAAAAGTTCTTCAATCGCAGTAGCGGAGTAAATAACTCAGAAAGCGAGGCGCACACACAAACATAATCAGAGAAGCAAGTGAATGCAGCACAATTCCTGATCAAATAACCCACAGCACACTGTGTAAATACCAGATGGACGGTGACTGACTGCACATCCTCAAACTCGCAAACCAACACAAACACATCAGTTATTCATCTAAAAGGGAACCATCTCTGTTTTCCCTGTTTCACTCCAACAACAGCACAATGTTGGATATTACACATTTTCATCTATTCACAAACAGAAATTCCTCCCACATGACTCGTTGGTGCTGGAGAGAAAACAAAACTCAGGTGTTTCCTAATGAGTACAAGAGAGAACCAGTTCGGCCATTTGTCAGGCTAATAACACCCGATGAAAGAACAAACACTATTAAGAACACACTGACAAAATCTGCCACAAAGCGTGCAGTTTGGGTTAAGTTACAGCAAAAAAGTTTGTTTTTAAAATATTATTTTTTACTTAAGTTTCACAGAAGATAATTCAGACTGAAATCTGTTCATTAACACAACCTGGATGAATCCTGGACTTCTCTAAAGCCTGTGAGAGAATTCAGAGTTTAATTGGTTTAAAAGGCCTCTTTAGGCTGAAACTTATATTTACAGCACGCTTGGATATTTAAAGTCACGGCAGACATCTTGTCTTGTCAGAGCAGGAGCAGCACAGGTGGAGCTGATGACATTAATGAGAGCAGTGCAGCTCGTACACGCAGGTATATCCACAAACAGAAGGCAACAAAGTTTAAAGACAAAAGTGAACAGGAACTGGTGAAAATGGCAGAAAGTGACGTTTAGCAGCAGCTGCTGGAACTGTTAGTTTATTATTGTTTTGGAAACTTTCTTTGTTTGTGGCAACTGTCAAACAAAAACCACCAAAAATTGCAACTAAGTTTCAAAATTCATGAAAAAAAGCAGCTCTCTGCTCTGAGATGCTGGGGGCGTGTCCACTGCAGGCACTGAAACCACGCCCACTGTAACGCTGCAGCACAGTGACCGTTAGCTCCCTGTTAGCATCCTACCAGCACTACGACCTGAAAAATGGATTCTAACAGCCTTGGAGTTGTACACATGTCCAGGTCAGAGCTTGAGGTGTTCCTCAGCTCTCCATCCACCTCCTCTTAATGCCTTTGAAAATCTATAATGACCTGTAGTTGAGTAGGAGAAGCGCGGATGCTAACGCAGTGCTAATATTCAGAACGGTTAGTGTTGGGCGGGGTTATGCTGAGTGGTGGCGTCATCAAGCCACCATTTTAGACCCGCCCATAAAATCCTGAGACTGAATCTAACTCCACAACACTAAGAGTTTACATGTTTTCAGGAACTATTTTCTAACAAATACATTTAAAGACAAATCTCTGAATTTGCTTCAGACTTTTATAAAAGGGTCTGTTTGTTTTTTTGGGGTTTTTTTTTTTTTTTGTTTGTTTGTTTGTTTTTTTACCCTTTTTGTCGGCTTAAATAAGAGCACATACAAACTCTGTCTCATTCATCCCTTGTATGATTCCTTCTAAAAAGAATCTTCCCATGTTGTTTTAACTTTTACAGTTTGCAGTGATGGGATGTGAAGAGGGCAGATTCAGTATCTCAAAGGTTTTGACTGGGGAAACACTGACTTATTTTAAAGGGGACATGTTGTACTTATCTTCCAGTTTTTGTATTTTAATTCTCAGACTTTTCTACAGCAGCTTCATATGAATCGCAGGTTTGTTGAACTGGCTTCTCAATTCAGCCTCTGTCAGAAACCGGCTCTTTTAGCTCCTGATTTTAGGCCTAAATCCCCTCCTCCTGATCAGTCAGCAAAGGCCTGATCATCTGATGGTTCTAAAGATCTTGCCAGATTCTCCTGTAGTGAGGTGTGGTCAACTCTAAAGTTGAGTTTTTGCGAGTCAAGACTCTGGTTGCTGCTGGTGGTATTTGGAATGGTGGAATTTAGCATTCAGAGCAGTCTGAAGTCAATGCTTTTTGCTCACAGGGATTCTACATGTGTTTACCTCTTTATTTGAAACTTTGGCCATGTTTCATGAAAATCCAACATTCTAACATTGAATATATAAAAACGGAAAATCCCCCTTACAACTACAATAACTTTGGACTACTGTTTTCCTGTTAGTCATGCTACCTCTCACTATTTGTTTACACCTGATTTCTTTTTCTCTCCATGCAAATACATTTCCCTGCACAGATTTTTGGTTTGACTGCAGCTTCAGCCATCATGAACAATAGCACCTTCTAAACTGGAAATGCAGCCGTCGTTATGCTGTAGAAAACCCTTCATTCTCACAATGTGCTTTCTCTGCAGATGTATTCTGTCTTTTCTCCCTCAGGACGGACAGACGGACGGACACTGTCTTTGTTGAACACCTGGATCCAGCGCAGACCGACTTGAATGTTTTGATGAGCGATTTGTTTTTTTTTTTCTTCTGCCCCTGTTTGATTTCAGTTCAGACATACATCCACAATGCTCCAGTTAATTGCTACAGGCCAGTGAGCAGTCAGGCGCCAGCAGCTGTGTGCAGCCTCGTCCAGGCTGTCAGAGCCTCATAAAGCACAGGGAGATTTTCAACAAAAGGAGTCTTTGTTTAATGTAGCTTTTTACATTCTCCTTTAAGTTTCTATAGGCAGAAACAAAAGCTTGTTTGTGAGAATATGTTCCTTTAGAAACTTGTGTGTTCTCACTGCGGTCGACCTTCTATACAGTTCAACTGAAAACCAACCAGGTGTGAAGAAGTTGTCACACATGATGCTACGACCTTCACACATACTGAACACTCACATCCCCTGACTCCTCACTGATGCTCCTGCAGTACCCAACTCTAAAAACAAAACGCTCATTGCTGAGTGAGACTTCCTTCCCATTAAGGATGAGAGTCTTGCATTTACATTTTCTGCCACTTTCTGCTTCTACTCCACTGCACGTCAGAGGCAAACATTGCACTTTTTACTCCACTAAATGTGTTTTATAACTTAAGGTACTTTACAGATTCTGATGACAAAATATGATTGAAATTTAAATTATGATGCTATTTTATAGGTTAAAATCAGATTTTATTGATCCAGGGGGCAAATCGACAGCTGAATATATAAAGTAAAATTAGGCCAAACTTCACCAGCTGTAACATTAAAGTGATACAGACACTAATCCATCATTAACAATCAATACGTCATTCTGAAATGAGCCGTTCTAAATAATGTGGGTACATTTTGATGATAATGACTTAAAAGATCTGAGGACGTCTTCCACCACTGAACAAAGTCAGTAGTTGGACCGAATCCCTCAGTTCTGGTCCAGTATCAGACTGTCTGTCTAGGTTTTCAGTCATTAGTCTTAAGTGCTAAAGTTGAAGGTAGCTGGATTTCTCTTCGGTTTCACCTCATCTGAAAGGCATTTTGGTCTTCAATCGCTGACCCACCCTCACATCATGTAAGTCGTTAGGAACATGTGGGTCAAGGTGTGAATGGGGGTCAGAAATGTCAGTTTGCCCTCTTAAGTCAGATTTCAAACTCAGTCAGACCAACCCTGACGTAAGAATTCAGGATGGTTGATGGTCAACAGTAGTATACGCTAACAGCTAATTTTACAGTTTATAGCAGTTCTCTTATTAGTTCCACATTAAATCAGTCATACACATAGTACTGTTCAGTTTTTCTGTGGACATGTTGCTACGCTGTTTGTATGAGCAAAATACCACAGAGTGTTATCAACTGGTATTGCTAACAGTGGTTAGCAGTGGCAATGGCTAGTCCGAGATACATTTGAATCATTTAACGTTACATTTTTGTGTTTTTCTTGAACGGTTAAATTTGAACAGCCTTTCAACAACGTTCTGAAGTGTTAGTTAGATTTTAATGCTAACAACTGAGGTGTTCTTCAGGTGAAGCAGATTTATTTTGAAGTTGTCCATACTATAAAGGCTCTGCGAGCGTCCTTGTTTTTCCGACTTCTCAAATGGAACGCCGTTAACTCAGAGGTGAAGTCACTCCCAGTTCCGACCTCCGATGTAAATCGACCGTAACTGAAGTCGTCTGGGTGATCGTTGGTGTCGTAAATCACCACCTGTTTAACAATAAACATTCCAGTTGACATGGACGACCTCCTTCACTCCTCAAACATCTCTTCTCTGTCCAAGATGTGGACATCAGCTGTTGTTCAGGTCTTGATATTTGGACTGGTGCAGTAAACAAACACTAAGCGGACTAATAAACCAAGAAATTTATACAGCTGGATTAAAAATTACGAGGATAATTATTAATCAGTGAATGACTGACAGTTTTAAAATAGATGTTAATGTGCAATACTCATTATTGTATCAATGGTGATGAGTTGATGTCCTATATGTGATAATGTTGTGCTGTACTTTAACTTTATTGCTTCAACAGGATGAAAATGTAAGGAGTGAAATCTGCAGGAGGGCCAACAGCGTACAGTGGATAATATTGAGGAACCACTAAAATAAAAGTCTGAGTTAATGAGGGATGTAAAATCTGTTGAAAATGGGGTTTCAACAGCTCAGTGCCAATAATATAATGATCACTTATATCCCGTTAAATTATTCCCGTCCAGACAGGAGTGGCCTCTTCTCCTCCGTCTGCAGGGCCTGAGTGGTCTTTGATGGTTTCATTAAAAGTACAGTGTTTAAATTAAAAGTTGTTTTTCATTACGTATAGAACAAACTCGGCATAAAGCAGCACTTCACCTTCACCACCCTGCGGAGACGTAAAGCACGACGCTGTTACATCTTGTTCTTTGTCACTGTCTCCAGTATTACACGCTGTCCTGGGGTGTTCTTTATTTTTTAAAGCTGTAATTCATCAGTATTCCCCACAGCATCAGCTACAAACCACATCTGTGTCACTCACCAGCTCTCAAACACTAAACTGAGTGATTCTGGAGCGGCGGCTCTGATGTTTTCCTCCATGAACAAAGCATCAAAATATGAGAAGCTTGACCCAGAAAGCGCTGCCTTATAATCCTCAGCTTGAGTGAGATTTTGAGGAGCATTTCCCCCCTGATCCACACAAACTCTCATGGGGAACTTTATTTCAGAAGTTAAGAATAATGCATGTAAAGCATCTTTTACTGTTTCCACTATGGGCTCCTTAATCCTCTGAGTCTTTTATCTGAATGTCAAAATAACAAACACGTGAGGGGAAAGGAAAAATCAATGTTAGTTTATCCAGCTCTCCATGTAAAAACAAAGATTTTCAATGCCTCCTTTTACTTTCTCGCAGGCAGGTGTGATTCGTGTGGCAGCCACTTGTGAATACATCAGAACAGCTGATTGTTTTCTCAGCTGAGGGAAGGTCTTTACTTTATTCACATGCAGGCTCAGGTGAGAGCCTCCTGAGGTTTCTCTCTCTGACAATGCAGAGCAGCCATGCTGTGGGGGGGAGGCTAACCCATGCAGAACTATGGAATATTAATGGCCTGTGTCGCACCGCCTCTGCTTGCCTTGCACAAAAGCTGCTTTACCACTAAGAGCCATTTTCACAGTATTTTTAAAGTTATCAAAGACCTGGCTTTGGATCTTTGATCTCAATTTTGTAGTCTGCTTCATGCTGTCCTGCAGAGGGAGGGGTGAGGCTCTGGGTTTGCCCCCCCTCCGGCTTTAGAGTGCTTTACAGCCAATGGATAAAGATGTCTTGACTGGTCTGAATGAAGATCTAGAGGCGAGGTGACAGCTGACGGACAGTAACGCAGGAATAGCACCGGTCAGATCAGCAGGGATAGATCATCTGCCCACAATTACCGACCTGTCCGTGTGACAGTGCTGCACCAGCCAGGACTGTGACCTCCAATCTGAGAGGCTGCGGACCCCCAGTGCCGCCTCCTTCTTTTATTTATTTATTTTTTTCTCCACACAAGTCCCCTCAGATTACTTCACACTTTGATTCCTGCCAGAGCAGAACAGGGCTGCTGCTCTCCGAATCAGCAGCCAGGCAGAAAATGTGAAGAGAGGCGAGCAGGCTGCATAATTGACTTTGGATTGAAGCGGAGGATTCAGGTGGAGGAGGTGTATCTGATTAGTGGCGTCCCGCTCCGTTCAGATCTGTCTCCCTTCGTTCCACGCCAAATGAACAATGACAAACATGAATAACTCAGGTGCCTCGTCGTTTGATGATGATGATGATGATATAGTTTAATGACTTGCACAGATATTCTTGGGTCTTCAGGACTTCAGGAGGTGTAGTCCTCCTACACCACCTTTTGAGGATACAAATACACCTGACTTCTTGGGAATGATTCAACGCCATATGATCGATTACAAAAGGTCCTATATCCTCATTCACCTCTGCAGATAGTTTTGGGTTTATTTATCTGCCTCCATCCAGTACAACGGAGGTCAACCATCCATTAGAACTTTGTACCATACAGGTCAATCTCCTCCTGTATCATCATTGATACTGACTGAATCAGTAGCTTTTGGACAGAAACTGAGTCTCATTGTCAGTTTGATTTTGGATTTTATCATTTCTCTACTTTTTATCGATATTTAAGTTGTTTCAAGTCCAATTAATTAAGGTTTAGGTCACCAGAAACTATAATCATGTTAAGAAACTGGTAAACTTACTCTTTCCTGCAGCAGTGGAGGTAGATGGAGCCTTGAAAGTTGATGCACAGGTGCAACAACTTGTCTTGATTACTTACAAACCCTTTGTCAGTGTTAGAACAAACTGTTACTCCAAGCTCTGATGCTTTATCAGGACAATACTGTCCTGCAGGGAGGAGTCCTGTCTATTGCTATCATCAGAACTGTGAGATAAAGGCAAGTACCAAAGGAAGAAACTGGTTGGTCATAGGTTCATTGTACAGAAAGATAATGAGCTGAAACATTAAGAAAAAGAATCAGACAGTGGTTTCACATGATGGAACAGCAACAGTCTCCAGACCCATCAAGCTACAAGATGATTCTTAGTTTCAGGTGATTATACATCAAGGAAAGCATAATTATCAATACACACACCGTTCCTTTAAAACTTTCAATGAAACGTCTTATGATACATGAGACAAACCAAACCTCTGAGCAACGTGGCGAAGCATCATTGACAAAGGGAACAGCTAATGAGCCAGAAAAGCAAGAACTGCTGGCACCTCCTCACAATCTAAGAGTCCCCGTCTCACATGGCCAACGTCGCCGGTGAAACCTTTCATGCCAGAAGGGTTCATTAGTCACCAAACAGACTCAACGCTAACAAGGGAAAACGCCTCAATGATCTGAATCTTCATCATTAATGATAAAATCAAAGTCGTCCGACCACAAACCCTCAAGGTTTGAGGAGAAAACGGACAACTTTTTGGTTCAACGTTGACTCAACAACCCTTTTTACCTCTTTTTTTAGATGATCTGCTAAACTGTTTTCGTGTCTGTTTGACTTTTAGCAATGTCAATGGAAATAAATGCAAATAAACCTATCCTTTAAATTGTAGCTCACTTGACCCCAAAAACATACTTCAAAAGGAGGAAAAAAAGCAGGTCACTGAATCCACAGGTGGTTTTCTTGAAAGTAGCACGATAAACACATTTGAATTGTACCTCCAATACTCATTTGCAGTGGTCCACTGCTGGTCAAGTGATGATTAGGTCTATCAATCCACCCCCCCTCCTGCTTATCATCCACTCTTTCCTCTGATAGAAGTGGCCTCGGCGGCAGAGGCAGCCCCTAAATGAGACTTCAAGGCTCAGGAGCAATGCATCTTCATCTCGCCGCTTCACACTCCAGAAAATAGGCTAATCGCCGGGCCCACCGCTCAACCCACTAATCTTTGAAAACTCACATTTGCCTCAGAGTCCTGGCACCTGTCTTATCTGAGCCGAGAAGGGGAGGGGGAATCCTCTCAGAGTAGACGTCCGTTTTACCTTCAGCCTTGAATTTAGAGAAGAACCAGGTGGTGAAAAATTGTAATGGAAGTGCTGGAAAACAAGGAGGCAATAAATGATTTCTCTGAGGGTTACTTCTTCTATAATTGAAAGGTCAAGCCTCTGAAATCAAAGTTCACTCATGCCTGCAGAGTGTATGTGGATGGCATGTCTCATATGTAATAAAACGGCAACATAAACAAACCAAGATGCTTCCCACACTGAGCAAATGAGGCAATATCCTCAGCATCTCCTCCTGGTTGTAACGATACACCTGACCCCTCTAAAGTCGCTGCTGCTGTGAGCAGAGTGATTCCTGCAGCTGCTGCTCCCTCTAGTGGTGAGAGATGATAAGTCACTGTTCATGAGCTTATTTTCCCCCCTTCAGGTCTCAGTAACTGGTCTGAGCTGTGACGGCTCACTGAGGCCCCCATGTGGACTAACGTGGGATTTTTCTATCACTGTGGTCCTGAGCCTCTGCCGGACACGCTAAAAGATTTTTAAAAACGTAACTGATGTAGAAAATGCGAGAGACCAACGTCTCAACTCAAGAAGTGATGCCAGAATTCACATTTGTTCTTATAGTGTGTGATGTGCAGAGAGAAGACCAACACAGCCACACTACACCAACAGATTCACCACCACCACCAACCAGTTTGGAGTCAAAACTCAAAATCTCATGCAGTCAAACGCGACTTTAGAGTAAACAAACATGGCGGACAACGATGTCTAGTGTTTGTTTGTACTTGCGTCTTCAGTCAGCTGCTTCTTGATTAGCTATCTCTGTCCTACGTGACAATCCACAGAGTGCGTGCTAGCTTTCCTCTTTTCCCCGGACCGATAATCGGCCCGATTATCTTGTGTTGTGTGTGTTCCGCTTTCACTTTTTCTGAAGAGGATCTGGAGCTGGTGAGCCCAATCAGTCTTACAACAAAGACGCATGAAACGTCTCAACTCAAGAAGTCACAGCAGTAACAATTATTGAGAGACTGGATCTCTAGTAATTACTGTCATTGCAAATGTCAAATGAGGTTTTCTTCATCTGAAACAGAACCCAGAAACAAATTAGACATTACTGTATGAAACTACCGATGTGTGGTACTGCTTTATTGTGTTTTTAATGAAACAAAAATAT
Source organism: Lates calcarifer (assembly GCF_001640805.2). Lineage (NCBI taxonomy): Eukaryota > Metazoa > Chordata > Actinopteri > Centropomidae > Lates > Lates calcarifer. The sequence continues at coordinate 1,381,840 of NC_066843.1, read as the reverse complement.
CTATCCATACCTTTTTAGTATTATCCACTTCAATCCAAGAAATATACATCATGTTCAACAATCAAACCAAATAAAAATCTCATTCATTTAAATAAAATAACTCAGGTAGTTTTAAGTGTTTTTTTTTTTTTTCTTTCTCTGAGCTCATGTTTTAACTGCTGAAGGAAGTTTTCTGTCTCTTTGCGTCGACGTCATGCGTCGCTGCCTCCTCCTGGTCTCGTTTGGCGCCTCGACCCGTCGTTGTCCTCTGCTGCTCGCTGTTGACCTCGGAGCTGCCTCCTCTCTGATGCCTCTGATGCTCAGCTCCCTCCTCTCCCTCCTCTCCCTCCTCTCCTCCATCTCCTCTATATCATCGGCAAAGAGGGTTTTCACTGCAGGAATGAGTCTGGGGAGGATTTTCAAGTCTCCAAAGCGAATCTGAGCGAGGATGAAACGAGAGAAAGATGGTCTGATGGAACGTACCGCGTCTGAATTCATAATACCATGAGGACAGTCTTATCTCAGCTTCCCTGTTCTCAGCTTTGAATCTAAAAGGGAACAATCACTCTATACTTCAGAAAAGTGGGTGAACTAAAACAATATTGAATCGAATTCATTGGTTCTTGATTTTTAGTCTCTAAAATATTGTGGTTTGATGCGGAATCCTAGTGTCAATCGAATGAAAAGTACTGTCTGAATGCTGCATTCATGAACACTTGTACGACCGCTACACAGAGCTACTTACTCTCATGTGGTCGAACGATATTCCCACTTTGTCGCTGAAGTCTTCGGCTGAACAGAGGGATCTTGGCGTAACGCTGGCTGAAGTGGTTCAGCATGATGAACTCTGCGTTCATCCTCATGCCGATGCCGATGGCCTGGGAGGTCGTGCTGTCAGAAAACACACGAGCATAAAGTCAGAGATTTACGTTATACCGCTTTTTTTCTCTAAGGGAAAGCTTCAGCGGAAATATTGTTTTCCACAGACGTAAAAAGACGCTTTTGTGAAGACGGATGTTCACTCTGCCGCTGGTAAAATGCTGCAAAAATCAATGGCAATTGTCTGTGGAGAGTAAAGAAATTTAACAAGCTACTCAAAAAATAACTGCAGCCTCAAAGAGCCAATAAAGCACATTTCTTTAGAGGTTTAACTGCTGCAATTTCAACCATTTTATTCATTTGCATAAATTACATTACAGCCCTGCTGAGCGATTTGGTGACACACAGTTAGTTTTACTCACCTGTGCCTCTTCTCCACAGCCTCCTCCTCCATCCCATCCTCCAGCGTGGCCTCGTGTATCAGTAAGGTCGCGTCTTTTCCTGCAAAAACACAGAGCCTGAATCACAGACGAGCACTTACAGCCTCTTCCTGTCCCACAGGAAATCAATCAGGTAGTTGGCGTAATCAAGAATTGGCACGCCCTGTTTGTCTGGTGAGCTGAGCCATTTATAATGAACAGGCATGGGATGTGCTCGCTGTCTCTGGGAGGTTGTGCTTGGACTGAATCCAGTCAAGCAATTTAAGAGGAGTCAATGAAGTGGGATCCCACAGGAACCATTAGCAGAGCCTGCCAGCTACGAGAGAGATCGAAAGCATTAAGAAATATCGGATAAATTATTCAGAACAACCCACGTAGTCAAGATACAGTTAAGATGACCTTATATGAATCTGAAATATTGAAAGCACACGCTCAATTTGCTATTACCTACAGTGTGTCTGTCTAGATAGACTCCAGTGAAATATAAACTTTAATCACTGTGAGTGGTACTGACCGATGTTCACGAACGCATCGCAGGGCATGGTGTCACCGGAAAAGGCCAGTTTCCAGCCGGACTGATGAGTGAAGCTGCAGGCGAAGGCGTTCTTACAGTGACGCACTCCGCACGTCTGGAACTGACACACACACACAAACAAAACAAAATGATGAACAAGTTTATTTTGAAAAAGTTCTTTAAAGTTGAGGGATGTGAGGCTCAAACAGCTGCAGACCTTCGTCAGGTCGTTCTTCTTCAGCAGCGCTTTGATTAAAGACTTTGTCTTCTGTTTGGGAACCTCGGCGTCATCTGTTAGAAATGTGTTTGGGACGACGCTGAAACCAGAACAGATGACGTTAAAGACCAGATCAAAACAAAAGTCCTGTGAGGCTGTAACACTCATTACACATCAGAAAACTATTATCGACTATAAGAAACAACTAGTACATCATCAGACTTCCATCGTTCACACTCGGAGCGTTTGTGTTGTGATGTTATGACGTCTTTGTGTTCACATACTTGATGTGACTGAGGATCTCCTCACAGTGGTCGTGATACCGGTTGAGCCAGGTCATGATCTGGACCGGAGCGATCAGGTAGATGGGGCTGAACTCTTTTCCTAAAGTCGTCTACAGACACAGATCGTGATCATTTCAACGTTCACACACAGAAAGAAAGAAGTGATGAACAAACTGTGCTTGATGTTAAAATATTACTTTACCATCGCTCTTTCCCTCTGGTACAGTAAATTCAGCAGCCCCTGAGACAGAACAGTTCAACACCAGGATCAGTATTTACATGGACCAGGCTCCACAGAGCTACCAGTTTGTTGTTCTGCTGTGCAGCTGCTTACTGTGTGGTGATCGGCGTGCAAGTGTGAGATGAAGACAGTCGAGATCTTGGAGAGAGCGTCGTCCACGTCGTCGCCGTAGTGTCTGCAGAGCTGACCGAAGGTTCCCTCTCCACAGTCCAACAGCAACGACTGAGTCGAGCTACGAAACAAACACAGACGTTAACAACAGGCTGGAAAAGGAGCCGTAATCTTGTTACAGCTGTTTGTGTTTGGTGTGGTTTATCTTTGTGTTGTTGTTGTCGTGTATTAAATTTGTCTTCTGCAGTCTTGATTCAGTCGTTCTTAAGTTCCCAAAGTTTAAAACAAGACAAAACATGTCTTTGCCTTTTGAGAAAATGATGCCGAAGACATTAAGTACAGACTCACTTTACTACTACAATAAATACATTCTCCTTCATGAAGGTTATAATGTTCAGTTTGTGTTGAAACGGAAACATCTCAGCTATAAAGAACAACTCGAGTTCAATTTATGTTTAAACACATTTAATTTAGGTTTAATGTTTAAATAGCTTCAGTAAAGACTTTAGTTCTTTTAAAATGTGTTTTTTCTAAAGAAATAGAAGATGAATGGAATGACTCAGGCAGAAAAAGAAGTTTAAGAGGAGGAGCAGATCATTTTTAAACTGATTTTTGCTCACATTTTGTTTCCAGAGACGTTTGTTTTCTTGCTGCTACACAACAGAACTACTCCCTGCAGTTTCCTGCACAGACTCTACACTCTCAGTATGTCTCTGGTTATTGCACATGAGGAGATGAGGGAGTCAACGTGTAAAGGGACTCATGATTTACTCGTAAAATTTCTCTTCTTCCTGCTTCTTTTCAATCAGGGAAGATGTTTTATGTTTTCACAGACAGCAGCTCATGTTTTTGTGCTGAAAGTTCACACTGCAGGGATTAAAGATGATGAATGATGATCAGTGTTGTACCTCACCTGATATTAACTAAAGTTCCACTGACGTTTCTGATCTTCATCGGCAGAGCTGATCCTGTTCCCAGGAAAACCACCTCCGGGTATTTGTCTCCTTTTCCTGCTGCAGAAAACAGAATCACACTTTTACAATCTGCAAGTACGCAAAGAAAAAAATCACAGTTTAAATTAAAATAAATAAATAAAAATACACTTTGTTCACATTAAACATCTCTGCAGAACCAGCTCTAAAAACTAAAACTAAACTCTGTTTGCAGAGTTGAACTGACCGGAGAGCTCTGCAGCGTCAGTGGAGCAAATCTTCCTGCTCTTCTCCACCTCTTCCAGAAAGTTTGGCACCTCAGACGCCTCCTTCACAAACTCCTCTGTGCTGCAGGAGGGGATGGCGTCTCTAACGAATGAGATACAGAGTCAGGAGGACACACACCACTGCCTGTAAAAACACTCAAAGAGCAGGGATTCTTTTCACATCTGACCTCAATGCGCGTCCACAGAATTTGACAGAAACAACAGAAAAAAAAAAAACCACACTGACACTTGTAAGACGAGTTTAAAGAAGAAGAAAGAGGCCGAGTGCAGCCGTCCATTCCTGATTGTTTTGTGTGACAGGGCGGCGCTCGGAGCTGCAGAGTAATGTCAGATAAACTGGGGGTACTGAAGGACAAACTAACCTTTGCCACTCCATTACGGGTCTGAGCTGGAACTTGAGCAGACACTCGGCTCTGACGTTGGGGACGTGCAGGGCGGCCTGAGGCTCCTGAGGAGGAGGAGGATGTTTTTAATGTTTTCTTTAGGAACCAAACCTGATTTATTCCTCTGTGAACTCTGGCTTTTAAAGCAAAGCAAGTTTAAAGCGAGCACTTTATTAGGAACACTTATCTCAGTAGGGTTGTTGGAAACTTTCCATGGAAATTAACAGGAATAAACTAGAAATTTGCAAAATTACAGGTTATCTCATAACAGGGAATTTAAATGTGGGTGAAGAAAACAACATCTTTCAGCATAATCTTGGTTAAAACAACCAGATTTAATGCAAATTCAGCTGCAGACATTTCTAGAATCCTGCTCACTACAGCAGGACTACTGAAGCCACACTGAGGTAAATATATCAGATCTGAAAGTTTAAAGAGCGAAAAATAAATGTGCCAACACCACTTCATTCAGATTTACGAGGCTGGCTGTAACGGTGCTAGCTCAGCTGTGAGGCTGCTTCTTCTGCTTTCTGTTCTCGTACTCCGTGTAACATAAGTTAAATCCCAGTGTTACCTTGGTCCTGTACGAGCGGAGCTGTGGAAAGATCTCAGGGTGAATCATGTTCAGCTGCGTCTGAATCTTGTGACTTCTGACGTTGTGGACTGTGAAGACTTGCTGGTTGAGGATCAGGTGTTCTGTCGTGGATGGAAACCTGCAGAAACACAGAGGAAACTCTCAGTCTATCAGTGTGTCAGGAAAAAAAAACAAAAAAAAAGAAGAGCAGGAGTCTCTGAGGAGTCTGGCTTCAAACCTCTCCATCCACTGTTTGTACTGATCTGTGTTCAGAACAGACTCTGGAGTCATGTGGACCACGAGCACTGCAGGATCCTCCGTCCCTCCTGTTTGGTATCTGCAGGAGATGAAACTCTGAACTGAAACTTTTCACACTCACTCACTTTAATTCAATGAAGAAACAGTGAGTTATTAAAATGTAAAACTCATAGTTCTGATCAGTTTTACCTTCTCAGGTGTCGATTGGTGCAGACAGGTTGCACAAACTCCTCAGACGGACACTCGACGATAATAAACACTGGTCCTGGATCAGTGGGAGTACAGACCTGCTCAGGCCGGATCTACGAGACAACAAGGACACAGTCAGGAGATACTGATCCGGTTTAAGAGCTGCAGACTGAACAGTGCCATCTTCATACAGCACCTCTCTCCCTTCGAACGTGATGCTTTCTCCAGCTTTCAGAGCTTTAACGAGCGGACCGATGGCTGCTGTTCCTCTGTGAGGAAAAACAACGACAGGATCAATTAGAAATGATCAATTAAAATTTAAATTCATTTAATAAACAAAGAAAATAATCTAACGTTTCCTGGTTCAAGCTTCTCAAATATAAAGTTTATGAATCTCTTTGGGTTTTGGACTGAAGGTCGGACAAAACAAGATTTTTTTTTTTCTGACATTTAATGGATGAAACATGAACAGATGAATAGAAACCCAGAAAATTGCAGTTACAATGATGATTTACACAAAGATCAGGCTGTAATAATAGTATGAAACATGTAGAGCCAGAATATATGAAAAGATATGGAGCTCAGGAGAAAATAATCTGAAGGATGGGGGGAAAAAAGATGTAAATCTTTTTTTGTCGTCCCGAGCTCCATAAAAAGGAAATAAAACCAAAATTCAAATGAAATCTGTTCCACAGCAATAATCAGCATCTTTAAATGTTTATTTACCTCCCAGAAAATTAAGTTTAAAAAAAGTAGTAATAAGCTCATTCCCACAGAAACTATATTGATAATGAGAACAAATTAATAAAACTAATGATAATAAGTCATTAATGCAGCCTGCTGCACTGAAAACCAAAGTTAATATTGTTATAGTTCAATCGATAAATCCTCACACAGCTGGACCACATGTTGACTTTAATAAAAGCTCAGTAAACATTGTTTTAATCTTACACAGGCAGTCCAAGCTCCTTCGCTTGAGTGACCAAGAAATTTCCTTTCTTTGGGTGAAGCTGTGGAAGAAGAGAAACATCAGAGACAAAACGTCTTCAGTTTAAACATCAAACACAGGACGACGTTAATCTGACAGTTTCCTACCTTACATATAAACGAAACCACCAAAGACGCATCTCTGGTTCCTGTTCGTCTTTCACCTGCAGATCAGAAACAAAAGTTACAGGAACTTTAATTTTCCCCAAGAACTAATGTCCAGGAACTTTCACAGAAACCAAAAACTTCCATCTCCACCGGGAAGATTTAGAAAACGAGTCCAAGACAAGAGTTCCCAGAGAGACTGGTTCTTGGACTCACCTGGACTTCCTGGACTGTCTCCGCAGCTGTTGAGGTGAATGTCATCTTCCTTTGGAGAGGCGGGACTTCGAGGGGGGCTGCTCGACCGGGGGGAGTTCCTGCTGTGATCCTTTGACTGAGCTGCAGAGTGACGATCAGTTCACGATTCGAAACACTTTCAGACGCAGAAGTCAAGATTAAAAAGTAAGAGACTGATCTGAACTCACCGAATATTGGCACCTGATGAACTGTCATTGTGTCGTCGGTGTAAGCCTCCTCAGTGTACGGTCGCACCGCTGCAGAACACGACACAGTAAACACTCACACTCATACCACACAAAAATGAAAATGAATCATTTTATCTGGTTCAGCAAAGTCAACGCACACAGCTTGATGTTGTCCAACGGTCCAGAAAACGTCTTGATGGCGTTCAAATACTTCTCCTTTGATTAAGAGAAAACACAGACGTGAGGAGAGACGACACGTGTTGCATTTAAAGTCTGTACGATGATTCAGTTTCTCACCAGCTGTGGAGGTCCATAGAGGACACACTCAGGGACACCAGTGTCTTTTAAAGTTAATATCATCCCTGAAGACACGACAACAGGAAAAGAGTCCAGATTAAATACAGACATATATACCTTTAATCTCTGATACACATTAAACATGATTGTATTTATTTGTTTGTGGACATTTAATGAAAACCACTGTTAAACGTTTACAGTATTTCTGAGGTCAGACTTTTCATTTTAAATCTGTGGTAACTGGTTATTGTGGCCACTTGGGGGCAGCAGAAACAAGCTGTGAACACAACACACTTAAAATCACTACATGAGCTGATATGTGGAACTTGCTTTAAGATAAATGCTTCCATCAAGTGTTACCATGCACCAACCACCAATGATATATACGCCAATGAATAATATGGATTATTTTGTTGTTTAATCTCCTGAACTGACCTGATAAACCTCCCACATTCTCCCAGCTCAGACTGGTCAGGAAGATGTTGTCCAGCTGAGCGGCTTTCAGTCTGTCAGAGGAGAAAACATCAACCCTCTGTTCCTCTGTCACATCAAACCAACAGAGACGACGACTCGTGACGTGTTTACAGCACTTACTTATGTTCCTGCAGGAGTCTCTGTGTTCCCTCGCCACAGTTGAACAGATACCTGCAGCAGAGAGGAGGGAGGTTTGTTCATGTTCAGATAAGTGGATGCAGCACAGAACTGCTGTGTCTCAATATTACTGATGGATACGTTTGTGTCCTCAGGTAAAAGGAGAGGAGTTACCCAGCTCTCATTACCTGAAGACACAGTTCAACTCTCTGACTCATTACACTGAAAGTTTGACGTTAATACCTTTTGTGGTTTTTCTAATTCAGGTGATTAAAAATAGCAAGTCAGCACTGTCGAATGAGGATTTGACCTCGTCCTGTTCACCTGATCCAGACCCTCAGACCTCTTCCCCAAGATGAAGATGAAGCTCAGTGGTCGCCATTTTGACAGTGATGATGATGTTGACCATTTTCTCAGACTTAGGAATTTAAATAATTAATGCCAAATAACGTCCCCTGTGATTGTGACCTGCTGTATTTTATAATTAGATAAAACTCGCAGCTTTACACTGTTGGCTGGTTTAATCTTTTGCAGCACTTCACATTTTATAAGCTCATCATATGATTTATATGTAAAACTTTTAATTTGTAAAGTAACTACAGCTGTAAGATAAATGTAAGAAAGTAAAAAGTACAATATTCCCATCTGAAATGTAGTGGAGTACAAGTATAAAATGGAAATACACATTTTAAGAACAAGTATCTCAAGTGTACCCCTCAGTTTGTAACTTAAAGATGTGAAAGGTGTGTCCAGTGTTAAAGCAGGTTTACAGGACACAGCCCAGGTGTGTAAACGGTACCTGTTGAACTCGGAGAAGACGTAAAGTGACGCAGCATTATCTCTGCTTCCAGCTCCGACCACCTGCAGGTAAACCGTGGACGGTCCGTGATCATCGAACCCTCGTTTGTTCCTGTTCTCCTTGATTTTCAGTCTCCGCAGCGGCTCCTTCTGTCTGGCTTTCCTCGGATCGAGCTGCTGTCGCGTCTCCGGGTTGTTATCATTACTGTTATTTGTGTTATTGTTATTAAAATTAGTCGCCATTGTTCGGCAAAACTGGAAAACAGTCCGAGAATCCCAGCGTGCGAGCGGCGGATGAGCGTCAGCAGGACGAGCTCTGCTTTTCACAAACAGAAATGTAAAGGACCTCAGCTTCAAACGGACCGTATTCATACTAAAAACGTCACTCAGTGTTTACAAATATTCTGCATCTACGGGTCACACGTAAAAACACTCATTTAATCCTTGGACATTCATTTCTACGCGTTTCTTGACGCATTAATTACCTAAAACACGCCGTGCACTCGGTCAGCGGGACCTTAGAGGTTGGTTGACACATGTGAACCTTCTTCCGGCATCTAAAGATGACGTTTCCGCCTCTTATCGCTCATTGGTGTGTGGGATTGCTTGGCGGGTGTATGGACCAATCACAACGGCTTTTGGAGAAAGGGAGGCGGGGATAGAACGTCTTTGCAACATAAACATAGTAATACAAAATAAGAGCTAAAAAGAACATTACAGAGGTTTAGCTTCTCTCATGAAGTATTTTAACGATCAAACACGCCCAAATATCACGCTTAGGAACACTGGGGGTTAGTAGCTGCATGTTACTCAATTACTGGTCTAAACTGAAAACAAAAAAGTGTTTTATATAAATTATTTAAATGTTAATAGTAATTTAAAATATATATATATATATTCTTCACTTAAAATGGTCAGAAATGTTGCAATGGAAAGACTAATACCACTCTTGCACTGAGTGTATGGCACAATACAAAACAGACAATTTGATTTGTATGTAGGTTTTATAGTTTGTTAATTTAGGGATTATATTAGAGCTGCGATGATTGACAAATCAATTAGAAAATCAAATCAATTTTTAAGCAAAAACATTTGCTGTTTCCAGCTTCTCAGTTGTGTAGATTTGATCCACATGATTCTTTGTCATATGTGATGTTAAAGTGAACATCGTTGGGTTTTGGACTGTTAGTCCAACAAAACCAAATGAAAAAACGAAATTAAACGATGCAGACTCCTTCAGCCAGGTCTGAAAATCTGGTGGCAAGTAAGAAATTAGAAGAGCAAATTGACATTCCTGTCTGAAAAACTAAATATTTATTCATCTTATTCAGGAAAAAAAAAAACACTCACACACACACAACAGAGTTTTTCCTTCTCTTTCTCTCTCTTTATTCATATATCAGCATATAGTCCATTGCACAGTGCGCACTGCCTGGACTGCAGGTCTAACATGATTCTGACCACCAACACTTTAACCTTTTAAACTGCTTTATACCCAGAGAAGCAAAGTTCCATTAAGATACCAAACACAATGCTTTCATTCACGTACATGGAAGAGGTGGGACAAATTCACAAAGAGCATGATTCCAGTATGTTGAAGAATCTCCAAATCAGATACTCCACTTGATTTTGGTTTCTATAAATACAAGTTCCAGGTTATTTTGCTTTTCTTTTTTTTCCATTTTCTTATTTTTTTAAATCACTACTAATCACTGAGATGCATCCTCATCGAGAGGAGTCAAGACCACAATTGACTGATTCAGCTGCTATTATACTTACGTGACTGTGCGTCAGTGTGTGTTTGTGAACAAGAGAGAAACAGAAGTGTGTTAACGTTTATATATTATACAGACATGACTGAAATGAACACCATTTTTATTGCAAATGGTGTTTTGTTGTTTTTTTGTTTTTTTTACTTAGGCTTTACAATTTTCTTTTAACACTGCAATAAGGGGACCAAGCAAATTTACATGAGGATTTGTTTTCTTTACTTTGTTGTCTTTTTTTTTTTTTTTCATCCACTGTCTTTATTGTTGCAGACTGGTGTATACTTTGATGTGTTTTTGTTTTTGTTCAGCTTTCAGTCCATATACATTGGGGAGCTGGGAGACGCCGGCATCTGATCGAGGATCCTGCAGACGTAACCGGCTACGTCGGCCGAACGCTCCTCGTACATCTGAATGAACGGATCTTTCTGCAAAGGTGGAAAAAACCATCAATTTATAAAAGTGAATACACACTCCTATAAAATAATTCTGAACTCTAAAGCAGATAGGATGCAAAACAAAAATAGTAACTGGTTTCAAGTCAGTTTAAATCTTCATTTCGTATTTTCTGAGTGTACACAGAGAGCCTTCATAATGACTCAACACAAACTCACCAGTAGCTCTTTGTACTTTGGCCTCTTCGACTCATCCTTCGTAAGGCTTGAGGAAAAGATAAAGAGAAGGAAGGAAGTGTTAAAACATTGGAGGATGCAGTTCAGCCTAACGTCCACCAGGTGGAGCAGACAAGCAAGCAGCAGCAGCTGGAGTCTCTGCTCCATGACACAACAGAAAACCTCAAGTAAAACCAATCTCCTGACATTAGGACATGACAGAAATTCATGTTGCAGAATTAATTCGCAGCACAGTCGTTTCTTACCACAAGTTGACAAAGGCGATGAATTTGGGGGAGAAGCGCCTCTCCTCCGAGTTGCTGAGCTGTGGAGGGTCTCCTCTCACCACCTGGGTCAACTGGTCAAACACACTGTTCCACTTCGGGTAGGGAAACCGTCCCGTGGCCAGCTCATACTGAAACACATCATATACATACAACTAAGAAACCATGAGAGGTCCCTGAGTAACCTGAGTTGTAACTTATCAAAAAATGTAGTAGGCAGTTTGTGTGAACATAATGTGCTTTTGAGAGCAAGAAAGCTGCAATCTATGGCTCAAACTGATTCTTTTTTTTAGTATTAAGACTCACCAGTGTGATTCCCAAACTCCAAACGTCTGAACGGACGTCGTAGCCTTGCCTGGACGCGCTGGGGTCTATTCTCTCTGGCTGGAAATGAACCAGGAAATCAGATTCAAATCTGGGCCCAGAAACAGGAGTAAGCAAACTGTATTTCAAAGAATGATATGAGGGTTTGTGGAATCCTGACAGGACCATCAATACATTCTTGTGGTGAAAAGATAGAGGACAACTTGTACATTATTTCTGAAGTAACCTGTTTCTCAGAGAACGCTGAGATACTGAAGCACCGAGGCTTGTGTCACTCCTGTAAAGCTAAACAGTTTTAATACAACATGTCAAGATTGCGACCCGCTGGCCGAACGATTACCATGTGGGCTTGAGTGCCCTGGGCAGCAAGTCCCTGGTTTGACTCCCAGCCGGCCGGTCCACTTGCTGCATGTCAGTCCCTTTGCATTTCCTGTCTATCTCCACTGTTACTAACAAAAAAGCCCCAAAAAGTACTTTAAAAGAAAGAAAGAAAAAAAAAAGAAAAGTGACCAGTGACAAGCGCGTCAGACGTCACTGTTTCATCCGGTTTCACTGTTTTACAGATAAACTATGAGCTCTAATGAGACACAAAATGGTGGATTTACAAATGATTTTACTGCAGCATTTCAAAATAAGAGTTCAATAGGCTTCTTGGACTTTTGCTGGACACATACAGTGGGCTGCTGTAGGTTTTTCAAACCACCAGATGTCACTGTTCTTGCTGACTTTCAAGCCCCAAAGCTTCAAATCTTTGTCAGCACTATGAAACTCACACAGTGAGTGTAGTGTGTGTGAACTACTTTACCTGAAGTTTCATGCTGTAAAAACTTTCATTCTAAAGCCCCCGAGGGGCCTGAGATGTTTTTATGCCTCTGCGTTCTGAGACTAGATCATCAGAAGGAAACAGGTGTTCATGCCCAAACTGGGCCAAAACAAGTCCACTGCTAGACAAGCTCCCGCCCCCTGAGAATACCAAGCCAGCTCATCACCTCTGGGCATGTTTTCACCTGCACAACAAGATGCCATCGGCTCTGCAGCTCGCACACAGGTAACACGCTCGCTCGTTCCTGCAGCGTGGTTCTAAACGCCTCGCACGACCCCACTCCTGTCATTTACTCGTCCTCGGCTCATCACAATTCGCAGAGCAGAGACGTGGTAATGAAGTGTGTCAGAAGGCTGCAGAAATCTCCCGCTGCGGCGCTGAGAGGAGGAAGCACCTCACTGGCCCATTTACAGGCCTGAATTAGATGCTGACGTCAGCCAGCGGGACAGTCTGTGCTGCAGCACTGATGGGTTTTATAGAAGAGCAGCTGACTACTGCAGAGAGCCTGCTCACATCTGCCAAGACTGGAAGTGTTTAGTCTCTACAGCCACAGCATATAAACTGTCTCGAATATAAACAGCATTAGTGGGGAAGCGATTAGACGACACTGAACACTTGTGAGTTTCACCTTCTCCTCTTTAATCTCTTAATATAAACTGAACTTTTTAATTGTTAAAACAAAACATGCAACTAGAAGGTGACACTCGGGGCTCTGGACACTTCCAATCAGCATTTAATGTGATTTTTTTGGACATTTACTAGAAAGAATAATGGGGAAAATACAGAAAATCAGCTACAAGCATTTCTCTTTAGTGAGCTAAGCAGTCAGTGTGGAGAACTTCTCACTGCTTCGACACAAAAGGCACCAAAATACTAAATATTTCATGACATTTTTTCCTCTCTCAAACTCAACCAGAACCAAAACGCTCTGCATTTATCCCCACACATTTACATCCTATTTTTAAAAAGTCTGAGTCACGCTGAAATCCAAAGTAAGTGCACAACACAGCTTCATTCTGCTACATCTACATCCATCCATCCATCAGCTAGACCACTTAATCCTTCGAAGGTCGACAAACCCAGCTGACAGTGGGCGAGAGGCAGTTAACGTCTATCACAGGTCTGACACATTCACACCTGAACTCTCTGGTTTAACTGCTGTGACTGCATACGTACTGAGTACGATATTTATTCTGTGCGCTGTCGGACCTGGGCAAAGAATTTCATTCCTCTGTGTTTTTAACACGTTTGAATGACAATAAACTTTAGTTTTTTTGTTGCCAACTGCACGTCTTTGGACTACAGGGAGGAAGAGCTTCAAACCACACTCACTTCATCACCCCTCTAGGAAAGACTTGTGCCAGGTCATGGTGGTCTGCAGTGCTAAAACTGGACGTCTTTTAGGTTCCTTGATGGACGTTTCACCTCTCATCTGAAAGGTTTCCTCAGTTCTAAAAACTGGTTGGGAAGTACCAGGTATTTAACCTCCTGAGAGTCGTTAACTCACCCTGTCGTCATGCGAGTCGTTAGGGTCACCTTTTTTAGGGACGCTTGTGAAATCTAATGCAATCAGCTTTAAATTCCACCTTTCAGTTTTGAGTGGTCACTGACCGTGAGATGGGTATGAAGTGTTTTTGTTGCATTAGTGTGTTTTGGATGTGTGGTTAATTCCTGGTGTTTAAAAGGTGAACTTCATATAGAGAAGCGTGTAAAGGTGCAGGTCATGCACAGTAGCTATTGTCTTACACAATCATAACCACAGGCTGCAAAAAGTTGCGAGCACAATCTATAAAATCCACATACCCCAACAGTAAGTCATGCTCTCCAGCTGTACTGAGGTCAGTTTTTCTACGTCATTTAAGCCTGCAGTAACCAGCAGCGCGGTGATCAAACACCTGGTGAGCACGCCAGCTGGAAACAAGAAACTGGAGCTGAGATTCCTGCAGCCTGAGTTCAGAGCCGCGGGAAGCTCCTGGGCCGACGACGTCTCGCTCAAACCCAAGTCATGAATGAAGCTGCCCTCCCCAGTCTCCGGGCCTTTTCACTGGGGGCAGAGAGTGAGTGTGTGTGGTGGTGTTGATGTTGCCTGATAGTGTTAACCAAATTTAGAATGGAAAACTGCTGTGGAGTGACTGGGGAGCGGGGAGGAGGGGAGGAGGTGCCCCCAGCTGACGTAACCCCGAGACAGAAAATAACCTGGAGTGATGACGACACAGTGAGATCACCTCTCTGCAGTGCCAGAGATCTGATGCTCTTCAATTATGTTGCACACACACACACACACACACAGTAGATACACTGATAACGTATCAATCATTTAAAGTATTTTACCAAGCAAATATGGGTTTAAATGTGTTTAAAATGTGCTGCTTCTCACTATTTTATATCATAATAAATTGATTATCTTTGGATTTTAGAGCGTAGACGTTGGGTTGCAGGAAATTCTGATGGATATTTAATCAGTTAATCTGTTAATGACTGTTCTTGGTGACACTTTATATTAGGCTGCACTTATTCATCATTAACCAGTTGCTTATTAGCATGTACATTGGCTCTTAGAATATAGAACCTGTGTGGGTTAATACATATCAAACTACTAACAAATTATTTAAAATAGGGAACATATTCTGAGTTAGAGACTTCATTTAGACTTATTTGGACACTGTTATCACTTGTAGTTTTGTGTTTTGTTGAGTAAGAACAGACCATATTTATCAAGTGTTAGTAAGATAGAATTACTTCTCTAGTGTTACTACTACCTTATAAGGTCTGTACCGAGCAAAGCATATTAACATCATAATTTGTTATTGAGGGAAAACTCGTGGTTAATGGATAGAAGCTGTAGAATATGATCATGCAGAATAAGGGAATAATAAGTGCTTAATAATGACTAATAAAGTAATATACAATATACATGTATATTGGCTGATTTTGATCTTTTTAAAAATCTGTCTCTATCTAGAAGTGGAAAAGTAGATGAAGAAAATCGCTTTAATCAATAGAGAGCTGCAGGAATGATCCTAAAACAGGAAGTAAGTTAGCATGTTAGCGCTTCCTGTTCCCTCGTCCTAAAGTCAGTGTGTTTCTGGTTAAATGTCTGAAATAAGGTCTGTGGTTTTAACACAAGCTCAACAAACTCACCAGTCCACCTTTACAGCCTCGTTGTGTTTCTACTCACACTCTTTCAAACTCTCACTAACTTTCTAAGAAGAAAGGCTTTTGTAGAAGAGCTCAGAGCTAAATGAAATGACCAGTTGGAAGCTTAGTGGTGGAGACGTTGACGTCATGTGACCGTGGTGTAGTTGGTTTATAGCCTAACATCACAGTCGTGTTCAAGTATCACAAACTTTAGTTGGCTGCAGTTTATTTTCTTCACTAATCCAAAACCTAATGAAAAAAAATCCCATTGTTTTTTTGTCAAAATGCAACTGAAATCAAGTCTATCACCTTTTCTTGGTGACATTTTCATATCGTCACTATTAGAAGTCAGAATATCATTTTCCCAACGCAACGTAGGTCAGTTAATGGAAAAAAGACTCTGTGTGTAATAAGATTATTCCTGCTCCGAGGCATTAAAGGCATCAAAAACATAATCCAATATCTGCAGGCTCACCACAGCTGACATTTCAAGACTTTTGCACACAAATCTCCAAAAACCAACTCCTACTAGTGCATTAAAACCATCGCCTGAACCTTTTAAGGTCATACTGTTCATAACTTGATGAACCCTTTTTTCCTCACAGGTCTTAGTCAGAACCAGGTCATTCAGTTTTGGTTTTTGGTCTCACAGTTCTCATCAGCTGCACTGAATCATCATGAATCATTATATCGACAAAACATTGAGGGGTAACCGCTGTCCTGTGTCAGCACCTGCCCTGATTCATACCTACACCTGTTTTTAACTGACACAAAAGGTAGAAATGTCTGCCTTTGTAATCTATGACTCTCTGAATTAGTCATTTAAACGCTGCGTTGCATTTACAGCGGAAGTCGGAACTGTGAGTGACGTCACCTCCAAGTTGATGGTGTTCCAGTTAATCATTAGCTTACAGAGCATTTATAGTTGTTTATTCGGAGTATAGACACTTCAGAACGTTCTAAATCATGAATGTGAACCATTTCAAACGTATCCCAGACTAGCAATTGTCCGAATTTCCGAGGTGTTGCGCTCCAGTTGTACTCGACATAAGAATTCAAGATGGCTGCTACTCACATCAATAGCAGTGACCACTAATTTTACTGTTTATAGCAGTTATGTCTGACTTATTCAGTTTTTATCCGTGGACATGTTGCTACGCTGTTTGTATGTTCAAAATACTGCGTAGACCGTGGTTATCAACTGGTATTGCTAACAGTGGTTAGCAGTGACAACACCTAGTTCAGGATACGTTTAAGCCGATTCACATTCATGGATTCCGTTTTTCCTCAGTTAAATTTGAGCGGCTTTTTAAGAATGTTCTTAAGTGTTTGCATCAAAATCTAATGTTAACAACTGAGGTGTTCTTCAGGTGGAGCAAGGAGGGCGTTCCAGTTGAAACTTCCGACTTCCGAGTACAACTGGAACGCACCGATAGTCTTTAATTTTGGAGATCCATGCATTCGTAATCAAACCACGATCCTCTGCAGTACAAAAGGTTCAAGATGTGACTGAGCTCCAAAACTGAGCTCTTCCACTCTTATCTCCTTAAAAACAGCATCAAATTAATCACAGCAAAACTCAGTGCTACTTACTGCCATGTATGGTCTGCACCCTGCATCTCTGGTTTTGGCAATGGAGTCCACCAGCTGACCACTGATGCCAAAGTCACACAGCTTTATGTTGCCATTCCTGTCCAGGAGGATGTTTGACGGCTTAATGTCTGTAGGATCGAAGAAAAGACTCAGTTAATGACATGAAGCCTGAGATTATACACAATAAGAAAATAAAGACAGGACTTACCTCTGTGTATTATTTTCAAGTTTTCTTTTAAGTGGTTAAGTGCTTTCACAGTCTGTAAAACACCAAAAAACAAACTCTTTAGTAGCAGCAGTTGATAATTCGGCTTCTTTATATTTAAAGAGAGGGATATAACCTTTACAAAAACTTACAGCTAATGTTATTTTTCCTAATATTTCTTCTGGAATCACTTCGTCTAATGAGCAATATACAAATTTGTAAAATTTGTCTAACGAGGTAGCCATAAGTTCCATACAAATCCAACAGTCGCCCTGAAACACAGGAAAAGCAGAAATAAGGCAGATTTCGAAATAAAATATTCAGTAAAAAGAATATAAAAAGCAGTTAAAATGTGATTTAATCTCACCTCTCTGAACAGAGCACCATAAAACTGCACGATGTAAGGACAATCACTACTTCTCATGACCACGTCCAAGTCCATCAGCAGCTGCTTCTGTTCCTTCTCATCGACCGTTGACCGAATTCTCTGAGATAAAAACACAACAAAGAGTAGAATCAAAGATGCAGTCACACAATATACCTCTGCCATCATTTTAGTGACAGAAATAATTCTAATTTGCATCTTCGAGAGAGATAAATGATCACCTTGACCGCCATGATCTGGTTACTTGGCTTGTGCACCATCTTGTTGACAGAGCCGTAAGCCCCTCGGCCGATCTCGCCCAAGTCTTTGAGATCCTCGGCCGTGAAGTCCCAGTGCTGCTCTGGGGAAATCTTCAACTTCCCTGACGACTCAATACTGTGTGTTCTCAGCCTCTCTCTAAAGAAAATCCAGAAATTTAAGAGAAAAAAATACAAGATAAGGAGATAAGAAGAAGCTGCTGGATTTCTGATACGAGCTCTGAAGGTCCACTCACATGTGCGGGTTTTGAAATGGCGGCCCCGCCGTGTTCAGTGTGAACCTAGTTGTGGGTTTGATCGGAGGGTTGGCAAAGTTCAGCTTCAGGGCTTTGCGTTTACCTGACCGGGGAGAGGAGAAACAGCGGTGGGATCAGGCTTTTTTTAATGAAGAAACAGACGCTGAGGATTGAGCAAGACCAAAAGCAAACTCATCCCACATGAAAGGTCAGAATGATAAGTGAGGGAAAACAACACAAACCATAAAATGAGATAACGGGGAGGAATGAGGAGACAAGTGCATTTATCCAAATTTACTCAAATCCATGGACGGCATGCTTTCCATAGAACGAGGGGACGGGAGCTGGTAACTTCTGCATCACCATAAATGGACGTTTTACAGAATATAGTCAAACTTTTTGTTGTTTGTTTCCAAACATATACTCACCTATCTTTTTCTTACTGTCAACAAATCCCATGAAATGACCTTTTATTTGTTCCATCAGTACCAAGAACACACGCTCTGTCCTGCTGCTCCACTAGAGCACGAAATGTGGATTCATCTGCCGCTGAAAATCGTCCCCAACAAATGCACTGTTTCCTCCAGTTTGAGTAGCATTAGCAGAACACTACAGTGCCCAGCTTTTCTAGGAAGTTACTGACCACAGACAGAGTTTGGGTGGTTGTAAAGTGCTTTTCCTGGGATTTGTTGACAGTAAACCTTGTTCTAGCCTCATCCTAAATCGTCCTCAGTCTTTTTGTTACCTTTAATTTCAAGAATGAACGGGTGTTGTTCAGCCTTTAACAATGCCTGATAACATTTAGAGTAGATAAAATTCTGTTTACACTACGCTACTATGATCAAATTACCAGGCTTTTACACTCCATGGTCACTTTATTAGGTACACCTGCACAATCTGATGCAATCCAGTGCAACAGCTCTGCCACACACTCAACCTTTAAGAAGCTTATAATGATCCTTTATCGTTAAACCTTTCAGAGAGGCATTAATTCAACTGTTTGTTTATTACTGAGCCTGTAGGTAGTAGTGTTGCATTATATTCAGATCTGTTTTCTGATATTCTTTCCCCCTAGTGTTAGTAAATGGGGTTGGCAAAATATTAGAAACATCTCTCGTTGTAATGGAGTCCAGTTCAACACCATAGTAAACTACAACTTCCAATCTGCGATGTCATGCCTCCTGCTGCTCACACGATCCTGCTCAACGGCTGCTGTTATATTTAAAATGTATTAGTCTTATTGCTAGTACTTTTATTACTATTATAACTGTCATTATTATCATTGTAGCTATCATTACTGTTATTAATGTTACTTACATCTTTTCCTCTTAAACAGAAAATATAAAGAATACAGTCTACATGAAGAGCGTTGATCTCTTATGATCTGACCCTGTATGAATAAAAACTGACCTGACTTAATGCACATATAGTTAAATTAACACCTGAATTAAAACATTAGAATCTTTGTAGAAGTAGAATCTGTGGCTGAGCTGTTGTATTGGATTGAATTAGATTTCACAGGTGGATTTAACACACTGGCAGCTGAGTATAAATTATGTGGGAGATTCTCTGACATATATATCATCACGTCGCCCAGCCCTAACTTATACTGGTGTCACCTGTTCAGCAGCAGCCTGGCACATTCATCGAGCACTGAGCTTTTCAACACCCACTGAGCTTTTCTTATCACTTTTCTTGCAGAGCTTCCTACGTTTAAATCCTTCATTTGATGCAGAAACAGAAACGTAGCATGCCGCTAACAATCCCACACACCTGCATTCACAGTGCGGACACACACCCACCACATAAAGGTCAACATAAAACAAAAAGAAATATATATATATATATCTATATATATATATATATATATATATAGATATATATATATATATATCTTGATGAAGACATGCTTCTCAAGGCCAACTGCTTTGATTTCACCTTGAACCACAGGACAGTGTTTCCTCCTGCTCGCTCCACCCAAAATACCACAAGAATGTGTGTGTGTGTTTGAATTCCAATAGGTTTCAATGGAAAAACATCGCTTGAAATGACAACTTCTGAGTGTGTGTGCCTTGTCTCGACAAGCAAGTGCTATGCTGAGGTGCACCCATGCCAAAAAAAAAAAAAAAAAAAAAAAAAAAAAAAAAGACAATAATGTGACAACACTACAGGCACTACTTTGGCTTGTTAGTGACACACTGAAAACCAGTGAAGTAGAGCTTCCATTACAGTATTTAATTTGTCTTTCTTTAGCTGGGAGAGCTCTCTTCTCAGTTGAGAGGATCTTGAGCCAAAATAATCAATGGAAGCTCTGAATTTTAGGCTTGTGCCGATAAAAACAAATACACCTTACCTGTAATTGCTTTTGACAAGAGGTTACTGAATTAGTGAGACAATATATTGCGTATTTCTGCAGCACAGAAATTCTTAAACATGTATCATGTGTGGTAAAAGGTGGTGATTTATTAAACTGAATATCTTAGAAGCTGCAGCTCTTTCATTCTCTAGTATCTGAGTAAGTCATATTAAAGGATAACTCAGGTGTTTTAGAACCTGGGCCTTATTTCTCCCATGTTTTGGGGTGTAAAGAGCAAGAACAGTGTACTGTAATCTAACGGGTAATTGTCCACGTCAAAGTACGTCCACTAAAGTGAACACAGATTGTTATTTTAAGTGTCTGACAACATTATGGATAAAACTCCTACAGAGATAGACCTTTTTATTAAAGAAAAAGATCATTTTTGTTTTACCAGAAGTGTTGTTGTAAATTAATACCAGACTCCATTGACAAAAACAGAAATTTTACTAACACAGACCACAGGAGTTACTGGTCAAATGTTGCCTCAATCTGTTAGTTTCTTTGTGTTATTGTGTGGTATTTCAGCTTTTGTAAAGGATCTGAATACTTCTTCCACCACTGAAAGTCACAGAATAAGACAAACTAACTAACAGATTGAGGCAGTGGTATTCCAGCATCTCCTGTGTTCTGCTCGCTAAAATCGTTGTTTTTGTCAATGGAGTCTGGTATTGATATATCGCCCAAAAACATGAAAAAACAAGGCCCAGGCTCAAAAACACCAGAGTCATCCTCTGAGTGCTGAACCGGCACAAGCCTACTTGAACCCATCAGAGGTCTTGACTTGGATTAGTTGAGAGCAGCAGGACAGACTCCCCCATACCAGACTGTCAGGCGGAAACAAAGGGATGAGAACTGTTGGTGCTGAAGCAAAAGAGGTTTGGCTTACTTGGGGGAGCTCCAGACAGGTTTATCTGAAACCCTAGAGGTGAGAAGACAGCTTTTATTTTCTTCATATTTCACCTTCACTTTGCCAGCTTGTTACGTCTTCCTTAAGAGACTGGCTTTGTTAGTAGACTTCAAGTGACATCCCTAAAGGCGTCCATTTCACTCATCAAACCCAGGACTAATAGGGATCCTGCAGTATTTTTTAGGGGTTGATAAGTAATCACAGAAATTGGCCTTGCTTTGCTGAGTTATCAAACATAGTGGAGCATCCTATTGCAGGTTAAATGCATCATCTGGAGGGTAATGCATTAGCATGCACACGCAATTACAAAACAGCTACAAGCACTTGAGTACACGGTGGATTATGTCATGTGTCAGTCGGTGTAACAGCAAATGAAGGAGGTAAAATGACCTGGAGATAAAACAAAAAAGGGGGGGTCTAGAAGCGAGTATGAATTACCATCACGGTGTGGTTTTACAGGGGAAACATTACAGTTTAATAAACATTTTTTCCTCGCGGGACAGCTCACCATTATTCAGCACCATGTCAGGAAGTTAGGAATCATTAGATAGCAGCATTAAGGTAAAAGGTGAAATATGGTCAGAGAGGGGTGAATGAAAACAGAATTACACAACAGGGATAAATGTCAGACACCTGATAAGATATTATGATTATAAAATCTATTAAATCAAAGCCTGAATCATTACTACTGTTAGGCTTGATTAAGATAGCATCTTCCTTTAGGGATAAAAAATCAAACATGCAACTCATATAAATCAACAGTCAATGAAAAATAACTGGTACATCATTGGTCTAGCATGAAAATCTGTACACATCAGTGTACAGCAGATTTACAGGGATTTACCAAGTCCACTAAAATATCATTTTTTGTAGCTCTTCATCTAAAACAATTGGATTTCTAATTATCCTGCTCTACTAAGTCAAATGAAGTGTGTAGCTACCTGTTTCACTCTGACATCTCCAGCAGGTGTTGGACTCTGAAAGTTAAAATGAGACATTGTTTGTACAAAAAAAATACAGCATTGTAATGAGCATTTGAGTTTTTAGTGGTGGTGTGAATGAAGAGAATGAAGCCCTTAAAAGGGCAGAGCAGCCTCGGGTTTCACTCCATACAGGCGGGCACCAGGCTGCAACACTACATACACTTACTGCTTGATAAACTTGTAAAAGATGTAAGGAAATCCACCGAACTGTATGATTAAATTTAGCGATTAAATTTGGTTTTGCACGTTGCTAACCATGTACACCCAATGTAACATGACTGCTGATAATTTCTCAAACGTGAAGGTGTTCTGATTAATTCGGCATATTTAACACTAACATAGCTCTCAATACAAAGACGTGAAATTCACTGTTTTCAAATGAAGGACGAATGAAGCCTAATAACAGACGTCATGAATGTCAAGGAGGCTGTGATTCATATACATGATGACACACTGATTAAATCGAAGCCGAATTGTGTGTTTTTATGCTTTGAATGATTTTAAAAAAGAATCACCTATTAATTGTTTTGTATGACATATTTAGATGTAGTTGCGATTTAAAACTGACCATTTTTGTAACGGAGTTTGGCGAGATTTACCCCAGACAGGAGAGAACAGAATGTAACGGGACTGCATGATTTCAAAATGGTAACAAGGACATTAAATGCATTTTTTTTAAAGATATAAGAAATATTTTTTTTCCCCCAATAAATAAACTGGCGCGATCAAAAGTCAGTATGTTCCTCTTGGGGAAAAATACTGGGTCCGTTCCCTTGGGAGTGTTTTTTCAGTCCTGGGAGTAGCCTCAGCCTCCCACGGCTAGCCCTGCTAACGTTAACCTTCACTGCAGCAGAATGTGAGCTCCCGCCGGCTACCAGCACACATCTCCCCCCCTGTCTTCACCTCCACTTACCCTGCATGCTGCTCATTGTGGTAATGTGCTGAGACTGGGACTGGTGGTGGTGGTGCGCTGCGGAGCCCGCGTTGTTGCTGCTGTTGTGGCTGCTAGGTGTTGTTGAGTTGTTAGGACTGGGAGTCGCCATTGTTGTGTGTTTGAATTCCATCAGCAGCACCGGGCTGCAATGCAGAGACGCGGAGAGCAACTTCACCCTTCCCTCCCTGCCACAATAATCACCGCCTCACTAACGGCAACTTCGCACCGCGGAACCGAGCGGCCGGCGGTTTGTATGACTCTTCGAAATGCGTTCAGTTATTTAGGATTATTAAAACTTTTGAGCTAGGTTAAAGGCTACCTGTGTGGTAACGTTAACAAAAACAAACATCCAGCTAGGCTAAGCTAACTAAACTGGCTAGTCAAGAGGCTTTACGACCCGCAATCAGCTGACCAAGTGACACTGACATGTCAACACCCACAGCTGCTACATGCTATTAGCATTAGCCACGACCATACCGGAAGTTTATTTCAAAATAAAATACAGTGCAGTTTAGGTTAAAGTTTTCGATTACTTGCTGGTCTCATTTTAGCCTTTTTTAAAGCAAAAAACTCAACCATTTTTACTCATTCTGATTAATTATGTTCCCTTCCCAGTCCTGTGATCCATTCTGTTTAACTGTCCCTGCCTTGTAATTTGATTATGGGAACGGCTCAGAAAACAACATCTTCTCCTCTGCTCTCCTGTCCAGGATCTGCTGTCTAAATGAATCTCATATGTGAAATTTAATCATAAAATGAATTGACAGAAACAAAAAGATTAAAAGCAGCAATTTATGCATGAGTCCTCCACAAAACATGACCTAATGTAGAGGTTAAATGTGATTAAAAATGCACGTATTATTCATAGTTATTCATATTTTATGATGCATGTTCACAGGCCATTTGCATTTAATCAAATCAGTGTAAACTAGTTTCCAAATAGTGGACTTCAGGCCTATGTGTCACTGCAGGTTATTGTTTATTGTTTACTGTTTATTGTTTCCTTTTGGTCAGAAAACGTTTCCTGCCCTGGTAAAGCTTAATTAATCACTTTTCTATTGTCTCATTCCTTAGCTGTAATTCAAACGTATTAAATTCACATCTAAGTGATTTTATTTTGTAAGGACACGTCGGAAGTAGTATCTCTTCATTATCACTGCCATGACAACACTGCGGTCCTGGGGAACGTGTGCTCGTTTTGTTGTACGGGGCAGCCAGAGGGGAAAACCTCCAGGATTATCGCATGTAGTCAATAAAAATAGACACGTAGGTGTGTTTTTACACCTTATCTCTATCATTAAACATTTAAAAGTGTATTTTAATCTCAGAACTGACCGTTACGCGACACAAAACTTAAAATCCGCCTGTAATGGTGGTCTGTGGTTCACTGGAGTGTGAATCTCTCAGGAAATTAAATAATTTTAAATCCTACTTTACATCCAAAAAGTGCACCTTATTGTTAGTAGCTGAAATCAAACAAACCCTCACTCTTTCAGTGGGCTAAGGGTCAGTGGTGGGGGAGTCAGTGCGTCTGCTTTCTGACGTCTTTACGTCCCGCATACCCGGGCGGGGACGTGGAAGCAACAATGGGAGAAGTTAGTAAAGCGCAGAACTCCAGGACATGGCTCTCTGTGATTTGGCAAATCTGCAACGTTTTCATGTCGTTATTCTTCGCTCTTGCCACATATGTACAGGTGAGGGTTTTATTTACCCCCGCACACCTCCAAACTACCCCCGTTTTTGTACCCCTCTGTATCCTTCTAATTTAACATTTACCTGTGTTTTTTGGTTTCAGATCAATGACCCAGACGCAGGGCTGTGGATGGTAAGACTGCTGCTGCGCCTCATGTTATTTTCTCTGTAAGGATTTCACATGTGTTTTCTTATTTACACCACGTTTCTGCTGCAGGCTGGGTATGGGGTTCCTGCGGTGCTGTGTGCATTTATTGGCTTGAAACCGCACGTGACAGGTAAATAAACACACCTGAATCTGTACCTGTGATTATTTATTGTCATTATATGAGACGCATTATTCACTGAGAGAATACATCTTACTAAAAATGGTCACAGTGAGAGTTTCCTCTGCTGTGACACTGACAGTTACTTTTTCCTGTTTTTCCACATTTCACTCTGCTTCAGTGCAGTTTTCCAGAGATGAGAGCGCCACCAAGCGGCTGGTTAATGTCACTGCAGCTCACCTGCAGAGCATCATTCACTGCGTGATTTCTACCTGTTTGACTTGCAGAGACTTTACCCTGGAGGCGAGTGTCTGACCTCCATGTGATGATCTCCTCTGCTGTTGTCGCCATGTTGGGATGGACTCTTTATAAAGAGCGGGTCACACAGATCTTCCAGCAGGAGGAGGGCAGGTAACCACACCTCACACCTCAACTCATGCTTTTATTTGCTGTAATGAGGAATAACTATTAATTATTTCAAAATAATGGGGAGCAAAAAGCCTTTTTAAGATGAATTTGAAACCAGAAGTGATTTAAATTAAAAATGTTTTTCCCCCTGTAGAGAATTTTCTGGTCTCATGTTGACGCTTGTTTGGCTTCTCCTGTGTCGCCACTCTGGAAGGTAACGTTAAGATAAAACCAGGAAGATTTATTTCAAACATAAACTTAAGTTTTAAAGAATTATTTCACTTTATGTCTGAAGGATTAATGATGTTTTACTCTCCTCTCTGTTAGGGCTCCGGTCGGGATGCTCAGAGTCTCCACAGCCGTCGCCATCACCGTCTTTCCCTTCGTTTCCTGGCTGTATTATTACGTCAATAAGGAGCTGAGATCAAACTGGCCTTCACACTGTAAAACTGCTATTTAGACAGAATTTT
The DNA here is from genome assembly GCF_001640805.2 of Lates calcarifer. Taxonomy (NCBI): domain Eukaryota; kingdom Metazoa; phylum Chordata; class Actinopteri; family Centropomidae; genus Lates; species Lates calcarifer. Next base: position 1,355,771 of record NC_066843.1, on the reverse strand, counting down.
CAGCTGATTAAATGTTAATGTTGTAATGACTGAAAATCCTGGATCAAGTCTGCTGCTTACTTAAACATTTTGTATAATCTTTATACATAAATGGATGTTTAATGGATGTTATTGATTTTTACATTTACTCTGATATTTCTCTTTCAAATGAAGTGAACTGTGTAAATATAATAATAAATTAAAAAAAGTGAATCAAGCTCGAACCAGTGGCCTTTTAATCAAAGTTAGGAGGCAGCTAAATCTGCTGTAAATTATAAAGACAGGGAGACAGATGACTGGTTTACAGAGCTGATTACATGAACAGATGTTGTACTGACTATAGACAATAGACAATGGAAATATATATAAAAAAGTATAGTAATATATGTTGCTATATGCATTATATATGCTTTATTTATTTATTTGTATTTATTTATTTATTCATTCATTGGTTAATTTAATCATAAAATGATTCATTGTTAGCTCATTGTTATTGTAACTGGATGTTTTGGCCTTTAGGGGGTAGCAGAGAGCAGATGGGACTGAGAGGATCGTAGAAGAAGATGTATTATACGTCATTTCCGGTGTTTGGTAACAGCAGCCTAGAAGCTGATCTGAGAGCAGCCATTTGATTTTTTTGAACTACAGTTTAAGCGATCATGCGCGTGAAGAACTGACCTGAGATCAGCAGTTTGTATGCCGTATCTCCCGTCACTTTTCACGTTTTATAAACTAGTAACCGCTTCCTCGTCTCAGCAGCGGTTCTGTCAAGGTCCAAACATGGCCCAGAGCGTTTTATACCACCGGCTGCTTCACAGTAACGATCAAAGTCTTACAGAAATGTTCCGTCAGATTCATACACAGTGTTTTACGGAGAGAAACTGGGCTGAAAAACACACTGTCACCGCGGAGAGTCCACTGCTGCCTGGTAGGTCAAAGCTAGCCACCATCAGGTGTAGCACCAAACTCCATTAAGAAATTTCGTAATTTAGCGTACACATCAGTAGCACGGCTGTAGACAGGCTTCCTTGCTAAAACACGTATCAGTTGCTAGTTTCCCGTACGTGCAGTTTGTCACGTTAACAGTTATGTCAGGTGTACTTTATCTTTAAACTAAGGTTATTGAAATAGTAGACGAAACATTTTATTTCTTGTAATGGATGGATATAAGATCACATCAAACTCCGTTTAGAAAATTGTCAATTTTGCGTAGCTTTATTTTAGTTTAACTATAATGTCTTTTATTGGTAGAGAGCTGTCAAACTCTCATAAGAAAATACCAGCAGACTGAAGCTGATTAAAAAGTGCTTAATAATTAATTAGAAATCTCCAGTTACACCATCAGTCTCTGCATGGAACAGCACCACTCTAAATTAGCAAATGTTTGAATGGAGTTTGGCACATTTTGTGATGTACATCTCTTTTTCCTGTGTTTCCTCTTTAACAGGTGAATGTGAGTCAGTGGCACACCTGCAGAACAACACAATGGCTCAACCAGAACAGCTTCGAGAACATTTTCCTCAGTGCCTCCATTACCAGGTGGTGAGCCGAAGAAGTCTGGGGTAAGTGAAGCAGAGTTAATTAAAAGGTTAATATAAATATATTATAAGCCATGTATTAGGATTTAATTGAAATGCAAAGACTAATCCAAATATTTTAGGCTGATATTTCAATAATGTTTTTTATTAGTTCTTGAGAAGGCGTCTTTTAGGAAGAAACTGACTCCCACCAGTTAATAGAATAACAACACAATAATGGAAAAGTTTTCAATTCACCCCAGAAACTCATAAGTAATCAAGTCATTTAATGCAGGGTGAACCACAGCATAATCAGCTGTTAAAATCAATAATTCATTTCTCAGTAAAAAATCATAGTTGAGCAATTTCCCTCTGACCACAGTCAGAATATTTACAGTTTATTCTAACACATTAAATATGATTCTCTCTTTTAACAGAAGCTCTTAAAGTTTGAGAGTTGAATATGTGAACTCATCATTATGAAAATCAGGCACTCCTGAAGTAAAAGAATATTTAGATCTGTTACTTTTCAGCTTAAATAAGTCTCAGAATATAAATTTGTTTTCCTCCTTGTCTCCTCTTTAAAGCCTGTGACATGGAAATCTTTAGCAATAACATTTGCTATTGGAGGCGCAATGCTGGGAGGGATGAAATATTTCAAAAAAGAAAAGGAAGAAAGTGAGTATTTTACTGTGAAATCTACTCTACACACTGTCTGATTTTCATGTTAAATTGTGAGATAACTCCTGATTTCACTGTTGGATTCTGCAGAGATTGAAAAAGAGAGGAACAAATCAATAGGAAGGCCGGCGCTGGGGGGTCCGTTCTCGCTCACTGATCACAACAACAAGCCCGTCAAGAGCGAGGACTTCCTGGGCCAGTGGGTCCTCATCTATTTTGGGTTCACTCACTGCCCGGACATCTGCCCGGATGAATTAGAGAAAATGATTGAAGTCGTGGACGAAATAGGTAAGAAAAAAAGAAAGGAGTGAGAGAGTTTTCTTCACAGACCATGAGACACAGCAGGAGTTTAATTTACCAAACTTCCTGTTCCTGTTCGGTTTCCCACAGATGAAATAAAGTCTCTTCCAAACCTGACGCCTCTCCTCATCACCATTGATCCAGACAGAGACACACCAGAGGCCATGGCCACGTATGTGAAAGGTACAAAAACCACATAATCTGACTGTGTTTGTAACTGGATCGTCTTTTTCATACTGAAGGTGTGGAGCGACCTCTGGTTTTTCCAGGGAAAAACACCTGCTTCTCTTCACCTCCACGACGGGATCCAGACACTTTTGTTCTCGCGATATTGACGATGCCGTTACATCCCTGCTGCCTACTGTGCGTCCATGTGTCCTTTACTTTGGCATGGTTGTTACCCAGTACGTCCACTAGAGGGCAGCTCAGAGTCAAAAGTCTCTGACAACAACAAACATGGTGACAGTGGAGGAAGTCATAATAATGTACCTCTTCTGAAAGAGGCAAAAGCAGAGGCTGCAGTGCCGACGTGACTTCATATAGATGAGAAAATGTCTTACCAAGCTGCATAAACTCCTCAAAAGGTTCCACCATTTTTAACATTTCCTCATCACAACCTCTGGACATGTCTCAGAAATATTGGCTACACTACGCCCACAATTTCTGCTGGTACTGCTCCATGTGTCTTTCAAAAAATGTGTACATATATGAACAACATAGTACAGACAGAAGGCTCCATGTGCATCTGTATATGTATCTAACATTGAGCCTAAATCAGCCATGAGATGTGAGGAAGAATAACTACGATTAACACCATTTAACAGGACGTAAATGTGTTCAAATCAAACTTCACTTATGGTGAGAAATCACACGTTTCTGGGAAGAAGAGTCACATATTCCCATGAAGTAATAATTTTAAAAGCACCAGATATTCATACATCATGTTCTGTTTCATGGATACATAATTTTATTTATTTATTATTTCTTTTCAGAGTTTTCTCCGAAGCTGATCGGCCTGACGGGGACGCCGGCTCAGATCGAGCAGGTTTCTAGATCCTACAGAGTCTATTACAGTCAGGGACCAAAGGACGAAGACAACGACTACATTGTGAGTTATACTGTCACTCATACTACATCCTAACAATGGAAAGATAATATCAGACTGTAGACTCTCCATTAAGAGAAGCGTCTGTCTGAATTCCTCCTCTTGCTGTCCTCAGGTGGATCACACCATCATCATGTACCTCGTCGGACCGGACGGAGAGTTTGTGGAGTATTTCGGACAGAACAAGAGAAACGTGGAGATCGCCAACTCGATAGCAGCTCACATGAGGAAGTACAAGAAGAAGTGAGCTGCAGGCTGCTGAAGCTCCGGACTGACTGTCCTCAGGTGTTTCTCTGTAATCTGACTCAAATCATCTCTGCCTTATATCTGCTCTTATTTATTCTGGATACACTATTATATTTTTCTGTGAGGAGAAAACAGGTCTGCTCCATACTCCATTATTACCCATAATGCACTTCACACTCCTGCTGCATCACCTGATTTGGAAAAGACTGCAAGTTCTTCCTGCTTGGAAAAAACTCCATCTCCTCATTATGATTGCTCACGATTTCTGTGAAGGAAATACCTGAAGACAAATGTACGATTTAAATTAAAGATTTTGTGATAAAAGCAAAAACACAACACATTTTTTGGTTTTGTTTTATTTGTGCCTCACAGAAGTTAAAACTAAAATCCACACGCAGAAAGGACAGACTGGAGGTAAATCAGATTTGTTTCTCAACTGTCTCAACTGTTCACACTGTTATTTGCAAATGATCCGATCAGATTTGTGTGTCCAAAAGCAGCAGGATTAGTTTGTTTTTGAGTGGTGTTACAAAATGTTTTCTTTTAGTGATGATTTGTCCGTTACATTTTTATGAAAATACTGATGTTTTTAGTTTATCAGCGTTGTCGGGAAGCGTAGAAGACTGTAATGAATAATTGCTTTCAGACAGATCAGACCATTAACTGTCTGCTGACAGATACTGATGACCTCCAATAATCCCTCCCTTCAGATTAATGTCTCTGTACATTAATATTTCATAGAAAATGAATAGGAGCTACATTCACATCCAGTAAAACATTTATTCAAACCTGAACCTTAACCACCAGTCAGTACTGATGTATTAATATCTCCCTCTGGCTGCAAACACCTGTCGTGTTCCTCCTTTAGAAATCGGATTAGAAAAGCAAACACAGCAGTCGTTCGGCTCTCCACAGCCAGACACCACGCTCATTCCTGGAGGAGGAGAGGCTTTCCAGCTCTGAGCACTCAAAATGGAACCGATTGATTTTCACATTGATAAGTTATTTTTAAAAACCACTTCAGTTCAGTGCCTCTACTGAGCTTTAATCTGTTCTTTTACAAGTTATTTCACTCAGAACAGGATCTTTGCACTCCTGTCTTTGTGTCCCTCTGACACATTTTAAATTCAGATGCTTCTTTACTTTGTAATCCTGGAAAAACTTGGCTCGCAAAACACCTTGTGCTGATGCCAGACTATAAACTAAATCTAAGCAGGTGATGAGAGCGTGTAGTTTGACTGCTGACTCTACTGGATGTTTCAGTGTGATGTTGACGGACATCATTGTCCTGCAGCAAACAAAGCAAAGCTTAATTTGCCATCCTGCCAAAAAGACAAGTGCTGAAATAACTGGCTCGTGGTGGAGCCTGAATATTGACCCCATTGTGGAGTCTAGCTCATAATGTGGTCAAATAATAACTTCTGTTTAAAAAAAGAAACACAAAAGATGTAAATGATTAAATAAAATGAAAGAGAAGACGGATACATCATCAAAAAAACATTTAGCACATTCAAGGACAAAACAAAATCTTTATGTTTGTATATGATACAATTTGTATAAATTACCCCAAATTATCAGTTAATTTTCGTTAACTACCGTAAATTCACATTAATTCCTATATATTCCAGTTAATTCTCATGGATATTTACGAAATTCTTCAGCTTAACTTCCCATGGAAAGTTACTGGAAAGTTTCCGGAAATTTCCCGAAGGACAACAGAATATAGAATTAAAAGCAAATACAAAAGGTTTAAAACACAAATTATCATCTATGAAGACTCAACTAAGGCCGCACAGTCCTTGTTGATCTGTTCTTTACAGAAAGAGTTTATTGTCGATCACAGCTCCTGCACCATTTTATATTCACTTGTAAACCTAAACTTCAACAATAAAAGTGGAAACTAAACTGCATCTGGATTGACAGTGGGATCAATCGTGAGAAGAGGAAAGAATCTGCTTTGAGTGACAGGTTTAATCCTGAATGCTGCTTTTGAGGTTTTCTGTCTTTTTGTACTTTTATCCTGTGTGTGGTTTTGCAGTAGCTTTACTCCGCAGCAGGTCCTTGTCTTTCCCGTTGACCCCCTAATCCTGTACAGATGCCCCCGTCATCAGATCTATTTTCCACCAGGGGTGAGGCATCGGTCTCTCCCCCCTCGCTCCCATCACACCCGACCCAACCAGCTGATGGGGATTTTCTCTCTGCTTCTTCTCCCTCTTGTCCGTGACCCTTGAATTCACATCTCGCGCCTTCGTCGCAGTCAAACATTTGCTGCCGTGAGGGGTCAGCGTACTGCAACTCTCCCCTCCTCACCCCCCGACTCCCCCAGTGCTGGTCTGCCTGCCCCGGCCACACTCCTCCACCCAGAGCCAATTATAATCGCAGCTGTTGCCAGACCTTCAAGTGACATTAAGAGGCTATTAAATCAGCACCAATTAGACTGTCTGTGATGCACTGCCAGACAAAATGCCCATATCATATCATACAGCTCTCTTCCCTCTACAATACTCAATACTACAATACAGTTCCTCTGCTCTGAGGAGACCACGGTTCAATCCAGCAGACTGAAATGTCTAAATAATGCTCGATTTCTTCTGTTTGTCCAACCAGTGTTGGACAAAGCAAAATTTTGACCTGATGATGGTACTAGAGAAGTTGTTCACGAATTTACAGTTCATCAAAAATCAGGAGATCAACAGTCATTGATTCGTAACCTTGAATATCTGTACAAAATTGGAAATCTATCCAATAGTAGAAGAGATATTTCATTGTTGTAGAGTCAAGCAGCTAGATTTGCTAAAAAAAAAAATAAATAAAAAATCCACAAGAAGTGTTAAAATCGGTTTACATGTTTTGGCTTGTTGATTGGCCCCAATTATTTTACATCATCATAATTGACAATTTTACTCTGTAAATGTGTCAGATTTAGTCAAATGACAAACTTTCATCTAAAAAAAATCAAATGCAAAACATGTAAAATGATACAACCAAATGAAGAAAAGACAGATATATCATCAAAAGAACATTTAGCACATTCAAATACATTAATGAATGTTAAAGTTGTGATTTTACAACAACTGACAACTAACTTTACAAAGGACAACAGAATGTCGAATTACCAGCAAGTACAAAAGGTATAAAACAAAAGAATCACAGATTTCAAGCAGACTTTATGGACAGTGATGAATGGACCAAGATGAATATAATGCCACAAATATGTGAATCAAAAACATATTTAATGGCATATACTATAAGAAACATCTTTAATAAATGTGGGTTAATACAGGCCAGCCTCTGTCTGGAATGTGCTAAATGTTGCCCGTCAACCTCGGACTGCTCCCAACACAAACCCAAACAGTCGAGAGCGTCCAGCTCTGCTTTCCAGACAGTCAACGCCAGAATTTCACTGATGCCCTAACAGACCTAATCTTCCCTGATCCCAGAAAATGAGGCCCGTCGTGTCGGGACTGTAAGCCCCCTAAGCTGCTGTCCTTAGCATTCATTGCTTTTTTAATGGACAGTCTGAAGGATTACAATTGAAACCGTTTAAAAGTGACACAATACAGCTATACATAGACAGTTCGAAATGCAAAATGGACATACTTGACTTTCCCAAGGTGGTGTAGAAGCCAGATCTCCAAATATAGGAGAAGAAGCAGCCATTAAAAAAAAGGCACTGCTTATAAAGAGCTGTCAAAGTCTTGTTAGGGTGAGGGATGTCTGTGTGGTGTACTGTTGGAACAATTAACAACAGTACAGAGCGGGGAGTCTGATTTAAAGGCTCTAACACTTGTTGAACCTTGTGGGATTCGAGCATCTCGTGATTGGACACTCAGGTAAGTATGATGCTATGGTACAACCAGTTTTTTGACCAATATCTGTGTAGTTTTAAGAAGTTCTTCAGGTCATTTCTTTGTCCCCATCTCTCAGCTGAACAAAATGAGCGATGCCGAGATGGAAATATTTGGGGTGGCGGCCCCGTACCTCCGCAAACCAGAGCGGGAGAGGATTGCAGCCCAGAATATGCCTTTTGATGCCAAGACAGCCGTTTTTGTGCCTGACGTGAAGCAGGAGTACAGTCAAGGGGAAAAATCAAAAGCCAAGATGGCTCCAAGGTCACTGTCGAGACTGAGGATAGAAAGGTGAGATAATAAAACCTTAACTGCGGTGATAAAGCAGTCAGACAGAAGAGTTATAACATCCCAGAACCTTTCATTTTCTTGTTTCTTGTCTGTCACTGGACCTTTAAATCCATATTTCAGGTTGTCACAGGTGCACCTTGATGACGTTCGGCCCATGAATCCTCCTAAATTTGACAAGATCGAGGACATGGCCCTGCTGACACATCTCCACGAACCAGCCGTGCTGTTTAACCTCAAGGAGCGCTACGCTGCCTGGATGATCTATGTAAGAAAGAAGAACAAACATATTCAAAATTAATTAATATTCTACTCTAAAACCATTAAAAACTCACCCTTTTAATTCACAGACCTACTCTGGACTCTTCTGTGTGACTGTAAACCCTTACAAATGGCTTCCAGTCTACAACCCAGAGGTGGTGGCCGGGTACCGGGGAAAGAAACGCCAGGAGGCCCCCCCACATATCTTCTCCATCTCTGACAACGCCTACCAGTACATGCTTACAGGTCTGCTCTCATCATAATACCGTGTACACAAACTCAAATTATTGAAGGTTTCTTGATATTATTGTATCAGTAAAAACATCACCATGTTTTTTTTATTGAAGAAACTCCATAGAAGAAAACTTCAAACATATTTTCTCAGTCAGCTTCTTACTATCAGTGATCAGGTCTTACATGAACACAAAAATTAAATTTTTGGATGATTGTTTCTGAATTTTAAGGTTGACTGTTGTTTATTTAGTCATTAAAATCCGATGTCACTGAACAGAATTTTAAAATTAAGATTTAAAAGTTTACAGGGTTTTTAGAAACAACTATCAGGATTTAAGACTGCTAATAGTCCACCTTAAACTAATTCAAATTTTATATGAAAAGTTCATGAGACCAGAGACAAAAAATTTATGTAATTCTACCAAAACTAGTCCACATTGTCTTAAGTTGTTGACTAAAATTATACTAAAAGTGACTAAAGCTAATTCAAAGTTTCAATAGTGGGTGCTATATCTAAGTTTTTGCTATCGCTACATAGCTAATGTTAACATTAGCAGCTGTTTATTCATCAGAGGAAACATAATGATATCTGCATCAAATTTTATTCCTTTATTCGTCAAGAGCTGTCTCCAGCGGTGGAAAGCAACTGCAATGTTTAGCTTCTATTCATATTTCTACCACTTCTTTTTTCTACTGAAGTTAGCATGCTAACCAGCTAGCCCCGGCCCATCCCCGCCTTGTAATACCACTTTGTACCTTAAGAGGCGATAGTGAGTCACTGTAACGTCTCAGTCCGATATAAGAAGAGGAAGAAGAAGTAGCGCGGGTAAACGCAGAAATGGCGGAAGCTCTCGGTAAGTACATGACCGTTAATGCTAACGTTGGCAATGTAGGGACAGCAAAAACGCATACATAGCATCTTTTAATTAAACATTAGAGCCAAGATTTCATGTAGTAATTCATTTTTTCCAGTGTAAACCAAGACCAAACTGTCTTTAGTTTTTGACATTAGTGAAACAACTCAAATGCGACTAAATCTAACCAAAAGTTTGATTATATTAACCAGATAAAAAGTAAATCAAGTGTCAAAATAAACACATTAACTTGTCAAGTACAACTGAAATATAACGAAAGAAAGCCAACAAAACACATTTAGATTTAATTTAGATTTAATTATACTAAATTGATGAACTTATCCATCTATCCACCCATTAGCTACCACTTATCCTAAAATAAGTTTTCTCAAAATAAATCAGAATTAATACAGATTAAAACTTCAAATACAGTTGAAATGTACTTATGTTCATCTAATTTCTTTCCACAGATCGAGAGAACCAGTCCATCCTGATCACGTGAGTACGACTTAATGTGCTTATTTACATGGACTTTAATTACTTTATATCCCACCATTAATTTAAATTCTGTACTTTTGTCAGTGGAGAATCTGGTGCCGGGAAGACGGTCAACACAAAACGTGTCATCCAGTATTTTGCAACAATTGCATCAATGGGAGACTCGAGCAAGAAAGAGCAACTTGCCGGCAAAATGCAGGTTCAGTTATTTTATAATTTAACAACATATGATTGTGTTTCGCAAATATGATTTTGCAAATCAGAGTGTTTTTGCTCTCGAATTTCTTTTACAGGGAACTCTGGAGGATCAAATCATCCAGGCTAACCCTCTGCTCGAAGCTTTCGGGAACGCCAAGACTGTGAGGAACGACAACTCCTCTCGATTTGTGAGTTCAGGTTTGATCTATATGGAAACCAAAAATGACCATGATTACACATATAATTATTATTTTTAATTTTTTAATCCTGATATCACCTGTCATCGTGAGAAATTATTCTGATGATGATTTTGAGGTAATATACTAATAATGACTCTTCTCTGCATTCATTTGTTTTTAGTTGTAATATACTGTAACTCACATATAAAAATTGAAATGATAATTTAAAAACGTTTCCAGGGAAAATTCATCCGGATCCACTTTGGAACAAAGGGGAAACTGGCATCTGCTGACATTGAAACTTGTAAGTTTGCTTCAATCAGTGTCATTTATAGATAGATTCCGGTAATATAGTGAGTCTTGCTATATATATTTGATGTTTATATGTTTATATTTATGTTTAGACCTTTTGGAAAAATCCAGGGTGACATTTCAGCTGCCGGCAGAGAGGAGTTATCACATCTTCTATCAGATCCTGTCAAACAAGAAGCCTGATTTAATTGGTGGATATAATTTTAACTTGAAGCCCTGAATGATTATTAAAATACTAATACTGGAATTACAGTCACTGTAGCTGCTGATCCTGCCTGCGTTTCATTTCAGAGATGCTGCTGATAACCACCAATCCATACGACTATCCATTCATCAGTCCAGGGTGAAATCACTGTGCTGAGCATCAATGATACTGAGGAGCTGATGGCCACAGATGTGAGTGAACATGGATCACATTATGTACAGAAATGTTAAATTAGGACTGGGTATTATGGTTGAAATCATTAAATTAGTGAGAATATTTGATATAAGAGTAAAGGTTAATATATAAATATAATACATCAACACCCACACACGCACAAAGACAAAACTAATTCAAAAGATGATTTGAAAGGAAAAGCAAAATAATGTGAAACAATAACAGGATTTACATCATATCATCAAAATATTATTCCACAGAAAGTTAATAAATGACAATATTACATCGTTAGCACTAAACTAAGGAACTAATCACAGTAGTTTAATATCTGTTTCTGTTCCACAGAGCGCCATTGACATCCTGGGGTTTAACACAGAGGAAAGGGTGGGCATCTACAAGCTGACTGGAGCTGTGATGCACAACGGCAACATGAAGTTCAAGCAGAAGCAGAGGGAGGAGCAGGCAGAGCCCGACGGCACTGAGGGTAACACCTCTGAGCTCGTACTGTAACCTTAAATCTAAACCACATTAAGCATCAGTGTGGCAACATCACAGCTTTATTCTTATGTATTCATCACATATAGGGCTGCAACATTCTGGGAATTTTATCATGAAAATTCATGTTTGTACATGATACAGTTTGTATAAATTACCCCAAATTTCCAGTTAATTCCCTTTAATTGTGTCTCTGAAAATCATAATTTTTAGTACGAGGGTTATATGTCTCTCTGTGATATATGTCTCACAGTGGCAGATAAAGTCGCCTACCTCATGGGTCTGAACTCTGCTGATTTGCTGAAAGCTCTGTGTTACCCTCGAGTCAAGGTTGGGAACGAGTATGTCACCAAAGGACAGACTCCTCAGCAGGTACTGGTAGGTTTCTACACCAGGAAGTGTGTTAACTACATTCAGTCTGATTAACATTATGCTTGATTGTAGGTGAACAATGCCGTGGGCGCTCTGTCTAAGGCCGTGTATGAGAAACTGTTCCTGTGGATGGTCACGAGGATCAACCAGCAGCTCGACACCAAACTGCCAAGACAGCATTTTATCGGTGTCCTGGACATCGCAGGGTTTGAGATATTTGAGGTAAACTGCACATGCACCCACGAAAAATCAAAGAAATCCTGTTTAATCAGGATGTAATCAGTGACATCCTGTTGTTTAATTCAGATGAACAGCCTGGAGCAGCTGTGCATCAACTTCACCAACGAGAAGCTGCAACAGTTTTTCAACCACCACATGTTCGTGCTGGAACAAGAGGAATACAAAAAGGAAGGGATTGCGTGGGAGTTCATTGACTTCGGCATGGACTTGGCAGCCTGCATTGAGCTCATTGAAAAGGTGCCTTCCCCTAAATATAAATCCAGATATTCACATTAACAGTAGATGCCTGGAGTCCCACACTAAACAGCTTTCTGTCTCGCAGCCGATGGGTATTTTCTCCATTCTCGAAGAGGAGTGCATGTTCCCGAAGGCGACCGACGGCTCCTTCAAGAACAAGCTGTACGACCAGCACCTGGGGAAGAACAGCATCTTTCAGAAGCCCAAGCCCTCCAAAGGAAAGGCAGACGCACACTTCTCGCTCATGCACTACGCCGGCACCGTCGACTACAACATCAGCGGCTGGCTGGAAAAAAACAAAGACCCGCTGAATGACACTGTGGTGCAGCTTTACCAGAAAGCGTCACTCAAACTGCTCTCTCAGCTTTTTGCCACATATGCATCTGCAGACGGTGAGTTCACTGTTAACGACAGATATCACAAGATTAACTGACTTTATAATTCACTGTATCAGTTCATTTCTTTCCCTTCTGTTTCTGCAGCAGCTGCTGATGGAAGTAAGAAAAGTTCCAAGAAGAAGGGATCTTCTTTCCAGACAGTTTCTGCTCTTTTCAGGGTAATAACCAATAAAAAGTTCATGATAGAAATAATTACATTGATAAAATGCATTTTTGATGGTAATGGTATTAGTGCATGGACTTGAAGAGACCAGAAACTTCTGCTCATATTTTACAAGTTTCATTTGTATTTTTTCTCAACTTTTTAAATTATTTATAAGGAGATAAACGGCAAGTCCCAATTTGTTGCTACTTCGCCCAGAATAAATTCTGGAGGGAAAAATGTTAATAATTTATTTCTTTTATATTTTTCTTTGGCCTGAATTTGTCCAGTCTGTGTACATAAAGTCTAAATCTGCATTTTTAAACAGAGCAATGACTGTAGGACTTAGTTTAGCATCAAGCCTGGAAACAGGGGAAAACAGCTATCCTACATTTGTACTTCCTTGAAATTTACTTTATTACACTTTGGTTTTTGTACAGATTAAACAACTGAAATATAATGTGTTTGGGTGGTACACAGATTTTATTAGCTTCAGACAGAGCCGGGCTAGCTGCTTCCCCCTGTTTCCACTCTTTATGCTAAGCTAAGCTAACCGGTTGTTGGCTGCAGCTACATAGTTACCATACAGACATGAGAGTGGTATCAGTCTTCTCTGAAAACTGTTTGTGTTAATCTCCTGCAGGAAAACCTGAACAAACTAATGGCCAACCTCAGGTCCACACATCCACACTTTGTGAGATGCATCATCCCAAATGAGACAAAGACACCAGGTAAAAAAATAAAAACAAAGGATGACTTTGATTCCTCTTTAAAGTGAAGTGAACCTGAGAGGAAGTGCTCTCTCTGTAGGAGCGATGGATCACCATCTGGTCCTGCACCAGCTGCGATGTAACGGCGTGCTGGAGGGTATCAGGATCTGCAGGAAGGGATTCCCCAGCAGGATCCTGTATGGAGATTTCAGGCAGAGGTAACACAGCTCACTTTGTTTCCTGTTGAACAAACAGCAGAACTCATTCAGGTTTGAAGCTAAAGCTCCTGGTCTGTGTGTGTGACAGATACAGGATCCTGAATGCCAGCGCGATCCCTGAGGGCCAGTTTATCGACAGCAAGAAGGCTTCAGAGAAGCTGCTCTCCTCCATTGACGTGGACCACGCTCAGTATAGATTTGGATACACAAAGGTATTTTTCAGAAACATCTTTCACAGTCAAGTATTTTCCAGCTTATTTACTAAAAACTTTCCTCATAATTTCCTAAAAATGACCTTGTATTTATCTGTTAATTACTGGAATATTTCCAAACAAGTCCAATATAATTTGGTAGTAATTACCTGTACCTGCTCGGTTTCATAGTTCATAAAACGACATCTATATCCATCAGAGTTTCCTTTGAGATGTTATACATTATAGATCTGTTTGGTAATCAATAAATATTCATTTAATTGATATTTATTCTGCATTTTCTTTGTATTCTGACTTGTAGTTTTCAGCTGCTGTGGAAATTGCTTTGCTTTGAGTTTGACACTGATGAAGATCAACAGTTAAATCACACTTCATCCCATAAAATTCTTAGCAGTTATACGTACAAACATATTTCTGCCTGTAAAATAAAGTCATTGGGTGTCGCACAGTTTTTATCTGACATGTCTTTATGAACTATTTTTCACTTACCTGCAGCGTAACTTATAATTATAGCAACACTGTCTCCACTTCCCTTTGGTTTAGTACCACATTTCACATGGAAATATCCTGGTAATTAACAGTTTTATAGAAAATTATGAGGAAAGTTTCCAGTTTTTTAGCTGTAAAATACAGGACATAAATGTATGTGTTCTTACTGTGGGTACAGTTACTGGTACAGATAATAATATCAGACAGCAACAGCCTTTTACAATATGGTCCAGCTACAGCTACATCTGTGTGATTTCATTTATTCATTCATTCCTTTTCAGACATAATTGAAGAGAGACATCCTCTGTATATCCACATGAAAGAATTCAGTCTGACCTGTAGTGGAACATTTTTAGATTCTCATCATGGACTTGCTGAATTTTGGAGCACAGTCTAACAGAATCCAAAAATAGTCAGTAAAAAATAGGTTTCAGTTTGTGAAACGACGTGAAATTCAGTTGCATTGAAGTGTAACATCTTTACCACACACAGGTGTTTTTCAAAGCCGGCCTTCTGGGTCTCCTGGAGGAGATGAGGGACGAACGTCTGGCTGTGCTGATGACTCGAATCCAGGCTGTGAGCAGAGGTTACGTCACCAGGCTGAGGCTGAAGGAGATGACAAAGAAAAGGTGTGAAATTACCTGGGTTATCAAACTAATTTCGGGAATTACAGGAGAAATATCAGAGGAACGTGGGCAGTTTTACACTTTACAGACGTACAGCAGAAGATTTATTGCATCCTGTTTCTCATTTTCATTTATTTTAATGGTTGATGGCAGTGGAAAGTATGCACTACATCCCACAAAATCAGGTTTTTTCAAATCCTTCTTTGCAGTAACATTTCACAGGGAAACACATCTTTCCAAACAGATCTCCATGAGTACTTCTTTCTTTCTTTCTCTCTCCTTTTCTTGACCTTGTCTTTGCGAAAGGAAGGAATTATACTCTGACACTGTACGCAGCAAAAATGTTCTGAATTAGTCAGAAAAAGCTGGAAGGGTCGAGTGTTTCATCACAGTCACAGTTGGCTCCTGTCAGCAGGTTGTTGAACAGCGGTTTTGTTGTTTCACTCCACAGAGAGTCCATTTTCATCATCCAGTACAACATCCGCTCGTTCATGAATGTGAAGAACTGGCCTTGGATGAGGCTCTTCTTCAAGATAAAGCCTCTGTTGCGAAGCGCGGAGGCTGAGAAGGAGATGCAGAACATGAAAGAGGAGTTTGCACGACTCAAAGAGGAGTTTGCAAAGTCGGAGGCCCGGAGGAAGGAGCTGGAGGAGAAGATGGTCATGCTCGTCCAGGAGAAAAACGACCTCTACCTTCAGATCCAGGCAGTATGTAAACAAACAGGAGCAGAACAAAGTGTTTGTATTGATTTAGTTCTATCAGATAAAAAGATCAGGAAATTCAGAAACTACAAGATGAATAATGAGGTAAGATAAGGGAAGTGAGAAGGAAATGAGATGCTGCAGAAAGAAAATCCATCAAAGAGAAAGCATGTGTAGAGTATTATGTTTTAAAATATGTGTTGAGATGCTTTAAAGTGTGTTATATAGTCAAAAAACAAAAGACATTTTAAGATAAATTCAGATATGAATGAGAAAAAATGTGGGAAAAAAGTTTATTTTCAGAATAAAGAATAAATGTCAATATTTGTAGATTTCTATCACAAAAATACACAACATCTAACAATAAGATGAAAAACCTGGACAAAATACTGCACTGTAATAAATCACCGTTGTGTCCCTGTACTGTAGGAGAGGGAGAACCTGTGCGATGCTGAGGAGAGGTGCGAAGGCCTGATAAAGAGCAAGATCCACCTGGAGGCCAAAGTCAAGGAGTTCTCAGAGAGGATGGAGGAAGAGGAGGAGATCAACGCTGAAATCACAGCGAAGAAGAGGAAGCTGGAGGACGAATGTTCTGAGCTGAAAAGAGACATAGACGACCTGGAGCTCACCATCGCCAAAGTGGAGAAGGAGAAGTACGCCACAGAAAACAAGGTGCACCATGTCGAGTCTTTGTAACAGGTTTTTGGTTTAAGTGTGTCAGTGCACTGACTAAAATACTTCTTTCTTCAGGTTAAGAATTTGGTGGAGGAGCTGACGACTCTCGAGGAAAATCTCCTGAAGTCCTCGAAGGAGATCAAAGCTTTGCAGGAGGTGCACCAGCAGACTTTAGATGACCTCCAGGCCGAGGAGGACAAAGTAAACTCTCTGATGAAGACGAAGATCAAGTTGGAGCAGCAGGTTGATGATGTAAGTGGAGAGAGTGATTCTTCAGTAACTGGATCGTCCCATCCTCCGGTGTCTGGTTTGGTTTCCTTGGTTGATGTGAGCGTCTGTTGCAGCTGGAGGGCTCTCTGGAGCAGGAGAAGAGGGTGCGTGCAGAGATGGAGAGATCCAGAAGAAAACTAGAGGGGGATCTGAAGCTGTCCCAGGAAACCATCATGGACCTGGAGAATGAGAGACAGCAGATGGAAGAAAGACTGAAAAAGTACTTTTGTAATTCATCTCCCCTCCCCTGAACAGCGTTTGTCCAATCACAGTTTAAGAAACATAACTAAGATCAGCAGGCCTGTCTGATGTTGTATGTCCCCCATGACTGAATGTTACTTCCAAGGCCAAGGACCTCATCATCAACTAACCACATTAACTTGAGAGGTTACAGGTTATGTTTAAAAGCCTCATCCACTGTGTGAGAGCTGGTCCAAGGTGCTATCAGAGCTGACGCTAATGTTAGCCGCCCTGTCCTTTCGACTCTAACCAGTCCTCATCCTGAAAGTCTTTTGTCTTGTAACGTTAAAAGTGAAAAGAAATATGTAAGCTAATATAGATATATCTAAATGAAAATAGTCTGATCTGTCATTAGAACTCTGGGATTAATTATCCACACACTGTCAGTGACAGTTGTCATCTCATCCAGCAAAACAACTGAGAAGTTACTATGAATTTTGATGATGAACTTGATACCATCATCACTGTGTGCGAGAAGTGTAGCAAGACTAACTCAGGGTTGAGGGTTGTTGTCTGAACTGATACAGAAATTTAAACTCTTTTCAGAAAAGACTTTGAAATCAGCAGTCTGCAGTGCAAAGTTGATGATGAACAAGCCCTTAGCACTCAGCTACAAAAGAGGATTAAAGAGCTGCAGGTATGATTTATATTATTTTTTCTGTAATATCTCAAGAACCACAAGTTTGTACAAGTTCATACGATTTCCCCGCAGGCTCGCATTGAGGAACTGGAAGAGGAAATCGAAGCGGAGCGCTCGGCTCGAGCCAAAGTGGAGAAGCAGAGGTCTGATCTGTCCCGAGAGCTGGAGGAGATCAGCGAGAGGCTGGAGGAGGCCGGAGGAGCCACGGCCGCTCAGGCCGAGCTGAACAAGAAGCGAGACGCCGAGTATCAGAGACTGCGTCGTGATCTGGAGGAGTCCACCCTGCAGCACGAATCCGTCACCGCAACTCTACGCAAGAAGCAGGCGGACAGCGTCGCTGAGCTCAGCGACCAGATCGACAACCTGCAGAGAGTGAAGCAGAAACTGGAGAAAGAGAAGAGCGAGCTGAAGATGGAAATCGACGACATGGCAAGCAACGTGGAGAGCGTTCTGAAAAGCAAGGTAAAAGACGTTGATGTCATGTTTTCTTTTCTGAATCACCTGACTTCTGGTAACCAGTTCATATTTCAGGCTAATCTGGAGAAACTGTGCAGGAGCCTCGAAGACCAAATAAACGAACACAAGACCAAAGCAGATGAAGCCCAGAGATCTCTGAGTGACTACACCACGCTCAGTGCTCGTCTACAAACAGAAAACGGTGAGTTTCTGATCATAAAAAAGAGAGAACATACAAGAGAACATTTAAAATAGAGCATACATCTTCTTTTACCTGAACAGGTGAGCTCACACGTCTGCTGGAAGAGAAGGAGACGACTTTGTCCCAGCTGAGCAGAGTGAAAACTGTGGGAAGTCAACAAATTGAGGAGTTGAAGAGACTTTTGGACGAGGAAATTAAGGTTTGAAACAAACAATGAAGCCTGATATACAGTCTGTTACAGCCACAACAGCGAATAAAGGCAGTTTCACACTGACAGTGTCTTTTTTTGCACAATTGATTCACATGTTAATAGATTTTTTTGAGCTGCTGTTTCTGTTATGACTACTTTCACACAGAACAGGTCAAAGGATCCAATCTTTATTGTACATGTTTTTAATTTTCTCAGGCAAAAAGCGCCCTGGCTCATAGTTTGCAGTCATCGCGTCACGACTGTGAGCTGCTCAGGGAGCAGTACGAGGAAGAACAGGAGGCCAAAGCTGAGCTGCAGCGCTGCCTGTCCAAGGCCAACAGCGACGTGGCTCAGTGGAGGACGAAGTACGAGACCTGACGCCATCCAACGCACTGAGGAACTCGAGGAGGCGAAGTAAGAACTGGTGCAGTATATTCTCTCAGTCAGTGCAGATGAGTCTTTTCTGCTTTAACACATATTTATCTGTGGCTCAAAGGAAGAAGCTGGCCCTGCGCCTCCAGGAGTCTGAGGAGATGACAGAGGCCGCGCATGTCAAATGTGCATCCCTGGAGAAAACCAAGCAGAGGCTGCAGGCCGAGGTGGAGGATCTCATGGTTGAGCTGGAAAGGTCAAACGCAGCCAACGCCACCTTGGACAAGAAACAGAGGAACTTTGACAAGGTCTTTCCTCTTTTTAGTCATGTCCTCATTCACGCTTTGTTGAAGCTACACTGATTACACATGTTTTTATTCCTCTGTTAGGTTCTGGCTGAGTGGAAACAGAAATACGAGGAGAGTCAGTCAGATCTGGAAGTCTCTCAGAGGGAGTCTAGAGTGCTGAGTACAGAACTTTTCAAGCTGAAAAACTCATATGAAGAAGCTCTGGATCACCTGGAGACCATGAAACGAGAGAATAAAAACCTCCAACGTAAGAAACAAATGGAAACAAATCATTCTTCAGATGCTGAGGAGCTGTAGTGACTGTGCTCTGTTTATAATAAACATGTTTGTCTGTGCATATTTAGAGGAAATCACAGATATCACAGAGCACGTTGGACAATCTGCTAAAACTATCCACGAGCTGGAGAAGGCTGCAAAGCAATCTGAGCAGGAGAGGAGAGACACCCAGGCAGCTCTTGAGGAAGTTGAGGTTTGTGTCATGTCCTTAAATGACAATAAACCTCCAATATCAACAAACTAACTACAGCTGTAAGCGTTTATTTCTCTCTTTGTAGTCCTCCCTGGAACACGAGGAGACCAAAATCCTGCACCTCCAACTGGAGCTGAACCAGATCAAGTCAGAAGTCGACAGAAAGGTGGCGGAGAAAGACGAGGAAATCGACCAGCTCAAGAGGAATCACCAGAGGACCGTGGACACTCTGCAGAGCACGCTGGACGCCGAGACGCGCAGCAGGAACGACGCTATCCGGATGAAGAAGAAGATGGAGGGAGATCTGAATGAGATCGAAATCCAGCTGGGCCACGCCAACAGACAGGCAGCCGAGGCCACCAAACAACTGAGGAACCTGCAGACTCAGCTGAAGGTAGAAATGTTCACAAACATAAAACCAACACACTGGGCTGATGTTGCTGCTTTTATGTCCTCAAACTCTTTCTCTCCGTCCCAGGACGCCCAGGTCCATCTGGACGAAGCCCTCCACAGTCAGGAGGACTTAAAGGAGCAGCTGGCGATCGCAGAACGTCGCAACAATCTGGTGATGGCAGAGAACGAGGAGATGAGGGCAGTGCTGGAGCAATCGGAGAGAGGTCGCAAGCTGGCTGAGCAGGAACTGATCGAAGCCAGCGAGAGGATTCAGCTGCTGCACTCTCAGGTTAGGAGGAAATAAATAAAGTCCTAGGACTCTAGCTTTGTTTTCATTCTTTACTTAACTATTTCTGTCACTTTTTCTCAATTATGTTGACCAGTTGTTGCAGTCAGAGCCTAAAGTGATCTGGAATAGAAACCAGAATATGATGTTTACATGTGCAAAAATACAAGTGGGATACTCCACACAGCCCAACCATAACTAGTATGCATGTAAAGCTACTTGTAGATAGAGCAGTATAGTTCAATAGAGACTGTAAAAGAAAAAATATGATTTGACCTCGGTGTAAATGTTGTGTACTGATCAGAACACCAGCCTCCTAAACACTAAGAAGAAAATGGAGTCAGATTTGGCTCAGCTGCAGTCAGAGATGGAGGACACTGTCCAGGAGGCGAGGAATGTGGATGAGAAGGCCAAAAAAGCCATCATGGATGTAAGTCTCCGCCTTTGATCCAATTTCACCACAGCGAGTCGTTTTAAATGAGCGACTGCTGGACTTTGAGGTTGTGCAGATTAAATTTCACGGCGAGTTTCCCGTTTGCACGCAGGCCGCCATGATGGCGGAGGAGCTGAAGAAGGAGCAGGACACCAGCGCTCACCTGGAGAGGATGAAGAAGAACCTGGAGGCGACGGTGAAAGACCTGCAGCAGCGTCTGGACGAAGCCGAGCAGTTGGCTCTGAAGGGCGGGAAGAAGGAGCTTCAGAAGCTGGAAGCCAGGGTATGAATCAACAACAGATGGAATCATTCTGTAGAGTAAAAAACAAAAGCATGAAAAGTGATTTAAACTGTATTTTTAAGGTGCGTGAGCTGGAAAACGAACTGGAGGCAGAACAGAAACGCAGTGGCGAGGCTATGAAGGGTGTACGGAAATATGAGAGAAAAATCAAAGAGCTCACTTATCAGGTAAGAGGTGTATCCTATTATATAACAGTGCAAGTTCAGATTTGACTGAATAGAAATTATGCAAAACAAGACGTGAGAGTAAAACCTCACATGTTTTATTTTAGGGTGAGGAGGAAAAGAAAAACGTGGCGAGGCTCCACGATTTGGTCAACAAACTGCAGCTGAAAGTGAAAGCATATAAGAGGCAGTGTGAGGAGGCGGTGAGTAAAAATACATGGATACTGTGTGAAGTGATGGCGTGATGTGTATCTAAAGAGTCTCCTTTCCTATATTGTTCTCTGTGTCACACAGGAGGAACAAACCAGCGTCCACTTGGCTAAATGTCGGAAGCTGCAGCATGACCTGGAGGAGGCTGAGGAGAGAGCCGATGTCGCAGAATCCCAGCTGAATAAATTACGAGCCAAGAGCCGTGATGTTGTTGGTAAAGGAGAGTAGAATAGGAAAACACACAGGTACAAATCCACTTTAGTAAAGATGCCACTGTCACTGTCTTCTGAAAACCATGCATCTTATTATCTTAAAAGCAAGTTCCAGAGTGATGCTGAACTGTAGATCAGTTAAAAAGACTTAGAAGTCATTAAAAACCAGCATTCATCTCTGATATCCAGCCAGGAAACTGACAGAAATATCAAGAATTATAAACAGTTTGGTTTGTTTGTTACAGCGACAGCACTTCCTGGATCCTGAAGCCGGGGATCATGGGTAAAAAAATACATGCAACAGGGATTTGAACAAAATGAGTTTGATCCTGGGATGAGAGTGGAACATGAACATACCTCACAGGAAGCTAAAACAACATTAATCTTGCTGATGTATTGAATCACATAATCACATTAAAGAGACACCAGTGATTTTACACACAGTGGTCAGTTTACCACTCCGCCTATGAAAACTGATGTATAATGTCTTCTATGGCCTGTTTCTGTCAGACAGTCTGGGTTATAAACTGTTTCACAAGGAGAGAGAGAGAGACATTCATTAAGCTGTCGCTGCCTCTAATACCAAATATTACAAGGAAAAATTGAAAGCTCATTACTCAGTGAGAAATTTAGGTCGGTTTTTACGTTCATAACTAATTTATTTCATAATTAATTTATAATTGTGTGGAAAGATCTCAACGCGAGGGTGTCTCTGACATTTATTCACATCTCAAATCTTGTCTTTGTGGCTGACATAAAGGAGGAAACCCCTAGACGAGCAGTGAATACTGAGGTTCAACGCACTGTAGAAACGATGAGAGCGAATGCACTGACAGGAGGTTGAGAATCACTGATCAGAACATCAGCTCTACTCTCAATAATTACACATAGACACACAAAACAACACAGGAAAGTATCTGTGAGTTGTGATAAATAATAAATACCCTGAACACGTCACAGTCCGTCATGTTACAGGCTCTGACAGCAGGTCAAATCAGACGCACTGACCACAATACAGCTGCATGTAGGGTTGTAAAGGGGTGGAAAGTTTCTGATAAATTTCTGGAAACTTTCCAAAAATTTTCCATGGGAGGTTAAGTTGGGGAATTTTGGAAATATTCCAAGTTTTTCCGTGGAAATTAACTGGAATATATGGGAATTAACAGGAATTTTGTGGGAATTAACTGGAAATTTAGACAAATTGTATCATATACAAACATAAACATTTCTGTCGTTAGCAGACATGTATGCGAACTAATGCACATTTTTAAAATTACATTTTTTACTTTTATTTGTCTGTATGACTTTTATAATCAAAGTATAATCAATTCTTTAACTGAACAACAAAAAAAACCTGAATCTTGAAAACATGAAAAAATCCCATTCAAAATGTAATGTGGCGTTTCGTAGTGCATAGTACAGGGTAGAAACTCAGCTGAATTTGCATAAAATCTGGTTGTTTTAACCAAGATTATGCTGCAGATTAAGCTCCCTGTTATAGGCTAACCTGCAATTCCTGTTAATTCCCATAATTTACGCTAATTTACGTTAATTTGCTTTAATTTATGTTAATTTACGTTAATTCCCATATATTCCCATGGAAAGTTTCCAAATTTGAAAAATCCATTAGATTTTAATTTGATTTCATGTATTTCTCTTGTAATTTATTGCTGCTTTAAAAATGCTAATGTTTATTTATCAATTCTTGAAACCCAACCCCCCCCCCAAAACTCTAAAGTTTGTGGCTTCTGAACGAGCTCAGGTCTCTTTTGTGAATTTTTTGTTTGACCTTCTCTTCTGTAAAGATGATTTCACTCACAATTTTTGCCTTTTCTATACAGTGAAGACAATATAACAGTTCATATAAAGGACAGATTAGTCAAGAGTCATCATATACATACAGGATCTGGTCGCCATTTTGCATGGTTAGTTACACACTGACCTGAATTAATTTAATTTAAAGAAAGTCTATGTAACTGAAGCTCTGTGAAATCTAACACTTTATTCATGTTAAACATTATTCATTAACTGTTGTTGTTTAGTCCCTGGAGCCAATAAAGACCAGAAAATCTGGTGTTTATTTCCCATGAGAGGCTGATTTATTTGTTCACCCACATTCACATCCTGAACAAAAAGGGAAAAAAAACACTTAGATATATTTGATATTTTTTGATGTGTTTTGAAAACTGAAATCTGATATAATTAATTACAAAAAGTTGTAATACTGTGAAGCAAAAGTAAAAGTAAAAAATCACATTAGAGTCTGATCACAGTTACAGCTGAAAACCAAGAAATAAAAGAGATTTAAAAAACCCAGGACATTGTAGAAGAGGCTGCAGGTTTTAAAACGAACATGAAAATCCAGCTTTGTTTCCTCCTGTCAGCGCTGCAGTAATCAGCAGCAGCTGGTTTGTTCATGACATTTGTAGAAATCTCCTGTGAAGCAGGGTTAGAGTTACTGCGGTGCATGAGTCACTTTCAGCAGGAGGAGGTTACAATCAAGTGCTGAAGGTAACCTCAGGGAGGAGGAGGAAGAGGAGCTGACAGGTTGTTGTTTGCACTAACAGAAACAGGACACTAAGTAGACAGGCAGGGACAAACACTGTCCACCTGCTGTAGGGTTACTCACTCACCTCAGTGGGAGAGGAAGGCTTGTTTTCGTAGCATAAATATTCATACTCAGTACATGACAACACTGAGAATATACTTTACACAATTCAGGTCACTAAGAAGAAAGATTTCAGATATATTCAGAAAAATAAAGTTAAAAAAGCCTGAGCAATAATTGTTTGAGCTCCCTACAAAGCCAAAAACTGACATAAGACCAGGATTTTAAAAAATGTTTGACATCTGTTTTACCTTCTGAAACTTAATATATGATATCATCTGATATACTGTCGCCAAATATCTTGAGGACAGTATATTACCCTACAAAGCCAAAAAACAGTAACTAACTTCACATATTTGGTCGAAACTGAGATAAGACCAGAGTTTTTAAAAACTTTTTTAACACTCGTTTTACTTCTATACTAGAATTTCCCTCGTCACAGAGCCTATAAACGCACACTCTGCCTTACTGTTGGATATTAAGAGATGATGTGATGTATCTTCAAGATGACAAGCTGCCGTTCACACTTGTTCACACTTGCTTCCGTGCACCGCTGCCCCTTAATATGATGAGAGCTCCAGTCACAGATGGTCTTATTCTAAATGTGGCACAAAGTGGACAACATGTATTTCCATTTGCTTAAGTTATAGGGCACCCAGGACACCATTACGTGTTAACTTGTAAACAAACCAAACAACTTCTCTCAAGGTGGCTGCCTGTTGCTAACCTTGGCATGGGATACAGTGAGAAAATAGGCAGACAAATTGATTATGGTTTGAATAACAGCAACACCATTTGTATTTGTAGTAGATTAACATATATGTGCCATGATTGGTCCATTAAATCTTTGTCCAAAACTGTTAAAATCTTCTCTTTCTAACATCAGCGTGTTTGTTTAAATGGGTGGTGTGCCACAGGGCTCAATTCTGGGTCAACTTCTCTTTGTTAAACCATTATCAGTCATTACACAACTATTTTACCTTAAAATAGTCGCTTTTTTCCCTTTAAGAATTGTATACTATATCAGAGTGAGATCTTAGACAATGAAATTTGTGTCTGGCTGTAAAAATCAACCAGTGTTCTATTTCAGTGAGATGTCTTTTTATAATAATGTCATGGCTCTATACGAGCTGTCCTTTTATCCAAAGCCTTGAAAGTTGAACTGACAGAAGGCAAAACAACAAACAGAAAGCTAGGGCGCTCATCATAAGAGATAATCCTTTAGATACAATACAAGAAGGTCAAACGTTAATAAAATATGTTAATAACAAAATATCACATTTTGCTATTTAGTGCAGAATGTAACTCGTGCAAATCCAAAAGGCACCCAGCCAGAGTAAAGTAACTCCAGCCAACTGATTTTGAAAGATGAGCTTGTCAACCATGTGAGACATAAACACTCTCTTAATATTTACCATCAATTTCTGCAACAGTTCGAAGGTAGCTTGGTTAAATTTTAATGGCGCCTCCTGTTGGTTGCTGCCATGTAGTGAAAAACATTATACTGCTTCAAGACACACTACACAACCTCACTGATATGAACGAATCAACTAAATTCAATGTGATCAACAAAATTCCAAACAATCAGTAGTCGATCATCGATTAATTATGCCCATGCATTTTCCCGTGACACACTCCAAGAAACGTATTGTGCCGCCATTTGTCTTGACTTTAAACCACTTAATCCGAGCAAGGTTCCTTAGAGGTGAATGAGCAGATGGTCCTCGAGTCCAGGATGATCTTGAAGGTCATGTTGCATCACATAGACGCTGACTTACATGTGCTTTACACACATAAATACACACAATTACACTTTCTATCGCTAAATTAGTAAATATATTGATGAAACAACTCATCATGCATTAAAGATGAGGTGTAGTCAATATAAACACTAAGCAGCTAATGACAGTTCTTGGCTGTATAGGAGGCATGTAAAAATAGTGCTTGGGGATCATCACCTCTCGGTGCTGACATGTTCCTATTACCACCAGAAGATCCTGTGCCATATATAAGTGTTGAGCAGGGATCGATAATGCGACATGATTGACATTTGAACAGAGTGACATTGCCGAGTTTGGAGCATCCGGTTCACTTCAGCAGCACGTTCGTCTTGATAAAAGGAGCCTCAGCCTCCCGCTGGTCTTCACTTAGAGGCCTGACATTCACCGGTAAGATCCATCATCTTCCCTTTGGACACAGACATCTGTCTTTTGATTCACTTCAGCTGGGTTGTGAAGACCTGGTAAGTCAGCCACGAAAATATACTAAATTTCATTTTAGAGATCTTTAATTTACTGGTCTAAATTGTGCCTTTATTTCTTGCTTTTTGGTCTTAAGGTATCACCATGAGCACCGATGCCGAGATGGCCCAGTACGGGCCGGCGGCCATCTTTCTCCGCAAGCCCGAGAAGGAGAGAGTGGAGGCTCAGAACCGGCCGTTCGATGCCAGGACAGCCTGCTTTGTGCCCGATGCCAAGGAGCTGTACATCAAAGGTGTCATACAGAAGAAGGAAGGTGGCCAAGTCATCGTGAAGACTGAAGCTGATGAGGTGCAGCATCAGTGATTTATCCTTTCTGTTAAAACCCATGCACACTTTAAATTACAGACTAAGAGCTGTAGACGTTTCACATTAATTTACACTTAAAACTGCAAAGATAATAGATATTTTAAAGCAATAAGAACATGCTGTAGAGAAATAACCTAAACAACCTACAACACTACAGCATGCCTTATTTAACTAGTCTGTGTTATGTAAAGGACATGAGATTGGAATAAATGGGTTGAAACATACAAAAACACTTCAAGTCTCAGTTGTTTTAGTGTTTTATTTGTTTAAAGAAACACTTTTGTTTCATTTTCTAGTTTGTTCTCGTGCTGCTTGTTCTTAAATCCTGTTAATTCTGCAGCAGGAATATTCAGGAATATTCTTCTCCTCTCCTCTCACTTTATTTCCAGACTGTAACAGTCAAGGAGGACGATTGCCATCCCATGAATCCCCCGAAGTACGACAAGATTGAGGACATGGCCATGATGACCCACCTCAACGAGCCCTCTGTGCTGTTTAACCTCAAAGATCGTTACGCAGCGTGGATGATTTATGTGAGTGACGACAGGGACATTTTCATCTCTTTATCTGTCTGAGTGATTCTCACTCTCTCATCTCTCACTCTGTATACTCTCCTCTGCAGACCTACTCTGGGCTCTTCTGTGTCACCGTTAATCCATACAAATGGCTGCCGGTGTACGACCCACAGGTGGTGGCGGCCTACAGAGGCAAAAAGCGCATGGAGGCCCCACCACATATTTTCTCTGTGTCTGATAATGCATATCAAAATATGCTTACAGGTAAGAAACAAACAATAACTACAGTGCCTTGAAATAATTAAAAATCTTACTTGATCTGGTATGACCAGTAGGTTATGGTGGTTAAAGATAGTTAGCAAACTTTATATAAATATTTTATGTTTGTTTATTGTTTCGATCATTAATGTAGGAAGAGGAAAAGATTGGAGGCACTAAAATCATTATTGGCTACCTGTTTGTGATCCCATTCAACTTTATTTCTATATACTGACTGACTGGATATTCAATAAACCATTAGCTAGTGACATAATATAAATTTAGTTTGGTTTGATATTTTTCTATAACAATGAACGTCCAAACAATGTTTCATGTCACTGAAGCTTATTCATATTTCTTTGTCACTGACAGATCGTGAGAACCAGTCTGTCTTGATTACGTGAGTCTGTTACATATAAACTAAAAATGTGTCTTATGATTCAGTCAATAAAAGATGAAAGTATGTGTTTTTGTAAGCTGTCCTCAGGTCTCTGTTATTGTGTGTTCACAGTGGAGAATCTGGTGCAGGAAAGACTGTCAACACCAAGCGTGTCATCCAGTACTTTGCGACAATCGCAGTGGCTGGTGGCGACAAGAAAGAGCACTCATCGGGAAAAATGCAGGTGAACAGAAATCCGGCTTAAAATCCTTCAGCAAGATCAAACACACAAACAAGCATGATTCTGATAAAGCTGGTGTTTTCCAGGGGACACTGGAAGATCAAATCATTTCAGCGAACCCTTTGCTGGAGGCTTTTGGGAACGCCAAGACTGTGAGGAACGACAATTCCTCAAGATTTGTAAGTGTTAGCTCTAAAAGAGGGAAATATTGATTTTTAATGACGTTACAAGAAAGTAACCTTCCCTATTCTTTCAAACCCAGTATGTATTTTAACATTTTCATGTGCAATTTGCTTGATTATACGTTCTGTAGGGCAAATTCATCAGAATTCACTTTGGAACAACAGGGAAACTGGCCTCTGCTGATATTGAAACCTGTAAGTTTGTCTTTTCAAATTAATAATCTTCATTATATGTACACTTGCAATCATTAATCATTACTTTAATTTCATGCAGACTTGCTGGAAAAGTCAAGAGTGACATTCCAGTTGACTGAAGAGAGGAGCTACCACATCTTCTATCAGATACAGACTGGGCACAAACCAGAGCTGATAGGTACTGTGAGGTCATTTTATGTTGCATTATCGGATATTTTTAAACTATTTTCAAGTAACTTTATTTGTTTCTCTCTACAGAAATGCTTCTCATAACAACAAACCCATATGACTTCCCCATGATAAGTCAAGGGCAGATCAGTGTGGCCAGCATTGACGACAAAGAGGAGCTGGTGGCCACAGACGTGAGTTGCCTCTTGTCTGTCACTTTTTAACAACATTTTATTAACTTCTGCTAACACTGAATTTAATTTAACAGACTGCCATTGATGTCTTGGGCTTCACCAACGAAGAGAAAGTCTCCATCTACAAGCTGACCGGCGCTGTGATGCATTATGGGAACATGAAGTTCAAGCAGAAGCAGCGGGAGGAGCAGGCAGAGCCCGATGGCACTGAGGGTGAGACTCTTTCACCAGTCATGTAATAATCAGTGAAAACATGCAGATGAAATTAACAAAAAATGTTTGTGTTGGCTTCCCAGTTGCAGACAAAGTCGCTTTCCTCATGGGGCTGAACTCTGCCGACTTGCTGAAAGGTCTTTGCTACCCAAGAGTGAAAGTAGGGAATGAATATGTCACCAAGGGCCAGACAGTCCCACAGGTACAGGAACAGCACAAAGTTTTAGCAAGTTGCACACAATGGAGGCAGATATCACGTAATGGATGCTAGTGTCCTCTATCTATGCTAATACTCTTAGGTAATTCTCACCTCTGCTTGAAACCTCTCATCAGAGAAAAAAAATTAGAGCTTAAACTCTTTAAGTTCAACGTAACAACAGCCAGTATTAATTGAATATAAAGTTGGCGTGATGGATATGTCACTCTCTACTGATTGGTTTCGGCCAAACCCTGAACAAACCTCCCCACACAACCATGACAACTGTTCACCAATTAGAAACTTCTTTTTGCCCTGTAACCACATTATATATTTTAGTAACCTTGTTTGCATTAGAAATCAATATTCTGTGTTGGTAATTCATGTTTCTTCAAAATCTCCTGATCAGGTCACCAATTCAGTTGGTGCTCTGGCCAAATCAGTCTATGAGAAGATGTTCTTATGGATGGTCATACGAATCAATGAGATGCTGGACACAAAGCAGCCCAGACAGTTCTTTATTGGAGTGTTGGACATCGCTGGATTTGAAATATTTGATGTGAGTTTGGACT
This sequence comes from Lates calcarifer, assembly GCF_001640805.2. Lineage (NCBI taxonomy): Eukaryota > Metazoa > Chordata > Actinopteri > Centropomidae > Lates > Lates calcarifer. The sequence goes on along the minus strand of NC_066843.1, from coordinate 1,325,943 downwards.
CTTGTGTTCATTTCGGTCGGTTGAAGTTGATGGCTTTCCATCTGTCATGCTTGTTGTTTCTCACTTTATTGTTTAATTGCTGTTTTAGTTCAACAGCATGGAGCAACTCTGCATTAATTTCACAAATGAGAAGCTGCAACAGTTTTTCAACCACCACATGTTCGTGCTAGAGCAAGAGGAATACAAAAAGGAAGGGATTGACTGGGAGTTCATTGACTTTGGGATGGACCTGGCAGCCTGCATTGAGCTCATTGAAAAGGTAAGATTAACCTACTGCCTGATTTAATATTTTACTTCATTTTAAAGACAATGTCTCACGTGCCTGTGATACATTCCACAGCCAATGGGCATCTTCTCCATCCTTGAAGAGGAGTGTATGTTCCCCAAGGCCTCAGACACTTCCTTCAAGAACAAACTGTATGACCAGCACCTTGGAAAGACAAATGCTTTCCAAAAGCCAAAGGTTGTCAAAGGCAGACCCGAGGCTCACTTCTCCTTGGTGCACTACGCCGGCACCGTGGACTACAACATCACTGGCTGGCTGGAGAAGAACAAAGACCCGTTGAACGAGTCTGTGGTGCAGCTTTACCAGAAGTCGTCACTGAAACTGCTGGCCTTCTTGTATGCCTCCTTTTCTGGTGCTGAAGCAGGTACAACATTTACAAAATCTTGGAATTATAGACTTCCCAACACCAACCAGGCTTCACACCTCAGCAAAAGACAACTAATATTTCTGTTCTGTTTGCTCTGTAGAATCAGGTGGTGATGCTGGAGGTGGAAAAGGTGGAAAGAAAGGTGCAAAGAAGAAGGGTGGCTCCTTTCAGACGGTGTCTGCTGTTTTCAGGGTACAGAACTGATATTAATCTCCATAGATATTACTTTTTTTTCCTTGAAATTATCCTCCAAAGTCGGGCACATAATTTTCATCTCCAATGATTTCCACTAGTGATATACTTATGATTGGTGTGCAATTGTTCATTTGCAGGAGAATCTGGGAAAACTAATGACAAACCTGAGGAGCACCCATCCTCACTTTGTGCGCTGCCTGATTCCAAATGAAATTAAAACACCAGGTACTGTTTTGTAATCAAATACTGTTTATTTGCTGTTGTTTGTGCAATTGAAGATGAAATAGAGTCTGTGTCCAATTGATTCACATTGACCTGTCTTCAGGTATCATGGACAACCACTTGGTCATCCATCAGTTACGCTGTAACGGTGTGCTGGAGGGTATCAGGATTTGCAGGAAGGGATTCCCCAGCAGGATCCTTTATGCTGACTTCAAGCAGAGGTCAAGATTAAAGAGCAATGTAATTATAAATAACACTTGTGCTTTCACTGACAGTATTCCAGATTGTGATCATATATCTTCATCCAAATCTGAACAGGTACAGAATCCTAAATGCCAGTGCTATCCCAGAGGGGCAGTTCATTGATGGAAAGAAGGCTTCCGAGAAGCTTCTTGGGTCGATTGACATTGACCACACGCAGTACAGATTTGGGGCTACAAAGGTATGTGGCAAGAGTTCTCAGTTTTTGGTACCACTTAGAATAACCTTTACAAGGAACAAATTGATTTATTCTTATGGACAGGATTCAGTATTTCTGCACTATGTCACTATGTTGTTGTAGGTCTTCTTCAAAGCTGGTTTACTTGGCACTCTGGAGGAGCTGCGAGATGAAAAACTAGCTTCTCTGGTGACGCAGACTCAAGCACTGTGTCGTGGTTATGTGATGAGAAAAGAATTCTCCAAACTAATTGCACAAAGGTAATATTAGCATCAAAAATTCTCTTTATTTATTAAGGACATTAACAGACCACTAATAACTTTTGTTGCCGTATAACTGACAGGGATTGCGTCTGGATTCTACAATATAACTTGCGCTCATTCATGAATGTGAAACACTGGCCATGGATGAAGCTGTTCTTTAAAATAAAGCCACTTCTAAAGAGTGCAGAGACCGAAAAAGAGATGGCGACCATGAAGGAGGACTTCGTCAAATGTAAGGAGGATCTGGCAAAGTCAGAGACCAAGAGAAAGGAGCTTGAGGAGAAAATGGTTTCTCTGCTGCAGGAGAAAAATAACCTCCTCCTGCAAGTCCAAGCTGTGAGTATCATAGCAAATTAAAACCACTGATCTCAGTCAAATCAACATCCAAACGATCATATGTTGGTGTTGTTGTTCTCTTTGTGTTTCTCTTAGGACTCAGAAAATCTTTGTGATGCAGAGGAGAGATGTGAAGGCTTGATCAAAAGCAAAATCCAGCTTGAGGCCAAACTCAAAGAGGTGGCTGAGAGACTGGAGGACGAGGAGGAAATGAACGCTGAGTTGACGGCCAAGAAGCGGAAGCTGGAGGATGAATGCTCTGAGCTCAAAAAAGATATCGATGACCTGGAAATTACCTTGGCTAAAGTGGAGAAGGAAAAACATGCCACAGAAAACAAGGTTTGTGGTTTCACTTGGACTACTTGGACTACTTTGGTACCTCTTTGTCAAACTGCTAGCAAACCATTCCTAACCCCAACAGTTTCCCCCCATGCTTTGATTTGAACGCTTTTCCAACACATTTGGTCCAGTCCTCATCCACTTAATCTGATACACCAACCAATAGTTGTCAAGACAGTAGATCACCAAAGTCATTAGGATTCATCCTCTGAAGACCATGAATGCCCATAGCAAATTTTATGGCAATCCATCCAATAGTTGTTGAGCCATTTCCATCTAGACCAAAATGATGGACTGACTGACCAATTGTGTACCCTTAAAGGATATGTTCTCTTTGAGTGCGTTCTAGGTTTCAAGTTTGCACATTACCTATTGCAGGTCAAAAATTTAATGGAAGAGCTGGCAGGTCAGGATGAAAACATTGGCAAACTGACCAAGGAGAAGAAAGCCCTCCAAGAGGCTCATCAACAGGGACTGGATGATCTCCAAGCAGAGGAAGACAAAGTCAACACTCTGACCAAAGCCAAGTCGAAGCTCGAACAGCAAGTGGATGATGTGAGTGGCTGTCAAAGACACATTCTCAACACCGATGCTGCTGAAGATTTTAATTAACGTTGTACATCTTGTTTTCAAGCTCGAGGGTTCACTGGAGCAAGAAAAGAAGATCCGCATGGACCTGGAAAGAGCCAAGAGGAAGCTCGAGGGAGATCTGAAGCTCACACAGGAATCCCTGATGGATCTGGAAAATGACAAGCAGCAATCTGAGGAGAAAATTAAGAAGTAAGATATGGCACTGATCATGAGCAGGATGTGAGGGGATTTAATTTGACACCTTTTTGTTTTTGCCTTCACAGAAAAGAATTTGAAAACAACCAGCTGCTCAGCAACATTGCAGATGAGCAAGCAATTAACAACCAGCTCCAAAAGAAGATGAAGGAACTCCATGTAATAAAGCTCAGATTTAAGTCATATATTCATCAGATTCATTAAAACCAATTTTCCCCTCATCGTGGTATGTTCCATTTTCTGTTTTAAGGCTCGTATTGAAGAACTGGAGGAGGAAGTCGAGGCCGAGCGAGCCGTTCGAGCCAAGATCGAGAAGCAGAGATCTGATCTCTCCAGGGAGATCGAGGAGATCAGCGAGAGGCTGGAGGAGGCCGGAGGAGCCACCGCCGCGCAGATCGAGATGAACAAGAAGCGCGAAACCGAGTTCCTCAAGCTGCGGCGCGACCTGGAGGAGTCCACGCTGCACCACGAGGCCACGACCGCCGCCCTGCGCAAGAAGCAGGCGGACAGCATGGCTGAGCTGGGAGATCAGATCGACAACCTCCAGAGAATCAAACAGAAACTGGAAAAGGAGAAGAGTGAATTGAAGATGGAGATTGATGATTTGGCCAGCAATATGGAAACAGTTGCAAAAGCTAAGGTGGGATTTATAAACCTGCAATACTGTATTTGAGAATTAGGCAATTAAGAGCTCATATAACTGCCTGAATCCTCGTAGGTCCACTTGGAGAAGATGTGTCGATCCCTTGAAGATCAGCTGATGGAGCTGAAGACCAAGAATGATGAAAACATGCGACAGATTGTTGATCTCACCAATCAGAGGGCTCGTTTTCAAACTGAGAATGGTAGTCCCGTCCCTCCTTTTAGTCCAGTCCCTTAAGTTAAAGACTTTTCATTAACACACGGTTTCTTGTTTTGCTTGTCGTAGCTGAATTTTCCCGTCAAATGGAAGAGAGAGAGAGTCTCATTTCCCAACTGACGAGAGGAAAACAGGGATTCACGACCAAGATTGACGAGCTGAAAAGACTGATCGAGGAGGAAACGAAGGTAATCAAAGCTCATGCCTGCAAACAGTCACTTCTCTGGCTTACTCTGCTTTTTTTCTCACAATCAACGTCTTCCTCGTAGGCTAAGAACGCCCTGGCTCACAGTTTGCAGTCAGCTCGTCACGACTGTGATCTCCTCCGTGAGCAGTACGAGGAGGAGCAGGAGGCCAAAGCTGAGCTGCAGCGGAGTTTGTCAAAGGCAAACACTGAGGTGGCTCTGTGGAGGAACAAGTATGAGACTGATGCCATCCAACGCACCGAGGAGCTCGAAGAAGCAAAGTAAATAAATCAGGATGATACTGGCTTCAAAGCTGCATATTTAAGAGCATTATCACCAGATTCAGCAGTTCTTCTCAGCTCTACAAAGTGTTTTAGTCTCTTTTAGCTCATTGTTTTGGTTTTAGGTTCCATAACTTTACAGTTAAAGTTCACTCCAGCAAAACAGCTCAGATAAACACATAACCATCACTAAACAGCAAATAGAGTTAGCAGAACAGAATTGGTTAGCTTCACCACAACAACTTTGTTTGGTAATAATATGTCAATTATGTATTTATATCCTGTTCTGCTGCCACCTAGTGGCCAGAAATTGAACAACAAGAAAAAATTTCTGCTGTTTAATCAGACAACCAACTCTTGTGAATTACTTTTATAAAAGTAGCACTCCTGCTTAATGAGCTATACTGTAGATAATATAGTATTTGCACATCATTTTTTATTTAAAAAAAAAAAACATTAAGTTTAAGGTAGTCATCAGACTTTAAGAGCTTTTTCCCCCTTCAGTATTTTATTCTAATTCCAGTAAAACATTATTTCTGTGTTTGCCTGGTTTGCTTTATTCTGACCTCTTCACTTTTCTAAGGAAAAAACTTGCCCAGCGCCTCCAAGAGGCTGAAGAGCAAATCGAAGCAGTGAATTCAAAGTGTGCCTCGCTGGAGAAAACCAAACAGCGACTTCAGAATGAAATGGAAGATCTCATGGTGGATGTGGAGAGGTCCAACAGTTTAGCCACTACCCTAGACAAGAAGCAGAGAAACTTTGACAAGGTATTTTCTCTGACCACATCAGATGCTCATGTTGCACGATTAATTATTATTACTGGCTAATGTTTCAATAAATTCAGATTCTAGCCGAGTGGAAGCAGAAGTATGAGGAGTCTCAGGCAGAGCTTGAAGGCGCTCAGAAAGAATCTCGATCTCTGAGCACTGAGCTTTTCAAATTGAAGAACTCGTACGAAGAAGCTCTAGATCATCTGGAGATGATGAAAAGGGAAAATAAAAACCTGCAACGTGAGTGAAATCTAACTAAATATTTTCATTGGGTATTTGAAAATCTCTATAACACGCCATCTTTCTAAATGCAGAGGAGATCTCAGACCTGACAGAGCAGCTTGGAGAGAGCAGCAAGACGATTCATGAGCTGGAGAAATTCAAGAAGCAGGTGGAGACAGAGAAATACGACATGCAGACTGCACTGGAGGAAACTGAGGTACAGAAAACAGCAGAAAAATATCAGATATAGTCAAAAGATAAGGTGTAAGGAACCACTGACGAATAAATGTGCAAACTAAACTTGTTTTTAAGGCCTCCCTGGAACAAGAGGAGTCCAAGATCCTGCGTATACAAATGGACCTGAACCAGATGAAGGCCGAAGTGGACAGAAAAATGGCGGAGAAAGATGAGGAGATCGACCAGATGAAGAGGAACCACCAGAGAGTGATGGAGTCCATACAGGCCACTCTGGATGCAGAGGTCCGGAGCAGGAACGACGCCCTGAGAGTGAAGAAAAAGATGGAGGGAGACCTGAACGAGATGGAGATCCAGCTGAGCCACGCTAACAGGCAGGCAGCTGAGGCCCAGAAACAACTGAGGAATGTTCAGGGGCAACTCAAGGTACCAACAACCACACCGGTTAAATTCAGAGGCTAAAAATTGAACTGTAGCTCAGTTCAGTACACTCAGATCAGGTAGTCAGCATCATCATTAGGAATCAGCCTCTGGACCAAAGTGTGAACAAACAAACTAACCAACCAACATCAGCGTAACCGAAATCAAATCCATTTTCAGGATGCCCAGATCCACCTGGACGACTCCATCAGAGGGCAGGATGATATGAAGGAGCAGGTGGCCATGATGGAGCGCAGAACGACTCTGATGCAGGCTGAGATCGAAGAGCTCCGAGCGGTCGTGGAGCAGACGGAGAGGAGCCGCAAAATGGCTGAACAGGAGCTGGTCGACGTCAGTGAACGCGCAGGACTTCTTCATTCTCAGGTAAGTTGAAGAAGGCCCTCTGATTTACATTATTTATGTGCTGTGAATAACAACTGCTTCATCTTTGGCAGAACACCAGTCTTCTGAACACCAAGAAGAAACTTGAGGCTGATGTGACTCAGCTTCACGGTGAGATAGAAGAAGCTGTTCAAGAGGCCAGGAACGCTGAAGAGAAGGCCAAGAAAGCCATTACTGATGTAAGCTGCTCTTACAGGATTTCTTATTGTCCTTAACGTGGACTTCGATGTCATACAAAAATCTCTGGTTGTGGTCCCTCTAGGCTGCCATGATGGCTGAGGAGCTGAGGAAGGAGCAGGACACCAGCGCTCACCTGGAGAGGATGAAGAAGAACCTGGAGGTGACGGTGAAAGACCTGCAGCATCGACTGGATGAGGCTGAAAACTTGGCCATGAAGGGAGGGAAGAAGCAGCTTCAGAAACTGGAGGCCAGAGTATGTATATACACTATATACTGTGACCTAACAAACAGTCAGCCTTTATAGGATGCTAGGATTCTACGTTAAGATGCAGTTTTTTGTCTATTAGTTGACTAATTGTGATAAATGCCCGTTATCATTTAAAGGAGCAGTGTGTAAGATTAATGGCATCTAGTGGTGAGAACGAAGATTGCAGCCAACTGAATACCTGTCCCTCAGACTTAGACCCCAAACATCTGAAAGTCAGGCAGGGGAAACACTGAATATTTAGAGACTGTATTTAGTTGTTAATCTGTAAAACTGTAGATAATGGCTTGAACAAGCTGCAAGGCTGCAGCGTCAACCTAAAAATGCAAAAGGCCTCTATACAGGGCCCATGTTTGGTTCATGTTTGTCCATTCTGGCCTACTGTAGAAACATGGCGGACTCCGTGGAAGAGGACCGCCTCCATGTAGATATAAACTGCTCATTCTAAGCAAACAAAAACACAATGATGATTAGTTTTAGGTGATGACACTAATAAAAAACATATTTCTGCCAATAGATCCCCATAAATGTTAGACTCTAGACCTTAAAGCAGCCAAGTATAACATCTTCAGTGGTCTTATTTTGTCTGACCAACAGATGGATACTCAAAACTATGTAAGACCCTCACATTTAATCAGCTGGAACCAGCAGAAGTGTTTTTTCTGCTTTAAAATGATTAAAACCAACACTTGATCATCAAGATAGCTGCAGATTAGTTTCCTGCTCATCAACTAATCGACTGAACCGACTGTTTCAGCTCTAGATGGCTCAGAATAATTTGACATTAATTAATGGTTCTGGTGTTTCGTCCACTAATGTCCAAAAATTAACTAGAAATCAAAGAAACTAGACTGCGGTTCCTTTTTTTGTACCCAGGTCCGTGAGCTGGAAATTGAGCTTGAAGCTGAGCAGAAACGTTCTACTGAGGCCATCAAAGGAGTCCGTAAATATGAGAGGAAGGTCAAAGAGCTAACCTATCAGGTAGATCCAAGATTCTGTGTGTTTGTAATCAATTAAACCTCCTGAGTCCAATACTGTCCAAATAAAAGAGTCTTGTCTCTGCTTCTTTCAGTCTGAGGAGGACAAGAAGAACAACGTTCGACTGCAGGATTTGGTGGACAAGCTCCAGATCAAGATGAAGGCCTACAAACGCCACGCTGAGGAAGCTGTAAGTGAATCACTCTCAAGCAGTTAAAAAAAATCAGTGAAGTGATTTAGTGTCTGATCACCAGTATGTTGATTTCCAGGAGGAGCAGTCCAACATGCACATGGCCAGATTCAGGAAGGCCCAGCACGAACTGGAGGAGGCTGAGGAGAGAGCTGACGTGGCCGAATCTCTGGCCAACAAGATGAGAGCCAAGAGCCGTGAGATTGGGACTAAGGTACTGAGAGGCTTGTGTTTGATCTGTAAATACTAGTCTAGAAAAGTAAAAGAGTAAGAGACTTTGTGTTTAACTAGCAACATTGATATATATGAATACCAGATTCCATTTGAAAAACCTGGAATTTTCCAGAGCAGAACACATGAGTTCTTGGAATACTGCTGCTTCAATTAAGTAGTTAGCTTGTGTTATTGTGTGACTTTCAGTGGAGGAAGAGGTATTCAAATCCTTTACGCAAGTAAAAGTACCACACAATAACACAAACTAACTAACAGATTGAGGCAATAGTTGGCATGCAACTCCAGTGTTCTGTGAGGTAAAATTGCTGGTAGTCTGGTATTGATATATAGTGATGTTTCTTATTCATTAATGAAAAGGTTTGTCTCTGTAGGAATCCTATCCATAATGTTGTCAGACACTTTTAAACCATAAAACATAATTATGTGTTTGGTTTAGATTCACACTGACATTTTAAAATTATGTATTTATACACAATGTTTTCATATGGATGTGTTTGTTTTCCAGGCACAAGAGGGACAGGGAGAGTAACTGAGTGTGGAACAAGACGATGCCCACAGTTTGAACATCAGTGGATACAAATGACAGTCATGTGAGACGACTAATCATATATATATTGGTTTATAGTTTACTATATTAACATCACAGCGTGTTATCTCATATCAGTAAATCTTACCAAAATGAATAAAGCAGTCATCTGTCCTGTGAGTAAACACTGCCATTCATATATTTTGTCTGTAATTAAATAATAAATCCAGTCATAATTGGTGTTTTTGACAACAGCTACAATATAAAGAACCTCATGTACAACCCAAGTCATGATGTGTAGCTACAAGTCATGTCTCAAAATAATGACATTAGATGCCCATTAACACTGGGAGATAAATGGTAGAATGATAATGTCATTATAATTGGAGCATAAATAAAAATAAAAGAACAACTGTCCAATTGTTTCCTAGACTTATGATTTTCTCCTCCTGTAGTCGTTGTTTACATCTAGCGTATTAATAATCCATTATATTTAATAAGACTGTCCCAGGTTCACTGTGTTGCAGTGTTAGTATCTTGATCAATTGAAATGTATGGGAATAAAGAAATATAAAACACTAGAGCACAACATCAACTGACTTGATTACACTGATGGATCCAAACTTTATTTCCTTCAACTTGAGGTCCTGTTTTAAAATCTAGTTTCAAAAGCTTCATTTTTCATCTCACTCTGTGCTATATATGTTGCATATTTCCTATCAACAATAAACCTGTTTGCAGCACGTGAATACTGAACACAACAGGCCTTTTAACAGCAGAAATCTCAACTTGTTATTGTGGAATAAGCACAAGAGTCACTTCTGTAATACATGTGAAACTGAAGCACCTGTTTTTACTGCTGTGATGTGTCAAAATGGCTTTTTTCTGATGAAGAGCAGGGGAGACCCAACAGTTCATTACTGTATATTAAGTTTGTGTATCACTACAGCAGCATTTGGTTATTCAGCCTTGTTTAGTAGTTTCTAGTTTGCTTGCTCACATTTTGGTCTCTAACTGGATAACTGGATCATAATAATAATAATAATTATGGTCTATAATCTCTAGAACAATAAAAGTAATCACACAATTGGATTTTCTGTTATATTTTATTCTAATTAAGGCAACATACATCCACTACCACAGAGGTGCTAATCATCAAACCTCATATTTAAAGCCACTGTGTAGAAAACTTCCTGCTTTGGCGCCCTCTAGTGGCAGAAAATGACAACATGGCAGATGACAATGCAAAATAACAAGCTCCTGCTGAAATTAATGAGCTAAAACCAACTCATAGCTTCGACCGCCTGAATAATTTGCCACCAAGACTGCATGAAATTACACACAAAGTGGCTTTAAATGAAGAAATAAACACATAATTGATTAAGAGTATGTTGCATACTATCTCCAGAGACACAGCAGACTCTTCTTCATGGCAGCTACTCGCCGCTGTCTTTTGCCTGGTGAAAGAGGAAATAAGCGAGACGTCAACAGTTAATATTTCTGTCAGTGATGCCAGAAGCTGAGTGACTCACCTTTCCCATGTCACGACTCTTGACTTTCATCTTGTTGATCTGGGACTCGGCGATGTCGGCGCGCTCCTCGGCCTCCTCCAGGTCATGCTGCACCTTCCTCAGCTTCGTCAGATGAGTGGTGGCTTGTTCCTCCTGTCCGATACAGAATAAGATATTAACTTACTTAACTCTGGAAAAACCTGTGAGTGAGGGTTGACAGAAAAAGAAGCAAGTCACTCACGGCTTCTTCGGCCTGCCTCTTGTACACTTTGACCTTCAGTTGGAGTTTGTCCACCAGCTCCTGCAGCCTCATCATGTTCTTCTTGTCTTCGTCAGACTGATATTCGATAACAGACAACAAATACTTGAGCGCTACAGCTTTCTGTATGAAAAGGAACAAAGGTTTTTCCAGGAGTTTACCTGATAGGTGAGCTCCTTAATCTTGCGCTCAAGTTTGCGAACACCCTTCACAGCATCCGACCCGTGTCTTTGTTCTGCATCAAGCTCGTTCTCGAGTTCTCGAACCTGGAGAAGAGTTTTTAATTGATTCTACAGATAGAACAAGAACCAGTCATTCTCTCAAAGTGTAGCAGGATTTACCCTCGCTTCCAGTTTTTGAAGTTGCTTCTTTCCGCCCTTCATCGCCAGATTCTCGGCCTCATCGAGTCGCTGCTGCAGGTCCTTCACTGTCACCTCCAGGTTCTTCTTCATCCTTTCCAGGTGGGCGCTGGTGTCCTGCTCCTTCTTCAGCTCCTCAGCCATCATGGCAGCCTGAAAAATGGAGTCAAGTAGTCTGCAGATTGCTGCTTTTCTCAAGCAAAAATCCAGACACGTAACACCTGTGGAGGACTTACATCAGTGATGGCCTTCTTGGCTTTCTCTTCGGCATTCCTGGATGCTTGAACGCTGTCATCCATCTCTCCCTGAATCTGAGACAGATCGGCCTCCAGCTTTTTCCGACTGTTAAGCAGGCTGGTGTTCTGTTAGAGATCATTTCGTTTGACATTAGGTGGATGTTTTCAGGCTTAAACCTGCATTAACTGATTTTTTGGCCACCTGGGTGAAACATCTTCAAAGTACCTAAAAGAAGTTCAGTTGCCTTTGATTCTAGCATTTAAGAATCAAAACATTTCACATCATTTGTACAATAACGGACACTGAGTCAGCCACAAACTGCAAGCCAAACAGCGTGGTTGTAGTTTTTTTTAAATTTCGGGTGTATAACAATGCTAAGGTACTTGACCAATCAGTCCCTGAAAGTTCCTGAACCTTCAGAAAGTATCGCCCCCCAAGCATGGACTTTTTTTGAGGTGAAATTATCTCCCTGGATCTTAATTTAGACCCTGGTTCCTCAAGTAGAAAGGCAGGTAGGGACACTTAAGTTTAAGTTGTAAAGGTTCCTGTTCCCTTTGGAATGGCTACCTTGAAAACATGATAAAAGAACAGTAGATCTGAACCTGCGAGTGCAGGAGCTGGACTCTCTCGCTGGCATCCAGCAGCTCCTGCTCTGCTAACTTGCGGCTCCTCTCCGTTTGCTCCAGAGCCGCTCTGACCTCCTCCATTTCAGCCTGTATGAGATTACTCCTGCGCTCAGACATGGCCACCTGCTCCTTCATGTCCTCGTTGTTTCTCAGGACATCGTCGAGGTGGATCTGAACCTCCTACAGAGCCAGATAAAAACAGTGTCTAATTTTCTACAGTGCGTGCTAATAAAGGAAATACTGCTCAAGTTTGCACAGGGTGTTGTTTGTGGCCCACCTTGAGCTGAACCTGGACATTCCTCAGTTGTTTCTGGGCCTCGGCCGCCTGCCTGTTAGCGTGGCTCAGCTGGATCTCCATCTCGTTCAGGTCTCCCTCCATCTTCTTCTTCACTCTCAGGGCGTCGTTCCTGCTCCGGACCTCGGCATCGAGGTTGCTTTGCATTGTGTCAACGATTCGTTGGCTGTTTCTCTTCAGCTGTTCGATCTCTTCGTCCTTCTCTGCTATCTTCTTGTCCACCTCAGACTTCACCTGATTCAGCTCCAGCTGGACTCTCAGGATCTTGGATTCCTCATGCTCCAAAGAGGCCTAATTAAAAGGGACATGGAGTCGTATTGAGTATATTTAAACATACGTATATATTCAGATATTTTTTTTTCTACATACCTCTGCCTCCTCCAGAGCAGTCTGAGCCTCTAACTTCTCCTGCTCAGCCTGTTTCTTTGACTTCTCCAGCTCATGGATGGTTTTGCCTGTTTCTCCCAACTGTTCTGTGAGATCCATAATTTCCTCTGTACCAAATAGAAATATGATTATGTTCAACCATTTACCAACTAAAAAAACAGCATATTATTGTAGATTTTAAAAAAGGTGCTGATATACGTTGCAGGTTTTTATTTTCCCGTTTGAGGGTCTCTAGCTGTTCCAGGCATTCTTCGAAGGCGTTCTTCATCTTGAAGTTCTCGGTGCCCAGAGAACGAACCTCTTTTAGAGACGACTCCAGCTCTGCTTGACCTTCCTCGTATTTCTGCTTCCACTCAGCCACAACCTGCAGAAAGGTTGAGGTTGACAGTTGAATGTTATCACAAATAGCCTCAAGGTTATCCTGGGGTACCTGCTGATTTCAGTCCCACTGAGGGACACCTGACCAACACAACAACATCAACAATAGCAGACAAAACAATGGCAATGGAGGAAACAATATCCCATTCTTAAAGGTTTTATTGCTACTACACTTCTTCTTGGGTTTGCTATTTGATGAGTTGTGTTAAAACTGCATTTACAGTAAAATGGTTTTAGCTTGGACTTTTGGGAACTTTTGTCCCCTTTTGGCAGTGAGAATAACTACAATCCATGTTCGTCCTTGCTGTCAATTGCTTGAGCATCTGAGCTACACTGGCATGTGTACACAACATTTAAGTCTAATGGTTAAAACCTTGTCAAAATTTCTTTGCTTCTTATCCAAGGCAGCAGCAGCAGCGTTGGACCTTTCGACGTCCATCATCAAGTCCTCCACCTCTCCCTGCAGCCGCTGCTTTGTCTTTTCAAGAGAGGAACACTTGGAGTTAATGGCCTCCACAGCTTCTTCTGCATCCTGCAGACGCAGAGCAAGCTTCTTCCTGTGGGAAAATATCCAGTAATCGTAAGAGGAGAGGAGATAATATTCGGTTTTAAACTGATGTGGAGACTCCTCTTACTTTGCTTCCTCAAGCTCCTCAGTGCGTTGGATGGCGTCAGTCTCGTACTTTGTTCTCCACTGAGCCACCTCACTGTTGGCCTTGGACAGGCAGCGGTGCAGCTCAGCTTTGGCCTCCTGCTCCTCCTCGTACTGCTCCCTGAGCAGCTCACAGTCATGTCGGGCCGATTGCAAAGCATGAGCCAGGGCGTTTTTAGCCTTAAAGGAAAGTACAGAACCAGCATAAACTCTTGGCTTCATTTTTAAACTTTGCTTGTGTTCGTCTCTTTTGCAGGACCTCACCTTCACCTCCTCCTCGTGAAGTCTTCTCAGCTCCTCAATCTGCTGAATAAAGGCTTGCTTTCCCCGAGTGAGCTGTGACATTAACGATTCCTTTTCTTCAAGCTGCCGAGACATTTCACCTGGATTGCAAGTGCAAGAAAAATTAGCACCGGCTTCTCTGTGATCTGATAAATCTGATAAAATGTTCCTCACCATTTTCTGTCTGCAGCCGAGCTTTCTGACTCGAAAGGTCATTTATGAGTCTATGATGCTCCTCCTCTTTGGTTTTTACCTCATTCAGTTGATCCTCAAGTGAACGGCACATTTTCTCCAAATTAATCTTTAAGTTTGAAAAAGAAAAGATTCACTTGTCTTCTCTTTGAATGGTGAACTTAAGTGAACTTAAAAATCAAGATGGACATAAAAACCAACCTTTGCTTTAGCCATAGTTTCCATATTGCTTGCTAAGTCATCCATCTCCAGTCTCAGCTCACTCTTCTCCTTCTCCAGTTTCTGCCTCACTCTCTGGATGTTATCCAGCTGTTCTCCGAGCTCGGCCACGCTGTCTGCATGTTTCTTGCGCAGAGCGGCAGAAGTGGCGTCGTGCTGCAGCGAACACTCCTCCAGCTCCCTGCGCAGTTTGAGGAACTCAGCTTCTCGCTTCTTGTTCATCTCAACTTGAGCAGCGGTGGCTCCTCCAGCCTCCTCCAACCGCTCAGTGATCTCCTCCAGCTCCCTGGACAGATCCGACCTCTGCTTCTCCATTTTGGCTCGAGCTGAACGTTCAGCCTCGATTTCCTCTTCCAGTTCTTCAATGCGAGCCTGAAGATACCCGATTACAACCATGTGATTCTAGAAGTAATTTAGCTTTGTAATATAATCTAAAACTCAAGGTGCTAACTGATTATTCACCTGGAGTTCTTTTATTTTCTTCTGTAGCTGTGTACCAAGAGCTTGTTCATCCTCTACCTTTGTCTGCAGCTGTGACAACTCAAAGTCTTTCCTGTAAAGTGAAGTGAAGCCCACTGTTTGTTTATACAGACAGATAAATTAACCCTACTGGTCAAACAGGAGCTTGGCTTCATAAAACATTGATTATGCTCATAGAGGGTTTCTGTCATTTGTCTTTACAAAAGAAACATTTCAATTTTCATTCGAAAACCTACTTTTTCAGCTTTTCATCCAGCTGCTGCTTCTCATTTTCCAGATCCATGATGGACTCGTGAGCGAGTTTCTGATCGCCTTCCAGCTTCCTCTTGGCCCTCTCCAGATCCATACGGACCTTCTTCTCTTGTTCCAGTGAAGCCTCCAACTAAAAACATGAGCATTGTCATCACATGCACCTTAATTATAGCAAATCTAGTTTACCTTTCCAGCCTTTACTGTGCATGTAACTCACCTCATCCACCTGCTGTTCTAGTTTGGTTTTAGCTTTGGTCAGAGCGTTGATTTTGTCTTCCTCTGACTGGAGGTCGTCCAGTGTTTGCTGATGAGCCTCCTGCAGAGCTTTCTTCTCTTTGGACAGTTTGGTGATGTTCTCGTCTTGGCTCATGATTTCTTCAGTCAGGTTTTTCACCTAGAACCATTTTTAAAGAGTTACATGACACTTCTCCACCAACATTTTGACTGTGTTACACAACGTGAGATATGTTTACTGTAACATTACCTTGTTTTCGACGGCATGTTTCTCCTTCTCCACTTTGGCCAAGGTGAGCTCTAAGTCGTCGATGTCTCTCTTCAGCTCTGAGCACTCGTCCTCAAGTTTTCTCTTCTTTGCGGTCAGCTCAGCATTTACCTCCTCCTCGTCCTCCAGTCTCTCTGTCACCTCCTTCAGCTTGGCTTCCAGCTGGATTTTGCTTTTAATGAGTCCTTCACATCTCTCCTCTGCATCCAGCAGGTTGTCTGCCTCCTGTTATCATCAAAATTAAAGATAAAAATCCAACCATAGCAATCATGCTGACCTTGTAACATTATAACTTACTGCTTGGACTTGAAGTAGGAGATCATTCTTCTCTTGGACTATGGAGACCATTTTCTCTTCAAGCTCCCTCCTTCGGTTTTCTGATTTGGACAGATCCTCTTTGAGCTTCGTGAAATCCACCTTCATTTGGGCCATTTCCTTCTCAGCCTCAGCGCTCTTCAGGAGAGGTTTGAGCTTAAAATACAGCTTCATCCATGGCCAGTGTTTTACGTTCATGAAAGAACGGAAGTTGTACTGAATTGTGTAGATCGCCTCCCTGTCAAAATAAATAAAAATAAAACAAATTAAATAAATTGGATAAGTTTACTCTGCAAATTTCAGCTCGAATGGTGTCATTTTTCTTCTTTACACACATCTTTTTATTCTAAACCACTAAGGTATTATTTTACCCCCTCATCCAAATAGAATTGTGGTGTTTGGTGTGTTCATCAGGAAATAGGAAAAAAGTAGATCATGAGCTTTATGGATTATATTTTACAAGTGTCACAGATTTCTGAGAGTGTTTTGCTTTCCTTCCAGGCAGCCATTACAACTCTTGAGGATATTAAGATCAAGTCATAATGTTCACCATATTCAGCATCTTAGTTTAGCCTGCAAGCATGCTAATATTTGCTAATTAGCAGGTATTTGGTCACATAAACTATATACAAGCACTGATATTATGAATTAATGATGCTACAATAGGATGATGACCATGGCTAAGTATTATGCCGCACTCAAATGAGGTGTATTTACCGTTCACAGGAGGAATCAGAGTGAACACTCCCCACTTGTGGTATTCACGACTTTGGAATTTTTTGAACGTTCCAATGTCACGTGATTGCTGACGTTGAAGGCGGAAGCCACGAATTCCTTTTGGATGGTAAGTTAATAAATGTCGTTCAATGTAATTTTAGTCATCGAGGCTTTTTCTTCAAAATTTTATAAAACGTCTAAAGAAAGCGTTGATATTCACACCAGCATCGTATGTTCTCTTTGTCGTTACGCGTCCTTCCAGACGCAAACAGTAACGCCTTATATTCGCCATGTTGCCGTTGCCTAGCAGCGATATTCTCACGATTTGACCACTTGAAAGCGAAGCATACCGTGTCTACGACTTCTTATGTGAAGGCATATGTTGAAGGCGACATTATGCTAAATCTTAACACGTTAGCATTACTTTTGTTAACATGCTAGCATGTTTGGATTAGCGTTTAGCTCTTGGCAGATTTTGATTAATGGCTACATTAGGAGAAATCAGGTGTATGATCCCAGTATTTATGAAATCCCACTCAACTATAGGTTAATTATTCCTCCATATGATAGCAACATAATGTCGAAATAGAGGTAAAGATCTGGTCCGGTGTCATTTGCATTTCCTCATGTAAACATATATTGCAGTTTTATAGTAGTAAATGTCTTTACTTTCTGGCCACCATTTTCTGGTACTCCAGCCGGATGAGGTATCCACGGCACAGAGCCTGAGTGGACATCACAACCTGGGCTAACCGCTCATCTCTCATCTCCTCCAGAGCTCCCAGCAGACCAGCTTTGAAAAACACCTGAAATTAAAGGTAAGTATTCATCTGTACAGCTCATTCACTCCTCATATCTCTGCCATTTAATCTGTGTGCTGTAACAAAAGGAAACCTTAGTGTGTCCAAACTTGTACTGTGTGTGATCCACATCGATCGAGCCCAGAAGTTTCTCTGCAGCTTTTTTGTTGTCCATAAACTGTCCCTCAGGAACAGCACTGGCGTTAAGGATCCTGTATCTGCAGGAGGAATAACAGGCCTGAGTATGAGCCCAAACATTATTAAACATTTAAATATGAAGCTTTATTTGCCTCTGCTTGAAATCCCCGTAGAGAATCCTGCTCGGAAATCCTTTCCTACAGATCCGGATTCCCTCCAGCACGCCGTTACAGCGTAGTTGGTGGATAACCAGATGGTTTTCCATTGCACCTATGATGAAAGCGATGGATATTTTTATTCAGGTTGTCAGGATATATATCTAGAAGTGAAAGGATTATCAAAACTACCTGGAGTTTTTGTCTCATTTGGGATCAAGCATCGCACAAAGTGAGGATGAGTTGTTCTCAGATTGGTCATGAGCTTCCCAAGATTCTCCTGTAAGAACATTGATATGTTTTGTTTTGGTTTCTAATTATCAGATGTGTCTTTTTTCACTGAAGTAATAGAACACCATTTTGGGAAATACATATATACTGTGTGGTGGAGATTGAAGAAGAAGATTGAAACCATTCTTCTGTCTGTTGATTGAATATAAAGCTACAGGCAGCTTAGCATAGCTTAGCATAAACACTGGCAACTGGGGCCAACAACAACCAGCTGCGTGTTGTACTTTCATATTTAGAGGATAGATATGAGAGTGGTATTGATCTTAAGTAACTCTCTAAAAGAAACTCAACATGTTAGAAAAGCAATAAAAAATACCACAGAGCTTTGAAAATGTTAATTCTGTTCAGTTTCAGATTAAGTCATTTTGAGTTAGCTCCAGTGTAGCTGTTTTTCCTGTGTTAAATTGGGAATTTTTAAGGGATAACATTGGTATTTTTGAACCTGGGCTTTATTTTCTGCAATGTAGTCAAAGTGGGTTCGGTCAAAGTATGTCCTCAATACTGCACTGATTCCAAAGATTTTTGTTCCTATTAATTATTTACATCTGAAAACATTGGAAATTAATGCAGAGATTAAAAAATACCAGAGTTATCCTTTAAATTTATTACATTTTATGGTCTCAGAAAATTAAAAAATTGTGTTTTTTGCTAAAAATGGCTGTGAAGTTTACTTTAATAATACTACTTTTATCTCACCCTGAACAGAGCTGACACAGTTTGGAAAGATGCTCCCTTCTTCTTGGTTCCTTTCTTCGTTCCTCCTGCGGCTGCATCTGCATTAAGGTACATTAAAATAATGCCATTACTTACTGGCAGACTGTATTAAACAGCAGTGTTTCACTTTGATAGATCATTTTCATTTTGCATGAACAGTATTTCTCCATATGCATCCATAATCAGGAAACACCACTCTACTTATCATCCATCTGCAAACTACCTTTGTCAGTGTGTTGCTTTGCATTTCTACATTTCCACAATGATGCAGAGCAAATGATAGTAGATATTAATCATAATATGGTGATAACTACATTTCCTTTCAGAAAAAACAATAGGTTGGCTCTTCATGAAATAATCAGATTGATATAGGTTCAGAATTTGTCAGCACTTGGTTAAAAAACTCAGTTACCATCTGATCCAGAGAAGCTTGCATAGAACATTGCCAATATTTTGACCGACGACTTCTGGTAAAGCTGCACCACAGATTCGTTCAGTGGGTCTTTGTTCTTCTCCAGCCAGCCGGTGATGTTGTAGTCCACAGTGCCGGCATAGTGCACCAGGGTGAAGTGAGCTTCAGGCTTCCCTTTCACCGTTTTGGGCTTCAAGAAGCAGTTGTTCTTGCCGAGATGTTGGTCATACAGTTTGTTCTTGAAAGAGGTGTCTGTTGATTTTGGGAACATGCACTCCTCCTCGAGGATGGAGAAGATTCCCATTGGCTGAGAAACAAACCATTTTTATTAATAAAGGTATTATAAGGCTAATGTTTTAACTTACACACCATACAATACCTTTTCAATGAGCTCAATGCAGGCTGCCAGGTCCATCCCAAAGTCAATGAACTCCCACTCAATCCCTTCCTTTTTGTATTCTTCTTGCTCCAGTACGAACATGTGGTGGTTGAAAAACTGTTGCAGCTTCTCATTTGTGAAATTAATGCAGAGTTGTTCCATGCTGTTGTACTACAGAAAAACAGTAAAGATCATATTCAAGTAAACAGAGATTACTTGACGAACCTGTGGATAAAAATACAATTTACAGTCTTACATCAAAGATCTCGAAGCCAGCAATATCGAGAACGCCGATGAAGTGTTGTCTGGGTTGTTTTGTGTCCAGCTGCTGGTTGATTCGTATGACCATCCACAGAAACATCTTCTCATAGACGGACTTTGCAAGAGCACCAATAGAGTTGTACACCTAAAAAGAGCAAAAGATAAAAAGAGACAAGTAATTTGAGAGTGTATTGAATTTGAAATGAAACAATGACTGTGGCGTTCAAGTGCTGACTCTTCGTTAAATTGCGTCCCCATCAGGTTAGTAATCCAAATATGTCAAACTGATAGAGCGCCCTCTGCTGGACCATGAGTAAAATTATTTCAAATGGTTTGATAACCTTATAGAGACTGCAGCCGACATTTTGAACAGGTCATTGCAGTTCAAATATAGTTTGAATTAATGTTTGAATTTCAAATAAAAATGACATTTACAATCAAAAACATGAGAAGATAAGGTTAAAATATACCAGAATTATCCCTTAAAATAATTCTTGCTTGCAGTTTTACCTGCTGTACATTTTGTCCTTTGGTGACGTACTCATTTCCAACCTTTACTCTGGGATAACAGAGGTTTTTCAGCAGATCAGCAGAGTTCAGGCCCATTAGATACGCTGCTTTATCGGCCTCTGCAATGAAACAAAAGCCATCTTTTGGATTTGGATTTATCTTTCCATTTATACCCTTTCCCTGTATTTGTATGATAGTATGATGGATGGCCCTCACCCTCAGTGCCATCGGGCTCCGCCTGCTCCTCCCGCTGTTTCTGCTTGAACTTCATGTTACCATAATGCATCACAGCACCAGTCAGCTTGTAGATGGATGCTTTCTCTTCAGCAGTGAAACCCAGAATATCAAAGGCTTCCTTTGTTAAAAAAAACAAAGCAAAACAGGAAAAGTCATATGTAAAGCAACTGAAAAGACAGAGCAAATCTTCATGTGCTTTCAACTCACGTCTGTAGCCATTAACTCCTCTGCGTCGTTGATGCTTTTGACGCTGATTTCCCCTTGACTGATGAAGGCAAAGTCGTAGGGGTTTGTGGTGATGAGGAGCAGATCTTGAGAGAAAGAAATCAAGTTAAAATCTGCATCTGACTAAATATGAGAAAGAGAATAATTAAAACAAAAAGGATTCAGCAGAATACCAATGAGTTCAGGCTTCTTGTTGCAAGTGAGCTGATAAAAGATGTGATAACTCCTCTCAGCCACCAGCTGAAAGGTCACTCTTGATTTCTCCAGCAGATCTTTTCATAAGAAAAGGCAAAATTATCTTCAAGCACCTTTATCAGTCACATCAATATTCTATAAAATATTTGTATAAACTTACATGTTTCAATATCTGCAGATGACAGTTTACCAGTGGTGCCGAAGTGTATTCGAATGAATTTACCCTATCCAACAAAGAAGAAAAAAAGTCACATCTTATGCTCTGTGTTGAATAAATTCCTGTTAAATCAAAATGAAGTCCCTACGGCTCACTCACAAAACGCGAGGAGTTGTCATTCCTTACTGTCTTGGCATTCCCAAAAGCCTCCAGCAGTGGGTTGGCTTGGATGATTTGATCCTCCAGAGTCCCCTATAGAGGATTAAACCTGTAAATCTGACACCCACTCCTCTCTGAATAAAACAAACGACCGACTCTACCTGCTGCATGGCCTGTCAAAAAACCTGCTCCAGCTCACCTTCATTTTACTACTCATCTCCTTTTTCTTGTCTGTAGACACTGCGATTGTCGCAAAGTACTGAATGACACGTTTGGTGTTGACAGTCTTGCCTGCACCGGATTCTCCACTAAGCAAAATCAGAAGTACAGATTTCAACTTATGATTGTTTTATCTGTCATTAAATATTAAAAATCGCTGCTGTACTTACGTGATCAGTATGGACTGATTTTCACGATCTGCAGGACAAACAAAGAAGACAATTACATGGCGAAAGAAACTCAAATTATTCTGTTGTACAGACTTTGGGCTGCAAACGTACCAGTGAGCATGAACTGGTAGGCGTTATCAGACAAGGCGAAGATGTGAGGGGGAACCTCCATCCTCTTCTTCCCTCTGTAGGCCTGGACCACCTCTGGGTTGTAGACCGGCAGCCATTTGTAAGGGTTCACAGTCACGCAGAAGAGCCCAGAGTAGGTCTGCAGGGAAATAACAGATAGATAGACATATTTTAAAATTTCAGAAAACGGAAATGTTGCGATTGTAGCAACTAAGGTAAGGTAGGGGAATTAAAAACAGGATTTAATAGTTTCTTACATTTTTCTTAAATTCATGCTGTCGTATTATGAGGCAGCGACCTCTCTGAAATGCCAGTGTGTTGTTTGCTTTTGTGACCAATTTTTATATTTTGTACTCCTGTCTAGTAGGGCGGTGCAATATGACGATATAATCAGATGACGAAATAAAAATATCTTTCGTTTCATATCATGCTCTATCGTTAATTCGTAACTAGTAAATTAGAGTTCACCTGCAGGTACATGTGGACATACGCAATGTTTGTTTACGTTGCAGCATCAGTTCGTGGTGTCTGGGTTCACTGTTCTTGATCAGTACTGCACTGATTCTAATGACTTAACAGCCAAAAACGTGACCCTGGTTCAAAAACGAGTTATCCCGTTTTACAAATAAACATATTATGCTAAAGTTTGGTTTTACCTTTGCTGTTTCACTTGTGTAATTACTCTCACTGCCAGAAGGGGGAGACAAAAGTTACAAGGACAAGTGGGTGAGAGTTCAGAAAAACAATCTAATGATGGCAAATCTGACGCATTATCTGGCTGCTAGATACTTCAACTGAACAAAAACAGTCACTTTAATCCTACCTCTAGGCTTGTATTGAAGAGGCTGCTGTTTTCTAGAATTATAGACTGATCAATTTGGGGATGTATAAACAGTGGGCTTAATGACATTTTTAAATGATCGGATGTCAAACATTTAACCTTTAATAGTTCAGTCACTGTCAAAGTAAAACAATGAGATATTAGTCCAATAAATCAAAACAATGAGCTATGAGCTGCGTTGACAGAGTCAGTCTTTCTATTAAATCAGCAGCAGCAGATGGCAGTTAAAAATAATATCCAGAACAGACTGTATTCAGGCATATTACAATGATTTTAATCTTCCTTGGGAGATAATTTGTTATTAAATTTTTAAGTGTCAAACCCAAATTCCGACTTATATAAATGTGAGCTTTGTATTTATTTATTTATTTTTTTTAGCACAGATCATTGAGAGGGTTTACTTATTTTGGCCTTGAGTAAAAGTATAATGTCTTTGTATAAGCCCAAATTCTGTAGTGTACAAAGACAAAACAAAATTGAAGTTCAATCTTCCATCATGTCCCTGATTGGCGTCATATTTCTCATACAACTTACATAGATCATCCAAGCTGCGTAGCGCTCCTTGAGGTTAAACAGCACTGCCGGCTCATGGAGGTGGGTCATCATCACCATGTCCTCAATCTTATCGAACTTTGGGGGGTTCATGGGAAACACTTGGTCTTCCCTGACGGTCAAAGTCTGGGGAAGCAGAAACAGAAATGTCTTTGGTTGTAAAGTGAAACAGAGTATGATGCTTAAAGCTTCATGCAACTGCAGAGAATAAACAAAAGTTAGACTAGAGTTTTCAAAGGCTGAAGGACACACAATATTCACTGTCCACACATTTTCTTACAAAATATTACTCTCGTGGAAAGTGAAGCAGCGTTTGGAGTGTCAAGAGAGACTAAATGTCTCTGTTGAAACTAGAGCAATAACATTCTGCAGGTTTTTTATTGCAGATTTGACAGACAGAGACACCCTGAAGCTGTATAAAAATCCTCCATCACACTGGGACCAGGCCCTGCATTGTCTGACATCCCATTTAACAGAAAAACATATCACTGGCTGTGTTCAGTGTCTAATAAAAAGTCAGTTTATCAGCGTAACCCTTCAGGCCACCCACTCTGTCGTCTATGGTCTTGACGGTGACTTTGCCATCCACCCTGTCCTGGATCTCGGCCTTGACGTATAGCTCTTTCTCATCGCTGGCGAAGCACGCCGTCTTGCTGTCAAACGGCCGAGACTGAGCCTCCGTCCTCTCCCTCTCAGACTTGCGGAGGAACTGGGCTGCTGGCCCGAAGATCGCCATTTCCCCATCTGTGCTCATTTTCTCCTCCTGAATCAAGGACAAAACACCTTTGGCATCATTTCAAATCTCTCTCACATGTGGATAATGTTTGAAATTGAATCCAGATCGCTGTTATACTCACCTGCTTATTGCAACGCTGCGGTTACCTCAAAGTTCAGGACTGAAGTCTGAAACAGGAGTTTTTTAAAAGATGCCAGAGAATAATCCTGCACAGTAGCTCTTCTAGATTATGTGGTAAAAACAGACATAACCAGTCGCACTGTCCCTTTTTATATCCCACCATTGTCCTTGGTGTGAAGCCTCTTTCCTTTACATGGTCATGCACCGGTAGAGTTACACGAACCTGTTGCTCATCATGGGTAAGGATGGATCCTGGATTAAGCACAAGATGCAGCAGAGTTATATATAGCTCTTTACACAGCAAAATGTCACATCTGAAGAATACTGGATGCATGCTAACACAATTCAAAAGGTGAAATGTTTATCAGTGAAAATTGTCCAACAACATATAATACATCAGTTGTGGTGTGAAAACCAGATATGATTGAGTGCTTTACAAGGAAAAAAGAAAAAAGAGACAGAAAACATGCAACATAGTGCTAGATGTTTATTTAATACATGCATGCAACTAACCTGGAGACACACCTAAATAGGCACCTGCAGGCAAGGTGCCTTCCAACAACAAAAGCATTAAGACAAGATATAAAAGGAACACAAAACAATATAGAAAGACATACAAGTAGGATTTAAACTAAGATAGAGGATAAAAATAAGCTTTAAAGAGAACAGCAGCAACAGTGTGTGTGGTGAAAGATATAAATAAGTAGTCTCAAATTTAGTGTGTGAAAATTTTATCCAAATTCATTTATTAAAAAATATTACTAGAGAGGCGCCCTCATAGCCAAATGGTTAGGGGCACGTACCATGTGGGCCGGACCTTTGCTGCATGTCATTCCCCTACTCTCTCCCCGTTTCCTGTCTCTCTCTCACTGTCCTCTAAATAAAGGCAAAAAATACATTTTCAGAGTCAATTCAACAGAGGAATTTATGTATTAAGCAGACAATCATATGCAGTAGCACTGATTATAACATGTATTTCATATTCAACCTTTATGACATTTTTTTCTCTTAATGCATGAAAAAAATCACAAAATGTTCTTATTGAAGTTTCTCTTGACAAGACAGAAACAAAAAAATGACACTTGATTCTACAAAAACAATATTCAAACAAGCTAAAATAATCTCACTCCTTTGGTCAATATTTTTATTTATTTTATTAGTATATAAAGTTTTGATTTGATAAGATAAAGATCTATTTGCAGAATACAAAATTTTCTTTGTACTACATTTTCCACATTTTTCAGTAAATCATGTTGTACTCTGTATAGTCTGTTTTGATCATATTTCCATGTATTACATCTTAACAAATTAACAAATCTCAGTGCATATTTCCACCCAAATCCTACACATTAAAAAAGATCAGCCTGCCTATTAACAGAGTCGACATGATGCTGCAGGTTATTAATACTATCTATAGGATCTCAACCACATTCACATGTAAGTAAGCTGCATATTCCCCCTGATTAACCAACATGTTCTGAGGGTCTTACAATTGCTATTTTGGTGGATAAAGCAGACTGAGGTGATTAGTGCCCGGACACGAACAGGCAGACAACCTTTAAAAGTGGATTTGAAGAGGATTGATTATATTCCTTTTAGAGGATTATTGCAGGCAGCTGGTACGGAAATAAAGGCCATTGACGCCTGAGTGGGATACAGTTGTTTTAACAATGAGATGGTGGCAGCGGGCCAAAGTAAACAGTCCAGTGTGAGTGAGGAGTCCATTGTTACTCGTGTGTGCGGATGCCCGGTGATATTCACATCAACCTATCACAGCTCAGAGAGAATACGTCTGTCAGTTGTTTCTGACTCATCAGAGGTTATCCAGTCATGTAGCTCTAATGTCACAGCAAGGTGAGGTAAGGGACGGGATTTTAGCGAAGGTTCAGGTTTCACTTTGATTGCACAGTTGATATCAGTTGGACGGTGAATGTTTCTTCCATCAGAGCGAGTCTCTTTGAACTCAGCTGTTATCGTCTCGTTTTTCTTTCCAAAGTGCTCGTAAATCATATAACACTGAGGAAGATACAAACCTTTTAGACCATTACAAGTTTCCTCAGCATCAAATAAAAACTTGATCGTGTGTGGATGCTGCAGAACAGATTTTTATTCAGGGATAGCTTGAAGGTTACAGGACATTTGAGCCCTGAGTCACTGAGTTTTTCTATAAATAAATAAAGTGGATTAATGAAGACTACTAAATTTATGACTATCACGAGGCCCACTGATATTAAGGTTCAAGTTGCCTAAACATAACAATATGTCAACTACAACAGCCAAAGGACATCGCCTCATTTGGTGTTTCGCTGATGGTGGTGGGAAAGACCATCTAACACATCACCACAAAATCTCCCATAGGTGTTTAACCTGCTAGAGGACGCCTTACAATTCCATAAGGACTCACTAGAAACCTCTTGAAGGATCACTAGGATCTTGTAAAGGACCACTTCAGAAGACACCTACAACCTCCTTAAGGCCCACTAGAAACCCTCTGAAGTAATTAAGTAATTAACTGCAATGCCAAAACACCAATCGTACATTATATTTGTCATCTGCACCAACAAGCACTGTGTTTGCACATCTTCCTGATAGACAAGAGAGGAATGACTTTTGACCCTTGTCAATCACTATTGACAATTCATAGAAAACACAATGTCAAGAAAATGCTTGGGGGTGATAAAATACTCATTATAATACTAGCGCCACTCTTTTGACACCTTCAGTTAATTGAAGTAGAGCAAGTAAAACTGAGGCAGGTGAGATAAACATCCAAATCTTAGCAGACGTGAAGCAAGTCGTAGATTTTTCTTTTAGATCTAAGACAAAAGAGAGATCGGTCAGACTGAGATAAACTCAATCCCGCATGTGGTTGTTTCCCTCGTCTTCAGACAGCCCATTTATGTCGAGAAGATGAAAAAGCCATTAATATTAGATCTCTTCGAGGATTCTGCTCTCCACTGAGACATCCAAGTGCTTTTGATCAGCAATAAAAAAGTGGACAGTGAAACAAAAATAGCCTAGTTTTCCCTTTTTTCTTTCCTTTTTTTGGCTCTTTTATTTTAGACAAAGCAACTTTGTACTGTGGTGACAGAATGAGGAGAAGACGACATACATGTAAGAGCAACATGGAAAGGATGTTTTAATTAATTTACTAAATCCAATTACTGCAGAAATAGAGGTTATAGTCTAAACAGCATCCATTCTGGTGTGACAAACACTTCAGAACACTTCAACTGATTGGTAACAAATATTGAAAAATATATGGTCACCACTACACACTCAGTGTCCACTTTATTAGGTACACCTGTACAATCTAATGCAATCTAATACAACAGTTCTGTGGTGTTTGTTATGTTTTATTTAAGCCTGAGATAAAAGGAGAATATGTGACAGAGCTGTTGTACTGGATTGCATTGGATTGCATAGGTGTACCTAATAAAGTGGCCAGGAAGTGTAAACTTCATTATGATAAATGTTATGGAAGGGCCATTGTATTAACTGCAGTAGATTGTTCCTAATGAAAAATGTGTTTTGCGAGGTCACGGCAACCTTTGACCTTTGATAACCAAATTTTAATCAGTTCATCTTTGACTCTAAGTGGACGTTTATGTCAGATTTACTGAAATTCCCTCCAGATGAGACTTCTTGCAACTCATGTAAAATTATGTGTCCAATTGAAATACATTAGCTCCAAAGTTGTGCTGAGTGTCATGAAAAAAACAGAAAATTCATGTCCATGTACATAAATCAATAGCTTATATTTTGTGAATATGTCACAAACTGCTGTGAAAGTGGATTAGCACATTTTAAAATAAACCGTAACTGTCTAAAGTCCTGATCTAGGTCCTAAAAGGCCTGGCAAAGTCCTGTAGTGGCCACAAGAGTCTTCATTCTCCTGAGAGTAGACAGACCTCATCTGTTTGGGTTAAGTTGGACCAGACTGACACTCAATATATGCAGAGTCCGTTCGAGTTAACAGAAGTGTACAAGCTGGTAAAACAGGAAGGTCCTTGTTGTGTCCAAGTACATCACAGCTCTGTCTCACAGTGTCCTCTTTTGTGTTAGAGTCAGAACGTCTGGATGTTTTCCTCGCAACAAAGACTCATAGAAAATGTCTCTCACTGATCAAAACCAAAGCATGTCTCTCTGCCAGGCCCCTTTATTTTGTACAAGTGGAAAAAAGGGGGACTTAGCCTGAAAGAAATCCAGTGTCTTTCCATTTTCCCTCTGTGCTGTTAGCTGTGACCCTGCAGGCTTTAGGATCATTTTGGACGGTAATGAGATCCAATAATCCCCTCTGTCTCCTCATTCATGTTTCCAAAGGCTGGTTGACTGACACTATTCCTCAGCACGATAGTGTAGCAACATGGTAAGATTCATTTTAATACCCTTACATATTATTTAAAGAAGTGAAGGGCTTGTATCTATATCACGTGCAGCAATTACAGCAAAAAGACATTAAAATATAAAAGGACATAGAGTGAGATATGTGAGATTTTGTATTTACTCAGCTCTTTTCTGCTTTATGTTGCTGTAAAGCATGCTGTATGTTGACTGAACTGTGTAAACAACTATTGGATGGATTGCTGATAAACTTTGCTCAGACATTCATGTATTCATGTTTAGTGACCCCCTGAATATTCTGACAAGGCATGGAACGATATGAAATTTTCATGTCACGATTATCCTGGCCAAAATAATTGTGATTAACGATATCATTGCGATAATCATGAAAGTATCCTTTAAACTTTTAGAGTGATTTGAACTGTTCCTTATGGGCTGTACCCAAATAAATTTTATGGTTAATGAAATAGGAAAAACTGTAGTAAATTTTAGTCACTTACAGCAGTAGTGACAGGCCTTTGGAAAGATACAGCTCCCATTGTGGCAATTCAAAATAAATCAATACAGGACTGTATGTTGGCAAGCTAGACATATTTTTTTAAGTCACTCGTGAGGATATACACAATTGTCCCCAATCACGATTATTCAGATGATGGAAATTCACCAGGATCAACTTATTGTGAGTATTTTTTTTATTGCAGTTGGCAAAAAAATCGGAAATTGTTCCATCTGTACTGTTCTTATTTCTTGTTGAAGCAGATGAAGTAGTTTTTTGTGAGCAAATGATATAGTTCACATGTAGAATTGTACCTGAAGGAGCAGGAAACAAAATGAACAGCCAAATATTTTCTGCTGGTATTTTTAACTAAAAAGTTTAAATGAAAAAAAAACTGATTTCTCTCATAATCCACCATAAACTACCATGTGAACAAATCTTATTAGTTTTGGGGAGTAAATAGATTTTTCAAACTTCTAGGGGAGTCAGTGTTTATGCATCTTTTTTCATTTTTAAAAATGCTGTCAGCCCTTAGCATTTGATTGGTCTCTTCATCTCAATCCATGTCCATGTTTTTCTCCTCAAATATAACATCTTCAGTCACACACTGCGACTCTCAAAGTGTTTCAAACACTTAGTTCAAAGATGCCAAATATTTCTCTGCTGACAGACTTGGTGCAACATCTTCTCATTTCCATCCTGACCAAAGCTCTGCCTCCCTTGCAGGGACAAAAATCTGCCATCAGGCCGACTAATGCATTACTATATGCTCATTTAGCCTCTGAGAGAATAAAGAGCTCTTTGCTTTTTCCATGCCCTGCTTCTTCTACCTCTTTTTTTTAGCGTCCTGTGTGGAGTGACTGTACATTCCTCTCTAAGGCTTCCTCTTGTTTTTCATAATTGCTGCTGTTTGAAACTCAGCAGCTGCTTCGGGGCACAGAAACAAACCATGTGAAAAATTGTGCTTTTAGCTTTTGTCAGAGCTCATCTAAAATTACACACACAAGCTTTTTCCTTTTGATAATTCAAGTTTGCTTACACAGTGCATTCAGATGAGCAATTCCGAAATAGATTTATGATAATGAAAAACTAAAAACTTTATCCTTTTTTTGTGATGAGATGTCCTATTTCTAACTTATATTTCTCATTATTGTCTAGCTAAAGTCTCACCACAGTATCTACTGCTGTCTGCACTATGCCTGTTTTCTTTTTCAGGTATAAAATGAGCTTAAGTGAGGAGTTATAAATGATATACCCTCCCAAATACACTGCTGAAATGGTAATCAAAAGCACAGAAATGTAAACATCAGCTCCCCTCCTACACCACCATAAGAAGGCTGAAGTTTATTAATCTCATTTTCCAGGTAGAAAGGGGTCTGAATGCTTTCTTTCTTCTCCCTGTCAGTCCTCATGAACCAACAGAAGCTCAGTAAAGCAGCGAGAGGCATCTTCCCTTCTGCAGGAGTCTGACACAGTCTGTCTTGTTAGTTTCTTCCTATTCAGAGAAAAGTGAGCTAACACGAAGGGAGTGGAGATCCTGGTTTCAGGGTTACATTGAGAGCAGCACCCCAGAGGATTGTGGGATTTGGCAGGGATATCTTACAGATCTGTTTTTTTTTTTTCTTTTCTTTTTTTAAAAGTTTCTATAAAGGCTCAGATACCACTGGGCTGCACTTCTCCTTGCCAGCCAGAGGACGTGTGAAATCGTTACGAAAAGGAGATCAGTGGGTGATGATAAAAATCTCATGATAAAGGGTTTATCTTTAAACCTTTGGATCATTCAGTAACAATGTGGGAATTCTTTGATTCTGCTTGCTTGTGTGATGACGAAAAGATATATGCATGCCTTTTTTTTCTTTCTTTCTTTTTAGTGAATTTAAATTTTAACCTTTCCCTGCAAATGACATTTAGATACTTTGAGAGGTTTTTATAATGTCCAGTAGGAACTTTGTCACCAATACAGGAAATAGTTTGTCATTCGCATAATCCCAGTAAAAAATAAGGGTGAGGTGATGAGGATGGACTCAAAGGGACATGTTTGCATCCAGTCTTGAGCTAGTTGTTGACACTGACCATGACCACATGTTTCTTTTGACCTTGTCAAAGGGGTTCAAGTTGCCCAAACATAACATAATAAAATCCCGTAAAGGCTCACTAGGATCTTGTAAAGGACCACTTCAACCTCCAGAAGACACCTACAACCTCTACAAAGCCCACTAGAAAAGTTCTGAAGGACTTTTAGGACCTCTAAAAGGACCAATAAAATCTCTGAAAGACCCCTAGAAACTCCTAGATTACCTGTAGACCCTCCTCAATGATCACCACAGCCTCCTGACTTCCCCTTGAACCTTCTAAAGCACATCTAGAACCTTGTCATTGACCACTAAAACTTCCACAACTACTTGTAGAACTTTCTCAATGACCATTAAAACCCTTAGAAACTCTTAGAGGACCTTTAGAATCTCTACACCTTCTTAAAGGACCTTCATAACTTCCAAAAGAACCACTAGAACCTTCTTAATGACAACTAAAACCATTGGTATGACCAGTTAAATCCTCTAAAGAACCCTTGAATGACCTAAAGGACCTCTAGAACCACTAAAACAGCCTAAGCAATCCTCAGAACGTCCTAAATATCCATTAGAGCCTCATAAGGGACTCCTAGAACTTCTTTAGATTCTGTAAATAATGTCCTGATTGAAACATAAAGTGTGTCAGTAAGCCTGGAGCCAGGTTTTTCCTTTAATTTGTCACCTGTCTGTAGGTTGCACATTTGTTTCCCACCATAATGTGAAGCATAAAAAAGATGGGTCGACCTTACAGTGGATGGGTCAGTGATAACTGTTAAGAGAGTACACCGCTTGTCTTTTCTGTGCAGCAGCTATAATACTGCCGCAAACCACAGCCGAAGCTATCTGCTGGTCTCACAGCAAACCTAAACGAGGAGCAGAGATAGAAAAGATCCAATGAGTCCCTTTAATGTTACACATCAGGCTTCATCCACCCACTCTGCCCCTGCTGCCCATGCAAGCAAAAGAACACGATATGACTTCTTTATCATTCGCGCTAATAATCTCCCCATTTATATATCTGTCGGATCGCGTTCGCCCACCTCCCCCTCAGATGTCTGATTGGAGAGCACCGTCCTGAAGTTCAACAGTCCCTCTGTCAGATTCAGCTGACAGATCTGAACGGGCCACGCACCACTGCGTCTGAAAATGAACAGCCAGCCGGCGATCCCTGCAGATTAAAAACGACTTTTCCCTTGTAAAAGCACACTGCAGTAATTTCTGGCCCAGTGTACTCAGAGTGCAGCCTGAACACAATGGCTTCATGGTGGTGGAGGCTTCTGGGGACTGCTGATAAGGTGAAGCAAGCCTTTATTATTATTTATCCAGTTGGGGGATCATATTTCACCATATGAATAACACTATTATTTAGCAAGTGAGAAGTGCTGAAAAGCAATGTGGGAATTGGATAATAATAACCATCAGTTATTGCAGAGGCTGTCACGACTCCTACATTTACATCTGCTGTATATGCAAGCTTGTAGAAATGTTGTACTTCTACATAAACTTTAATGAAGCAGAAGCAGCTTCACATTATACACTTTTTTTACTCAGTGTTCCCCTTCTCAGGATGAATTAAACTATCCATTTTCACAGCCCACAGGATCCACTATAGTTAATGGCCACATTATGTAGGGAACATTATACCAAAATCCATGGATACAGCTGCACATGTCCTGGATTAATCAACAAAATGAAGCTTTTTCTGATTAGAACAGATTCCTGCAGCGTCCAGGAAATCAGCAGCACTTTGTAACTTGATTTAATTACAAATATTGTGTGAATAAGTAGCTGGATTTTCTCCTGTAATGCAAGAATAGCATCGATTTCAGGGCTTTTGTGTTGCATTGTGTGTTATCGTAAGCTGTTATGTTGTGCATCCCCTGCAGGTTTCAAGCCCCAGTTTGAATAATTTATGATAATATTTTACGAGGAGGAAACACTCGGTTTATGTGGAAGTTAAAATGGTGAAATTATTGTTTGTTTTTGCAACAGAAGTCGGTGGTCGCGAGCTCTGCCGCACCCAGAGAGGAGACTGACAGTCGGCCTCTTCCCCAGGGATGGAGGAGCTACATGTCACCTGAGGGACAGAGGTATTATGTCAACAGCTGCAGTAAAGGTAAGAGCCACACCTGAAAACAAAGAAAAACACCTGCAAATCAGCTGAATCCACACTGGAAAGTTGGATTGTCGGGGGATGTTGGTGGATTCTGGTTCTGGTTCTGGCTCAAATATAAACGTAGTTGGACATACAAACTGAAGATATGTGAAATAAGGTTTTCATTAGGGATGGGCATAGTTGATCAATCTTTTATTGATCGCTAAGAATTTTGCTTATCTCATGGACTTAAATCAATACATTCGAATCAGTGAGGTTGTGTAGTTCATCTTGAAGCAATATAATGATTTTCACTACATGGCAGCAACTAGCAGGAGGCACCATTAAAATCTAACAGAGCTGTCGTAAAAATCGAAGCTAAACTGAAGAGTGAGACAAAGTTTTGGGAAAATTGTCTGCACTAAATAACACATTTTATTGACATTTGATATGACTGATAGCTTTGTTGGTATTGTATCTAACAGACTCAGTTGCGATTGCACTGTAGCTTTGGTTTGTTAATTTGTTTGGTTGTTGTTGGACTATAATTATTTAATTGAGGAAGAACACACTTTCTTTAGCAGTCTATTTTCTGCCATAGGGATTTTCAGGATTTTCAATTTTGTTGGTTGAAATTGGCTCCCATAGCAAAGTATTTGTGCTGCAAATGCAATTTTTCTAATCTGACGTCCTTTTCTAATCTAATCTCTTCTTGTCCTTTTGCATTTTCTGAAATTTTATAACTTTCAGAGTTGAGAAAGTTTTATCTTTATGTAAATGTCCCCTGTACAGGAATAATAATCAGTTGCCAATAACCAATAATCCTCTCTGTCTTTAGTGAGATTTCAACAGGACACATTAAGACCAACAACCCCAATCCACCTTTCTACTGTTACATAACATTTTAATGATGTTAGAAATCAACAAGCTTTAGTCAGATATTACTGCATGTACTGAGTGTCACCTCCTTGTGAGGTTCAGTTTAGATACGGTGGCATTCAACTCCCACTACCTTAACACTGTGAGCTACAAGGACTCATTATCATTCCTCGCCATCATCGTGTCTCAGCGGTCCATTCATGTGGAGACAGGCCTGCAGATTCGATCCACTTTAATCTGATTATCTTAAACGTGTGGCACTTGAGGCCGATCGGCACAGCCAGTATCTCGGCCGTGAGATCTGCAGATTCGGAGGTGGAGGGATGTTTCTGTTGTTTGTCTCCTCCTTTAATACACTGCCACGTAACAAGAGGCCACAGAGTTACATTAATGCAGAGGCTCAAAGGCAGGCAACCCTTCACAAACATCTGCTTCAGTGTGTATCTGTGTGTATGTCTGTGTTTTTTACACCTCATTTGGGAAGGAATCCAGAGGGATGGGACAGGCTCCCATGGGACAAACCAAGGCTGCATCAACAACAAACCTGGCAGTAATTGCACTTTGGCTCAAAGCAGACACACACTGAGCAGCAAAAAAATAAATAAATAAAATCACCCAAAAGCTATTTTTATATTCAGAAACCATATGCCTGAGCAGTCACTTTTTATTTCGTCTCAATTTGTTGTTGTTTCATGTCTGAATTTGGCACTTTGAAAAGCTGCTGTTGAGGCCGTGTGTGTGTGTGTGTCATATTAATGCCAGAGTGCGTTAACTGTGTTTATTAAAAAGCTGCTTGTTGTTTACAGCCTGTGTCGTTTAATGAAGGAGGTGCACAAATGAGGATCAGTTGAAATCATTTCACTTAATCCCCCTGGAGTGGTAAATATGACAGAGGGATTAGTAACGATGAGAAAGAACTACAAGGAGGAAACGAGGCTTGAAAAATGTCACTGTGTATGATGACATCTGTTATAATTTGGCAGAAATAAGTAGCAACTGATATAAGAGGCAGATTAGTCAGGCTGAAGAAAGCTGACAAACCAACTGTACAACAGGGTACAGGGGGTTTTCTGTACAAATTACTTTTATACAAATTCTCGTTCTTTCGGTATTATTCATATTTAGGGTCCTACAGAACTCTGGCAGCAGTGGCCCAAGAGTTAAAAGGTTAAAACTACTGATAATCTAGATGGAAAAACTGTCACAAGGTGATTTCAATTCAATATCTTCTGTTTTCATTGAGCTTGGACACTGGCCCCTTTTCAAGAGACATATGCTACGCTACTGTAGTACGCATTTATCCAGTCCAATTAGCTATATCATAAGTAACATGGGTCCGTTTTAGCTAAATGTCTACTCCATTGTCTCATGAATTAGTCTCATGATCCAAAAGCAAATTGGTTAATTACGTCTTGGTTTTGACAGAAATAAGGCTTTTTCACACTGGAGCCCTCCTAATATTAGCGTAGCACAAAGAAAACGGAACCATCAGGAGCTAACATTAATGTTAATTTGGCTGAGAAGCCTAGCTTATGTTGTAATCATTGGCAAAATGGTAACAAATATCCCCAGAGCCCTGCACAAGGAATTTGGAATAAGCTAGGTAACATTAGACTCCCAAACTAATGGTTAGCATTTGCTTAATCAAAACGACTCAACCTTATCAAGCTAACTAACAGCCTCAGGCTTGACATATTGTTTTATTAGGCTATCATTATCACGATTATCATTACGATCTTTCTCTGAGCGTAACCACGTAACCATAAAAATATTTAGCAATGCTGTCATTACTACAAATGGATATTGTACTGCAGGATCAGATATTTGGGTGGCAAACAAATACGTCATCTGTGAGTATTTTACTGATACATCCAGTATCAATGTAAATTAGCAACATATCCTTATTACATTTATGAATAAAATGTAATCTTGTCGCTAATATATTTTGCACAAAATGTATTTGCTGTAGCAATTTAGCTGCATAGCTTTGTAAGTTTAGGGAGAAAATGTTGGATCAGCTCAAACAACTGTATTTATGACAGAAAATGTGTAGGTGTGTTTGTTGTACAGTTCATCAAGAAAAACTTAAATGTGTAACACAACAGGATCACAGTAATGCAGTAGTTATGTTCAGTGACTTAATTAAAATCTTCACATTAACAGATTATCGTGGATTTCTGCTTTCTGTCCACACATATTTGGATTTGAGCTTTTGCCACTGCAGTGACAGAGCTGCCAAAACATGTCTGCTCACACACGCTCCAATATTTCTGTTAGAAGAAGCAGCTTCATTGCACTTAAGGACCCACAGCGTGACGGAGTAACACTGATTCACCCACAGCTATCACAGCGCAGAGGACTTCCTGCTCTACAGAGTGGAATGATTCGAGATTATTTGTGTGACTGACGACTAAAATACAGGAGGCAAGTTGGAAATTATCCAGAAGAGTGGTTTTTTTTTGTCCTCCAAAAGGTTTACATACATGCACAAGAAGAATCTTTTGTTTTTCGGAAAACACATTTTATAGTTCACACATTGTCCTTACCTTGAAGTCACTTTTCTTATGACTGTTCCAATAACAAGGTTACAAAGTTTTTGTTTACTCTTACTAGATGATATTTAAAAAGCCTGAGGAAAATGTAAGGATTCCTTGTGCTGAAATGGCAAGAAGAATACAACAAGGAAAATAACGCTACATGAAGCCCAGGGAGTTTGTATTGTCTGCTCGTGGCAGCCACAAAATGAAAGGTTTTGGTTGAAGAAAAAAAAATACTATTATTTAACGGAGGTTTAACCCCTGTGGAGCATGAGGTTGCAGAGCAAAACATTTCATCATAACCAACCAGTTAGATTTTGACATCATTTAATGCCATATTGACCTGAGTCTGGAAATAGAAAATCTCATTGAGTGTCCAAAATGGAAAGGGTTTATCCCCTGAGGAGCATGAATGTGCAGAGCAAAATTTTGTTAGAAAATGTTTGGTTTTGACATAAGGTAATGATGTTGATCTGAGTGTAGCGCTAGAAAAATCTCATTGATCGTTAAGAAGGGAAAGGGTTTATCCTCTGAGGAACATGAATGAGCAGAAAATTTCATCGCGTTCAACCAGTTAGATTTTGACTGAATTTAATGACATTTTGACTTGAGTTTGGAGATAGAAAAATGTCACCGAGTGTCCAGAAGGGAAAAGGTTTATCCCCTGAGGAGCATGAATGTAAAGTGCCTTTCACTCTGCTCTTTACATTTTTTATACTTCCTGTGTTCAAGTGGAAAATTGGACATAATGGGAGTGAACATATAAAACCTGCTGCTCATCAAAAGTAGAGCTGAAGTCTGTCCAAATAAATATCAATGCTGTTGTGAAGGAGCTGATGTTCTGTGAAGCTGTTTTTTTTTTTTTAAGCTGTCGTCCTTCCTGTTATTTGTATCGTTCCAGAAACAACATGGCGGCATCCCTCCTTGTCGGCCGAGGCCCCACAGAGACCGCTGGCACGACAAAACTCCTCACCATATGGTAAAAACTGAGCCGTTATCTTCTCAGCCTTCCATGTTTTTTTGACACAGTTTCTAAAGGCAGCAACATGTAGAAAACAAAACACGGGCAGGAAGGCTGAAAACGGGGGTTGAAGAAACGAGAAAAGGAGTTTAATAGAGGTTTTAAAGGTTGAGAATGACAAAGATTAGTGTTAAGAGAATAGGCAGGGAGCTGATAATGAGTATAATTTCTGTATTCATTGGGTAAATTGCTCTTTTTATGATGCTTGTTTCCATTGGGAGCTACAGGCCATGACTTAATGTCTCAACATTTTTCCAGCAATCATTCGTCATCAGCAGTAATCTGCTTATTATAGCAATCGCTCCAAATACAGGAGATCACACCGTGTTTCCTAGAGACTTACTAACATTTTCCCATTTTCCTTTGGACTTATCCCTTGTGATACGTTACTCTGCTGTGCCCTACATCGTCATGAACCTCAGGTAGCACTTACTGGAGGAAATCCTACATTTTCTTAATGAGCGGCTCGTTATGTTTCGTCGCTGCCAGCATCCTCACTAACAACATCTTAGCGGATAACAGATGGTTTTCTTCTTTCTGCTGGCATGTGGCCTAAACACACTTAGAGGAGGAGGCAGTCAGCTGCAGGGGGGTTTGTCAGTGTTCAACCAGACAAGTGTGTGATCCTCCCTCAGAGAGAAAGAAGTTTAATGAAGGCCAGGTTCGGATCTGAGCCTCTGGACAGGAAACTGGGGATTTGACTGGGCCAAAGAGAGAGAGAGAAAAAGAAATAATGACGCAGCATCCGAATGGAAGAAGAAGCGAGAAGGCTGAACTGCTGAGCACATGCCTTCACATCATGGACACATATATGCATGAACACAAACAAAATACACAGAACAATAAGAATAAGAAAATGACAAATTCTTAAAATGTATTTATTTATTTGCCTGGTTCATTGCTATAGATGGTTAGTATTTGGCCATATACTGAAATCGTGTCACTGGTCATTGAGGGGGTAATCCACAGATCTGGAAACTATATTTCTGAGGTAGAAACTCAGTCATGATTTGCTTCGGCATTTTGGGGAACATGCATATTTTTTTATCTCTCCAAAAGTGAAATAGAAAGGCAAATCATGTCCCCTGTATGTGTTTAGTACAAAAATACAGTCAAGAGTAAAAAAAAAAAGGCGATATGTGGTTAAATGCTGGAACTATTTCTTGGCAAACAGGAGCTGTGCATCTGTTTCTGTTAACAAAATGTCCTTAGCTTGTACACTTACACAAATATAAAATATGTGTTTGAACCTTGATACGCGCCCCCACACTCGTCCCACAAATCTGCCACTAACAACACTATAACACCAGCTTACAAGTAGTAAAGGTCATATTTCTACCACTGCTACTTTCTGTTGCACTCTAAATCTTTCACAGTGCTGTCTGGTGCAGAGTGTAATAATAATGATAATGATATACCACAGCCACCTGGAGATGGGGTTCCTGCACCGCCCTCACCACCCGGCCTTTTCGTGGCTGTGGTTGAGCGATGAGAAGACCAACACAGCCACACCACACACTAACAGATTTACCAGCAACAACCGGAGTCTGGACTCTCAAAACTTCAAATCTGACGACTTTAGAGTAAACAAACATGGTGGACGACATGGTGGCTATTGTTCCGTTCTATGTGACAGTCCACATAGCGTGTGCTCGGCTTTCCTCAGTGTTTCCCCCCACACAACCGGATTCCTGATCATAAGTATTGAACATCGATCATCTTCAGAGCAGATCAGGGAGGGTAAAATCACTCTGAACACACCTCACACCTCAGGAAAATCTGACAAGATCATCTTTAGAACCAACAGATAATCATCTCTTTGCTAACTTTGATCAGGAGGAGGGGATTCAGGCCGAAAAACAGCAAGTAATGCATACCCCACTTACTGTTAATGAGTCTTTTTTTGTGATCTGCCATTTTGTCCAACACAACTGATTTCTCGGACAGATAGACAGACTGGGACCAGGATCAGGGTTACTCTTTAAGGTGCAGACGTGAGATTAGTATCTCTCAGGATGATTTATTTAACTGTTCTTAGGCCACAAGCGAGTTGGACACATCTGTGAAGACTGAAATGCGTAATTTTCATCATAAAGCCAAAGACAAAGTACAGTCATTATTCCAGTAGCCTTCATAGGTGAAATATTAGATCTGTT
The DNA here is from genome assembly GCF_001640805.2 of Lates calcarifer. Lineage (NCBI taxonomy): Eukaryota > Metazoa > Chordata > Actinopteri > Centropomidae > Lates > Lates calcarifer. Next base: position 1,286,340 of record NC_066843.1, on the reverse strand, counting down.
TTTGATGGATCACAGTGTGTGTGCCAGAGACCTTTGGATGTTAAATTTTACTGTTCGCTAAGAGAGGTCAATGAAGGTCGCAGATTTCTTATTGCCCCTTTAAGCAAAGTGACCGCCATCTCTATTTTTGGAGTCACCTCCGTTTTCCTGCAGGCGGGTCTGGTCCAGCTCTGACCAGCGTCCACGGCTGTGATGCGAGGCCTCAGGGGTCGGACTCTGCCGGGCTCACGTGTTTTACCTTCAGCTGGAGACGGGCCAAGTTGATGTGCAGCGAGCGGACAGCTCATGAATCAGAGGCGATGAAGAACCATTAAGGGCACGCAGGATGAAACCAGCGGCGTTACTACAGAGCTGTGAACTCCCCAGGGCCTTTCTCATTAAGGACATTCATTCAATATGTGTTTATAAATGGATCTGAAAAGAGGATGTCCACCTGAAATAAGACCAATTCAGTACTAAAAAATGGCCAGGGTTGCCTTCAAAGACCTATAAATGAACAAAAACTGGAGTGAAATGGTGATTGTTTTGGAGTAGGTCTACTCTGAAAAAGATAAACCGCAGTCTTGACACCTCAGTATTAGGATGTCATATATCAAAATCTCAGTACAAGATGACCTTTCTGTTGTAATTGAGTTGAATTGCCGAATGCTGGCTCCCCATCTGCTCATTATTATCAAGTTACTGAACAACAGTAAGAATCCAGCTGTCACTTTCATCAATAACATGTGGTTTATGATCTGTTTGTCTTCAGCTAATGGATGCCACGTCAGCACAAAGACCAGTCAGCCCACAGAGACCACGGACGTTGCTCTGAGGAAACCAAAACAGGTGTGTGCTGTAAGTCATTGAAGAGTCTAATTAACAGTGCAAATTGTCAAACATAAGAGGCCTCACATATTGATGAAGCTGTTATTCAGCAGCTGTTTCCCTTCGTGGTTTAATGCAGAGTTGATACACAGAATTGATTTATTCATTTGTTGATCGACCAGCAAGTCCTTCAGATTGGACAACAGAATCTGTTGTTTGCCCTTTAGAGCGACACATGGAAGAGTTTTATGCTCTAATGCGATCAATGACAGGTTGATATCTTTTTGCCAGTGCCTTTAAAAGTTTTTACACATCACTTAAATAAAATACACTGGCTTTAGTGATGAACTTACAGAGAATTATCAGCTGAATCTCCAGCTCCTCGGCTTCACAGAGCTTTATAGCAAGTTTCAGCAAGGGTTGCTAACTGTCCATGGGAATTAACGAGAATGAACTGGAAATAGGAAAAGTCTACTCACAAATAAACCAAAGAGTCAAAAATTTTATTTTTAAAATTTGGATTACTTTGCAATGTTTGTGTTTATATATGATACAGTTTGTATAAATCACCTCAAATTTCTAGTTAATTCCCATTAATTTCCATAAATTCACGTAAAATTCCAATAGTAATTCTCTCATGTTAAAAATCTGATGTTTGGTTTACCCATCCATCCAACCAGACCTCCAACCTCTGTGGTCTTTGTTGCTATATAACAACATCGCGTCACTTCCTCCTTTCTTATAATTCCTACCATGCTGATCACTTGAACGCAAACATATGTCGTCCTTGGTGGACATCCCCAATCGACAACAACTCTGATAACTGATGAGGTATCAAGCAAATAAATGGACATTCCCAGTTTCTAGCCTCTCAGATTTGAGGATTTGCTGCTTTTCTTCCGTATTTTAAATCTTTGGATTTCCAAGCGGTAAACAAAAACAAACAATTTCAAGATGTCACCTTGGAGGGAACTTGCAATCCAGCTTTCATTTTACAGAAATAAAAATTAAATCAAGAGAATCATTGATAGATTTAGATCTATTTGAAGCCCTGATCATCGTCATATTCTCCCCTATAAGCTCAGTTCTCAGTATTTCCATGAGATAAAGCTGCCGAGCTCTGCCCACCGAAGGCAGAGCCGCTCCCGCTGCTCCGATGAACCTGGGCCAACATCGCTTACATGCCAACCCACGTGACTAATTGCGAGTCAGATGAGGGCATACCGTGTCATGATCACACTGGAGAGTATAGATGGACAGACACTCGGGCCATATGGGCGGCTGAGATTTTGGACTCCACATGTCAGAGTTTGTCAGTTTTTTTTAGGAAAAGAAGGCCAGCCAAGACAGTTGAAGCTCAAGCTGTGGGATCGCTGGGAAGTATTGGTGGGGGCCACGGATCACAGGGCAAAAAAAAACCTGGATCGTGGTTCTGTGGTGGTCGGATCTGCCCTCCGCCATGTTCTGCACAGCGAAGGTGAGGATGTGGGTGGATGTAGAGGTTTGTTCAGGCTGCGATGGCAATGTCAGGCCAGTGCAGGTAGATTGGGGAAGGTGTGAACAGAGAGAGCTGCTTCCACTCTGGTGTTTGACAAATCGGGTGAATCATCGTCGTACCAGAGAGACGATAATGCCGTAGCCGCCGCTACTTTGCGTGAACAAACACCGAACGCATGTAAATACTTGCTAATATTTCAGCATAAAGTCCCTGAATTTTGGCTCCTCAGCGCGCCTTTTTTAACCCCGTCTTCCAACACACAATCAGAGACGCTGCATCTCATTGGCTGCCTGATTTCCCTCCTATTCTCTCTCTCCCTCCTCCCCCCTTCCTCTCCTCCTTCCTCCCCATCGTAATTAGTCTCTTAAAGATCATCATTCAGCCATTTCCATCAAACCAACCCCCACACCACTGCTCCCGCTGCCTCCTCCTCCTCCTCCTCCCTCCTCCTTCACTATCAGGCTCTCTGGGGAGGGAGGTGTGGCAAGGATCATGTAAATAAACCCCCCTCCTCCTCCTTCCTCACCTCCTCACCCTTCTCCTCCTCTTCTTAGTCTCATAACTCTCTTTTTTCCTTCACATTCTCGCCTTTACGCTCCAGCATCTTCATCCATGATCTGACTCAGTGGTCTCTCTCTCTCCCTCTGTCTCTCTGCATTGGGTTGAGGGGTGAGGGGTGATGTGGAGGGGTGAGTATGCAAAAGCCCCCCACCCCCACCCCCCTCCTCCTCCTCACAGGCAGCATCCATCTCCTCGCAGCCTTCAATCTTAAAACTCGTGTGACAGCAGCTTAACCGGAGGCTAGACTTCGTCACGCTCCCGTGCAACCCCCCTCCTCCTCCTCCTCACCCCTGACGCTACCTCCCCCCACCCCTCCTCCCCTCCCCCTGCAACGCGACTCCTCTCCACTCACTCTGTAGCTTGTGAGACTGAAGGCAGCCTCGGTGCGTGGAGGGTGAGAGAGAAAGAGGAGAGAGAGAGAGAGAGAGAGAGAGAGAGGCTTTCCCAGAATAGAGAAGCAGGAGGAGGTGAGAGGGATGATGATGGAAGCCAGCTTCGACACTGAGGAGAGTTTTGATGATCCCTCCTGTCTCGCCCCGCAGCCCCCCGGCTCCGTCTCCCCGGCCAAGAGGCAGATCAAGGAGGTCAAGGAGACCAAGATCACCGTGAGTACCCGGGAACTTAACCCTCCTCCTCTCTTCTTCTTCTCCTTCTTCTTCTTCTTCTTCAGCTTCTCCCATCTGCTCCTGTCTGCTCCTTAAAACAAGTTCACATCAGTTTCCTGTCATCTGTTGACATTGTTTGCAGGAGTAACAAGGGGTTTCCCTGCATATTGGATTAGTCTGAATGAAGAAGCAGCTGCACAGGAGTTTTTGCGCTCGCTGACTTGACTCGTCTCGACTCATAGCATCGTGAAAGATAAATTTAAAGCGTTACTGAAAGCGCACCAAAAAAGTAGGGAGCTGATTTAGTTGCCTGCAGACTGGTGTTGGTATTTTTAGCATCGCCTTTTTTTGTCATCGAGTTGTTGGTCAGTGTGGTTTCTTTTCTTTTCACATGTAATTTGCAGGGCAGTGCTGGGTCACACAGCACTGCTGTTTGTCATCCAGCAGCAGCAGCATTCGGGAAGTGAGCACTGAAGAAGTCGTAGTCGGATTTTAATCTGCGAACTCCCCCGGTGTCGGTCTGTGATGAGGAGGAATTAAACCCGCTCCTCGCCCAGTAAAGTGTACAGTATCTTTGTCTCAAGATGCCCAGACAGTAGCTGTGGTTATGTAAGTTTAGTCCATAATGATGACTGTTGGAGGAGGAGGAGGAGGAGGAGGAAGGTGGAGGTGGTGGGGTTTTTGTGTCTCTCTGGGAGCTGATTTTTTGCGCTCACTGACCTGCTGCAGCCACGGGAGCCGTCAAGCCTGGCTATTGTCGGGGGGAAAAGGAAAAAAGAAAAATCCCAACCAGACCTTTTGCGAGAGATGCAGCAAGTCCAGTTTCCATGGTGACAAAAGCAATAGCACTGATTAATGGGTGTTGAAATGGAAAACACTGGCATAGGAGAAGGTGGTGGTTGTGGAGAGGGTAGAGCCATTCAGATATTCAGTGAAGACATTAAAAAAAAAGATGATTTCTTCCTCTTTTTTATTGCACGGCCTTCTTGTTGACACGCTGTGCTTTGGCTCCAGTGAATTCTGATGTAGATCTGAGGCATGAGAGCAGGTTTTCTGCTGTATTTCAACACAATTTCACATCTCCAGATGAGTCCTGATGTGTGGAAATGTGCAGCAGTGTAAACAAGAATCATTCATATTCAATTTTCCTGCTGCAGCAAAATGAAGCTGAGGGAAAAAAAAAAAATTACGGGTGATAGTGATTAAATCTGCAGTTGTGGCTGGGTGACGTCAGTCCACAAAAGGTGTCTTTTTGTTCGCCGTGGTGCACCTCACGTTACACAACCCCACCACAGTTGTCATGGAGACGCACACATCCATGGCCGTTGGCGAAACAGACCCCTCGCAGGACGCCGAGGCTCCACGCGTCAGATTTTACGGAGCTGATGTGTAACCTTGTTTTCACCTTCAGCCAAAATCAGACCAAATGTTTTGTTTTGTTTATTAAACATTCATCCAGTTTGACTTGTTGCTATGCTGCGTGCGCTCAACGTAGGCACTCGGGGGGGGGGGGGGCTCGTTAAAGAGTGTCATCTGGCTTCGTTGGCGGGACTCGAACGGGGCGCTTTGATTGGCCAGCGAAGAAGAAGAGAAGGGAGGAAAAGGTGATAGAGAGGAAGTCTGAGATTGTTTTGTTATGGGAAGGTGTGTGTATGTATGGGTGGATGGGAGGGGGTGGGGGTGGTGGTGTGTGTGTGTGTGTGTGTGTGTAGGGGGGGGGGGTCTTTTACAGCAAAAGTAATTTGTCGCTTAGCAACAGCAGCAGAGCATCCTACAGTCTCATTTGCTGAAATATGCTGCTCAGAGATGGATGTAGAAGACAGAGAGGAAGTGTTTCACTTATTTGTTTCACTGCCAAACCATTATTTTTTATGTCTCTCATGGGCCATTTGTTCTTTCACTGTGTCATGATTTTTTTCCCCTGCATTCAGCAAAGAGGGGGCGAAAAAATAAATAAAAACATTAAAATGTGTAATGAAACAAGCACAGCCCCGCAGCCTGGATTCAAAACCCTCATGAGAGTGCACATTTATGAATCCTGAGTGAGGACAAAATGTCCCAATTCTCCTGACAAATCAGCCCCCGTTATATGTTGCTCGCAGCTTTGTTTTGTGCTAAACTGAAACATGCGAGGACGCAATATGGCAACACAGCCTGCTGTAACATCCCACGACATCCAAACGGCCGGACTTCAAACATCCCCAGAGCGGCCTCAGATCCCTCAGAAGGATTTATTACATGCTGTGTCATGAAGGTAATCTGTATTAATATTTTATCCCCAGCCCTGGAGTACCTCGCTAAAGCAGCCATAAAGGAGAAGTAAGTTAGCCAGACAGCCTTCCTGTAGATAAATGGTCTCATTTTCTGTGCGGATGTGAGAGGCAGATAAACAACAGTCATGATAAATGTGGAGCCGGTGTAATGGAAAATCTGGTGCCCATGACAATCAGTATGATCTCTGAGGCAGAAAATGAACAAAGTGACTGGTCGAAACGAGGAGTAAATCACCCCGCTGCTGCTCCTTTAGATTACAAACTGTTAAAGAGCGAGTTAATGTATCTCTTGTTTATGCAGATCGCCAATCGTGTTGTGGTTGTTCTCTGTTGTATCGGTGTTGCCCGTTTGGCAAGTAGCCATATCAGTGTTTCTTCTGGATTATGTAACAGAGGAAAGAGTATTACTCATCTGTTTTTGAAGTTGTTTATTGGAAGCTGCTCAGATGAAGTGCTGTGATGGCAGTGCAGAGAATGAAGAGGTCAACGTCAAGTGTTCGCTGGAACTTCAGCTTTTTATTCTCAGTGTTTTATGTAAAAATACACCCGTATCATGGTGAATTACAAAGTAATGCAGTGACTGAGATGTTGTGCATTAAAGTAAGTGGACCACAAAGAGGGTCCAGCCATGTAGAGTGGTGGAGGGATGATGTATTTTTGTTGTCCAACCCTTAGGTTAGCATCAGCCTGGTTCCCTCCACAAAAAGCCAAGGGGGATTTTTCATTTTGTTTTGGATTATTCCAGCAAATAAACTGTGACCAACTAAAGTTTCTGATCCTTCAGGTTTAGTTGATCAGATAATCTTCACAGATGAACACCACTGTTCTGATGTTTGAAGCCTAAATCCAACCTCCAGCAGTAAGAAGCTAATGTTAGGCTATAAACCAACTACACCACGGTCACATGACGTCAACGTCTCCACCACTAAGCTTCCAACTGGTCATTTCATTTAGCTCTGAGCTCTTCTACAAAAGCCTTTCTTCTTAGAAAGTTAGTGAGAGTTTGAAAGAACGTGAGTAGAAACACAACGAGGCTGTAAAGGTGGACTGGTGACTGGTGGACTCTGTTTGCAGAGTTCTGCCTACCTGCCCAGAACTACATGCCCAGAAACTACTTGTATTAACACCACCAAGTCACCAAAGCAGAGTTTGAGTTGAATTCCGATTACCTGAGACTAATTGTTACTAACGGTATTCTCACGACTCTGTATGTTGGCTGGTGAACCCACGTACCCGCCTTTTCATGAAACTGAATAATCTTACGATATTAATACAACTAAATTATTACAGCTTATTATAGAAAAGCTAAAAAAAGAAGTTTGAGTCTTTGTCTTTGACTTCTGAGTACGAATGCAGTCAGCGCTCAAGTCCAAGTCAAGTCCTGAAAATCATGATGGACTCTAGTCTTTTGGAAAACCCAGTCAACAGTTTCCATCAAAACACCACCTACCCAGCACCAAACAAAGTCTGTGTTGAAGTAAAAGATTCTATTAAAAATTCTACTATTGGTGCTACTGTAGGTGTGTTTTGATCTGTACCGAGCTCAGTCTTCAACACAACCTTGACAAATTATACTTTGTCTGGAAGCTCTGCGTCTCCTGATTGTGTCCGTGCAAAGCATTTTAGGATCCTCACGTCACTGCAGCAGCTTTCGACACAGAATTAGTTTAGACTTATGGCTCTTCTGCCAATTATGATGGATTATGAAGAGAAACTTTCTCGTAATAATGAGAAGTCATTATTTTGAGAAGGTTTCTCATTATGACTTTTTTTTCATCACATTGGCGGAAATTGGCTACCTTACTTTCCACACAAAATCTCCTACTAAGTCGATGAAGCAAAAGAAACAAACTTACATTTCTACCATGTTTGTGCCTCTGTAACTTTCTTAAACTTTCATCCTGACTTATAGGTTGTAAAATATAAATGACACAGTTATTATGACTTTCATCAAAATTGTAAATCTAAAAATGTGGGTGGCAATTATGGAGTTAATAGACCAAATACTGATATGTTTTTTTTATCTCACTTTTCCCTTTTTATTGCACCCAAAGAGTCAAATTTATATAAAAGAATGAGTCATTTTGAAGTGTCTTGTAATTTTCCTTGTTATTGTACAACTATTTCTTTGTTTAATTCCCCCTGTTTAGGATTTACAAGCGTAAAAATATTAGATAAGTACTTTAAAACACTCTGCAGTGTAGTTCGAAGCAGTGTTTTTCAGTGTAACAACTGTGTATTCTCATTCATTGTTTATCCAATTTTGGGTGGACAAACACATTAGTAAACACTCTGCTTCTAACTGCATTATAGGGCGTTATAAACCATTTATATACTGTTTATGAAGGCTAGAGGGGCTTGAATTCAAGTATTACCATCTTGTTGTGATGAGTCTGAATAGGAAAATGTGTCACAAGACCTGCGTTTTCGACTGTAGTAAACTCGTTGCGCGCCCTGGCGCTGTTCAGAGGGTTTAACAAAAATTCAGTCTTTTCTTCAGCCTCTTGCCTCCCTTCTGTTTTCTCTGTAAAACATCACACACGACCCGAGCTGGCAAACACAAACGCCCCTGAGTGAAATCACCCGTCTTCCCACCTTTATCTGGAATTTGAAAGCGAAGAGAACGAAGCTGAGCTGGTAAACGCTGCATGTGTTTCTTCAGTCTGTGTGACAGCAGCACAGTGGTGAAGTCGAGCTGTAAACACTGTGACTCAGTGTGTTTTTGTATGTTTGTGGATGAGGCATCTCCTTGTCTGGTCGCCCGTGCAGTTTGCAGCAGCAGCGGTTGACATGGCACAGAGGGTATCTCACGGTGCCAGGAGGGAGGGCTCACAGATGGTGAACATTACATAATTGCAGCCCCAAGAGTAATTGAAGACGCTGTGGACCATGGAGTCTGTATTCAGGCTGAGTGCTGGGTGTGTTTATCTGCAACACCACATACTTCCAAGTGTGTAAAGTTCATTTGTTCAATCGTAGAAAAGGTTTCTCTCTCTTCCTCCCTCTCGCCGCCTGAAGGCCCATGGGTCACCTTCTGGACGGCCAACATGTTTACTCATGTCTGACCTTTTCCTTCTCATCTGCATGATCCAAATGAAACCCAGAGCTTTATACCTCGCTCTTTCAAAGATGATATTTCAACATTCTCTCACACACACTATTGGTTTGGCTCACCGCCTGTAGCAGCTCTGTTATTTGTCTCTTGTTTTTCATTCTTCAGTCAGGTCCTCATCTCTCTGTTTCATCTCTGTTTCAGATCAACTGTGTGACTTTCCCTCTGCCTGGAGAAGGTCCGGAGCAGCAGCTCCTCAAACCCAACGAATGGAGCTACTGCGATTACTTCTGGGTGAGTTGTACTGAAACACTGCGACTACGACCGAGCGATCCCTTGTGATAGTTTGATGATGATAAGTGCCACAGTTATTCAGAGATCTGACGGTTAACCTACAGATCAGACCAATTAATCAAAGCAAAAGTTCACATCGTTAAATGTCTGGTTTTGTTTGAAACACAATGATATTGGAATGGAGTAATTTCAGACCAAGAAAACCAGTGAACTTTCACATTTCAGAACCCAAGGATTCGTGTTATTATAGAAAAATATTTGCAGCTGTGCTCAGATATTGATACAGGCGCCCAGTCTAAATCCAGCGTAAATAAATAAATATAGATATAACTGGAAACTGAAATTTTGTTGCCAAGCTTTCATTATATAGATACCAGAAAGTAACTTTTTCTAATAATAAACCAAACATTCTCCACCTTGTGCTGTTATCATTCAGTATGCACAGTATGTGTTTGGTTCCACTAATCACCCACAAAAAGCTCCAGAAGATTCCCTCTCTCTTTTTTTGACCTCTAGAATATATTTATGCTGCAGTTGAAAGCTAGATGCTTTATTAAATTTTGAGACTAAAACATGATGGGAACTGTCAATACACTTTTTGCTTGTTGCAAATGGATTCAATGCTCTTCCTCTCATTTAACAATAGATGCTATTGGCTTTCATGTTGGAGTCGGAGGATCTCAGGTGGAGGCTGATCGACCAGCTTCTCTGCAAACAATGATCCTCCCTGCCTCTAATGTCTCCCCAGTGGCTCCTGTAATTTTCAGTTTCCATACATTTCCATCCTAAATTAGATTTGTATCGAAAACCCTTCAACCTGCATTACAGGCTGAAATCCGACGCCTGTTTCCTCCTCGTCTATCGCTGTTTTTCTCCTTGTTTGCGGCCTGTCGCGTCGCGTCACTCGAACCTGCTGTGTGAAATAAATCTGCCACCTCTGTTCCACGTGGCGACGTACATCACGCACAAACGAGCCAAAGTGCAGCACGTCGCCGAATCCTGTTTGACATTAAAAAATAAATAAAAAACACAAATCCGCCCATTGGTGATTGACGCACACACACCAACGCATTACCCTCCTTGACATGCAAGAGTGAGTCACACGTTCACGCTCATAGTTTCTGACTCACCCCCGCCATCAGAGCTCATTCTCACAAACCTAGATGCTCTCAAACATAAACAACACAGAGGTGTTACTGGACATTCTGTCCATGAACTCTCTGAGCTGTGGTGGTTGTTTATTTGTACCGCTGCTGTCTCCTCCTCCTTCCCGTCCTCTTCCTCCTCCTCTTCTGCAGACCGACAAGAAAGACCCCCAGGGGACCACCTCAGTGGCGGGCTTCGAGGTCCTCCTGCAGAAGCAGCTGAAGGGCAAACAGATGCAGAAGGAGATGGCAGAGTTTATCCACGAGAGGTAACGGCTTTAATGTCAGATAAGACTGGATTATAATAACAACAAAAAAAGGGCTGTGTATGTTGTTCACAGCAGTTTATATTAATTAATAAGCAAGAGTCTAGAGGAAGAAATATTCCCCATTAGAGGAGCCATGTTATTTAAAACAGAAGACAGGAAAGGTTCGATATTTTTCTCGTCATAAGCAAACCCCATTAAAAGCATCAATGCAGAACCATCAATGAATCGATCTTATGACTGACTATTGCCTGTGCTGGATCTGTCTTATCCCTCTGGGCTGTAAAGCCCCTTTGTTGTCAAAAAACTATTAAAAACAAATCAATAATCCATACTGTTGTACTGGGTGACATGTTCCTCCATTACCATGAACACACACACTAATATATTGATGCAGGAATGAGTCCTAAAACCAGGAAGTAAGATAGCATGTTAGCGCTTCCTGTTGGGTTTTGGGTTTTTGGTTAAATGTCTGACATAAGGTCTGTTGTTTTAACACAAGCTCGAGACATGCATCTATGGGTTTCTAAATGCCTTGGACGAGCACCTTTCTCGTAAACCAAAGACATAAAGAAACTGTGTTGGCTAAAAAAGAGAGGTCTTAAGTCTAGATTTAAAACTGGGCAGGTCCACAGTGATCAACAGAGAAAGCTCCTTTTATAAAGAAGTCTGTAGGAAGCTGGCCTCAAACTTTTGTCTTACAGCTGAGGGTTGCAATTTATTCCTGAACCCAGTAATTAAGGGAACTATAGATCTCAACTCAGCAACCGAACGTAGAGGAAATTGCCCACTGAATCTGAACCGCGATGTCAAAAGCAACATGGATAATAAGGCCTCTACATGTAATTAGCACCACCTAATTCTACAAAAGCTCTATTCACGTCCTGGTCTGAGTCGTGGGAAGTTAATGAGATAAGTCCACCGTCCTTCACCGTCCAAATCCTTCACAAAGGTTTCTATCCTCTGACCTTTTCCGTGGTGTTTCGCTGGGTTGCTCTGTGTTACAAGTATCCGAATATTAACTCAACGTCTCGGCCGTCTTTAGGTGACAGATTCACTCAGGTGTGGATGGTAAATGTGAGGCCGGTGGAGGAGATGAATGTCAGAAAGGGCACAAACATGGCGGCCCCGTGTTGAACGTCCCTCAGGGCAAATACGAGCACATCTCGTTTCCATCTCTAAAATGGAGATGGAAATGAGAACAGCCTCTGTAAAATACCACTGCAGTTGTTGTTTCTTGAAGCACAATGAGATTATTGATGTACAGGAGTCCGTGCCGTTTGATTTTCAGCCTTTGCAGCAGAGTGTAGTTGAAGTTTTCTGCCATTCTGCTGTAGTGCACCCCTGAAATTAGCGTTTTTTCCACTTCACTGAATCTGTTTCTGTCCTCTCTTGAGCCAGGCAGCTTTCCACATCTTGGTGTTTGTGTTTTCAGGATAAAGATTGAGGAGGAATATGCCAAGAACCTTTCCAAGCTGTCCCTGAGCCCCCTGGCAGCACAGGAGGAAGGGTGAGTGCGGCAAACATTCGCTAGAAACAGTGCGTGCAGCTTGAAAGCTCGCCTCTGCAAAGCAGTAGATAGTGTCAGTAATTAACAGAACTGTGTCTAAAGATAGGCGTGTTTAAAATAGATGCACTCCCATGCTACTTTTTTGTGTCTGATGCACCATTCAAAGACAGATACCTTGTGAAAGAGTGGATGCTTTTTCATGTTTGTCTGTCAGCAAAATGACACAGAAATCTTTGAGCCAGCATCTCAAAATCAGCAGAGAGAAAAGATAAGGCTTGGCTCAAGTCGCAGTAGATTTTGGTCGCTTTCCAGATCTGGAAATTCCATGATTACAGAGCATTGTTGTTGTTTTCAGCCACAAAAATTAAACAAATGGAGACTCAGACTTGAGACCAGATGTGTTCATTTAAAGAAAATGACTATTCAGAAGCATAAACACTGAACAATATGATCTTACAACCAGTACCCAAGATGCAGTTTGAGAAAAAAGTTACAAAATTTATTGATTCTTGCACATGGGCATGAATCTTCCATGTTTTTCGCGACATGACTTTCAAATCAGTAGATTCAATTTCATGACTATTTCTCAAACCACTGTGGCTGTAAGTTGTGTTAACATTTTTCACTGGTAAAAAAAACAAGCTAATTGTTCGTTCTCGTCTGTTAGATGTTAAAGAAATTTGCATCAAACACATTAAGGGAGTTTAATCATAAAAGTAGTAGTCTGTCTGTTGTTATACATTTGTGGCAGAATAGAAAGCGATGAACCTCATTTCTAGAAACCTTCCTCTTTTCCTGTTGGCTCCCCATAGATGAGGCCCGATTGAACCCTCCTCCTAAAGTTTATTAAGTTTTTTTTTTTTTCATTAACTCCACATCAATCTGTTCCCAGGACTCTCGGAGAAGCCTGGACACAGCTAAAGAAGAGTCTCCATGATGAGGCTGAGGTTCACCTCAAGTTCTCCAACAAGGTAATATCCGATGAGGGCTTTACTGTGAAACCTCACTTAGAACCAAAAGAAAAACAGAAAAATTACTTCCCAACTATTTTATCTTTCTGATTTCAGCCTCTCAGATGTGGGACTTTACTGCTTTTCTGACTGATGGTCAGATGAAATTGTAAAAATTAGTCAAACTGAGATAGAGAGAAGAGCTATGCCGGTGCATGAGGACATTTGTAGAGTCCTCTCTGAGCTTTTCAGGAGTCGACTTCCACCCCCCTATGGAAGCTTTTGATTTGCAGTTTTCCAGCCTTCAGGTCAAGTTTTAAATGTTTTCAATCAGCTGCAGTAACGGATGCTCGCTCTGACCATATCCTGGGGGTGACAGGGCGCCTGTTTACCTCAACCTTGCCGGTGTTGACCGAAGAAACTGACCCGTCCACGATCCGATTACCAGTGATGCAGAAACCGCACACTGGCCTCGGCTGTAGCCTTAAATAACGCAGAGGAAGCCTCAGAGCTTTTCATAGCCCTCTGTTGTCTAATTAATTAGCTACATGTTCTGACGAGCCCCCGCCCCAAAGCCATGCAGGCTCTTCCCTGCTCCACTGGCACTCTGACACAGTCCATGCCTCATTATGAGGGAGGGGGGTGAGGAGAAGGTAATGGGTGGCCAGGCAGAGAATGAGAAGTCTTATCAAGTCTGCAGAAGCTCCAGCTCATTTTCTTCTCTGAGTTTCTAATAAGCTACATTTCATTTGTAGCTGCTAGCTTTGGCATTTTAACAAGATTAGCATTCTGTATGAAGAGCTAACGCTGCTGCAAACACTGGAAATGCTTTGTTTTACAGTCCCTGTGCTTTAAAGCTAATTTCCTGGAAGCTTTAATCATAATTTCCTGGAAATTAGTTGGTATTTAGCTGTAAATTACAAGAAAGTGCTACACAATTTACACTAATCATAAGGGAAATAAAGAAAGTGTTAATTGCCACAATTACATAAGTAAAAACTAGGTAATTATATGTCAGTATGCATCAGAGCTTCATAGAAAACTGGAATTAAGACTGTATTTTACAGGTCTGATCTGTTGAAACTTAACTCATAACATGTTTTCACTTTGTTGTTATGAGTTAATGGGTGGTTATGGAAAACCTGACAGGGTCTGAATACTTTCTGAAGCCACTGTACATCTTCTCCTTTGTGGAAAATACAGGACCTGTAAAATAAAGGAAACAGGCTTTATTAAGCAGCAAGCCACAAAAGACTTTACCATGGTTTTAATAAAGATGCTTTGTATCAAGAGATGTATTGATTTTAGTATTTTATAGATTTTATATATAACCTGACAGATGAGGCCAATGCAGAGGTTTAAAAACATCCAATAAAGTAGATGTAGATTTTATTTTCCAGTTGTTGCACACGTGATACATTAACCAAGAACATCACCGTAACAAAATAAAACATAAAAGGGACAGCAGTGGATTATAATTTAATCAATGTGGAGGCTTGAGAGTGTCATTTCACTACTACAGCCTGCATTACTGACAGCTGAGTGGTTTGTGTTCACAGCTCCACTCCGAGGTGGAGAAACCTCTGCTGACGTTCAGAGGCGACAACTTCAAGAAGGACCTGAAAAAGTACGACCATCACATCGCTGACCTCAGGAAGCAGCTGGCGAGTCGCTACGCAGGTGTAGAGAAGGTACTGAGAGATTTTATCAAGATGTTCAAATACTGTTTCCCCTGAGAAAAAGAAAATACACATCAGTGTTTACAGCACAAATGTTACATAATGAAGAGCTTCAGTAACTCCTACACTGGGTACAGTTTGGTACAGTACTTTATTGTTGCTTCCCACCGTTTCATGAATGAACTGGTGTCCTCTGTATTAAAACACACAGCATGTTTTTATTTGTTTGTTTCTGCTGGAACAAAGGAACATTTCAGTGGGTGTCAGCATGTTGTGTCTGCACCATAAGAAATAAATAAATACCAGTAAAAGGTTATGAGATACATTCAGTACATAACTGCAACAGAGCTTCATATAAGATATTAAGATACATATTATCCAGCATGTTAGGAAAAAATAATTAAATATACATTGTCAAGACAGTCAGCAAATGTACAGACATATTTGGCGATATTTCCATTTGTTTTTTTAAATGTTGTTATCTCAAGATCACTTTTTTCCCTTTGTTAACTCAGAATAACAAGAGTAGTCAAATGAAAATAAGCTTTGTTAACTCAAGATAGCTCGTAATCTCGAGATATAGACCTTAAAAAGATCATTACAAGTACAACCGCCATTCTCGGCTTCCGTATTCAAAGATGTTTTGCTTGTGAAAAAAATATGAAAAAAATTACCTGTATTTTTATAGTAGAATACAAGATCCCAAGGAACTGAGCTTCCATCAATTTAATTAAACAATAAAATGGCTTAATTAATTCCAGAAGGTTTTTACAAAGCTACGTTCTTAAAAAAAGAGTAATTATTTCTTTTAAACAGACTATACACATATATCGGACAAATCAGTACATTTTGCTGAACAGTTGCCAGGATACACAGGTTATTATGAATTGTATATTTGAGACTTTTCTGAAGTGTTAAATCTAGTTTGTTGTGGTTTCACAGCATCTGCAACTTACATCAATCTCCATTTTTCACTGCCTTCAAATGCAACTAATTTCTCCTACAGTGTTTTACATCTAACATCAAAGTTTTCCCAACTATGAAAATGATTTCCAGCCAAAAACAAATGTTTGGCTCCGTTGCTTCTGCCCTGCATTACGTGACCTAGTCAGTGGGTTTAGAATGACTCCATCCCGCATGTTTTCTCTTTTCTTGTTCGTTGTTGTCTGTTGATAAAAAGATTTTCTTGGCTTAGGCATCGATGTTACTGCATGTTTACCTTTCAAACACCGTCACACCACGACCTTGGTGGGGTGCCTCTGTGGAGAATAAGAGGAAAGACTCAATGACGTGGATTAAGAAAAGATTAAAGGATGAGACCAGGATCTGAACACGGATGTTGGTAGCCAACATAAAAAAAGGCTGTAATGACTCTTGTAATAGATGTAGGTACAGTAAATCTGAGGATTATGCTGAATGACTCATTGTTTCACACATCCTGCTTGATGTGTGTGTCTGTCTTTGTGCGTTTGTGTGCACAGGCTCGTAAAGCCCTGGCAGACAGACAGAAGGATCTGGAGGTGAAGACCCAGCAGCTGGAGATCAAACTCAGCAACAAGACTGAGGAGGACATCAAGAAGGCCCGGCGGAAATCCACACAAGCAGGTCAGAGGTCACAGAGTCGGAGCTCTTAGATGAGAGACGGTCACAAAAAGTGCAGTTATTCGTATGTCAACAAATCACTACACTGAGACACAGGGAAGATCTGAAAAGTCTGTGAGGAAGGAGAAATTACAGTAACACGAACCAACTGCAGGAGAAACTCCAAAACTGAAAATTAAGGCTTTAAAAGCGCAAGAAACAGATTTAATCACAGCAAAAACCAAGTTAACTAGAATCTGCTTTATTTTTACTGATGTTAAATGTTTGTGAAATGTAAAATTGATAACAAAAGTGTATCCCTCCAGCTAGCTAAACTAAGCTAGACTAAGCTAGGCTAACAACAACCTGACACTAGCATTAAAAGTATAAAATCTACACTGAACGCTAAAAAAAAAGCAACAATAAACCCTTTTACAGAGAGTTTTTTGCCAGAAAGTTTCTTACCCATTAGCTGTAACATCCTGGAGCCTATAGCTGCTCATATAATGGCTAATTTGTACATTTTGCTATTGTTACACAGCTAACGTTAGCATCAACAGCTGCTTACTTATCAGTCTAGAAGAAACGTTGTGATTTCATCATCAGACTTTATTCCTTTACACCCCATGAGTTTTCTCTAGAGGTGGAAAGTAGCACCAATGTTTGGCTTTTAGTTTTCTCATTTCTTTTTCTTCTACTGAAGTTAGCATGCTAACGAATTAGCCCTAGCCCGGACAGACCGTCTCGTTACTTTCCGATACTGAGTCACTGTAGCATCCACTCTGCCATGTTTTTGAATGACATATTCTACAGACTGTGTTAACGCATGTGTACAATAACATGGAGATACACTCTTTGACATTTTACGATTAAGAAATAAGCTCATGTTGTAACTGTTCTTTTCTACAGTTATGTGCTTCAGTGGAGGGAAAAAGCTCTGCGGCAACTTATCTGGTTCTTTCTCTCTTCCACTGAGTAGATTAGTCACAGTCCACAGCACTAATCAATATTACTCATAAGGCACAGTTAAATGATGTCAGCCTTGTGTCGGTGATCACCGCCGCCACCTCAAGGTTGGGCCAAATGTCGTCACGGCTCGCCGCTCTCGGGAAGGTGTTTTTACCTTCACTGAATGAATTTTAATAAGCTTCAGTCACGGTTTCTGTTTTATTATCTGACACTGGGATACAGAGAGCTGAAATATCCTGCAGAGTTTGACCAGGAAAAATTGAAACATCTCATTTGTATTCAGCAGAGAGACACTTATGATGACTAGAAAAAGAAAATATATTCATATATACATTTGACCCCCAGGGAAATACATTTAAAGGTGCTCTTTAAGGAACTCAGCTCAGAGTTAGATGTTATTTAAGTGTTAAAGCATGAAGCTGGGATTCCTCTCGTCTTCACAAAATATCTCATTACAAGTAGAAGTTCTGCATTTTCAATTCTACTTACATAGAAGTACAGAAGTATCGTCAGTAAAATGTGATTAAAGTGTCAAAGTAAAGGCAAAAAGGCCAAATCTGAGCTCGTTTTCATGTTTGTCCCACATGAAAGGCAGTTTCATCTATCAGAGTCAAAATGAAACAGTGATCATTTAAATTTTGTTTGTATTTAATTTGGAGGGAAGGCAGGTGTATGAACACATAAATTACTAATATTAGTAAAAAAAAAAAAAAAAAAAAAAAAAAAGCTGTAATAACATGGAATATATAATTCTTGACAAATACTACACATTAACAATCATTTAAAAGGTTTTAAATCTGATTACAGCTATATCATAGTGTGTTATATAACATTTAGTAAATGTTTTCATTGTGCTTATGAATACTAAATAAGTGCACTAAAGTAAAGTGTCGAACAAAGTCATGGTAACACTTCATGTCCACATTGGACCATGATTCATCTGTGATGAGGGAAACTCATTGATGAGTGATTTCTGAGCGCCCTCTGCTGGTCCTAAAGGGTTTAACAGCTTAAATTGATACTACCAGACCTGCAGAGCTGAAAAAGATGATTACTGACAGCAGGCTTCTGTTGACCCCTGACCTCTCTTTTACTTTGTCTGTTACCTCCAGGAGACGACCTGATGCGCTGCGTGGATCTGTACAACCAAACCCAGTCGAAGTGGTTTGAAGAAATGGTCACTACCAGCATGGTAAAACCTTCACTTCTGTTTGTCTTCATCTTTAACAGCTCAAACACACACTTCACATTATGTTTTCAGGTTGATATTTCATGACTTTTATGGGACCTGTTAATGGAAATAATGTTGAACTAAGACAGTTAGGAGGTGAAGGTCGTCACAAGGTTTAACTGGATGTTTCTGATCGTCTGTCGTCCTTCCACTTCAGGAGCTGGAGAAACTGGAGGTCGAACGGATCGAGTGGATTCAGCAGCATTTACGTCAGTACACGACTCTACGACATGAAACAGACATGTTCAACCAGAGTGTGAGTCTCTCTTTGTTTTCCAGTCTGATTTTTCGCAGCCAGACAGTCAGTCATGAACATTATCATGTTCCCAAAACAGGCAAACAACAATTTAAAATCAGATCCAGGTTTTCTTATTTGGTTAAAATCTAATTTTTCTTTAAGACCCACAGAGCATATTTTAAAATCTTACCTTTATTCCTTTTCCTGCACAAATTAACAACTCAAACTCAGGTAAAACCAACTGATATCAAATTATCTCTTTCCTCTGTGCATACACTAGCTCAGGCTGAAATCTACCACCTAAATTCACAGTGGACAAGAGTGTGTCTGTATTTATATAGTTTGGAAAATATTGTAATTGATAATGGCACACTAGGAAAACGAAATACAGAATAAGTGTACATTTTTTAAAGCTCAAAATTTAATTGAAAGCAACTGTGAACAGTTCACTGATTTAAAACTACTAACTGTGAAACCAAATCTCAGATCTAACTTAATGTGCAGCAGTGTAACGGAGAAGGCGCTGGTTACTTGAGCCCAGTCTAAAGACATACTTTGTTTTCTGCAGCATGGTAAGGAGTAAGAAGACATTATGCAGTGTCAGGATGTTAGGATGCAGTGTTATGGAAACAATTACACAGCATCACTGAACAAAACAGTGACATAAGTAAAAAGCAAACAGAGTGTTAACTCTAAAAACACAAACAGTGGTATATTATATTTTAAATGATATATTTTTAGATTGAGTGCGACTTGTATTTCATATCATTATCTCTTTTGTCCGTCACTTGAAACTGTGCATAAATCTGCTTAGATATCATAAAAGAAATGCACCTTTTAACTTCAGAATTTGCCTGAGAATCACCACGTTTTGAAGTTTTCCTCAGAATCAAACCGGTGATAACTGTCTCTACATCCATGGGTTTGCTGCAAACAGGAACTGCTAATAGCTAATTCTGCATACTTTATTGGTGCCAGTTTGGCAAAATTTAAACAAGTACAGGTTCTGAATATCCATGCATTATATGAGTACTGAATATCTCCTGAAAACAGGCCTTAAATCATAGTTTGGTTTTGCCTAGATTTGAATTTTTTTGCGTTTCTCTACTTTCCATTTGGATAATATAGTTTACCCTCCTTCTTATTTCCAAGTAATCAGCAAACTGAGCAAACCATCATTAAATTTAAAAGTGATTTCAACTGGATTTGACACGACGTGCGTGCCACTTCGAGTCGAGTCCGTCGGTGAGTGTAGATGTTTTGACAGACTGAGCCCTCGGTGTTCCTCTGTCAGACTTTTCATCCAACACACTCGCTGTCATCGCTCAGTGCCTCAGAGAAACCCACGTAGACGCTCTAGATATTTAGGAGGTGTAGAGTAAACTCTATAAATCTAACAAGACATATTGTGTCACCGTGGTGGGAATCTACCATAACAAGAGGGCTTTTCTGTGTGCCAGCTGACACGACAAATTCCTCAGAGATGATACAAACACCACAGATCAACTTAATATGATGATCTGCTTGTAGAGTATACATGCATCTCATTTGAATAAGGAATATTTTATTATAATACTCACTGACATTTATTGATGCCCATTACTGAGGAAAATTGGAAATTTATCAAGAGCATTTATTCCATAATGGAGGCTAAACACTCGGATGAAAGCCAGACCAGGGAAGTAATTAAAGGTGGGTTATCAGCTCTTTAAAGTTAAGTGGTTTTATGCAGTGGTTCAGGATGATTCTTGGCACATACTGTGTGTTTTTCACACCCAAAGGGCAAGTCATATATTTCATTAGACAGTATATTAACCATGTTGATTACAGCTTAAAGTATGACATGAAGGGAAAGAGCCTACAGTTACAGCTGCTAAAAACCAGCTGCCTGTAATTAATCTTCATAATGAATGTAAGAACCAATCCTTTTATTCGCTTAAACAAAAATGATAACTTAGAATCTCAACGTAACAACTTAGAATCTGATGATAACGACTTAGAATCTGAAAACAACAAGTCATCGAAGTAATGCTAATAAACTGAACTGAACTGCTGCTGGTCTCTGATGAGATCATGTTACTGTTGATGTATTTCTAGACGGTGGAGCCGGTCGACCAGCTGCTGCAGAACGTGGACCCAGCCAAAGACAGAGAGCTGTGGGTTAAAGAGTATAAAACTGGTGAGGTTCGGCCTGTGGATATGGACATATAAACCATTCTGACCTGGGATCAGCCCATTCTGTCTTCAGTATTATAACACAGAGTCCCAGAACGCTTCTAATAACACTGATCCAGGGACAGTGCATGTTCAGACTACAGAGGTCTGCTCATCCTCTCCTCTGACTGGAAAAACAGGATGAAAGGTTCATACTTAACACAGTCTGAGGCCAGGAAACAGTAACGGATCAAAGTACCAGCATGTTCCTTCTAAATTTTAACCCTATCGTAATCAACATTAGCTTATTGAATGCCATTTAACATACTCTGCTGTTTACCTGTTGTAAAGTTTAGACTATTAAAAAAAAAAAATGTATTTTGAATCGTTTAGTTAAGTGTCAATCAACACTTTTCCAGTTTGAGTACACCAAACAAACAAAAAAAAAGTGATTATTGATATTTCCCTTTATTTTAGATACAGATATTGAAGCATATCGAGATCTTAGAATGAATATGATATATTTTCATATTTTGCTGGTTCATTTTGGTGGAAATGCATGTTTTGAATATCTTGCTTTTACTGTATATGGAGAGCTGCACAAATTTGTGGAACCATGATGGTTGTTTTGGTATAGTCATAGAATTTACACAAGGTATTCTCTATCTTGTACGTGACAGAATCAATTTAGGAGCTTTCTCAGAAAAAAAAAACTTCGAGTGTACAGCATTAATATCCAGTAAACCTCAACTGTTTTAAGAAAACACACACACATATACAGTGTTTTTTGGAATGTGAATTTGATTATGCTCGCCACAAGTCCCAACGTGTGGTCGATCGGATTTAGGCCAGGGTCTATTTTGGATCAGTCCGGAGGAAAAAGGTGGTCCAAGTTACACTGAAACACCTTTTAGTGCCTAACGGTTATATACCTGGAATGTCCTTGATATATTCTACTCTGCATCAGTGTACATTTGTACATACAGGCTAGATGTATTTTGCTGTCAAATGTTTAACAGGTCGGACCTTCGGGGCCGATGAGGTGTTTGTACTGTACAATGTTGTTTGTTTTATTTTTGGTAAATGTACAGAGAATATCTTTACAATGGTGTTCGATAAAAAGGGGCAACATGCAGCAGAAAGCCAAATTCACCCGATCACAGAGAAGGTAGTAAATCTTTCCATATGGATTGATCCAGTGGCGCAAAAGCCAGCTGACTCATCCCAGTTGCACAAATGCCGATAAATCACATTTTATCAAAGACTGCATGTACAGTATGTGTCCGTGTTTACATGTATGTGTGTGTCTGTCTTGTCTTTGTCTTTACATTTTGTTGTTTGGCTGCAGCTGTTCTTTTCAATTTCTCAAAGGGACGAAGCCAATCAAATAAGTTTGAATCTAAATCCAGCTGCTGAACGCGAGAAAAAAATTGCTGTGAAAAAAGAAATGAATGCTTACCTGCCTTATCACCAACACGCTGATAATTTGATTTTTAGTTAAATGAAGAAAAGTCAATTTTATTTGAATCAGACAGATTCAGAACCTTTCTTTAAACCCAAACGGCTTCATGCGCAGGTTTTTAAATAGCATATCTGTTGTAGAGGTTTTATCAGTGTGTGTCAATGTTGTGCGATAAATGTGACAAGTTATTATGTTCCAACTAAATGTTCTTGACAACAATCGCCGATTTCACGATGACGTAACGGTTGAGTTAACTGCCCTTCTGTGGTGAACATTTTCATAACGTGCATTAAATCCGGTGTTCCCGATGTTTTAAGAATGTTTGATCATTGGTGACCTCTGTCCAGACGGTGTACTGTGGAATGCAGTGTCCAAAATAAATCTCCTCTTTGAAAATTAAATGTCACGGTGTGTTGTTATGTAACTGTACCGGGAGGTCTGGATTGCAGAGATGGGCAGTTACACTTTTCATGTTTTTACTGCTCAGTACAGTAGCTGACCCCCCTTTGCTGAAGCTTCTGACCTTTTGGTCAGCTTACATGTTCACCACTGGACGCTGCTGGATCCAGTCCAGGACAGAAAGAGAGGCAGGTGGATGGACATGAATCGGTTTGCACTGGATGACCCCGAGCTAAAACTCTTAAGGACAGCTTCAGCAAAGCAGTGATACGCTGTTGGTCCACCATGTGCCACCAAAACAGTTCCAACCCACTGAGGTATGGACGTTAGAAGGTCCTGTGATATCTTGCCCCAGGAAGATATTAGCATCAGATCCTTAAAGTCCTGTGAGTTGTGAAGTGGACCAGCACATCCCCTCTTCTGACCGCTCTCAGTACATACGTGCCATCGAGTATCCCACGAACCTTACCGTTTCGAAGATGCTTTGACCAAGTCATTTGACCATAACAGTTCATTGACTACTGTTTCAAGATAATCTGTGTTATTCGCCCAATCCATCAGTCGTCACAATGTGGTGGTTCATCAGCGTGTATTTCAGTGAAGAAGCTTGAATATATGGGCTCTTTGAGAGTTTTATAAAAACAGATTCAGAACAACAAAAAAATAAGATTTGTCCAGTTATCTGCAGAAAGTCACGTAGTACTAAACTTATTAGGGTAGTAAGGGGGAGTAGACCTTACTAGGTCCTCCCCAGGGTTATCTTTTAGTCCTGTTAACCTTAAACCATAATTGCAACACACTCTGCACAACATTACAAATTAATTAAACAGTATTAAAAATTGGTAGAACCACAGCAGAAATTAAAGTCTTTTTTTTTAAACTATTATATTATTACGTATATAGCTTAAATAAATTGGCCAGAAGAAAGGGAGGTTAAAATGATTTTCAGTGTATCTTGAAAGTCAGTTTTATCAGAGTTTTATGAGGCATTGAACATATCTGTAGGCTTCAAGGATGCACACACATTAAAAAATTGGACAGAGTACCTTTAAGTAAAAACTGTGATTTCAAAAATGAACACATAAAACTACAAAATCAAAGTAAGCACAGGAGTTCTATCCATGTCACTGATTATCCATCCATTTATGTAGTAGAAGGCAAATGTGTTTAGTAAACAATGTTGTCATTACATACTCCATGTTTTAAACACATCCTCTAACTGTTGATACATCCATTATCACTTAGCTTGCCTAAAAATATTACATATAATTAAAAACAAAAGTAAATTTTTTAAAAAAAACACACACACAAGTGGCAATGAGACTGGATTTGATGTTAGAGCTGGACTGTATGAAGTGCCAAACCCATGTTATCCTAACCAGACACTTGAGTAAGGAGGTTGACCTTCAGCTCCTAATAGGATTGGCTGATACAGGTGGATTGTTAACCTGAGCCTAATTCCTCTCTTAAGGAGCTCTCTGCCAGACTTTCTTGCTATCAACCTAATGAATAAATCCAAGTGTGAAAAAACGTGCTTATACACTGCCAGACAGGAGAGAGTAAAAGGACTGATTAAGTACAGTTCGATGTGTATGGACATTAATTTTTTAGATATTTAGCCCTATACTGCCTCACAAAGTTAAAGGTTTGCTTGTGTAAAACCTTGTCAGGAAGACAGGAAAAAGTTTTAGCTTTATCTAAGGCTCCCACAAGCTAGCCTTAACTAGCCGGAATTGTTACATTTACCATTGTTTTTTAAGTAACATTTTCATGCTGTTCATATATATAATATATATATATATATATATATATATATAGTGTTATAATAATGTTATAATAGTTTTATGATAGAGTTTTGGCTTTATAGGGCAGTATAATAATACAGGGGGTATAATTGTTTTAAACTCTGAGCTTCAATTGCCATTTTGAGAATTCCTCTGCCTGTTTTCAGTCAATGCAATTGTGTAATTGCCATCTGGGTACAAATTCAAAAACACAACATTGTTTGGCTCCTAAGATAAAAAAAGAGAAACATGGGTCAAGCAAACAAGCAGCCAGATCATGTTAGAATGTAAACAGAAAAATAAAACAGTCTTAAAACCACAAGAAGGGCCTTTTCCTGCCCATTGACTATTGCTTCTTCTCTTTCAGCTTGTCTTTAATTTTCTGAGGTTCATCATATTGGATTAACCGCAAGATGTCCTTGTTGTCCATCACGCCCTGAATGAACTCTCCCTCTGAGATTTTATCTGTGAAAGGACAAAAGCAGAATATGGCATAGAAAACTACCAGAAAAGGTACTGAAAAGGCTTTAAAGGGGACATTACAGGTGTTGATACCAGTGAGGGGGAGTTAATGAATCATGAATTACCGTTGTCCTTCTTCCCAAAGAATTCCCAGATTTTTTCAGCCCTCTTCTCCGGTGTGTTTTCATCCTCAGGGAGGTTCTTCTGGTCGTCAACAGGAATCATGTTGAATATCGACTGCATGAGAGTAATTTTTTAACATGTCTTTAATGGTGAATGCAGAATTTGGACAACAATTTTAATAAGCTTAATGAATACAAACTCCATGTACTCTTCAGTTGCTTCAGTTAGTAGTGAAACAGTAAGAAAGTTAAAGGTTAAAGTTAATGTAAATGTAATGTTTTTGACCTGTTTGTTTGCCAAAATGAGCAATATAAAAAATGAAAATGTAATTAACTGATGGGCAGTTCATTGAATGAAATACTCCATAGAATAACTGATCAGTGATTGCAGTCGAACAGCCTAAAAAGGTTGTTATTCTGAATATAATAATGAATCTACTTTGTATATAAGGATCTGACATCACGACAAAAGAAAGCTTAATAGACTTATTAATTCCTCACTTTAAATGAAATTCAGCGACATAACAAAGATGGCTTCTTTTGTTTCCGTTATAGAAATTTAGTTTTGATGGTGTACAGGGGTGAATAAATCCAATTTTAGAATAATATGCCATGTTGTTTTTAAAATTTATCCATGTAAAAGTTGGGATAAGCTGTTGGATCTAAGTCAAACATTATTAATTATGAAGGGATAAAGTATTTTTCAATTAAATAGGCCGATATATACTGCAACACCATGATGAAATAAGAAGATATAAGTACCCTAACAATCTCTTCTATCTCATTTTTGCTGATGGTTCCATTCCCATCCACGTCGTACAGAGCAAAGGCCCATTCCAGCTTCTGCAGAGTCTTTCCACCCGAGGTGAGGTGCAGCGCGACAATGTACTCCTTAAAGTCCAAAGTGCCGTCTGCGTTGGTGTCGAAACTCCTGAAAACATGCCGTGCATACGCCGTGGGGTCTGCGTCTGGGAAGAAACTGGCGTAGATGCCTTCAAACTGTTCCTTGCTGATCTTCCCACTCGGACACTCCTTCAGGAAGGACTGATACCAAGTGCAGAGCTCAGCCTCTGAGTATTTTGTGTTGGATTTCAATTCCTCCAAGAGCCCCTTCGACAAAGCACTGCTTTTACTATTCCCCATCCTCCCCAGAAAGGTAAACTACTTCTTTTTCTCCTTTGTGTTTCAGGGTAAAAAACCTCTGCAGCTTTCGTCTGTTCGTTTGCTCGCTTTACTCTGCCTTGAGTTCACTCCAGGCAGCCCCTCAAGGTGCCAAATGAGATTATGGTCATCACTACCTAAGTCCAGACAGCTGTCGTAAAGATTAAGGGGATAACCACGTCACACCACTATGACACCTTTTTGAAGACACAGTTAAATGCTGGAGGTGTAAGCAGAGGATTAAACACAGCAGGTGGATAACACTTTAAAAGGTCAACATCTGGGAGACCCTCTTATGCCTTTTGTAGCTTTATTGCTTACAACTACAGTCCCATCTGCTGTCTCTGGGCTTAATGGCTCACTGTAGCCTTTACTTACATCATACTACACATTAAACATGATTGCTAATAGCAGTAGCATGCTATCAAGCCTTGGTATGTTGTACTGGTACCCTCAAGAGATCCACTTATTAAGTCCGACAAAAATGTTTTCAATATGCTTCAGTGCTGTGTCCTGTGGTGTTTGGATAGATCTGAGTCCAAAAAACTTTCAGTTGTCATTCTGACTCTTACATTGTGACCAGAGAGAGAAGAGAAAATGATGGCAATTGATAAGTTAAAATTTTTAAATGAATAAAAAAACAAAATTTGACGCGGGTGCTAGATTAGCTAGGTTAACTGGATAACAGCACCCACTGTTACAAGCGGTATAAGCTATGGGTTTTACAGGTTTCTGTTTCTTGCTTTGAGCCCACATCTTTGTGTTTCAGTTGTCCTTTTCTGTGCTATCCAAAAATAGCTAGCTAAGGTCATCTTTTTTCAACTTAGCTGAGTGAAGACAGCTAGCTAAGGCTAGCTTTATTTGCTTTAGCTGGGCAGGACAGAAAAGGACTGACAAAACACAAAGATGTGGGCTCATAACAAGAAACACCCTGTAAAACCCATAGTTTATATTAGGGGTACCCACTTTTACTAGCAGGCGCTAACATTAGCAAGGTTAGCTGGCTAACTTAGTTTTTCTCAGATCTCTCAGATCTGTTCAGACAACATGGGACACAGGACTGCGACATCTTGAAAACAGGACTTGAAAACCAATAGAATTAAACAACTTGTGGCTTATGTTGTGTTTGTAGGCTGTCTGAGTCTGTTGAAAACAAAGTGAGGACCTTAGTAGTAACTAAGGGGCAGTGATGGATGGGGCTGGCCAGATGCTGGAGGGCTGGGGGTCGTCGTGCAGCCCTGTGTGGTGTGTGCTGCTTCTCCACAATGGGATGAGATTATCCATGTCTCCGTTGTAATAGTCTCAGGCCAGATTACAAGACCATCTGCTGCAGCAGCGCCAAAACCACAGCGAGTGAAGGCAATTAAAGAACCAGTGTGAGGATATGTGCAGTGAAATGGCTGAGTGTTGGAGCTGCAAGCCTTTCTCAGTGTTACTCTGAGATTAAAGATATATGACAGACCCACAATAAAATAAGAGGACACCAGTATTCCCAGTGTGTGACTGGTTTGGGGAGGAATAGTGGGGATCAGTTCCTTTTGAGTAGGAAATGGGACACATTTCCCGATTTACTAAAGCTGCTTTAATCTCAGTAAATGTTACTATTTATTTTCTATGTATTCCTTTTCCTGCTATATAATCTGAAATATAAATTTATCCTGATTGTTCATAATAAACAGCCTGAGTTAGTTTTTAACTTTGTGCATATGAGACAAATGACAGAAAATAATAATAGTTGCAAATTGGTTGTCTGACAAAAAATACAAATTTCACAGATTTCACACAATTTCTTTTACTGACAGAAATCTGAGACTAAAATACCTATTAGAATTAAATTAGGATATGATAGATTTCCAAAATAAATGTTACAGAAAAAAGGAAAGATAAGCAGGAGAAGTTGAATACTACATAAATAAGTCATGAATTGCTTAGAGGTGTAGAAAAGATCTTTCTAATCATTTTATTTGATTTTTAAAAATCTTAATTTGCAAAGTAACCAGTAACTACAACTCTAGAATAACTGTAGCAAAATCAAGAGCACAGTATTATTCTTTAAAGTCGAATAAAATGTAATGAAACATTCACTTAAGTACAAGTACTTTGTATAAATGTATTCTGTGCTGAGGTCAAAAATGATAAAGTTTGCTTTAATTATAGAATATATGAGACTTTGGTTCTTGATATCCTCCATCTTTTGTTCTTTGGGGGCATTTTTGTCAGCATTTTTGTTACAGTAATTAAGTTATTTGATGGTAAAATAAATTTGACTGACTGATAATTCTCCATTTTTGTATTTCCAGGTGATAAAGGTGAGAGGACAACAGGACTCCTTGTGTATCAGACAGATATTGTGAGTAGCATCAACATTAATCTGCGGTAATCTATCTGTGATTCTCATGCGTCAGGGACCAAGAGGCCACTGCTTAAATCTGACATGATGGTAAACAGTGACGTATGGCTCATTATAATTCTGAAGCATGCTTTAGAGTTGAGTGCCAACACATCTGACGACTTTAAAGGACAGTTACTGCAAATTTATTGGGAGTATTTGTAAGGTCAGATTTTATTTTCCCCTCCAAATGTAATCTGGGAGCATTTATCTGAAACTAAACATACTACCTACCTTTGAAAAATCAGATTAGAGAAGCCTCAGATCCTTCTTTAGTATTTCATCATATACTTTTACATAATCACAAAACATTTAGGTTTTGTCATAAAATGTGGAGCATGCCTCTCTCAGGGGGGAAGCACAGACATCGAAATCTCACATCTGTCAGTCGGCCTCTGAAATTACAGATTTTACTCAAAATGATTCGTCCTCCACTCCACCTCCCCCGGCAGGTATTTCTTATGTAAAAGGGGATGAGTCTAGGAAATATTCACTGTACAACAGGCTTACTACTTCATCAAGTGTAACGCTAATGTTCAGAATAATCTCTTTGTATTCAGGGGAATTACACTGGCTGATGTACTGCTGTCATGTTTAAAGAGGAATTTACTATCAACTTTATATATTTATATTTTCCAACATTTGTAGATACAATATGAAAAAACATTTATTTTCTGTTTTAATAAACTGCATATAGGGGCTCCAATGTTCAAAATATACTTTTAAGTATATCACTTAGTGATATACCAACGTTTGTGGTGGTCTTGGTTGGTCTTAAAGACAATTGGGGATCATGGCACCTTGGTTGTACTTTCTTGGTTATACCTCATCCACTTCCTTGATGTGGACCCGCCCATTCTCACCTGAAGTCAATCTCAACTGATCACCTGTTAGTCTATATATCCTCCTCCTTTCCATCGTTCTGTTTGGGTTGAGACTGAGCACATGTTGAGGCTCCTACATCGAATTATACGTTGATGTGAGGCATTCTGTTTTTATATTGGTGTAGTGATGTGGTGTGAAGATTAATGTTTGAATTTACATTGAATTACTTGTGTTTGTGTCACTAACCCGGAAGTAAGTTAGCATTAAGAATAAAAATAAGTACTGTATCTCTTCAAGGTTTGATGTTTTAGCTTTTTCATTCAGTGTACTTTTGGATTTGGCACAGAAAACGTGACAAGGTTGTTGCAAATGCCAGAATATTTACGTTTTATTTCCAAACTACAGCTCTGTGAGCTCAGAAGCTAAATGCTAACATTACAGCCAAGGCTAATGGGAATCTAACAGTTTTGAAGGTTTTGGTGGCGCTAGAAGAGAAGCCACCAAGGCTATAACACTTTGAAGAATGTGTGCAACCATTTTGATTTCAGTTGGTCCAATCGTTGACATATCTGAACTAAAAATGTGATCACCAAAGTGAGGAGGATTCATCCTTAGCTTTACTTTGTTTTTAGTGCTAATTAGCAATTAGCATGCTAAACTAAAATGGCGAAACTCGCAATCTGTCAGATTTACCTCACAGTCCCTTGAAGCACCCAGTGTCTTGAGGGGTTTCCAATTTGTTCCATATAAAATCTTGAATAATGTCATCTGTTATTGATCAGATGTGGAGGAAATTATACATCTCACGTCTGCATTTCAGCTTTTAAAATGATGGCAGTTGTCTTGTGATAGATTACAGGTCAAACCAAAAGTGTTATGTTTGTTACAGAGAGTCTGAGCTACACAATTTTATGACAAGTTTAATGGAAATTAGGAGGAGGGGAAAAGATGAATGAATGAGAGTGAAGGCAGCAGATGTTTTCTCTGAACATCTGTCATCTCCTTCACACACTCCTGTAAGTAATTTATCTTCATTTGTGCCATCAGCAGGCTGTTAGACGTGGAGAGATTTGCCCTGTATACACACACACATTATGGATGGATTTTCATATGAGACCGTGCACATTATGTCATGGGTCAGCGACTGTAAGACAGGCATTTGATCTTATGCCTGTGGCTGCGAGGACTTAGAGATATGTTTTAAAATGAAATGCAGAAAAATCAGGGTGAATGTAAACAGGAAGAACCTTGTCCGGGATTATACTCTGAGCTCATAGTAATCTTTTTTCTTATTAATATGCTCAAAGGGAGTCTGGAATATAATTTGCCATTTGTAATGGATAATATTTGCAGGCAAAGATTTGTAGAAGGGGAGGAGCGACGGGGTTGGACGAGCAGCAGAGAGTTGAAATGAAGCAGAGGAAAACAAAGAGTCACTGGATTGCCATGGGCTTCTATTGTTTCTGCGGAAGTGGAGATAATGAATGCTTCAATCAAGGTGGCAGCACCTCATTAGACCCAGTGGAGGGATATGCACAGTTCTCACCCAAGGAGCCCCAAAGGCAACGAGATTATGAAGATTTGATGCATCTGCTGGGAGGCGAAACACGGTGGCTACATATCGAAAGCCAGGATTAGTTGCCTTTTCATTTCATCTCCTTTTTGGCCCTGGCCTCGACCATGAGGCTAGAGCACGGGCGGCGGGCTTCCCTGGCGCTCACCCTCAACTTTGTGGCGTTTGCTTTTGCCTTATCGGCGGTGACCACCAGCTACTGGTGCGAGGGGACCAGGAAGGTGGCCAAGCCCTTCTGCACGGGGCCACCACTCAAAGTGAAGCAGTGGTTCTGCATCCGCTTCAACAGCTCCAATATCAACGACACCCGGCTGGTGCAGTACATCTTTGAGACCGGGGAGGAGAAGTTTCTGTTGAGGAAGTTCCACACAGGGATATTTTTCTCCTGCGAGCAGGCCGCCGACATGAACGGTAAGACCAAGACCTGACCGAGGCCCCTTCAGCGTCAGCCAGGTGTTCAAAGACAGGAAGTGATGATGGAGGACGCACCTCTCTATCTGTTCACTGAGCATGTTTTATTTAAGTAAAGTCAAGTCAGTTTTATGTTCACAGCCTAATATCACAAATTTGCTTCAAGGAGCTTTAAATCTGTACAGTATACAACACCCTCTGTCCTTAGATCCTCAAAAACCTTCCAAAAAAACCTTTAATGGGGAAAACGTGGAAGAAACCTCAAGCTATGTTGGGTAATTTACGGTAACATACCTTAACAGGGTAGAAATACAAGTAAAAGTCCTGTTTTGAAAGTTTTACTTAAGTAAAAGTACAAAACTATCAAAATAAACTCAAAGAGCCAACAGTGAAAGTACTCATCATGCAGAATCAACCAGGTCAGAGTGATATATTTTATGTTATTGATGCATTATTGTGCAGATGTCACTTTAATGATGCAAATGTACAATATTTTCTTCTGGACTGATGTAGAGTAGAAGTATAAAGCAGAATAAAGACTGTTTTTTACTGGCAGATTTTTTTCTTCATATAGGATTTCATTTCTTAAGAAAGAAGCTAATTGAATAAATATGTTTTCAGGGCCTTTATATGTCCTGATACCGGGGCTGATGTAAATTACTTGACATTGCAAGAGCTAAAAACATCCAAGTCATCCATGTAATTTTAAATAACAAACAGGAAAATGTGCATATAATACAGTGAGTTGTAATTATCATCTGAATCCAGAAAAGGCAAATACATAACTCATATTCATCCCGCTGTGTAGTTTTTGTAAGATTTTGTTTTGCTACCAAAGCTTCAGAACCGGATTAAAACCATTTCTCCGAGCGTTGCATGCAAGCCGTCCCATTTGGTTTCATAAGCTCTGGTAATAAGACTGAGTAAAATAAGTTTGTATAAGGATTTACATGCAATTTACAGACAAATTATTTAATCTACCAACTTCCACCAACACCACCAGTAAATGAAAGCCAGTTCCTCAGTAACACCAAAGGACCAGCTCTAAAAAAAAGAAATCACTTCACGTCTCCAGTTGTAGCTGAAAGTGACTTCACTGTATGAAATTATGGGAATAATACAGCTTGTTTTAAAATGGATTCGTATTGAAGAGCAGATTTGATTGGTGTTACGTTATTACAATAAAAAAGTTGCAATATTTCAAGAAGAAATTAATAATATATAGATAAAAAAAAGTTATATTTTGTTGAGGCAGAAAAGTTTTTTCAGTAACATCAATAACAACAAACTTTACAAATATCATGACCTCAAAATATGACTTTTTCTTAAACATTGTCTTTTTTGTTAAAATATTATAACATATTTCTAGAACTATTAAGATTTTTTTCTTGTAACATTCTTACAATTTTGTCAAATATGACTTTTTCTAGTAATATTACTACTTTCTTGTTGAAAAACACCAAGGTTTTACTTGAAATGTTTTTTTAAATAAGTGTTACTGCAAATTAACTGGTTTTCTTTTCTTCCAATCACAGGGTTTGACTGTCGAGACTTTTCAGAGATTGCACCAGAACATGAAAGAGGTTGGTAAAAATGAAATTTAAAAAGAAAATATTTTATTTTATTGTTATTGTGATGCATTCACGAACATGGGTAACATTATTAGGGCATGTTGCAGCTAAATTTACTCATTTACTTTGATGTCAACTTTAGGTAAATGCACGATATGTAGTATTCTGCGACGCTAGGGGTCACTCAATTAAAACAATATGAAACTATGTAGTTTTGTGACGTTGTGAAGTAGCATGGAATCATGGGAGTTGTTGTCTTCACCACCAGTGCTGTCATTGTAGTCAGCTTCTCTTGGTTAGGATTCTCAGTGTGAATGATTCAGGAGGTTTTTACCAGGAGCTGAATTATCCACAGAGGTCTCCTCCTCTCCAAAACAATTCAGTCTCTGGTGATTAATCAGTGTTTTACCAATGCAGTTTGGAGTCGAGCTGCTGCTAACGTTTGCTCAGCTTATTTCCCTGATAACTTCAGAACCAAATGTCTGATGACTGAAATCTTTCATCAGGTTAAAATATATAATTAAAAATTGTAAAAATGTGGCTTAAAACTGGATAAAAAGTCAAGTTTGACCACTGACACATACACAAAGGGGATATGACGCCATCAACAGGTGACCAAATGAAACAGACTGTAACCTTGATTAAAATTACAGATATTCTGTTAACATTTGCAAGTTTTTTAGATATTTTAATGTGGGAAAGTTACATGTTATACCTGTAAGTGTGAACCACCAAACAAAATAAAATAAACTCTTAACTCCTTTAGACAAGAGCCACAGAATTCAGTACTGAAGGGGCCCATCAAATTCATAAACGACACAACCAATAGATAAACAGTAAACCTTTGGGGCCCCTGGGGGTCTTTGGCCCCATTTGTAGTCATCCAGTTTTTGGCTGTTGTCCTGATTTCAGAAATCCATCCAGTCCAGACAGTCAGATTCAGATCTGCAGACCTGAAATGAGTGGACCTGTTGTACCCACATGTATGTCCTCCTTCAGACAAGTGGGATTATTCATTAGGGAGCGGGTATTATGAGGACAACACATCTCAATTCTCCCTCCCCCATGTTTTTCTGTTTTCCCAGGGGTCCTGTGGTTGTGTATCGTGGCTGAGACTCTGTACCTCACCCTGCTCTTCACAGGGGGGGCTCTGATGACTCTGGAGCAGTGTCCCTGCTTCAGTATCATGAACAAACTGAAGCTCAGTGCCTTCGCCGCCT
The DNA here is from genome assembly GCF_001640805.2 of Lates calcarifer. Lineage (NCBI taxonomy): Eukaryota > Metazoa > Chordata > Actinopteri > Centropomidae > Lates > Lates calcarifer. The sequence continues at coordinate 1,252,148 of NC_066843.1, read as the reverse complement.
TGTGCACTGCCCTGTCAGGTAACACTGAATATATCTCATCCATCACTGTGCTGTGTTTTCTATCCATCTGTTGCCGTGTCGTTCGTTTAGCGTGGGTGTATCTAATGTTTTTTGACTGACCTCCTCCTGCCATGATAACACTACGACACGTAGAAATCCCACAGAGGGTCTGATTGCAGTTACAGTTACACAAACATTGCGCAGAGGAGGAAATAATCTGATTGGCTGAGGTTAACCCCCCCAGTGGGCGTGGCCAGTTTTCTCTGCTTGCATCAGACTGGATCAAAGGCAAAAGACAGAAGTATCATTTCGCCTTTTAATTGATTTAACGAAAACTTTTCGTTTCAGTCATTTTCTTTATATTATTATAACATAAAGAGTACGGTCTAGACCTGCTCTGTATGGAAAGTGCCTTGAGATGACTTTTGTTGTGATTTAGCACTAAATAAATAACATTGACCTTACTTGATTAAGACAGTTTTCACAACATTGTTGTGTAAATGCAGAAATTTTAAAATGCAAATGGAAAACGTTCCTATTTTTAACAAAACTGGTGTCACAACAATAAAATGTAAGTATGAGTCATAATAAGCAGCTTGAACAAATGATCTGTGGGGTTGTTTTTTATCAAAGGACGGCCTCATTTAAGTTATTATGGTAAACTGAGGAAACAGTTAATTATTTACACATCCAGCAGTTGTAGTGTTATTTCCTCCTGAGGGAAATATCTGGCTCTTTAGCTGCTCCACTATATTTGCTAGCTAGCTGCTAACTGTGTCTGTCTGCTGTTTGCTGTTCAAGTATTCAGTGAGTTTGTAGAGTTCTCTTTGTTTGTTTTCTTGTTTTTTGCTAAAAACTGCTGATGCATTGGCCAAAAACGGTTCTACCAGAACAGCAAAGTTGTGGGTTTGGACGGATTAACAGCTGCAGATTCAGCTGTGTGATCATCACTACAAGCAACTCCTTCCACATTTGTCACATTTGATTAATTTTAATTGTATTATAAAATATTGGTCATAACCATTTTAACTAAGGGTAAAGTAAAACATTTGTTTTTGAAGTAGCATCTGCGTCTTACACTCTCTGATTTATTTGCTTTGATTTTATTCAAACACTTGTGTTCTGTAACTATCTGGAGCAAACGTGGAGATGTGTTTTATGGGAAATAACTGTGCTGTAGAGGAGTAAAGGAGCAGGGCAGCAGGTCAGGCTGGCTGAAGGAGGTGAATCACACACAGCAGCTGACTGTACCGCGTCCACTCGCTGCCTCGGAGGATTTACTGGTTTGTTGACTAATCGGATTGGAGCCTGGGCAGCGGTTTTGGGCCGTGCCAAGACCTGCCCAGAGGAGCTACCTCCCTCCCTCCCCTCCTCTACTCTCTACTCCCCCATCCTCTGACTCCCATCCCCCCCTGTTGTTACGAGTTAATCCCAAGAAAAGCAGCTGTGGACGGGGCAGACTGCTGGATGAGAGAGGGCCAGGGAGATAACAGAGAGGCACAGCCCAGTTCACCTCACCCACAGTCCGTCTGAATATCACACATCACAGTCTCTGTTCAGGGACTGAGGATAAAAGTAAGAGCATGTTTCAGGCTCCAACGCTGAGTCTGCAAAACAGAGTTACTCTCAGAAAATATTTTTTCCTTTAAGATCTCACTCTATGTTTATTTGCAAGGAAACTGAAACCAGTGCATCATTTGTAACAAGGTGCAAATCAAATGTCCTTAAATGAAGGCTTTTAAAAGTTTTTGATACCACTACATAGCCAATGCATTAACAGCTACAACAGAACTGAGCTGCCTCCAGTGATGGAAAGTAACACCAGCGCTAACTCGTTTTGCTTCTAGTTCTATCACTTTTCCTCTAGTAAAGTTAGCATGCTAACAAGCTAGCCCTGGCCCTTCCATCATCATAATTCCATATTGCAATAGTGAGTCAGTATGAGAGGATGAAGGCATAGTGCTGCCCAGGATACTCTACCTTCTCAGCAGCAAACAGCAGACAGATTTTTGGTGAGTCATCTTCTGTGATCAGAGAGAATGAAAACAACCAAATCAGAACCCTCTTCAGTCTTTATGTTGCTCAGGAAATAATGGAAAAACTGGGGTTTTCATTTGTATGTGCCACTGCAGAGTATTCACTCTGATTTTGCTCGTTCTCAGGCCTTTGTGGGATGGTGGCCCACATGATGTTTACCACCATATTCCAGCTGGCTGTCGCGATGGGGCCAGAAGATTGGAGGCCCAAGACCTGGGACTACAGCTGGTCTTATGTGTAGGCGCTGATATTTTTTCTTTTTTCACCCACTAAATATATATCTTCAGTGTATCCATATAGTTAAAGTCAGGTGCATTGAGAGCTGTCAAAACCAAATGTCTCAGATGTTTTCTTTGTCAGTTTATTATTAGTACATACACCGATCAGCTACAACATTAAAACCACTGACAGGTGAATTAATAACATTGATCATCTGTCCTGCTGGTAAACCTTGGGTCCTTCATTCATCTGGATGTTACTTTGACATGTACCATCCACCTAAACATTGTTGTAGACCTAGCACACAAACCCATGGCAACAGCAGGATGACAAACCCACTACGCCACCAACCCTGCTCAGAAATGTCTTGGGGAACATGACAAAGAGCCCAAGGTGTTGACCCAGCCTCCAAACTCCCCAGATCCTAATCTGATCCAGCATCTGTGGGACCTGTCTAATATTGTGTAGGTCGACCTTGCGTTACCAAAACAGCTCTGAACCATCAGGACATGGACCCAAGACCTCTGAGGGTCTTTTCTGGTGTCTGGCACTTGGACGTTGGCAGCAGATCCATTGGGTCCTGTGCATTGTGCTGGATCTGGCTTGTTCCAACCCATCCCACAGATGTTGGGTCATATTGGGATCTGCAGAGTTTGGAGCCCAGGTCAACACCTTGGGGTCTTGGTTGTGTTCCTTGAGTCATTTCCGAGCAGGGTTGGTGGCATAGCAGGTTTGTCCCTGGGTGGTACAATTCAAAATAACATCCAGGTGAATGTCAGGACCCAAGGTTTCCCAGCAGAACTTTGTATTCTAACGCAAGTGGTTTCAATGTTGTGGCTGATCTGTATATATCATAGTTCTTTTAATGTTATCCCAAAGACTTTCAAGAAAAGAACTTTCTGTAATCGTTGTTCTGAGTTCTCATTTTATTTGTCTCAATATGTCAAACCTCTCCTCAGCTTAGCATGGGGCTCTTTCGGCACCTGCATGGGCTCTGCAGTGACAGCGCTGAACAGATACACAAAGACCATCATAGAGTTTAAATACAAGCGGCGGAACATTGAGAAAAGCCTGATGATCAAGCAGAAGATGATGGAGCTGGACCTCCCCGAGCAGATGTGGGACATGTACCTGACCGCCGTGCCCGCCGACACAGAGGCACCGCTTGAACTGCCGGCTAACGGCCACAAACCCTCCACGGGAACAACATATGTGGTGGAAATGGACAGTGCACCAGAACAACAAGGAGAGGCGTACTGCTAAAAATGGAGTCTCTGTCCCTGTCCCTGTTCCTGTTCCTGCCCCCCATTGGACCAGTTTACAGGGATGATTTCCTGGACCCAGATTGACTCTTGTTCTTGGATTTAAATTTCTAATTCAGGAGAATGTTTGTTTGTTTGGTTCCTTGACACACATTGGATGTAAATGGAAATAACGTAACATGGTCTGCTTTGACCCGACACGCATTTTATCAAATCTTTCCATCCAATATTATTAGTGGGAGGAAGGGAGGAAGGCTGCAATTTCAGTGTCTTCACACAAAGCTGTGTCGAGCAGCAGCTCAGACCCTTTACATATCTTTCAACTTAGGAGATTCTTTGGATCTCAATGATACGCAAAATGTCCACACAGGAAAGAGATGGGAAACAATTACAAAGAGATACAAATCTCAAAGACACTAAACGACTGCAAGACACAAAAAATTAGTAGAAATAATGTGGTTGACTGTTATGTGTCTCTTTCAGTCTTGGATTCTTGCTCCTACTGTATGAAGGAGGGGTGAGGGGCATTTTAAATGTTTGTTACCATGGCCCCGTTGTCTTGTCGTTGAGATTATACTTGTTAACAAAAAGTACATTTTGCTGTATTGATGATCGGTACCTGGCAGGAAAATTTACAGTATCTGTGAGCAAGAAATGGAAGGAACAAATCTACTTTATTCTAATTTAAATCAGGAATTTGCTTTTAATCTCCCCTTGGTTTTATTGAAACAGCTGCCATCTTTACGACTTCTCTGATGCTTTTTGATCAGTTCTTATTGGTGTAATGGTTTGACAGCACCAGACCAGAATATGACTGAGTGAGGGGAAATGTCTTTAATGGAGAAAGACTGACATCTACTGGAACTAAAGTATATTAAACACAAAATGTGGACATCTTTGTTTTTCTAGCACAACACAGAAATGGATTTCTGTATCCTCTGATCATGCAGTATGTGTGTTACTGAAGATGTGAAATAAAATATGAGTGTGCTCTTATAAGTGATTGGTGATTCTCCTGAAAACAAACGACTCTACAAGATCCAATTAAAACTTGTATTACTGTTGAACTCGGTTTCATATCGTTTGGTTTCGTCCTGAAGACTCTTTCCCGTTTGACTCTCACATGAACTGATGCTGTTGTTTCAGTCGAGCCAAAGTTTTTTCCTGCAGCAGTAATCTGTTGGGTGGCGAGAATCCAAGATATACTGTGTTTGCCCGACATCTGCTGATTTCACCGTCATAGCTACAGGAAAATTACAGTTTCTGCAGCTCGTTCCTTCCAGTTATGATATAATCTTGTGATGCATGATTGCATGATTTTGGCAGAGTGTTTTTCAGTGTTATTTCTGAAATGGGCCTTATTTTTGAATGTTTTGGGGTGTAAACGATTGATGTAGGTCGGTACAACTTTCTCTTAATGCTGCATCTTGTCATTTTCTTTACAGAAATAATCATTTTTATTTTGAATTACATGGACAGTCAAGTCAGAGAAGAAAAGTTCATGTCTGAATTGTCAACAACACACAACATTATGCTCTGGTTAAATATTACAGTCATAATAAATATTGAATTGCCTTGTTCCAACATTGAAAAATAAGTTTGTGAGGAATAATACCAGATTAAAAGTGCAATATTAAGAAAATAAAAGCATCAATTTGCAAGTTTCACATCAACAAAAACCCATGAAAATAAAATCAATATTGCTCAGCAACTTCACCTTGATTTTGCGTAACTTTACTCATATTAAATTTATGATTCTTTAGAAATTATATGAATCATACTGTGCCTCAAACAAACAATTGTCATTCACAACTACAACTTAGATGCTGCAGGTGTTTTACATTCTCCCTTTGGCCTCTATAGTGTCGAACAGACGGGTACATGAGGTTGTAGTTGATTTGAGGTAGCAGTTCAGGCTCTAGCAGACAAATGAGCTTCAGTCAAGTGATAACGAGGTCTTTAAAATGTTGCAGTGGGTGTTCCTCGATGTATTTCTGTATGTACCAACATGAGACACGAGCCTTGAGGTTTTCTTCAACCAGAAAGTCCATCGCAGCCTGAAAAAGAAACAAACAGCAATCAATATAAAGTATGTCTTGACACGAGAGATTTTCAAAACCAACTGAGGCCTGATAAGTCTTACCTGTGACAGCAGTGCAGCGACACCTTGGCCCCTGAACGTCTCTGGTACGTAGGTTGACATCAGATCCACTTCCTTCTCTCCAGTGAATTTGTAGCTCAGCACTGCACATTCATGGGTCCCTGTGGCCACAACAAATTTTAAATTAGTGGGATCCTGGTGGGCAGTATATAACGCTGGTTAGTAGAGTAAAAAGTATATTTTCTCCTCAATATTTCCCTTTGAACTGCAGTGAAGTAGAAGTATAAAGTAACATAAAAGTAAAGTCCTAAGTACCTAAAATGCAATTGAGTACATTACTGGAGTAAAGATACTTCATCACATCCTCCCTACAACGAAACTAGAAAACAAAATCTGTTGGATAGAAATTCTAAACAAACAATGCCAAACTCCCTTTAGAAATATCCAAATTTATGTAGGCATCACTCGCCTGTTACTGCTGTGGTGGTGAGGGCAATCCGCCAAAAAAGTACAAAAAACTGTTGCTTTTGGTTTTAATATCTATGCCGAACTCTTAAGGGAATGGAAAAAAGTTGTATAAATGACAAGTCATTGACATCAGTTACGCAACGGGATTCGCACGAGCGAAGTCACATTAAATTCTCTGATTTTTAAACGAAGTTTTGCTAAGCGTTTTCTCCTCGAGAGAGATGGCGACGGTTAATATTATGCGGTTAAACAACTGAAACGGAACAGTTACAGTATCTGAATATCCTCAGAACAGATTAATCATTCACGGAGAAATGTGTTTCAGCAGGCCGCGAGTGAACCTCGGGCTCTCTTAAGAGAATGTCCCCCGGTAGAGAAGCGTCAGCCCCGGCTGAGTGTGCTTACCGGCGCCGCTGCCCGGAGTGACCGTGAAGCGCTGGTTCTGTCGGTCATGTTCCACCATCAACCTGCAGCCGGAGCTTAACGAAGTGAAGGCGGCGGGATAAGACGTCACCCGCAGAGTTAACGCTGTGAGTCTGGAAAACATGTTAAAGGACATTTATCCATGAAAAGACAAACTAATACTGAGCAGCATGTAGCGGTGATGGTAAAGACTGTCCACTAGAGGGCGCCACATGTAAACATGATTATTTTTTCATGACCTTTACTTGACCTCTGCATGAGACGTACTCAAATATTTTACTTAGGTTACTGATACATTATATCAAAATACATAGTTTACAAGTAAAAGTCCCACTCAACTAAAAGTAATATGTAATTAAAATACAATGTTCCTGTAACTTTAACATTTTAGTTTACAGTCCAAATTATTAATAAACTAGTCAGCAGTAATTTAAATAATTGGTGCAGCCATACAGAATAAATTAAAGATGTAACTGTTTCTGTGCCAGCTGACAACTTTATATTCTACCTATAATTCTATTTAATTATATGGGCATCTACAGGAAATTATTCGGAAATAAATTACAATTAAACTGGTCTTGGTGCCAGCAAAAATCTATTTTAACTAAAAAAAAAAAAACATAAAAATTGATAAATAAGAGAATTGAGTAAAATAAATTATGAGCATTTACATTCATACACATATCTACTTTATTGATGTTTTTTAAAAAATATAATCACATCCACAAATACAAGAACAGATGCAACATTTTCTCCACAATTCACTATTTGTATGTAAATTCTGCACATTGATTATGACATTATGTATTTCAACCTGTAAAATATACAGAAATTAATTATTTCTAATAGAGAAACTATGTTTAACTGTACATATTAGGTTTCACTACAACTCAGACCTGGTCAATACAAACTACACTTCTTTTAAAATCCTAATTTCATACACACATCTCAGTTAAAGACAGTGTTTCTAACAAGAGAAACATTTAATATGGTTTAAATTCTATCTGAAGGTCAAAAGTTTTAATGGAAAAACACAAAACTGCATCATTAACACCCGTTCTTACTCTGACTTTTTTCACCTTCACCAGAAAATCTACGCTACATCTTCTCTGAGGCAGCGGCGGTGTTCTTCACCCCTGCAGCCATCACAGCGAAGAAAACATTAGGGAAGAAAGATCTGGCGTAGATGGCCACCTTGGGGAGCGAAGGAGCAATTACCACCTCCTTCCTCTTGTTGTTTAAAGTCTTGACAATCTCAGCGGCTGCTTCGTCTGGAGAAACGCCGCTGGGTTTCTTTGTGTACAACACTGCAGAGACACAGGTGAGATGAGATCAGGTAAAAGCTCAGGGGTCGTCCTGAGGTTCTTTCTATTTCAGTTTGTATGAATCATTTAGTCTTATTTTACTCACGTGACCAGATGGATTTGGAGGAGGCTGCCTGCGTGTTTTCAGACGCTGAGCTGCTGATGAAGGTGTGGTTGATGGTGCTGACGGAGATGCCATACTCCTCCACCTCAGCTCTCAGGCAGTCGAAGAAGGCCTGGACTGCGTGTTTGGAGGCTGCATCTGAAACAGTAAATACAGCATCTTATACTGCAGCCGTCTACATCCCATCATTACCATTAACTAAGTTTGGAGAACATTATTAGCCTCTATGTGCTCGGCACTTTTTGTTTTTTCTTTGTCTATCAGATAAATTATAATTATTATTTCATTTTATAAGATTTATGTTGTGTACATGTACAAATAAACCCCAAACTCTAGTGTAACTAGCATGGATGGATTACTGAACAGGGGTCTGAAAGGTCAAGGAGCCTGTGGAAGAAACACAAAATGACAACAAAGAGATGCAAAACAACCTTATAGAGATGCAAAAATGATCACAAAAACACATGCAACAACCACAGGGATGCAAAATGACAACAAAGAGACATGAAACAATCAGAGAAAGACACAAAAAAGACACACAATCAATCAACTACAAAGAAACAAAATGGCTGCATGGTTTTATTTAAGATTTCTTTGTGTATTTTCAAGGCTTCAAACTCACATGTGGTGCGGAAAGGCACGGCGAGTTTCCCCTGGATGCTGTTGACCAGGAGCAGGTGACCAGTTCTCCTGGAGATCATGGAGGGCAGCACGCCTGAAACAGAAACGTGAGATGACACGATCACACGTCTGCAGCCTGAAATCTAAAGAAATCCTCCATCGCATCTCCATCCTCTACCTTTAGCCAGCGTTCACCGGTCCAAAGTAATTGTTGTCCATCAGTAACTTGTCCATCTCCAGGGACAGATTCTGTGCAGGTGCTTTGACCTTCATGCTGCTGTTGAGGATGAGGACGTCCAGGCAGCCGTAACAGTCCAGGATCTCTGCGATCGCCTCGGGCAGACTGTCCATATCCCCGAAATCCAGCAGCACCAGCTTCGGAGGAAACGTCTGAAGAGGAGGAGGAACGGTGATGGAAAGTAACTTCTACAAGTTCTACTCACGTTTTCAGGTACTTTACATGAGTATTTCCATTTTATGCTGCTTTGTATTTCTACGTCACTTAATTTCAGAGGGAAATATTGTGCTTTTTACTCCACTACATTTCCTTAACAGCTGTATGTTACTTTTCAAATTAATATTTTAGATTGAAAAATATATGATGAGCACAAAAACGCAATGTTGAAGATCAAACCAGTGGTTCCCAGTGTTTGAAAGTAACAAAGAACATTTAGTTTAACAAATTAAAGTTTGATACTTAAGTAAGTTTTTATTATGAAATGTTTATCACTGACAGTCACTAGTTCTTTGACTTTTTTTTTTTAATTTATTTTATTATTATATTATTATTATATTATTATTACATACTCTGAAGGGGGTCATTCTGTTCAACGAGTATGATTACTTTTGATATTTTAAGTACTTTTTCTGATAACACTTTTGTACTTTTGAATGGAGGATTATCTACTTAAAACAGTATTTCTACACTGTGTATATATTACTTTTAGTATATATATATATATATTATATAATATATATAATTATATATATATATAAGTACTTTTTCTACCAGTGGTGGTTTCCCAACATTTTTAGCTCGTGACCCCTGATAAAAAGAATTCAGGTAACTATTAGACTATGAGTTCACAGAAAACAACAAAGATTAGAGAGAATCATCTCACGACCCCTTTCTTGTGATCCTTTGGAGGGGCCTGACTCCTAGGTTGGGAACCACTGCTCTAAACTAACTGTATATAAAGTAGTTAAAACTAGCTGCATCTAAAGTAGCTACAATAGTAAAATGTTGCTGAAGTATAAGGTCACAAGATAAACAATCAAGTAAAGTACTAGTTCCTACATTCCACCATCAGTTATAGAGAAATACTTGAGACTTGTTTCAGCACCGGTAAACTTACTACAGTTGGGTCTGAGGAGTTCGCCAAATCATCAGCAAGTTCTTCAAGTTTCTCCCAGCTTTTCCCGCAGAGGATCAACCTCGCTCCTCCTTTGTGAAACACACCTGCGCATTCTTCATTGAAACAAGTTGAAAAACGGAAAAACTTAAATTATATTTAAGGTTACCGGTACCAAGTTTTCGCCTTAAACAACAAAGTATGCTTATGTTACCTTTTCCAAGCCCAGATAAGGCGTCAGTTAGAATCACCACCTTGTTGCGTACTGATGTTTTGGACAACAGACCAACAATGAAACCATAGAGGTAAAAAAATCCAGCTGTCAGCACAACGACGAAGGGCACCAGGAGAACAGTGGTGGTCCATGTTGGATCCATCTCGTGGAGGATATTCTAAAAAAATGTTTTATTTTTATGTTAAATATGCAAAATTGAAATGAAACAAGAGCATGTGGTTGTAAATGTTCACACAAAAGTATAATATTATCAGAAATACACTTATTCGCTTTCCAATACCACTCTCATATCTTTCTATGAAGCTACAGACAGCAGTCTGTTAGCTTAGCTTAGCATAAAGAAAGGAAGCAGAGTTTAACAGCTAGCCTGGCTACTACCAGGAGCTCTATGGGCCCTGTTCATCAAAATGTATCTCCACATGCGTCTTGAGTGACCACTTGTGATCGGATCTCACTTCTTAATCTCACCAGCAGGAGGCAGCAGTGCACTTCCTAGTCTACCAAGTCTACTGGAAATTAAAAGTAGAGGAAGAAATCAAATGATGCAAAATGCTTAAAATGCGTAGACGTAACAGGCAAAATGTCCCTAAGGATTCTTTGAACACATGGGAGATTCTTATAGCAGGCGGTAAGTCAACCAAACAAACTGTTTGTGCTAAGCTAAGGTAAGCTTAACTAAAATAAGCTAACCAGCCACTAGTGGTAGCTTCATATTCACCATACAGCTGTGATAGTGGTATCAATCTTCTTGTAAACTTTTTGGTAAGAAAGCAAATAAGCTAATATTCCTTTTTTTAAAACAACAACAACAACAAAAAACACTTTAAACCACCACTGCAGTGGGATGTCGTGGTTAGCTAACAGGATTTTGTTGCTAAAGCATGTTTAAAAATGTAAACATGCTTCTTGGATGGAGAATGATTTTTTCTCTGGAGATGTAGATGAGATGGGATGATGGGATGTCGAAGGTGATTTTTTTATTTAAGAAAAAGGAGCATTTCATACCCACAAGCTCTCCGGCTCGGTAACATTGGAATCCATCTCACCCTCTACAACCATTTTTAAATCTAGCTTTATTATTACAACTCTGAAACAAAAACAGACAAGATATTTTTTAACCATTTTCCCTCACAAAACGTAATGGATAAATACAACATAATTAATGTCTCTGTATGAGATATGTGCTTACTGGATACTTGGATATTTGGATATTTATACACATAAATTTTTCATGAGGTAAAATCACATCCACAAGCCATAAAACTGAAACTAAGATTTAATTGGAAATTTTCCACGATTGGAATATATCAAACGTTTCTCTAGCTCCCTCTCAGACTTGTTTAGGTTGTTTTGAGCTGCTTGTATTCTTAGTTCCTCATGTTAAAACTGTTCCAAGCTATTTGTGAACCTTGTACGAATGAAGCAGCGGCTCATTACAAGCATTAAAATCTTAATTTTGAACCATCAAATTCAACTTTTTAGCTTCAAACCATAGTTTAAGCTTTCAAAACTTCTTTTAATCTTCCAGATTTTAGTTTCAATTTTATGAATCATGAATGTGATCATGCCTCATATATTCAAAATGTTTTTAGTCCTAGTTCGACCATGTAAAGCATTATGTGCGACTAACCGAACTTTGAAGTGACTGTAAACATTTTTTGTTGGAAACAAAATCAGATTACCACAAATAGATGCAAAATGGCCACAGAGAAACACAAAACAACTGTGAAAAGATGCAAAATCACCACAAAGATACATATAATGCAGCCATGTTGTTTGTAGACATTGTGTATCTTTTTGTTTAAGAGTCTTGCTCCTGTGTAGAAGGGGTTGGGGGCCTTTTAAATTTCCAATCCTGATAACCTGTGCATGAACTCACTGTGTTTCAGTCACAGGTTCTTTTTCAGAGTCAAACTTTCCTTCACATAAAACTTTAGTTGTTAGAAACCAGTGGACTGAGCCAGTTTTTTGTCGTCAGATCATAAAGACCAACAGTCTGTTCTGGTTGTGTCCAACAGGGAATCTGAAGATAACCTTTTGGTTTAGGTTTACCGAGCCAAGCACCAGCTGTTTGTCCAAGAGGGGGCTTCTAAATATAAACTGCCCCAGAAATAGATCCGGTATCTCTCACAAAGGCTCAGTGTCACTGAGTACTAGTCACATTATTCCACAACAAAGTCAAGATAACCATAAACACAAAGGAGATAGCAGCGGTTTATCTCATGCTGCAGCAGTGTAGCATTAAATTAAAGATTAAAAACTCTCAGAATCCTCCAGTTAGTCGCTCAGTGGCAGTTCATCTCTAACCGTCTGACTTCCATACTGCAAGAAACGAATTAGCAGTCGGCACTTACTGCTCAGTCTCAGGCCTCTGCAGGTTTCCTGGGCTGGAGTTTTTAATTCCTCTCCTGAGGAGCTGGAGCTGCTCAACTCAGCAGCTCATTCACAGAGAGTCCACCAACATGACAGCCGGCCGGCCGGCTACAGCTATACTCTGGGATTTGAGGTCTTTTAATAGCAGCACAGCTGAGTCGGTTATTTTCCATGTATGTTGTCGACATGTTATGTTTAGGATGACAGGCAGGGAGGAGTCGGGGGGGTGAGACAGGTGTTTCTATTGGCTGCAGAATGGCTTCCTTCAGGTGAAATAAATAATGATTATACATGGTTATATAATGCATTTCAGATTTAAGAACAGAAACAAGCTTTACCAGAGTTATGCACTGAGAAAGGAGCAGGAGTCCAAAATTAAAATGTACAAAAATGAAACTTTACAGGCCTTAATTAACAGAAAATTAATTTCCAATAAGATTTATATCAAATTAATCACAAAAAATCACTTTTTTCCAGGCTTAAAATGTGATTATCAGATCTGTTGAGAATGAGGGTAACTGGTGGATGCAGCCTTGTGGTGAATTAACTCGAGTTTTAATGACTTCACAAACAGAAGAATATAAACACTTTGATAAAACAGATGAGCTCAATATAATTCAAATAATTCACCCTGATAGAAGTGATTATAACTCTGATGTTGTATGTGTGTGTATGTATACATATACTCTATGTACAATATGTGTGGTAGTATATTTGTTTCTCTGTTATTTAATTTTTTTTAACCTTATAGTCATTTTTCCCACACTTTTAACACATAAGACTTCACTCTTAAGTGATCCAATGCTTATCAAGAAAAGTAAATGTTAATTATTGATTACTTCTATGATAAATCTGTGTTGAATAAGAAATTTCTTATAATTATGGCAACAGTTTTTTCCTGCATTTTTTGTGGGAATTTAATTTAATTGTGTTACATTTATTTGTAAATTTGTCTTAAATCAGCTTAAGATTGTTTCATTTTTAATGTTCTTTTAATATATCAACAAAGACGTTTAGTTTATTGACAGAATTAACTGTGTTTGATGAAGTATTTTACTCAGTTACTTTAGGTAACGGGCAGATTTATGGAGTAGCATGAGACCTGATGAGACCCAATCAGTGGGATTTTCCGTCTCTCTCTCTCTCTCTCTCTCTCTCTCTCTCTCTCTCTCTGTGTGTGTGTGTGTGTGTGTGTGCGAAGAAATTAAAGGCTCGAAAATTCTGAATCAAGTTCTAGAATTTTGACGGAGTAACCGGATGTTGTCATCACCACAATAAAAGCACAGAATGTGTCATGGCTCAAGGTCCTGTCGTTCAGGTACAACTTTATGCATCAAACCTTGCGTACAATAAATCAGTTTTTCACTATTTTAATGAAAATATATATTTATATAATATTTATTTCTATGTTTATACATAATATGTAATATTTTTGCAGCTATGTGAACACCAGAAACTACACTGTTAAAAATTCAGTGTGGTGCGTCTGTTTTCAAATTACTTTATCTATTCTGAAACTGAAACAGGATCATTTAAAGCCAGAAGTCTTAAACCTAATGGGGTTTTTTTAAAAGCTTTTCTATTGGTATTTTATATTCTGACCGTTGATTCTGTGTGTCAAGTCATGATCAGACAGAAAGCTAAAGTGAAGTAATATTACTTTTGTTCAAATTTGTAAAGCTGCTACTGGTGAATTTTGGGCATGTTTGCTTAAAAAACAACTTAAACGATCTATCAGTCATCAAAATTGTCTTAGATTAATTACATCTAAGTAATTAAATAGTACTTGGAGAAATAATGAACTGCCATGGAGAGTGGGGGTAAATAAGATCACAACAACATTTTTTTTTTTTTTTTTTGCCCCTGGGAGGTTAATCTAGCACAGTATTGTTGCATTTCATCAAATATGTAATCAATTATAAATGAGTAATTTAATGTTTTACATTGTTTCCCTTTTTGATTGTTGAAAACGTAATTAAAACAGTAAAAATGAAGGGAAAAACATTTTTAAAAACAGTTGAGTGGTTTAATTTTGAAGGTTTAAACCGGATGTTGTGTGTTTTATTGTGTACTCATTGACTCCGGGAGATTTCTGTGGTTTTTGCTGCACTGACAGCGGGCTTCTTTGGTTTATCGTTTCCCTGACAGACGAGCCGGACCTGCTGTATCTTTACACAGCGAGAAAACCGGAATAATGTCGGATTTCGAGGAATTTGAGAAGCAGCTGAGCGAGAATCGACAAGGTGAGTATTAACGGTCTGTCTGTGTCCCAGTTTGGTCTGCAAGCTAGCAATGCAACGTTTGTGCGTAACGTCAGCTCCCTGAATTTATTTTATGAATGAATAACCGGACCTGACAGTAACTTTAAAAGACAGTTTTCCCTCCGCTGTGACTCAGCTCGTTTGTCTTTTTCATGTCAGCGTAAATTCATTATCTCGTTTTCATCCCTCTAGCCTCTGCACAGCCGTTGCTAAATTTTACACGCAATTCTGAACGGAGTCTGGGTACCGGTGTGAGGACGCGGTGAACTTAACGTCCGTTCTTCTGCGCGAGACAGCAAGACACGAAATTCCATTTAAATACTGAGCGTTTTTAAAATCTCGTCCTCTAATATAAGGATACACACGGGTAGACATGACTTTAAATGACATTTTCTGAATCACGAGGATCTACTTTTTAATTCGGCCTCCATTATTAAAGGATAGGTTCACAGTTTCTTAAGTCAGTCTTAAAACAGTTGTCAGGTGTCCATATACGTTTGTACTTATCTGTCACCTGCTCAGTTTTTTCTTGTAATTGAGAAGCATTGTGAAACATATTTTGGTTTTTAGGAGTGCCACATAAATCAAAGTTGATAAGGACGATGCTTATGCTGAACATTATTATTATGATTATTAGTAATTATTGTTATTTTATTATTGTCAGCACAAATCATGCTTCACAATCATGAGAAAACACGAGCAAATGACGGGTAAATACAGCTAATATAGACCTTGACTAATAAATTATTTAAATCTGACAGTAAAATAATATTTTGATGATCATTTTTTGTCATTTCTTAAACTAAAATGCCAAATATTCCCTAGTTTCAGCTTCTCTAGTGTGAGGAAATCCTGTATTCCTCTGTTTAAAGTAATTAAAAACAGAATATTTTTGGTGCTTTCACCATTAGTTGGAATACAAAGACATTTGAACATGTTACTCTGGGCTTTAGGACATTTTTAAGTCCAAAATATTCAAGATTATTCGAGAAAATAATCGTCAGGCTAATTAACAATGGAAATAGAGGATAAACAAAAGCAGAGTGAGGTAGAACAGTGAAATTTAAGAATAAAAGAATCTTCCACTCAGACGTACCACATCTGAAACTTGACATTTAATCAAAGCGAAGCTGCCGGGTGGATCAGGCCTGAGCAAAAATAAAGAGTACCTCACATCGATTTGATAAAAGGTCTTAAGTCCTGTTCTGCCTGACGTTCCCTTCTGCCAGGAGGCAAGGCCACATTAAACTGTCAGATTCCTCAAAGAAATATGATGCAGAGGTTTCTCCACAACACAGAGGAGACTGGAGGGTATCAGAGCATGTAATTATTACAGAAAGGAGACTTTTCTACATTTTGGTGTCCTGCTTTCTTTTACCCGGTGAGTAGAAAAATGTAATTATTGTAATAGGAGGAGGAGGAGCAACAGTCAAGGTGAATTTCAGTCAGGGTTGCAAGTAATGATTATTTTCATTATGGATTAACCTGATGATTCATTTCTAGATTAATTAGATGGTTGTTTTGTCAATAAAGTGACAGAAAATAGTGAAAAATGCCCAAAGAAAAATCTTTTTTTTGTCCAAGTAACAAGTCCAAAAGTCAAAAATATTTAAATTACTTTTACAGGAAAAACAGATGAGCAGCAAATCCTCAAACTGAAGAAGCTATTTGACAAATTTTGCTTGAATAATTGCTCAAACTATTAATAGATTATAAAGATAGTTGCTGATAAATTTCAATTGATAAATCGACCAATTATTTCAGCCCTATAGAGCTGAAACATTTAATTAATCAATCAGTCAAACAACAGAAAAATAATGTGACTATTATAATAGTCAATTAACTCATTTTTTTTACCTAGCTACTCTTTCTCAATCATGCGATATGAGGTGGTGGGTTTCCAATTATGGCCTTAAAAATACACAGAAACCAATGAGTGAATGCCAAAAATTCTCTGGTTTGTTATTTTCTTCTGTTTCCAAATCTGATTTTATTAATCTGCTATAATAATGAAAATCCCCTTGGACAAAAACATGTTTTGTGAGGTCACAGTGACCTTGACCTTTGACCTCTGACCACCAAAACATCTGTACTAATCTAAAACATACAGTCGTTGTTGGCAGGCGTAGTAAATATTTCTCACTGCCGTCTTTTTCCGATCGCGCAGAGCGAGAACGAGAAAGACACAAAAAGAGGAGTCGCAGCGGGTCCCCGGGCCGAGGCGACAAACACCGCAGCTGGAGCAAAGACCGAGGGAGTCGCAGCCGAGAGAAACGAAGCCGCAGCAGAGACAGGAAGAGCCGGGACCGAAGGAGTTCCTCCCGGGACCACAAGAAGCACAGGTCAGTGGGCGAGACCTGGATCCTGCAGCCCAGATAACAGCAGCACATTACTTGAGGTTCCAAAATAAAAGTCTGTTTTAATAGACACTTTCCCCTGCAGACTGAACCTCAGGTGTTCAGTTATCACCCACATTGTGTTAAAGGTGTAATACGTAAAACGTAATGGTCTTATTTTGTCTTATTTCCTGTTTCTAGTCACTCTCCGAGACGAACGAGGAAGAAAAGGACCTGTAAATACTGGGACGTGCCTCCTCCTGGCTTTGAACACATCACACCAATGCAATACAAAGCTATGCAAGGTACTTCTCATGTTCTCTGAGCTACACCACCTACCCAGTGCTTCTTTCAGGAGTCTGCATTTCATTAATGTTCCCGAGCTTGTGTAAAGACCTGAACAAGGCTGTAGTTCTGCTTCCAAAGGGTCAGAACTGAGACCAGGTCGAATCAGGAACTACTCCAAGTCAAGACCAATAATCAAACCAGTTTAATCAATCTGGTAGTCATAACTCAGTCAATTCTGAACACACAGACATGGTACATATCTTTTTAGATTCACTGTGACTTACACTTTCTGAGAATAGGAGATTGGAAATTACTTCCAAAGTCCATCATGAATAAAAGTCCATAAATCCATTTAGAAATCAGAGAAAAAAGATGCTTCTTATAACTGTAGAACGTGCCTGAGAATTATCCTGTTTTGATATTTTCTTCGGTAGCAAATTAATCCAGTTAAAGTTGCCTGTAGATCCACAGTTACACTGCAAACAGAAACAACACTTGCTACGTTAAGTAGCTGGGAGAAAATGAACCACAGCCATTAATAAAAATAGAAATTTTAAAAATATTTTAGTTAATTTCAGATTCAGACCTAAAGAGATGAACAAGTTCAGTCTTGGCACTGTTGTTGAGACCGGTTTTGAGGCAGAAACATGACTCTGGAGTCATCTCCTGTTGTCAGATTTTACTCTCTCTTTATTTATTTAATCCCCATTAATCCTCACTTCACATGAATCATCTAGAAATGAGTCATCTGTTATAAAATAAAGGAGCAAAGGCTGCAGGAGGTGTCAGATCTGTAGTTGAAGGTGAAGCTCTTCCTTTCATGTTTCCTCTCAGCGGCCGGACAGATACCAACAATAGCTCTGCTGGCAACATCCACCACCACCGGGGTGGCTGCAGCACCGACACAAGTGCCCATAGTTGGCAGTCAGATGACAAGACAAGCCCGACGCCTCTATGTTGGAAATATTCCCTTTGGAGTGACTGAGGTAAAGTCTCCAGCGGCTCCTCTCTTTGTTTTCCTGTTTATTCCGACAACTGTGATGTTTATCACCCAACACAGATCTGCTCACGCTGTTTGTTTGCTTTCTCTCTCCGCAGGAGTCCATGGCCGAGTTCTTTAATGCTCAGATGAGGCTTGCGGGCCTTTCGCAAGCTCCAAGTAACCCCGTGCTCGCTGTGCAGATTAATCAGGATAAAAACTTTGCTTTCCTTGAGGTTCGTGTTTGTTTTTCTGATGTTTCTAAAACGTTCTCGGTTTAAAAACACCAATACGCCCACTTCATACGATTCTTATGGGATCGTCCGTCTCATTCTTGTGAACGTGATATCTCAGAAACCCCTCAAGGGAATTTCTTCAAATTTGGTACAAACGTTCACTCGGACTGTAGGGATGAGGGGTCACAAAACATGTTTTTGGCCATAACTCAAGAATTCATTTGATCAATTATGACAAACATTTACACAAATGTCTAACAGGATAAACGGGTGAAGTGATGACATTTTACATCTAAAAGGTCAAAGGTTATCTTCACTGTGATGTCATAATGTCCAGAGGGGTGATTGGGGCCAGATACTGAACTGGTGACACTTGTCTTGGGTGCCAAAAAATACACTTAAAACCTTTCATTTAATTCTCTTAAAGTCATATATTTTATAAGTCTGGACAGACATGGTAGTAATTCTACTTTCATCTGCAACAACAAATAAATTCCACTGACTTGAAGGATAAGGACGAAGAATTTTCTATATCTTGATTATTGTTAAAAATCCCATGAGAAGACCAAAACAACAAGGAATTTATTCTATTAGCAGGTATTTAATATGTATCCAGCACCTGATTTAGCTCAGCTTTTCCCAGTGATTTTCTATATGATGTTTTGTTTGCTACTGGATGAAATTTGGTTCAGATGTTCATTGTCCACAGAGGATGAACCCCAATGAATTTTACGATCCTTTGACTCTTCATGTGGCACCATCATTGTCTTAAAATTCAGTTCATCCAGTACATTGGTCTATGACTTGTAACTCTGACCACTGTGCCTCACAGAGCTTCTGTCAGGGCTGTCGACTCTTGGTCTTATTGTACGTAAGACAGTCTTGACCTCCCCAAGGTAAAAATTTTTTTTTGCTTATAGTGAAACATTGTCAGTGTCCATTTCAGTCTGCTGCCCAGACAGAGCTGAGGCTACTGCAGTTATTTTTATAAAAAAACAAACATGACAGATCAGGCCGAGCTTTGGGATTAAACAAGAAACTGTTGCAGTAATGAAAAGAGAAAACAGCTTCAAGGCAAACTAGTCTTGATATTCAAGCTTTTAATCAAAGAGCAGTAGGACGACTAAGGTTAAATGAAGGAGCGCCTTGTCTCTGAAGCTGATCATTGAGCTGCTTGTATCTATGATCTTATTCTTACAGTCACTACAGAGAGCTCATGAACATAGGTGGGGGTTAGGACGTAGATCTATTGGTAAATTTAGAGCTTTGTCTTCAGGCTCAGCTCCCTCTTCACCACAATGGTCCAATACAACGCTGCTTTACTGCTGACGCCGCCGCTTTGAAAGAGTAGAGAGTGAGTCCTAAAACCCAGGAGTGAGTTAGCATGTTAGCATTTCCTGTTTGCTCGTCCCAAAGAAATAAGGTCTGTGGTTTTAACACAAGCTCAAGACATTTTCAGGTTTTATTCTCCGACATAAATGGTCAGTAAATCCCCCACTCCTGATGATTTTGAAGCTTTTACGTGTCTTAAAAAAGGCGGTTGCTAACGAGTGTCTAAATGAGACTACAGAGGTTGTCGGGGACGTTAACATGAAAACCCATCTACTCACCAGTCCACCTTTACAGCCTCGTTGTGTTTCTACTCACGCTCTTTCAAACTCTCACTAACTGTCTAAGAAGAAAGGCTTTTGTAGAAGAGCTCAGAGCTAAATGAAATGACCAGTTGGAAGCTTAGTGGTGGAGACGTTGACGTCATGTGACCGTGGAGTAGTTGTTAGCTTTTAGAGATTGTATTTAGGCTTCAAACATCAGAACAGTGGTGTTCATGTGTGAAGACTATCTGAACTAAACGTGTAAGGATCACAAACTTTTGTTGGGAGGGGGAACCAGGGTGAAGAGGGTGAACACCTCTAATATAAACATGTGACAGTAACAGGCCTCTGTCAGATTTACCAGAGACCTGTCGACGCCTCTTTCACATGTTAATATAAGTCTGCATCATGTTACTGTGAGGAAAGTTTTTGTAGCTGAAGTCTCAAAGCATTATTTTTCTTTTCTAGTTTCGGTCTGTGGACGAGACGACACAGGCCATGGCCTTCGACGGAATCATTTTCCAGGGTCAGTCACTGAAGATTAGGAGACCTCACGACTACAGACCTTTACCTGGTATCTCAGAGCAGCCAGCCTTCCACGTCCCAGGTGTGTTTGTAGCCCGTAAAACAACAAGTTCTGTTATGTGTTATATAAAGAACTTTAATTTGCGATTTAACTGTTGTTTTTGTTTTGATTTGTGAAGGTGTCGTCTCCACTGTCGTCCCGGATTCCCCCCACAAACTGTTTATAGGAGGCCTGCCCAACTATCTTAACGACGACCAGGTATTTAACTGAAAACAGACTGAACAGGTGCACTCATGTCTCCTCAGTTATTCTCTCTCACTTACTTCATGACCATGACACGAACAAAATATGTTTTACATTTCTTTAACAACCCCAAAGTATAAATACAAAACATGTACTTGTATTTGTGAATATGCATCTGGAATTATAAAGTACTCAAAGACAATTCTCTTTTTTCCAAATAAATGTCAGTAGCACACACTCTTATTTTGTTAAATCTATCATACAGAATTGAGGCTGTTATTAATCACACATGAATATCATGAGAAGGCTTTCTGTGACTTGGATATCTAAGTAAACTGCTCATACCTTTCTCATGTTAAGCAAACTGATTTAGAAAGGTAAGCGATGTCCAGTATATTTACATAACAGGTGGATAAACATAACATGTAGTCATTTATTTGTGGTGCTTAGGCCTGAATGTTGCTCCCCGTTCATTGGTTCTCAAAGAAAAAGTCCACCTTAAGAAACCTTATGCTAAAAATAGTAGTGGTTATGTGCTTGTATTTCTGGATTTCTTGCTCTATGTAACTTTGGTGAGCAGGTACGATCTCCCTCTAACTGAGTGATCGTCAGCAGCTTAAACTGCTTGAATCAAGTCCAGCAAGTTGCCAGAGTAACACTGAACTGTAGATGAGTTAAGACTTAGAAGTCCTCAAAAACCAGTGTTCACCCCTGATATCCACATTTCCACCGATGGGCGCATTCAACTGTAAAATGTTTCACTCAGTATAGAGTGGTGCAGGGATCACGTATCTTGTCAGCACTGGGAGTTGTATCAGCTGGTCTTGACAAATGATGGGATTTTTCATTGGCTTATTGCAGAAAATGATCAACAAAATTTGATGATATTTACATGTTTTGATGACGTTTTAAGCGTAAATACAATCTCCAGAAGTAAAAGCTAATGTTAGCTATAAACAACTACACACTATATCTGTCGCAATATTAAAAAGAAATCTAGGACAAGATTGTTGTTTATTTAAAAAATGATTATCAGTGTCCTAGATGTCAGGTATCAGCCTTAAAAATCAATTTAAGGTTGGGCTTGTTCTTGAGGTCCAAAAAGTCACCAAACAACTCCACATTATACATTGGAGTTTAATCAAAATTAAATGTGTAAAAGAACCAACGGGTGGACTTTTTCTTTGAGAATATGAAAATCTAAAGTAAATATTTTCTGATAAACAGACTGACAAACGGTGATTTGATTTGAAATCTTCTGTAGTCAAAGCAGTTTGACAGTAGACTCCATCTTTGCTCTCAGGTGGGCAGATGATGAATAAAATACACAGTGAATTTAATTCTAACTGTCCATTCTGTCTCATTAACTCTTAATTAGTTTGCAGAGCACATGTAGCCTGATGTATATTATTCACTGACTTTTTATTTCATTTATTTTTTAATACTTGCAGTCACTGCCACTGCGTTGATACTCACAGCTCTTTCATTTTTGTTCCCCCACTTTGTCCCCAGCTAGGGGCCTGTAAGATCGTTAAGTCTGCGCTCATAATTTGTTCAGTAGTACTCATCTACTGCTGCCATGCCAACATGTAACACAAGGCAAGTAAGACATTCTGGTCCTCACACGGATACACTCCGAGCCGAGCAGGCTCCCTCACTGGCTACTTTCTTTCTCCCATCATGCTTTTGGAGCGCGTTTAGGACCCGGGGATTTGGGTGTAAAGGACTGGAGATGTAGTTGTTGTTGTTGGTGGTGGTTTTTTGAGATGGAGGGTGGGGGTGAATTCACGTTTTAATGTAAAGGTAAGACTGTTTAAATATTGTTCGACTGTTCTGGTGCAGTCACAGAGAAAGAAAAGATTTAAATGAGTTTATTTTTTGTTTGTTTTTCAGCATTTGCGCTGATTTTTTCCTCAAAATACATCTCTGAATATGAGATTATTATCACTTTTTCTGTGTCGTTTGCTTATAGATCAATTGAAAATTTATCAACAATACTGATAATTGATTAAAGCTGGGTATGTGAATGTGTTTCATACAAACATGCAACACAAGCAACATTCATTTACAGCCACTCATCACCTGCTACATATCCTGACTGACTTCTACAACACAATTATGTGTTACAGAAAATTAAGTTTGCAGCCTGTTTCCTGTGCAGGAAAACAGTGAGTTCTCTCCATCTCTTAAACACAGATATTGACACATGTTCATCTGAATGGACGCTCATATGCATTGGCATTTAAAGGGCAGCTAATCCACTTCTTAAGTCATGACTTTGCAACGGACGATAATTTGTTTCCGGGTCCAACTTCACTGAGCTTCTTCTGTTTGCAAAATGCTGCAGTGTTGTGTCCCGTGTGAGAAAGAGAAGAGGAAATGGTTGATAAGTTACAAACAAACAAAATTTGACATCCAGCGGGTACTTACGTCAGTTAACTAACCTAGCTAACGTTAGCACCCACTAGTTTCTTGTTATGAGCCCACATCTTCATGTTTTGTTTGTCAGTCTTTTTCTGTGCTCCCCAAAAAATAGTGAATAGTCTATATTCACCTTAGCTGGGCAAAGATGGCTAGCTTTAGGCCAGCTTTATTCACCTTAGCTGGGAAGGACAGAATCTAGCTAATGCTAGCATTGGTTAGCATCCACTAGTAAAGATGGTACCCCTGATTTAAGCTATGGGTTTTATAGGGTATTTCTTGCAATGAGCCCACACCTTTGTGTATCGGTTGTTAGATAGCTAGCTAAGGCCAGCTTTACTAGCCTTAGCTGGTCAGCACAGAAAAACAACTGAAACACAAAGATGTGGACTCATAGCAAGAAATACCATATAAAATCCATGGCTTATATCAGGGATACCAGGATACCAGTTAGCTAGGTTAGCCAGCTAACGTTAGCACCCTCTGGCATCAAACTTTATTTCATTTAAAGATTTAAACTTATCAACTGCAACCCTTTCCTCTTCTCTTTCTCATCACAAGGAAAGTGGTAGAATGACACTGAATATTTTTTGGACTCTTTGGACTTCACTGCCTCAGCGAAGTTGGATCAGGAAGCAGTATTTTTGTTGGTTATAACATCAGACTTGAAAATAATCTGTGATTGGCCAAAGTCGTCTGTCATAGCCCAGTGACACCAAAAAATTACAGGCTACCCCAGCTTTAATTGTGTCATTTTTTTAAGCAAATTGCCACAAAAACCACTGGTTCCACCCACTCAGATGTGAATTTTTGTTGGTTTCGTCAGTTGTTTATAAGAGTAAACTCAATATCTTTGGGTTTCAGAGCAATGGTTGGACAGAATAAGCAGTTTGGATTGCAGGTGTGAGGGGCATTACGCACCATTTTCTTCATTTTCTTAGTCAAATAATCAAAAAAATAAAATAGTCCATAGATTAAGTGATAGTAAAGCTAATGCAGATGATCTCAGTAATTTTCTCTGTCATTTCAGGAGATAATTCTGTAAAACTCAGACCTCAAAAGACAATTCTATGCACTGCTGTCTCCTCTTTTTCTTTTTAGAAATCACATACATTTTGTTTTTGGTGTTAAATACAGTACAGAATACATTTTCAGTCCATTCCCTGTTGATCTGATTTTGAGTATCAAATGGACATTTAGAATTCACTCTGTAGAATAACTAATAATTTTATGTCCACTGTGAATTATCCGTCTCATACCTCGCTGTCTGACTCTTTGATGCAGGTGAAGGAGCTCTTGACATCATTCGGGCCACTCAAAGCGTTCAATCTTGTGAAGGACAGTGCCACGTCACTGTCAAAAGGTTACGCCTTTTGTGAATACGTAGATATCAGCGCCACTGATCAGGTAACAAATGATGTGCAGCTTCTCTGTGTTGGGATTGTCGGCCATGTTGATCTGCTGCTCTGAGTTCTTTGTGTGCTCTTCATCAGGCAGTCGCTGGGCTCAATGGAATGCAACTGGGAGACAAAAAGCTGATAGTCCAAAGGGCGAGCGTGGGAGCTAAAAACGCCAATCCTGTGAGTGGGACTCCTTTTACCCTTTAGCTTCTTTAAAGGTCAGAGCAGGGAAAGTGCAGGTTTTATTAAGCTGACAATGGTTCTGTTCCACTGAAGTGTCCCAGTAAACCACTGGTGAGGCAGTATGGAAGACCTGGAAATAACATCCCATTACTGGGAATTCTCAACAAAATTCACTCCTGTTTCCTGGGAAAATTAAAAGTGGGACTCCAGGATGTTTTACATGTGTGTGTCTTTGTGGAGTGTCCGTACTGAAGCAGTACTGCCTTCTGAAAACAATCATCGGTATTCTCAGTGTAAAAAATAATGATTAATTGATTGTTTCCAGATGATAGATTAAGAAAGTTTCTTCAAATGATTATCCCTAGTCTCCTGAGATAAAGCTGCTGTATTTCAGAGAAGCAGTCATATTGAAAAAATGCAAGAATACTCAACCCTCAACCCTAAAACTGTGACTCTTCAAATCGTCCTCTGTTAAAAAGGCCTGTTGGTATAAAACTGTTCACACACACACAAGACTGACTCTAATTGGATTTGCAGCCTCCACACTGTTTTTTTACACAATGGCAGATGGTGGCGGTGAAAGGTCAATGGAAAAATTGCTTCCAACATGTTGATTCACCCCAGTGATGCCAAAGATTTAGGACCAGGCAGAGGGAGGAGGGAGGTTAGGAAGCAGCAAATAAGGATGTGAGTCTAGACTCTGGTTTTAAAAACCTTAATATGTCATTGTATTGACTTCTTCCTCCGCCCGCAGACCTCCATCATAGAGACCCCGGTGACGCTGCAGGTCCCGGGGCTCCAGAGGCTGCAGAACTCGGGCATGCCCACGGAGGTGCTGTGTCTTCTCAACATGGTGATGCCCGAGGAGCTGGTGGATGACGAGGACTATGAGGAGATCCTGGAGGACATCCGCGAGGAGTGCTGCAAGTATGGTAGCGTCCGCTCCATCGAGATCCCCCGGCCCGTCGATGGTGTGGAAGTCCCCGGCTGTGGAAAGGTGAGAGTATGGAGCTCAGACTCATCCTGAGGACGACAGCCATCTTATAATGATTTCATAAACTTTGAATCTTCCTGTCTGGTCTTTAGAAAAGCGCTGAATATGACTTCGCATTAGATCCTGACCAATATTTAAATAATTAATGCCACTTTCACACTGAATCTCTCTCAGTTTGTAGGAACACAAATCGATCCTACTGCTGCTGTAATGGCTGCAGGTATTAAAATCAGGCAAACAAACAATTGTGGGCAACAAACAGAACATCAGAACTGACATTTCTGTAAAATCAGAGATAAAAACTCACTGATCATCTTCTGAGGTCCTGCTTTGATCGTCACACCTGTTTTTTGTTTTTAATTTCAGATCTTTGTGGAGTATGTATCTGCTGCCGACTGTCAGAAAGCCATGCAAGCACTCACCGGCCGCAAGTTCGCCAACCGAGTGGTGGTCACCAAATACTACGATCCAGATATGTATCACAGACACGAGTTTTAAAGCACAGACAAGTCTTGACGGAGTTTCGCCCTCATCTTTTCTGTTCGTAAACTTGGGTTTCAGTCAGTTCCTTTTACTCCTCTGAATGTTGTGAACGTGTCCTTAGAGACTGGACCGGGAAAAGACATTTTACTACATCTTCTACTTTACAAAACTGAACTGCAGTGTGTGTTTCTTCAGTACTGAATATCTAACTCCCAGCTTTAGCCTAATACCCCCACAGTGAACTGAACTCATTCTGAATTTAAAAAATACTGTAGTATACATTATATTTGCAGTAGAATGAATGTGACATGTATCTTAACTAAACCTAAACTAATACTGCCTGACAATGCCAGAGTAGCTGTCTATCAAGTATGCACTATATGAGAAAAAAACAACAGTCAAATGTTTAGATTTCCCTCCTGAGCACAAACATTTATTTCTGTTTTAGGCTTGTGAAGCCATCATAACGTTAATTGTGTGGCTGTGTGAAAAAAAAGGTTTTTAATTTATTTATTTATTTTTCCAAAGTAATATTTTTCCTCTATACGTCGCATATTAATGTTCCTTAAACATATACTATGCTATTACCTGTACTGCTTATGTAGACCAAATGTCGACTTTTGTCAAAAGTGAGAAGATACATTTTGTCATAACGGCCTCAAAGGTCATTTTGTAAATATGAAACATTAATTTCTAAACACTATAGGTATACCAAATTGGCCATGCACACTGGAAGCTACTTGAATTAGAAAATGATCTGAATTTTAAAAATGAATCATCACGATTGACCCTTTTAAGCCCCTCCCCTGAACAGTAGTTGTCCAATCACAACTTCTTCCTAATGCCAAGAAGTGCATTATTTACACTAACTAGCGACTTTGTGGGATTAGCTACTGGTTATCTTTAAAAACACGTCATTCACGACTAGCTTTGTAGTATTAACCCACTGTTTGTTAGCTGGTTCTGGATGCTACCAGAGTTTAAGCTAACGTTAGCAACAAACAGATTGGGTAATCCTCATTATAAAAGGGAAAATTTACAGTTTGAAAATGTCAACAAGTATGTGAGTTAAACAGTTAAACACAGTAGACTAAAAGTCTGATTTTACATTTTCCTTATCATACTCCTGAGACCTCTTAGCTTTTGCCTTAACTGGCTAGCTAGCTACAGTTGACAAAATCTGACAGAAAAATCAACATTTACTGACTGAAAAACAAGAAGCTATTTTTGTCTACATCTGTCTTAACTCAAACTACTATTGTTTTAAAAAGTTACACAGAATCTAACTGGTAAATCTACTATATTCAAATTTAAGGCACTTCTGTGAGAAAATGTAACTGACATAGCAACAGTAACTAAGGCGGGCGGGGCTTAATGTCAGAATGAAACATTTAACTTACATAGAAAGCAGTAGCTTGGGGGGTTGGGGCTTAATAAATGGTTAATTGTGTTCCTTGAACCAGCAATAGTCTACAATTTGCCATCAAAATCAGAATAACAAAACAAATTTGTCTTCATGGTCTCATTTAAAAAAAAAAAAAAAAAGAGGTTATGCACATGTTAAGAAATGCACCTTTAATTTTTGTAGATAGCAAACTGAATGATTTTTTAAAGCTTTATTATTTGTGTGCTGTTTTGCATCTGTTGAAGAAAATGTATTAAATTAAAGCATTAATTTATTATGAAATATCATTTATCTGCTTAAGAGAGTGCAGGCACAAATACAGTATCCAAACAAGTACGTCAGTAATCGGGATGATGACCTGGTTTGCACATAGAGCAAATTATCTATTCTGTTTCAAAGTAAACAAATTGTGTTTTAGTGTAATAAGCGGAACATATCAAATGATAATTAACAACTACTGTATTTTATAAATTTTTGGATGGCCAGAAATTTTAAATCATTTTTAGTTTGTACGATCCCTGCCACTGCCATTGCCTTGAATAAATGCTTGCATCCACTGTTGTCTGTCTGTGTGGGATTATTCTTTCTTGTTTTTACATCTATTCATTTATTTATTTTACAGATGTAGCATTGGTTATGCCTTGTTCACTGTTCTCCATTGATTACTATGAAGACAGCACCAATTAATAAAATTAATGTATAACAAAAAGTGTTTATATTGTTAAAAAATATTGTTTGATATTAATATGAACTGCTTCCTGTTGGTATAATTGCTGCAAATGAAAACAGTGACTTTTCTTTCTGCAATAAATAGGTTAATATAGCTGTTTTCTGATCTACAGGCTTTTTATTTAAATATCATTGCTTTATTTATCTGTATACCTTTTCTTTTGTAGGATTTTGACAGGATGTTGTACGGTGTTTCTACGTCAGAGTGCATGACCTTGATGACAACAGCTTTACATGTTTTGTTATTCAAGTATTATTTCTTTTTTTTAAAATCTGATTTCTTCTGATATCTGTGTCATTTACAATCTTTAAAAAAAAGAAGGAAAAGAAAAGGAATACAGAAATGTTTTACTTGCAGGTTGTGTTGTGATCCTACTTCATCATACTTTTTTATTAAAGCATTATCATTTTGTTTCTTATCTGTATATTTACTGTATATGTTTCAAGAAAGTTATTTATTTTTTCTGTGACGACTATTCCACCTGGGCACTAGGTGTCGCTGTTTTTCTTGTGTTGCAGGTGCTGGTTGGGAGGTCGTCAACTGCATGGGCTACACCTGGCAGGTGTATGCTGCTGTATGAAGTCTGCTGCCTTGCTCTCTCTGAGGGGACAGGTAGATTTTGTAGTTGTTTGTTTGTTTGTTATCTTTAGTTAATTCAGTTAATAATTTGTCATATTTGCTCTTTTGTTCGATTGATTAATTTACTCTTTTGTAAATTAATTTCTGTTTTCTTTAACTACCAACTCTGAACCGGAGTGTGACGATTTAACAAAAAAGGAAGGGAAAAGAAAATAAGCGGACTTCTTTAACGGAAGAATGGTTTTATTTTGTAGGATTCTAACCGGATGTTGTATGACGCGCCTACGTCAGGACACATGACCATGACAACAGCCGTCAACAGATCAGTGTTTGACAGATGTTCGTGCGGGACGAACCACTTCATTCAATGCCCGAGGAAGAAGCGCAGGGGAGCGGTCAGTGTTTCTGGATTATTCACCGGAGGAGGAGAGCTGCGTTTTTACTGAAACATGTCCGGGGAAAAGGCGACGAGTCCCTGTAACAAATTTCAAGCCAACATCTTCAATAAAAGTAAGTGTCAGAACTGCTTCAAGTCCCGGGAGCTGCATCTGCTGAACGACCATGACAAGGAGCAGGTAACGATAACCGCCACACGGACTCTGTTAATGTAACTGTTTTATAAATGAACGATTTTAAACCGTTTAAAAATAATGTGTTTTACATTTTTACAGATTAACACCAAACTTTAACTTTTTAATTTATGCTTGAAAACAGACCTGAAATGTGAAAATGTTGATTTAATTTTAGCTAGGCTACCTTCAACGTTCACTACGGTCTAACGGTTAATTTTTCGATTAATCGGTTAATCGGTTTGTCTGTAAAATTTCCGTAAATAGTGAAAAATGCTTGTTGAATTCAAGTATATTCACTTTACAGTCATGTTTGCTTAAAAAGCACCAAATCCTCACATTTTAGAAGCAGAAAACCGCAAATATTTGACATTTTTGCTTTAGAACATGCCTAAAACTGTCAAAGATTAATTGTAGGATAATCAGTTTGTAATCAATTGAATGGTTTGTCAATAAAAATGACCGTGAGTAGTGAAACCTGCCTGTTAAATCCAAGATATTCAGTTTACAGACATGTTTGATTAAGAAAATAATCAAATTCTCAGAAAGTTTCTCTTTTAGAAGCAAAAAACAGCAAATATTTTACATTTTTATTTAAAATAATCCAAATAATTGCAGATTAATTTATGTCCATTGACTAATCAATTAATTGTCTAATTATTAGCATCCTTGGAGGTTATCTGACTGCTAGTTTTCTTTGATAAACAGTAGCTGAAACCATTTTGTTTTGAGGATTCATCATTTCTTATATTAGTAGATCTATATATTTAATATTTTGTGTATAAAATGTCAACTCTTTAATCCCAAAGTAGTAGTTTCCTTAAATTCCTTATACTATTTGACCATTGAGTTGATTTTATTTACAAATACTTGATATGATATAAAGAAAAGTAGCAACAAGAAGAAGTATTTGAGAATTTTTCCTGGTTACATGACAAATACTTAATACCTGTGCACTCGCAGATAAATTCACCATATGACAATTGTGTAGACAGGTGATTTATTTATTTTTCCTCACCTGAAAAGCATGTACACACTGGTTCACCACCTCTGAAAATGAGGTGATGTAAGGGGGACGATCATGACAGCTTCCTACATGCCTCACATTGTTCAGATATGTTATTACTCTCCGTCCTCCTGCCTGGTTTTTTCACCATGCCCTGTAATTTCAGCAGCGTTGCTCAACTTCCAAACACTACACATGGTATTACTCTGACGCTGTGCAGAGTGGTGCATGTTTTCAATGTTTTTAACATGTTGTACAGTTTGTGGATCAAAGTCAAGTCAAAGTTTGATTCATTTGGGAACATCGGGGAAGAAGAAAGTCATATTTATTTTGTTTGTTTGACCTGTGGGAATTCTGGGACATATTCACAAAGAAAATCTGGAGATGTTTCAAAAAAAGAAGATTGTGAGCCTCTGAGCAACAGAAAATGAACAGCTCGTTTAATAATTAAATTGTTCGTTCTCATAATTGTTTTCTAGCAAAACATTCTCTACTTCCAGCTTCTCAAATGTGAGAATTTGCTGCTTTACTGTGTTTTATGTGACAATAAAGTTGGTTAAGTTTGCTATTTTGATGCTGGTTTGACAAAAGAATCGATTTGGAAATGTTTATTGTTTTACGACATTTAACAAACCAAATGAAGAATAGTTGCAGCCCTAATACTTAATTTTGTATATACATAGAATTTATTTCACTGGCTCACCCTTAAAAAGAAATGTTTCGATATTTATTTCTTTGTTCCATTCAAATGTCTGTGTATGGTGCTAAAAATGTGGACTGACTAAAAAGGTTTGCCACAGTGGTGCTTTCAAGTGCAGTGACATAAATTCTGAAAATTGTCTTTCCTAATCAGAATGTAGCATTTAAATGTATAGCTGTTGCAACGTAAAACAAACTTAACTGTAGAGTAAAGCCTGCATAATTGAGTTTTAGTGGACAGTATGATACGATATGTATTGAAAAGGATGGTGTTTTCATTATTAATTAATCCAAAGTTCTGTTAAACATCTGACACAGTTCCTGAACGCCACAGGTGACGTCCTCAAATATATTGTTATTACAGCTTTTGGAGGCCAATACTTTTTTCAAACAAATATGTGATGTAACTAGCCGTCTTGATATAGTTTTTTTAGATGTGTTTCTTGAGGAATTGATACAAAGATACGAAGCAGGACATTTTACATCCGAAAAATCACCTTGTGACTGATCTCTCTGTGCCAGCAACACTTTCCACATCACTTAAAACCTAGTTTGGTGTTTGTATACTCACTTTCACTGTCACTTCCTGGACATTTATCACAAAAACTGATATATCTGCAGGTGTATCGGCCTAGACGATTGTTCAACCAAAGATACAGTTGATTAGTCCAACTATTTTAATCATTATTTGTTGTTTTAATCATTTATTTTCTCAGATTTCAACTTCTCCAATCTGAAATGTATCTGCTCCTTTAAAGCCCAATGTGAAGTCATCAGATTGCGTGTTTTCTCCAGTCAACAGCCCAAAACCCCAAAAATATTCAGTTTACTGTGGAATAAGACAAAAAAAGTGGCAAATCTTTGCAAATGAGAAGCTAAAACGAGAATGTTTAGCATTTTTGCTTAAAAACGACTTAAGCGATCAGTGGGTTGTAAAAGTAGCTTGCAGATTGTTTTTCTGTCACAACTCTCAAACTAAGAGATGAATTGATTTACAGGCAAAACCCATCTATGGAGGCTGGCTGTGTTTGGCTCCTGAGGGGACAGATTTTGATAACCCGATGCAGAGGTCAAGGGTAGGACACGATGAAACTGAAATTAAATACACAGACATTTTCTACTTCTGCATTAAGAAAACAAAGGAGCTGTTTATTTAGTTTCCTCTCTGTGTTTGTTTGTCAGAAATGGCAGCGGCGCTTCTTCATCCTGTACGAACACGGCAGCCTGAGCTTCGCCCTGGATGAACTGGTGAGAACTGAATCACGTACATGAGGCAGCAGCGGACAGTAAACCCTGCTCTGCATATACATGGGCTTTTACTGTATGTTGGGATCAAGCCGGCATCTTTAGGCCAGATGTTGTGAGCAGAACCACAGCAGATGATTTGGGCTTAGCCTTTCCTCTAATGCACACATCCCCCCCTCTCCCTCTCTTTCTCTGTGATCCCCTCAAATCTCATTCCCTCATCTCTTTCATTCCGCACTCAAAACCACAAACTGCTTTCTGTTTGACTGTCGTTCATCTGGTAACTCGTCCTTTAAACACCCCCTGTATGACGCTCTGGTTCTCCTGCAGCCGAGCACTTTGCCTCAGGGAACGGTGAACATGAATCTGTGCACAGACATCACCGACGCCGAGCCCAGGACGGGACAGAGAAACGCCCTCTGCATCGTCACGCCGGAGCAGGAAATATTCATCCGTGGTGACAATAAAGAGATTATCAATGGGTCGGTATAAAACAGTAGAAAAAAATTAAACAGGAGCATTTAGTTGTTAGGTTTCTGATGTTTATGTGTTGTCACCAGGTGGAGTGAACAGCTCGCAGTGTATCTACGAACCAACAAACAAAATCAGAAGAAGAAACGTAAAGTGGAACCTGTCGCCACCCAGGTAACAAAGCTAATGTCCAATCAGAAGGGCCAAAATCTCATATCCCAATAACAATATATGTCAGTAGGGTTCATCCTCTGGAGACTGTGAATGTTTGTTGAAAATGTCATCTCAGTCAATTTAAGAGTCGTTTAAATATTCCAGTGATGGACTGACCAGAGCCAAGCTGCTAGCTTGGCTAAAAATATCAGAATCTACTGGTTAGATTGACATTCATGGTCTTCAGAGGATGAATTCTTTACAGTTTCACCTTTTTTTTCAATAAGCTTTCAGAAAAAGCTTTTGAAAGCAGTGCCATTAACAGATTGCTGTGGAATCAACACATTAGTGACCCCTTTTTCTTTAGCTCCACTGCTGGTAAAGCTTAAAAAAACACGACGCTGAAATAATCAGCAACAAATTCATCAACAAGAAGTTTTATTGTTTTGTTGATTTATCAGGTAAAATACCAAACATTTGCTCCAGGTTCCAGGTTCTTAAATTTGATGATTTACTGCTTTTCTCTCTTTGATTATTCCACAGAATATTTGAAAATGATGATTGAAAACACCTGTCATAATTACTTAAAGGTGCTATACACAGGTTTTTGCTATAGGTAACGTTAGCATTAACAGCTATTTACTGACCAAGAACTTCAGCCATCATCGCGTAAATAAGATGAGGTTAGAATATGATATGATGCTAAACTTGCAACATTTCATCTAGATTGATAAGTAAACAGCTGTTAATGCTAACATTAGCTACATAGCAATAGCAAAAACGTACATATAGCACCTTTAAAGCCCATGGTGAAGTCATCAGATTGTTTTCCTCCATCACCAAAACCAAAAAAAAATTCAGTTTACTGTTGAATAAGACAAAGAAAAGCAGCAAATCTTTGCAAATGAGAAGATTTCTAATTTTTTTGTTTCAGTCTTGTAATTTTGGACTATTGGTCAAACAAAACAAGAAGTCTAAATCTAAATTAACTGAGTAACTGTGTGCTTTGACGAGGAGGTTAATTTAAGATAAATAATAAAAGAAAATGAAAAAAAGTTATTGAATTATCTTTTCGTTTTTCTAACCAAACATTAGGAGCCCAGTCCTGCAAAGATGGCTGCAACTGATCCGGCAGAGTCCGGCTGTGGTCGGTGGCAGGAAGACCAGCAGGGCAGGGGACCGGATGTGACCCCCATCTGGACTGTCACAGACCCAGACCCCCCGGGCCTGGAGCGGACCCCTGCAGGTGCAGCGGAGGAAAAACACACACAAACACTCACACACACCCTGTCTTTCGTTTCCATCAGCCAGTCACGGCCATTTCCTGTCCTCCTGCGCTGTCCTAACGCTGTGCAGATGTTCACACACTTTTAAACATTTTGTTTAACCCTTGTTTGACCGGGAACGTCAACCGAGCGCGGATTTGTTTTCGTGGGAAACGAAGGCTGGAGGGGTTTTTGTTTTAACAGGAAGTTGCACAGACTGACAGGCAGAAACACACAAACACACCGAGATGTGCAGGAAAAACTCTTCAAAGCCAAAACTGATCCATAAAAAAACCTCTTAAACAAGTCCTAATAGGCTGGATGATTAGCACAGGACAGGTATTCGTCCTCACTGGAGCTTTGTGCTGTGACAGACTGGACAACAGGACCCAGCTGGCGTCAGACTTATTGCAAGGTCTGGACAGGTCCTGTAATAAAGGCCTGGATTAACTCCTGCTGACTGTGCCTATAGGCTGCTTCATTAGATAGCCCCAGTCTAATGAGTGATCCTCTCTTATAGCAGAGTTTCCTCTTGTTGAATTCCTGGACAGTCGCTGAATTCTTTAAGGTGTTTTCCACACAGAGATCATTTTGTGAGGCAGTATCTGAGAAGCTGGGAGTCCACCTGTGGTAAATTCAGCTTGATTGGACATGGATTGAAAAGGGACACACCTGTCTGTTATAGACAGTCTCACAGCTCAGTATTAGAGCTAAAACCAAACCTTGAGGTTGAAGGAGTTTCCCAGCGAGCTCAGAGACAGGACTGTTGGGGTCCAGATCTAGGAGAGGCCACAAAAAATCTACATCCATAGTTTTAAAACGAATCCCTGTTGCTATGTGTATGCCTGGCATCCGAGTGTCTGAGCCCCTAAAATGGAGACTTGTGGAAATGCTGCTGGACCCCGTTTTAGTTTGAAAACTCCAGGTTTGTGTTTTAGTCTGGACAGAAACTGGTAGTAACGGAAACACCCATTTTTGCTTCCTGATTGGGTCTTATTAGTCGCAATGCATCCTTTCCTGATTCGTCACGTTCCGATCATATGATTCATTTCAGCCTCGACCACCAATGGTGAATGCAGCATGGATGACGAATCACAAGCGTTACTGACCTTGATGTCTTTGCAAGCAGCTGTTGTGCTGCTAAATTTCATTCATAGTACTTTTTACAACTATGCAACCAATTAGACGACTGAGAATCTTCACAGACATTTCAGAAAGTCTTCCGACCTGCGTTTAAATTAACACGAACAAACGATGTGATGGTTGAGGATATTCATTCATTCAGTCTTTATTTAATTACGCGGGGATACATCCAGTGTAGCAGCTCATTTTCAATGATGTTGAGATTACATTAGGAAGCAAAAAAATTAACAACAAACAAAACCCATATAGTTAAGTAAGAATAAAGTACAGACATGGTTCAGTTAAGATCAGCTAAACAGTGTTATCATTAGTTAAAACAGCTACAAGTGGAGTTCTAATGCAATTTCATGAACGGAATACAAGATGAAGCTGAATATATTTTGATTTTAACACACAAAAAATGTTTTATTTTATTGAATTCTCTTGGTGTTGGAGTTTGAAGGGTAAAGATATAAAAATTTTGGAGCCCTTTAGAGAAGGATGGAGTTAATATCCTTTGTTCTTCTTGGAGATCTACTGATGTATCTCAGCAAGGAAACTGGATGATTTGTCTGAAATGCTTTACCATCCTGGATTCAGATACAGCTTCTATGTTCAGCTGCCCTGGTTTTTAAAGTGTTTATTTGCTGCTGAAAACCCCAGAAAGATTGTGGAAACCTTCCTAAAAACAGCAACTTCAGACTAAACTTAGTGGACTGAAACCTTTTGTGTTGCTTTCCATATCCAGGCAACCCGTCTGTCTACCTGTGCCCGGTCTCCCCGGACTCACTGACCTCAAACAGCACCGGGAGCCCAGTTTTGGACCCGGCAGCCAACGGAAACGCCAACCCCGCTGGCGGTAACAACCAGCTGGCCGAGTCAAACAACATCCAGACGTCAGCAAACAACAAGAACCAGAGCCAGGACAGAAGGTTAGAAATGAATCAGGGGGACAGATTAGCAATTTCCAGCCAATTTCTGACGATAATACGTCTGAATAACTCAATTTGTAGATTGTGTTTGGCAGCAATCTGGAGTTTATTTTCTTTATGTATGTTTGCATGTAATCTGTGGGTAATGCTAAGAGCCATTTAAAGGGCCTTGGAGGAGAAAAAGGGGGGTGGGGGTAAATGTGCAAGCAATTAGCACAAAGGACATCCAATGCCTCTGAGCTTCCCCCCAGTATAAAGCCATCACACACCGCTAAACACCAGATCAAAGGCTCACGCTCTACCCCTCCATTAGAGATCCGACTGCCGCATTTTTATATTTAGCTTAAAGAAACCCTCCCAGTTTGTGCCCCAGCAGCATGTAAACTGGGTCACGTGAGGGGAATACATCTCAGTTCTTCACTCATTGCCTTTTTGGGAAACAAAAAACACAAAATACTTACACACACCCCCTTACCCCCTCTACCCCCCACCACTCCCTCCAAATAAGGCCAGAAATTCCAAAACGCTGGTGTAATTAGATATCTGCAGCATTGTTTCTCAGGACCTTCACGCTCACTGTCTGACTGCCTGTCAGAGAAACTACATTTAGCTTAAAGCTCAGTTTTGAGGGCACAGGACTGGTCTGATCTGCACCCGCCAAGAGGGAGAGAGGGAAGTGAAACATCCTGCGCCAAGGAGGAACGACAGAAATTACTTATGCATGTGGAAGTAAATCTGCATTACCATTACACAACTGCTGAAAATGTTCTGAAAGTTACAAAGCAGCAGCACTTTTGGTTTTGATCCGATCTGGTTTTAAAAGACACAACAGAGTTTCTCTTACTGTTAAACATCAACCTGCAGATTTAAAAAATGTGTCTTTTTGCTAAATGTTTGCGTCCTATGTGCAGTTATCCCCATTAAATTCTGTATACAAAGAAAGTAAAGTAAAGTTTAGATTTAATACCTTTTATGGCAAACGCTTAAGTACGTTGTTAAAACACCGTTCAAAAGCGTAACGTTAAATGATGACCTTGAACTGATTCAAACATATCTTGGAGGAGACACTGTCATTGCTAGCCATTGTTAGCAATACCAGTTGATAACAACGCTCTACTCAGTATTTTGCACAGAAAAACAGTGTAGCAACATAAAACTGATCAGTACTATGTGTATGACTGACTTAATGTAAAACTGAGATGAGACATAACTGCTATAAACAGTAAAATTAGCAGAGCGTTCACTGCTATGGATGCTAGTAGCAGCCATCTTGAATTCTTATGTCGGGTGTCTGTGACTGTCTGAGTTGGAATTCCAACACGGGGCACTCTAGTTGAAACTTACGACTGGAACTTGGAAATTTCAACTTCTGAATACAATTGGAGACGCACGCAAAGAAGCTAACGAAAATGCTAGCTAGAACGATTTAATCAGATAAATCAGCTGATAGTGTTCTTTTCAACATAATCACAAAATATAAACAACGATTACGATACAGTTCAATCGCTGATTGTGAGTGTATCTGCAGGAAATGTCAAATTTTATCTTAAATTAGCAGCTAAAGAGCAGATATTTCCCCCAGGAGCTTGTGGAGACCAAAAACAGAGCTAAAAGATAGGAAAGTTTGGACTCAACATTTGTCGTCATCGTGTCTTTAGAGAAAACTGGTACTTTTGAACCTGGGCCTTACTTTCCCATATTTTTGGGTGTAAATGATTGATAGCAACATTATGTATAGGATTCCTACAGAGATAGACCTTTTTATATAAGGGTAAGATCTTTTTTATTTAACCAGAAATATCACTCTATATCATTACCA
This sequence comes from Lates calcarifer, assembly GCF_001640805.2. NCBI lineage: Eukaryota > Metazoa > Chordata > Actinopteri > Centropomidae > Lates > Lates calcarifer. The sequence continues at coordinate 1,213,692 of NC_066843.1, read as the reverse complement.
GACTCCACTGACAAAAAAGGCAGTTTTAGCGAGTAGAACAAAGTAGCTGTTGCCTCTATCTGTTAGTTTGTTTCTGTTGTTGTGTCATACCAAAGGATCTTAATACTTCTTCTACCACTGAAAGTCACACAATAACACAAACAAACTAACTGATTGACACAGCAGTATTGCAGCATGTCATGTGTTCTGTTCGGTAAAATTTTGTCAATGGAGTCTGGTACTGGTACGTAGCAATGTTTCTAACCATCTCTAAAACCTGCAAACAAATTAGCATGTATACAAAAGACATTCATTTAAAATAATGTCAGTGAAATACGTCTGTGCCACCTGTGAAATCTGCTTCCTGTATGTTATATATTGACTGATCCTAAGACAGCGTTGCTTTTCATCATCTGACAGTCGTGTGTACATTATATCAGGTTACTCTGAGGTATTATTCAGTCTCTCAGCAGCAACAACAGCAGTGGTGACGCTCAGAGAAAGATCATGTCCTCCGGCCTCTTCTCTGCTGCACAGGTGCAGTTTGGAGTCCATTATCCAGCCATCATCCCCCGTGTCACGCTGGTGGAAATGATGTCAGAACCCACCTGCGTGTTACCCACACAGACACACAGTGGTGTTTGTCTCAGGTGAAATCTTTCACTAATTAGTTGTTCATGTTTTCCAGCCATGGCAGCACGGCAGAGAGGATTCTGGGATCGGAGGCCACCAAGAAGGAGCAGGGAGGGGGCGCAGCAGCTTCCAGGAAGGGCAGGAGTGAAGCTCGCACCAGCAAACGAGAGGTAACCACTTTAAATGCATGTTAACTGTTGGTCTAATTCTGCACTGGTTGCTCAGTGAGCTCATGACGATGACAACTTCCTGCTTTTACTCTTCGGTTTCTGTTTGAATTAAATAAATGAGATATAACTTGTTAATCAGTGAGCTTTAGAAGTTTGACGAATTTTGGTGGGGAACACAAAAGTTCAAAAAATAAAAAAAGAAAGAAGCCAAGGCATTCTTCTGGCAAAAAAGTTAAAGATGGATATTTCAGGAAGGAGCCTGAAGAAGGCTGTTTGTGCCGCTACGAACAGGCTGTCACTCAGCGTTTTTAATATGTGTGTCCATGATTTTATGAATTTCATCATGAAATAACCGTCTAAATAAAGGCCTTTTAACTTTTTTTGCCATAATAGTTTTTATACAGTTTGACAAGAAGATTCTCAGGAGCTTTCTGTCATATCTTGTGGCCTTCCTCAGTGGATGGAGCTCCATAAAAAGACCACAAACTTTAAACCTCAACTTCTTATGTTTTTTTTTGGCAAAAAGCTGTTTGATATCAGCTTTAATCCTTTACCCACCACACAGGTAAAGGTCAACACTGTTCTTTTAATTAACAAAACAGGGAGAAGAAGGAAAATAAAGGACTAACCAAACTAAACAAGACAGAAAGCAGAGTAACTGACGCTCTCATGTTGTTTCTCCGGCTTAAAGAAACAGAAACTTGCTTATTTTAAATTAGTAAACAGAAATATCTCCTGTTATTGTTGTAGTTTCAGTTGTAAATAGTGTGTTCATGTAGCTTATTAAGAAAATAGGATTAAAACTCATTTCCCGACTGTGGTTCTTTGCTACCATATGATAGTAATAATCATAAATAGGTGATGCTGATTAACCTCCACGTGGGTTTGTTGGCGTGACTGGGCTGGACTGGGCTGGGCTGTGGACTGGACTGGTTTGAACATGACTCACACAAACCAGGTGTTGTAGAGAAAGACGTCACTTTGGAGCTGATTTAATCTCCTGAAAGAGACTGTTAGCATCAGTAATCAGGAGGGTTAATGTTTCATCCAGGTTTCTTTAGCGTCTCCTCGTTCAGTCCGTGTTGAGCGCTAAAAAGCAGGCGATGAAAGTTTGGCATGAAACGCGTGGACGAGTCGATCCTGCTGTGTTGAGGCTTGTGTTTGGTTTTTTTTCCTTTTCTCTAAGTTTGTGTGAGTGGGTGCATGTGTCAGCAGGTGGGACCAAGCCGGTGATTCACTCAGAGCTGCATTTTGTTTGTGAACAGAACTGGTTTTGATGCCCCGGAGGTGTTCAGTCCGCCTGCACGTCGTGTGCTGTAATCTGGGAGACGGCATTCCTCTTCACACACTTCTTTTTTTTTTTTTCTTCCAGGAATTCCTACGCACTTCAACAAGATACAGTGTAATGTAATGTTTACGAGAATTTCTGACAAGTCTGTATTTACTGAACTCGATAAGCTCGGCTCAAAAAGTAGCTCAGCCTCTTTCCATGTGCAACATCTGTTTGTGAATGATACTGTGTGTTGTCAGGCTGGACACCAGTTATTAAAGAGGTGAGTAAACCTGAGTGAGTCTGTCTGCGCGTGACAGAATCAACAAAACACAAACAAGAAGCATAAACAGCCCACAGGATTTTATATAAAGATACATCACCAGTTAAACCCAGTTACCTCAGTAAGTCTGGTTTATTTTAGTTTTATTCCAGGTCTTGGTTTCATTAAGATGACTCAGAGTGGACGTGAGCGTAAAGCACAAACATCAGATGTAAATGTAGGAACTGACTGTAAATCAGATATTAAACATATAATGTGAGAGGAAATAGAGTCTGACCAATACTGATATTGATATTTGAGAGTTTAAAATGTCAGATATCTCACCTGATCATATTATTTTCAACATAATCACATAATATAATCAACAATAATGTCGAATCAAATTAAATCAAAACTTAATTTAGCAGCCCTTTTCTTTCATTTCATTTGTGTAATCATTTCATTTATATTTAGTATCAGTAGACCAGGTGTTAACTCAGTGCTAGTGATGTCTTGATATCTCATTAAAACGTGATAAAACGAGGAAAGTTTCTCTGCATTTAAGTTCTGTCTTGACGTGTCAGTTTTCCATTTATGAAACAGAACCTGAGTCAGCTTTTTTCTACCTTTATGAAACATCCATCAGCCGCTGTTCAAAGTTGATGCAGAGAACATTGTGATCACAGTCGTGCGACAGATGGTCGTCAGTGTGGCAGCTGTTAATCTTTGATTAAACACACAGGCTCATTCCAGAGGATTTATCTTTTGAATACAGCAGCAGCACTTCTTTTTTTTTTCCCATGTGATGATTATATGTCTTCTTTGGGTGCGTTTGTTTTGGTAGCCAGGACAAGGTCAAAGGAGCCTGTCTGGAGTTCATTCAGGCCTCGGAGCTGAGATTCCCAAGACTCCCTCCCCCCTCAGTCCGCCTCCCCCTTTTAGCTTAGGGAGTCTTCTTCACTAAACAGAGGACGGGCTCTGTCTGCAGCAGTCAACGATTGTTTGAGCAGAAAAAAAGATCACTTCACACTGCAGACTGTGTTGTGTCCTTGGATAGTTTTCAACGTAAATGCCAGAAAAAAAAGCAAACACAAAGAATGTTCTGTAACGATTAAAGTGGTCATTTTTTCCCCCGTTAAAGTGGTTATGTAAGAGGGGGAAGAATGAATCTTTTGAATAGCAGAGGCTCAAGTAAACAAAAAACCTTGTTTCGTTTTAATCCAGACTTGAAAGAAAACCCTGATACCAGCAGGAAACCTGATCGTCTGAGCCGTGCAGGAATCTCACTCCCAGGTTTTTTTGGGGGGCATCATTTTTGAAACGTAACAATATCAGGGATTAAATCTGGTCTCTAAACCCCCCTTTTCATGCATTCCTCAGTCAGATCACAGTCATCCATGATGTAGTTCACTGGTGATGTGAGTAAGAGTTTAACAGGCGGTGGAGAAAAGCTGGTGGTGGCTCCCCGCGGTGCTCTGCAGCAGGCCTAATCCTGACAGCTGACATCCCTGCCAAGGATCCAGACTATCGGTTACTCTGGCTGAAAGAATGCACGCTGGGGAAAAAAAAGCTGCCACCGTCCTGATTCAGTGAACAACCAGCATCTGATAAAATGCTGATGAAAGTTCTTGTAATTTCCCTGTTTTTTTTCCCATCCTCCACAGAAGCTGCAGTCGTGCGGTGACTTGGCCCAGCTCAGCGCTCCCCCTCCCCAGAGACGAGCCAAGTCTCTGGACCGCAGGACGTCGGACACGGTCATGACGGTGAGGCATCAGTCCGAACTTTATCAACAAATTAAAAAAAACACTGAATATTTGTGTCTGAAAATCAGACATCATCACACACTCATGCTTCAGCTGACAGGTGAAATGTGTGGAAGTTCCAATTGTGTCCTCTAGTGGTCAAACAGCTCCTTGCACATGAAACCAAACCATTTATCTTAATCTGTATCCACCAGTGTTTCTTGGCTTCTGACTCTGCTTTTTAAAATAATTTGTAAGAATAAAATGTGTTTATTCAAATAAAAATCATAAAAATCAGATGAAAGTCTGAAAAATAAAAGAAATATGTTTTTCTGCTGTGTTATCCTTTAAATCATCTCATGACTTCCAATGATTTTACTCTTTATTCAGACGTCACAGGTCTGATTTCCTCTGTTGCTTTTGTATCAACAACAGAAATGTTCATGTTTTTTTTCTTTACAGCCAGATTTACTGAACTTCAAGAAAGGCTGGATGGTGAAGTTGGATGAAAATAACCAGGTGAATTAACTTTAGAGTCTTAAACTGAATGATTCTCATCACTTTGTGTTTTATTTATTAACAACCTCTCATTTTCTATACCTTTAATTTGTCCTTTGCTTCCCTCTAGTGGAAGAAATACTGGTTTGTGCTGTCGACTGACAGCCTGAGATACTACAAGGACTCAGTCACTGAGGAGGTGCTTTGATATTTGTTGTTTTTAGAGTAAAAATGTGGATTTTGTGTTTGAGTCAACTCAGATATTTTGTTTCTGCCTTTCAGGCTTCAGACCTCGAAGGAGAAATCGACCTGACGAGGTGTTATAATGTGTCTGAGTACCAGGTGCAGAGGAACTACGGTTTTCAGATCCATGTAAGATTTTATATCAACATTAAAGAGTCAAAATTTTATCTCCTGCATTATACGAAGAAGTTAAATTAAATCTTTTTATTCATCGCAGACGCCAACGGCCGTCTACACGCTGTCGGCCATGACAGCAGGGATACGCAAGAACTGGATCCAGTCTCTGATGAAGAATGTTCATCCAGCCAACGCTCCAGATGTGGCCAGGTAATGGTGTTGCAAAGGGGTCAGAAAATTCCTGGTAAATTTCTAGAATCTTTACAGGAATTAACTGGGCTTTTAATGGGTATTTACAAGAATTAACAGGAATTAATGGGACTTCACAGGAATTATGGAACTTTTAATGGAAATTTACAGGAATTAACAGGATTAAATTTGGGGTAATTTATACAAACTATCATATACAAACATGAATATGAACATTTTGTTTTGTCATAAGCAGACAGGTGTGCAAACTAATATGAATTTTAAAAATGACATTTTTGACTTTGATTTGTTTGTGAGTAGAACTTTAATCGATTCTTACGATTTATTTTACTTTTTATTCCCATTAATTCTCATGGAAAGTTTCCAACTTTGGCTATGGCTATATCTTAATCCTGTTATAACCTAAAATCCATCTAAACATACCTACATGTCGTCCACAGTTTACCTGGCCACCACCTTCCCTGCAGCCCACCTGAGGCTCTCCCCAAACCAGATGTGACCCAGGACTCCACCGTCATCCCCACAGACCCTCACCCCAAACCCAGGAGCGTGACGGAGAAACGGCGGGAAGGCCGCTACAGAACCTTCGACTGGGCCGAGTTCAGACCTCAGAACAAACTGCCGACAACGACGCCGGAGTCCGACCCCCAGAGGGCAAAATCCCCGTGCTCGCTGGAGCTGGGCGACCTAGAGAGAAGGAGGAGGCGGGAGGAGAGGAGGAGGAGGTACGAGAGCATGCTGGGCTTCTCTCTGAGCTGGGACGAGACTAGACATAAGATGGAGGATGATGGCGGCGGCGTCAGAGTGCTGAGTCCGAAATCACAGCAGAAAGTGGAGGAGGAGATAGAGGAGTGCTGGAGGCAGGTGGAGAATACGGTGTTCAGGCTGGAGAGGAGAGTCCCTCTGTTTACTGAGACCAAGGACATGGTGGAGATGGAGAAGCTGCTGGACGGCTACAGGAAGGGGGTGAGTCTGTTAGAGGATCCCCAGAGGATGAACCCTTCTCTCTGGGGACTTATCATCTAGCGCCTCCAGCAGGTCTTGTTTTTAGCCTAAGCAGTGAAGCAGCACAATGTTACTCATTGATTGGTACAAAAGTTTGTACAGAAAATCATGATCCCCAGAGGATGAACCCCTCTCACTTTAGTGACCCCGACTTATTATCTAGCACCACCAGCAGTTCTTTTTTTACAGTGAACAGTGAAACATCACAGCATTTACTCATTGAATTAATAGAAACTTTTGTACAGACACTCATGGTACCCAGATACATCCTTAGGACTTTGGCGATCCTCTGACTTCTTGGTTTATGGACCAAACACCTGAAAAAACTGAAACATCATTAACATCATCCTCAGCTCGACTTTGTATTCACAGCTAATGTTAGCATGCTAACACGTTAAACTAAGATGGTGAACGTGCTAAATTGATGGAATGCCCCTTTAACGGTTTGTCTTTGTGTTGCTGAAGGTTGAGGATCTGAAGGTTCAGCTGGCAGAGTCAGAGCGTCACAGACTGGAGCTTGAGGCTCAGCTGAGTCCAGAAGGATCTCAGCAGCACCAGGTCACATCGGTAAAACAAAATACTTTCTTATCCTCTGGATTCTCTTTGTTAATGTTTTGTTTGTGCTCAAACATATGGTAGATAATTCTCTTTTTCCCCTTTTCTCTGTTTTCTCTTCAAAGCTGGATCCTCCACTAGATCTTGAAACAGATTTTTGCCGATCAGACTCAAATGAAAAACCATCAAACAGCCAAACAGAGAGTCTGAAAGATGTATACGAAGAGACCAGAGATCTGTCACAGGAAACACAGGAACCACCTTCATCAGCGCCTCAGATGCCGAGCATCTGGCTTCATGACACCGAGGGAAACTTCCAAGAACTGGGAGATCTCTTCTCTGAGAGTGAAGCTACACCTTTACTTTCACCTGCATCAGACGGAGAGTGTGACGGAGAGATTACAGGACTGAACTTTGACAGCACGACAACCAAATTTCCCACCTCAGAAACAAAAATAATTCACAGTGACTACAGCTCAGATTCAAAGTCGACAGTTGGAGGTGACAGCTCACCTACCCGTCTCGTGGAGCAGCACATCCCTCCGGACCAGGCAATAGTGAGGAGGCTCTCCCAGGAGGTGGAGCTGCTCACCAGCCAGAACGAGGCTCTCAACCAGCGCAACCAGGAGATGCTGAACCAGCTGACGGAGGCCGACCGCGAGATAGAGCGGCTGAAGGCGGAGCTCAGCAGCCGGTACACCGAGCCCCACCACCTCCCAGAGGTGGAGCAGCAGGGGGAGATGAGGCTGGAAGATCTGGAGAGGGAGCTGAGCCTGAGGACCCAGGAGCTCCTGGAGGCCCAGACCCTGATCACATCTCTGGAGGAGAATCTGAGGGAGACAGAGGTGTTGCTGCAGACAAACGTCCCGACAGAGAGGGAGGAAACGGGGGAGGAGAAGGAGGGATACCTGCTGAGGTGCTTCGAGGCGACGGAGGCGAAGCTGACGGAGCTGGAGAAGCGGCTCGACCAATCAGAAACGAACTACAAGGAGCTGCAGGTGCAAAACGAAGAGCTGAAGGAGGCAGAGAAACTGTATCGACAGAGAGCTGCAGAGGCGGAGGCTGACGTCAGGAGGTTACAGGAAGAGAAGAGGTGTGTAACCGGAGAAGAAAGGATCCAGCAAGTGATAGAGGGGATGATCACGAGGTTGGAGGCTTTGGGGAAATTACTGGAGGTGATCGACAAGTTGGATTTTGGGGCAGAAAGTGAGTGCGAGGAAAAGATGTCTGCGGTGGAAAGTCAGCTGAGGTGGGAGGAAACATTCTGGAGTTTACTTCTCGACGAGCTGCAGGTCAGTCCTTCGCTGTCGGAGGAGGAGAAATCTGTGGAGCTGATGATGATGTTGGAGAGAGAGATGCTGCTTTCAGGCCTCCCTGAGATCAGCTCACGCACAGATCTGGATGTTATCTCAACTTCTGCAAGTGTAACAGCAACAGAAGCAAAAACGATCGAGCTGTGCGACTTTAAAGCGATCACCCAGGTGAAAATCTCTTTGCTGAACCACATTGCCGCCTCCCTCAGCACCTCTACCCCAGAGAAACTCCAGCTGATCGCGGATAAGTTTAGCGAATTTCACGTTTCAGAGCGCACTCGGTTCGGTTTCATCCACTCTGCAGCCACCGAGTCACTGTACTGCTGTCATTTAAACCGGCTTCGGGCAAAATATGAGAAGGAGCTCGAAGAAACCAAACAGAAACTTCTCGACTGCAGCAGCAGCTGTTTGAAACTGAAGGAGGAAAACAAGGAGCTGAAAGAAAGACTGTCAAACCTTGAAGGAGAAAAGATGAACATGTGCTGTCAGACAGATGAGATCTTCCAGGAAGATAAAATAATGGAGGAGGAGGTGGAGGAGGTGGAGTCCTCGCTTAACCATACTGAAACCCCACCTTTGGGAATCCAGGAGGTGTCGTATGAAAACTCAGAGGAAAGCGACGAATCCCAACAGGAAACAGATCCAGACCTGGAGCCGGAGCGAGTTTTAGAACTGAGAAGAAGAGTGAAGGAGCTGGAGGAGCTGCTGACCGTCACCGTGCAGGAGGTGAAAGAGGAGTTCGACAGGAAAACGAGTTCAGCTCAGACTCAACACGAGAAGGAGATGGAGAAGATGAAGGTGGGTGAAGCTACATACATTGTTTTGAAGAAGATAAATATCTGGAGGTTAAAGGTCAGCGTGTGACCCATGTGATCGTCTGTTTTCTCCTCCGTCAGGTCACATGTGAGCTGGGGTTTGCCTCCATGGAGGAGTCTCACCGGAAGATGGTGGAGGAGCTGCAGCGCCGACACCAGCAGGAGGTGGAGCGCCTCCTGGTGGAGAGAGATCAACTGCTGGAGGAGGAGAGCGCAGCGACTGCAACCGGTGAGCGTTTACTTTATGACGTACATTTCTTTATTCGGTGTCACAACAATTATTAATTTGTCACCTTATGAAAAGCTCAGTGTTACACCTTCAATGTTTTTAGGAGAAAATGAGAAGAAAACTGATGACTTTGCAGTAATTATCTGTAGTGTAAAGATGAAACAAAAAAGAATGTTTAAAAGTAAAAATTAAAAAATAAAGATAAAAATAAAATTAAAATTGTTTGGGGATGTTGCTGCATGTCTGTAACTTTTCCTTTTTACCGTAATGTAAGGGGAATAAAGGAAAAATAAATCAGAGAATAAAATAAACACAGAAGCAGCTTAAGAACAAATATAAATAAAATAAATCATATTGTTTTACTTAAAAACTGATTTTAACTTTGACACATTCTCACACCAGGACTCCCAGCAGCTTTCAAACTTAAACTTTTCTAATCTTAATCCAACCCTAAACCAAAGGACTCTGTGTTTATTTCTCTCTAATTTTCAGTAAATTATCCCACTTTAATAAATCTCCTCATAAATAAATGTAATAAATGTTTTCCTTGTTTCTCAGCGATCGAAGCGATCAAGAACGCCCACCGTCTGGAGCTGGAGCGGGAGGTGCAGAGGAGGTGTCAGTCAGAAAACATCAACGGAAACACAAACCTGGAGGAAATACACAAACAACACAGGTACGACACACTCCAACACAGTCGTAGTGTGGTCTGTACCTGACGTGGGTTTAGTCGAACGCCTTCTGTATCTGTTTGTTATTTGTTGTCTATGCAGTGGGGAGCTGGCCTCCTTCCAGCGGGAGCTCGAGGTTTTGTCACAGCAGTTTTCTCTGAAGTGTCTGGAGAACGGACACCTGGTCCAGGCTCTGGATGCAGAGAGGAAGGCCCTGTGTCAGTGTCAGCAGGAGAACCAGGACCTGAGGACCAGAAACCAGGTGACAAAGAGACAACAAACACATCTGTGATTGGTTTATGAATGTAAACAGTAAATAAGAAGCCTGTGTTTGTTTGTTTGTTTGTGTCCAGGAGCTGAGCGGTCACCTCGCAGCAGAGATCACCAGACTGTGTTCGCTCGCCAAACAGGACGACCTGCCGCTCAGTCAGGGTATGGACATCTACGAGATGGAGGTGAGTCTCCTCTGTGTGGAGGAGGAGGAGGAGGAAGAGGAGGTGAAAATGTAAATGATAAAGAAGCATTTGAACATTTTGAACATGAAAGGTCTTTGATGTTTTCTACAGCAGCTGAATATCTGATAACGATGAGTCCAGTTTTTATGATTCTGTTCAGTCTGGGCAGAGGAAGTGCTAACTTGCTAACTTATTCCCTGGTTTTAGGTTCATTCCTATATGACTCTACTTTTTATTTTCAATTAAATCTGTCATTATATTTATATAGATTATTCATGTCTGTGACCAGATTTCCTTGCAGCCTCTGCACTAGTGCAGCGTCAGGTGTATTATACCAGGTGACCACTAGGTGTCACCCATGAAACAGATACTGGACACGATCGTCCCTTTAAAATTGTTTGTTGGTGCCATCTGAGAGCGAAGAGGTCGTTTGATTCTGTACTTTTTCTGCTGCTTTTTCTGAAGAGTTTTGTGAAGCTGATAATGTGAAATTTTAATTTCAGATCACGTTGCGAGTGAAGGAGTCGGAGGTTCAGTGTCTGAAGCAGGAGATCACGTCTCTGAAAGATGAACTGCAGGCGGCTCAGAGGGTGAGAATCACACACGATCATATATTAGTTCAGAGAAGGAATATCCAATCAGAAATATACAGTAGAGTGACCCTTAGACAATAATTAACAACAGTCGAATATATTTATAATGTATAAATAAGGATGAAATAATAGGAAATGTGGTTGAAATGGAGATAGAATTCTGCTGCAGTTGGTAGGGTTAGATAATAACATATAAGGAGAATTTAGTGCCACAAAAAAGTGGTGTACTATACATCCAGTCAAATGTTCAAATGCAGACAATTGACTAAAACAATTCTTAATTTTACTGCTTCAGCTGGTCTGTTATTGTTGCTGTTATTTCTGTTTTAGAGAATCTACTCTAAACCAACTTCACAGATCTCTGCTAAATATCAATACCAGAGTCCATTGACAAAAACAGGAATTTTAACAAGCAGAACACAGGAGCTGCTGGAATACCACTGCCTCCATATGTTAGTTAGTATCTGTTACTGTGTGACTTTCAGTGGTGGAAGAAGTAATCTGATACTTTATAGAAGTAAAAGTACCACACAATAACACAAACAAACCAACAGAAAGAGGCAGCGGAATTCCAAGGACTCATGTTGTCTGCTCGGTAAAATTCCTGTTTTTTTCAATGGAGTCTGGTATTGATATATAGAGATGTTTCTAGTTAAACTACTTAATTCTGTTTAATAAACAGAAAGTCTATGATCTGTGTCTCGTTTCAGGACAAGAGGAACGCAACAAAGAAATACAAGGACATGTACACCGAGCTGAGCATCATCAGAGCGAAAACACAGAGAGAGATGGACGAACTGAGAGAAAACCTGAGGCTGGCTCATCGAGCTCTGGACCAGACTTCACCGTGAACCCATTATATTTGTCTTCACTGTAACAGAAACTACTTTACACGCAGTATTACCCTCAAAAAAATTATTTAAAACAACAAAAAAAGGTGTATTTAATGAAACTAGGAGCTTTTATCTTCTGTTTTTTTATTTTAGATTAATTCCTCCTGTGGTAATTGTGTCAAACTTATATTTAATTTTTTGGGTTTTTTTATTTTTTCTTGACCAAATATCACCATAAAAATACTCTGTGTTGTATATACAGTGTTATATCTGTACAGCTTCAGTATGTCTTTATACTTTAATCTGATTTGCACAGGTACATGTCTCCCATCACTGCTGTAAGTGTTAAAACTGTATTTTTAAGCAATTAAATATTTTAAATGAAACACAATTATAAACAGGTAACGTTACACAAACTGTAATTTATATTTGTGCACAGCAGTGTTATTAATATAAACTGATTTTTTACTAAATGAATTTGGCTGATTAAACCTAAACAGTTCTGTGCTGTTGTTTTTCTTTGTGCTACAGGTCTCTGCAGAGTTGCCAGGTTGAAAGTTTGGGGCCTAATTTTATTTTATTTTTTTAATCATATCCGAGAAATAAAAACAGAAAAAAATCAGCAGCAGTTTTAAAAAATCTCGGCTGCTTCAGTCATGTTGTTTGACACCAACAGTGAAGTTTAAAAAAAAAAAAAAAATCAGGCTCTCTTGGACAGGATTCAGAGCTCTTCCTGGAGGAAGGAAACCGTCAAGGTGTCCTGAAAAACACAGGTAACATCCGAGGTAATGTTTCAAAATAAAAGCCCTAACACAGTTCAGTTAAAAGTTTTGAAATAAAATTAATCAGACATTCAGATTTTTATCGGATACCAGCACATTACTCACAGTACACCGTGTCAATAACGATAATTAAGGAGATGCACATGGATATACAGCAAAGACAAAGACAACAGAGCTGAATAAAAATAAAGATATGAACATTATGTAGAAGACTGGGTGAAAAAAGGAAAAAATAGTTCAAAAAATAGACATAAAGTGAGATAAAATACTAAAAATATAAATATATGACATGTAAACGCAAGTACAAACTACAATGATATAATGTTACTATTAGTAGTAGTAGTAGGAGTAAGAGTAGTGGAGTAGTAGTAGCATTAGGAGTAGCAGTAGTAATGGGAGCACTAGCAGTAGTAGTAGCAGTAGAAGTAGCAGCAGCAGCAGCAGTAGGAGTACTAGCAGTACTACTACTAGTAGTAGTAGCAGTAGTAGTAGCAGTAGAAGCAGTAGTAGAAATAGTAGAAGCAGCAGTAGTAGCAGTAGAAGCAGTAATAGAAGCAGGAGTACCAATAGAAGTATTAAAAGGCAGAGAATTCGAATTAACTGCCAAGAGAGGACGATGGTGTTTTATTTTGAAGGTACACCGTTCTCTTCCGGTGTCATCCATGTTGTTTCGGGGTGACTTGACTCTGGAGGAAGAAGGTGTCCATGATGACAACTTTAAAATACCAACAGTAGCCAGCGGGGTTGGAATCACCTGCGAGCTTTGGTCGAGTTAAGAGAAAATGTTTATCGGTCGTCGTCGCGTCGAATGTCGTGACCGTTTGGGGACAACTCAGCCGGACTAAAGGCGAGCTAACCGGGCTAGCATGAACTCGGGCCGTCGCTGCTTTTGTTTACATCCAGTCCTGATGATGATGGGCCCGGAGAGGTGTGTTAGCTAACCCCGCTACCAGAGCTGCTTCAGCGGAGGGGGGAAAGTGACATCCTAACGCCCGGGGGTCGACCATCCAAACTGCTGCCACCTGAGGGGTAAGCTCATCGGCGAGTTCAACTTTTAAACACGTTTACCGTAAGTTAAATCAACATTACAGCGTGTTATTGTTATTTTTTATTTCCTTTTACATCACTCATGGATGGATATCTGAGCGGGCCTACCTGTTTGAAGCAGAGCTAATCAATTATTTGATTGACAGGTAGTCAACCGCCATGATCAATCATAAGGTCTTTTTTCTTTAGCAAGAAATACCAGTGAATTATAAGAATTAGCAGCTCATGTGTGTTATTTTAAAGTAGACTATGTACATATATTTCAGATTTTTACACTGTTTTCCACACAAATAAGGCATTTAAACATGTTTTACATAAATAAATGGACCATAAATCAGGAAATATTTGGCATTTTTACTTAAAAAATCACTTAAATAATTGTTTAATTAAGAATATAATTCTCTGCCGGATTTCTAGTAATACTAGTAATATTGGATATCTGAGGCCAATACTTTGATTTTTGGTAATTTTGGGATGTTTGCAGGAGCAAACAGGGAGAGCAAAAATAGAAAAACGCATGAACAAGATATAAACAAGGCAATAGAAGAAAAATTATAAACAACATGAACAGTATAATCAGAACTATATGCACAGGAAATATACAGTAACAATATTCAATGTGTAGTATGATTTTAAATAATACGAACTAGCTTCCTTTGATTTCTTTTTTGTTGATAATTGATCATTAAACCTTTCAGTGATCTCAGATGGACAAACTGTTTCTAAATTACTTCAAACTAGGGCTGCAACTAAAGATTTTTTCCATTATTGATTAATTGTTTAGTCAATGAAACATAAATAAAAGTTTACAGTTTAATTCAATTAGAATCAACAAACAACTAACCAAAAGTAGATTATTTCCTTGTCAGTTGGGAAATGGAGTATTCAACGACTTGTTTTAACGAGGCGCTGGTGTTTTGAACCACCTGCAAAATGTTATTAAAAGAGATTTAAAAAAGACTACAAACAACATGGCTGCGCCTCTTTCAGTTTGAAGTTCTTACTTCTGTGTAGAGCTCAAAGGATCAATTGATTGGTTTGGTCGATCAGCAGAACGACACAGATAATATTCGATTTTGCTAATTTTTTTAAAAGCAAAAGTAGTGAAAAAATGTCAAATATTCTCCAGAATTCGGCTTTTCAAATCAAATTAATTCATGGTAAACTGAATATCTTTAGGTTCTGGACTTTTTGTTTGAACAAAAGGTCCAAAAACAAGACATGTTAGGACATCACCTTTGGTTCTGGGAGGCTGTGATGGGTATTTTTATTGAGGGCTGCAACTAACTTAATTATTTTCATAATCAATAAATCTGCCAGTTATCCACTCGATTAATCAATCAATAATTTAGTCTATAAAATGTAAGAGTCTTCAGTTCACTTGTTTTGTCTACAGTCCAAAACCTAAAGATATTCAATCTTATTATCACATATGTAAAGGAAAAGCAAATTCTTAAATTTAAGAGGCAGAAATCAAAATATTTGTCAATATTTGCTTTACAAATAACTGAAACAAGCAAAAGATTATCGAAAAAAGTTGCAGAAAAACTTTCTTGATCAACTAATCTGGTTTCAGCTTCTCGGATTAGAGGATTTGCAGCTTTTCATTGTCTAAATTCACTGTAAACTGAGTATCTTTAGGTGTTGGACCTTTTTCGCTGAACAACATAAGACATTTGACGAGTTCTTGAACTCTGGGAAATTAGAAGTAATGATCCGTCACATTAACGTTTAAGGTTTGTTTTTTGCAGTGATGGAAGTGTCCTCACAGGATCCACCTCTCATGGCTATGGACCTGTCGAAGACCTACAACCCCCTGACCCGGAGCCACACTGAAGCCATGGACCTGGCAAAGAAGCCAGGAGTGGTATCACCGTCGCCCGCCGAGCTGCAGCACAGGACATCGCCTCCCCGTACAGAACTAGAGCCTCGTCGTCGTACAACTCTATTTCCACGCAGCCAGGAGCACCCGTCCACTGCAGGGACATGGAGCAGGGCCCCGAGGGTTTGGGTAACTACATGAACTCGTCGCTGACTCCAGGCCTGGATCTGTACCACGATGGGGTTCATGGCAACCTGTGGCATCCAGGTTTCTATGGGCCTGACCAGAGTGGCGGCCCTGTTCCTGAAAGCAGCGGCGGTGAGGAGAGCGACAGCGGCTCAGACGTTATTTTCCTTGTCTCCTCGGCGAAGGAGCCGCTCTTGTGCAGCTCATTCATCCAGGACAGCGTGAGACACATCGTGGAGCCCCTGTCGCCGGCCGTGTCCTCGCTGGACGAAGGGCGAGGTTGCTATCACCTACCTCAGCCTCTGAGCTCGCCCAGTCCCGACAGCTCGTACTCGGAGGACTCCTCGGACAGCTCGGTTGACATTCCCGTTCATCACACCAGGCCCGTGGTCCTCTTGTCGGACCTCAGTGCCGTTTACGGCAACCCCGTCGAATCTCCTGTCGACGTCTCCAGCGATGACAGCGACGTCATTGAAGTTTCAGTCACAAATGAAAAGAAGAAAAGCCGAACCTTCCCTTACAAGAAAAATATTCCCTGTAAGAAGAGTCTCATGAGAGAAACGCCACCTCAGAGCGAAGGGGAAAAGGCTCCAGCTCGAGAAGTTAGACGAAGTACCAGAATCAGGAAGTCTGTGTCTGAAACACCTCAGTTCACCAGCAGCGTGTCACGGCACAGTTTGAGGAGGCAGGTCAAAAACGACGCGGTGGGTATCTACAACGAAAGCTGTGACTCTGACGACATGATGGAGTATGCGGTGAGGGTGTCGAGCCCAGAGGCGGATGAGTCCGTTTTGCAACCAAATGTGTCACAAAGAGTTAGCAGTAATAACTCGGAGGAGTCTGAGGTGGACATTCGGACAGAGAGGAAGTCGCAGCAGCAGCAGCCTCACTGCAAATCTTCGTACTCAAAAGGCGTCAAACGGAAGAAGCCGCTCGCCATTCATAAAAGTAAAAAGTTGAGACGAACCAAACAGAAACAGAAACACAGGGTTCCTCCACAGCAGCACCTAAAGGCTTCGTCCCACCGGAGTGTATCGACAAACCAAAAAACTGTCACGAGGCGGAAGAGGAAAAGGCGAACTCAGACTGGACCTTCTGCTCTGTTTTCCCCCAGGGAGCCGGAAATCAAGCTCAAATATGCAAACATTAGAGAGGAGAAGAAGGACAAGAAGTCGGACGGGTTTTGCCCCTTCGTTCACATGGAGCAGAGGATGTGCACTGTTGTCAACTATCAGGAAGAGGAGGCGACGGTGAGGAGGATCAGTAGAGGAGGAGGTGGGCAGCAGCAGCAGACAGGCACCAGGGCTCTGTCTGGATTCGTGCCCAACACCTCCTGTTTCCAGCTGGGTCGCCTTAGCTCAGAGAGCAGGTGTCAGGCCACGCTATCGTGCTGCCTCTGCGGCCAGACTGCCAATGTCATGGGCCTCGGGGACCTTCATGGCCCCTACTACCCCACTGGCCCGCCTGCGGACTGCCAGAACTGCAGGACTGAGCAGAAAGAGGAAGAAAACTCACATGGACTCGCTAATAGCCATTCAGTAAATTCCTCAGATGGTGGTTGCGATGGTCGTGACCCCTCTGGCGACAACAACTCCCTCCCAAAGGTGCCTCTTCATCTGGATGAGTGCTGGATCCACGAAGACTGCGGTATCTGGTCCGCTGGCGTCTTCCTAGTTCGAGGGAAGCTGTACGGGTTGGAGGAGGCGGCCCGGCTTGCACAGGAAACAGTGAGTGACTCAAAAACTCACATAAATGCACTTGAAAGTTCAGCCAAAGGTCACAAGAGGATCCAGTGGATTAGGGCTGCAACTAGCAAATATTTTCATTATAGCTTAATCTGAGAATTAGTTGTTTTTTTTGGTTAATCGTTAAATGTATGAATGCCAAAAATATTAAATAAAACTGGTAAAAAAATTGCAATTGCCTTTTCTCAAACTCCAGAGTAAGATCTAAACGTTTATTTCTAGAAAACATTTAAATACAGTTTAATTTTACCAAAGAAAAAAAAAATAGAAGAGAAACACAACAATAATTATTACCAACAAGGGACAAACACAGAACTATAGACATGACAACAGATTGAAAGATTAGCAAGCCGAAAAGGCCAGTGAATAAAAAATGTGTCTTAAATCCAGATTTAGAAACAGCTGGAGGGAGAACAGCCGGTGTAGTTTTACTTTAGCTTTAGTCGTAGAGAGATTTGTTGACAGATCTTAAAGACCTAGGAGCTGAGTGCCAGCGAAGATGGGGCCTGAGTAAAGTCAGTACATTGAATTCTAATGAAGGAAGATTTATTGCAGGATTGTTGGATTAGACCACATTTGTTTCAACAGGTGTACTTAATAAACTGGAAACTGAATGTATGTCAATATGAAAAAAGAGAATAGCTGCTGTGTTTGTCTTGTTTCTCACCTGTGTGCTTCTGTCTTTTCTCAGGTGTGTTCAACATGCCAACAAACAGGTGCAATAATGGGTTGTTTCCAGAAGGGCTGTCCCAGAAACTACCACTACAGATGTGCCATTCAGTCAGGTCAGAATTAATATAGAAATGAAATGGAGGCTGCTATAATACGACAGTCTGAGTACAAAACTTGGATATTCTCTGATGTGGTTCCTTAACAAAAAAAGGCTTAAATTGTGACTTAAATGTCAGAGAATTTCTGATTTTTTTAAATGTAAATTTACGACTTTAATCTCAGAGAATATTTCAGAATTTTTCTCATAAATTGCTGAGGTTTTTTTTTTTTCAGGTAAATGTACGACTTTAATCTTGTAAATTCTGAGCTTTTTCTCAGCAAATTTCTCGACTAAATGGCCGTAATACATTATTGTAGTTATTACCTAGCAGACAGACTTTCTGACAATATTTGCTGTGCCTGTACATATGTTCAAATGTTTTCTGTTGTCATTTTTTAATGTCGTGATTTCGTTGTTCTTAAAATCTCTGCCTGCCTGTGTTAACTGTAAAAATGTGTGTCAGGTCTTTCAGGGGTGAGATCCTGAGTCACTTGTGCTTTTCTTTATGTGTGTGGGAAGGCTGTCGTTCTCACTCAGCCTGAAATGACGAATCTTTGAGGGTTGTTTTTTTTCTATGAGTGTGTGTGTTTTCAGGCCAAATGAAGGCTGCCGTGAATTTAAAGTCTTAAAAGCTCATTCTTTGGCTTTGTGTGTTTGTTTTTTTTCAGGCTGTGTCCTCAATGAAGAGAACTTCTCGATGAGATGTACAGAGCACAAGGTGAATAGAAAAAGGCTTTTAAAAGTCTGTTGGTTCAGATGACTTTTATGAAAGTGTAAGGAGCAGCTCGGCCTCTGGGGGTCACTAGCGTAGCTTTTAGGCTGTTGTGCCATCCTACATAGAACCTGTGTGAGGGATTTAATAAATGAAGTGTTAGTGCACAGATTTGACGCTGGGAGTGAAAGACACAACATAGACGAAAATAAGATGTGTGAAGTCGAAGGTTCATCAAAATAACAAACAGTTGTGTGAGAGGAGCAGCAGCACATTTAAATGAATACTGATGTTTGTAGAAGAAATTATGATAAACAGTATTTTTAGGGTAGGATAAACATCAAATGAGAGAGACATAAAATGCACTATATGGTCAAAAGGATGGGAATTTCCAGTCCAATTTTGGTCTTGGTTGGATATTTTAAATTTTTAATACACTGGCCCATGCTGACAAACTCAAAATTATGAAATCTTATCTTGTAAATTATGAGATATTAAGTCATAACTATGGGAAACAGTCTTTTCTTTCGTTTGTGAACGCAATGTGCTTTTTACTGTAAGTTTAGTTTGATAGTAAACCAAAGACCTGATCTACTCTATACCAGTGAAAAAAATGATCTTGTTGCGTTTATCTCCAGCTGATGTGTTCGTTTGTATCCAACAGAACAAATCGTTCACGAGTACAACCAGACAACACAAGAGATGACGCAAAAGACGTGTGGGGGCACTGGAGGTATGTGATATTTATCATTTATTGTAGCGCTGCAACAATCGAATGAATTGATCATGAGCAATTGTTTTGATAACTTTTGGAGGATCAAAACAAAAACACTCCACATGAAAAACACCTCAGTAACCATTGTTAGCAATATCAGTTGATAACTTTTGCTCAAACAAACAGCATAGTAACATGTCCACAGATAAAACTGAACAGTACTATGTGTATGACTGACTTAATGTGAAACTAATAAGACAGAACAGCTTTAAACCGTAAAATTAGAAATCCGTCTTCAGGGGGTGTTCCAGCTGAAACTTCCAACTAGGAAGTCAGAAACTCCGACTTCCGAGTACAACTGGAATGCACCATTATCTCTGCTGCCGACAACAACCCCTCCAAATCCATGTTCGTACCTTTTACACAACATTCCTGCTATGAACAGTTGGGAACCACTGCTCTACCTCTTTTTCTGACATTTTCTAAACCAAAAAAACAATTAACTAAGAAGACAGTGTAGTTGCAGCTCTACTTCCTGTATCACAGTAAAATCAGCTTATGTCCAGAGAAACATTCGTCCGTCTTTAACGTCGTTTTTTGTGTTGTTTTTTTTTCTTCCAGAACGATCCACAGATCTCCTCAGGGCGCGACGTGAGCTGCCTGACTTCCATCACCTCTGCTGTTTTATAACACTAATTAAATGCGTGAGCTCAAGCAGAAGTAAAAAACCTTCTGGTAAGATTTCACTCGTCACGACAGACCAGATCAAAAACCAGGGGGGCCACTGTAGGATTTTCTTACGAGACTTTGTCTTTTTTGTTTTTTGTTCCATTTCTGTTCTTTTGTAGGTCTTTAACACCAATTGGACTGAGCCAAGATCGGGTGTGTGTGTTTGTATGAGTGTGTATTTATTCCTCTTCTTGAAGATTCACACTTGGACTAGCCATGTCACAAATACAGTTTATTATTATTTGAACATAACTATATTAGAGTTTAAATGAGCTTTATTAATTTGTTGTATAGAGTAGAATATCTTTATATAAGGCCACTTCCTTTCCTTTGTACTGTTTTTGTACTACTTTTCTATTACTGTTAATGCTTCACTCATCACATAACCATAATTTATTTTTACTGAGATGCATGCAGAGTTGATGTTTGCTACAAAGCACTTTACAGTATAATTTTCAGCTGTTTATTTATATTTGTAGACTTTGTTCTTCCCTTTCTACTACGATTATTTAAGTTTAATATAAAGCTGCACTAAGGAAGATTTATATATGAAAAATACTGAATTTCTGCCTAAATCACAAACAGAGAATATCCCATCTGACGCTAGTCAAGACCGCAAACTGTACATTCAACATATTCGAGCAGATTTATTCCCTGGTGTTAGATGGTTTTAGATGCTTCTCTGCTTTAACAAGATGTGGAAACTTAAAACTGACGGACAGAACAAACTGTCTCATAAACAGCAGCGAGAGAGCGATTCCTCTCTTCTGTCAAGTTAAAAGGTCAGTTCAACCAAATCACAAAAAGAAACACTACTTTTGCAGAGCTGAGACAATGAGTTTATTAACCAAAAAAGCTATTTTAATGATCGATTATTTATTGCTTTCTAGCAAAAATGCCCAACAGAACTGATTTCAGCTTCTCAAATATGAGGACTTCCTCCTTTTTTCTGTTTTATAATCTTTTAAATTTAATATTTTTTTCATTTTGGACTATTTGTTGAACAAAACAAACTATTTAAATATGTAACTTTGGGGTCTGGAGAAGTTTTGATGGGCATTTACCACTGTTTACAGATATTTTATTGAGAAAACAATCCACATATTAATTCATAATGGAAGTAATTCTTAGCTACAGCCTTGTTGGTTTTATTTGCAGAGGTTTTGAGATGTCCTCCTCCCCTTCAGACACAATTTCATGCTTTAAGGCTCCCATAATTTGGGATATGTAATAGTAAGAAAGTATAATGTTGCTATGGTTACAGTGACTTTATGCTATGGGCTACAACTTTAGCTTCATTTTTATCCTTTATTGGTTTACATTTTGATAAATTAGCCCCATTATAAATATGCAGAATTAGCTATTAGCATTTCCTCTTTGCAACGAACCCATGACTTTGCCGACAACTGTCACTTCATTATTTTGGTAACAAAGAAAACGTAAAAATGTCATGATTCTCAGGCAAGTTCTGTAGTTAAAGTTGTTTCTTTTTTCTATGATTTCAACGCTGATTTATGGACTTATGGATTTATTTGCGTGAACTCTCAGTCCCTGAAAAGTGTGATTTATTTTTTTATTATTTTTTTTTTTTAACACAAACTGCAGCACTTGGTCGCTAAGCGCCTTCTGCAGCCCAAGAGTGGTAATTACCTCTACTGGGCTTTGAGTCTGAGCAGTTAAATGGTTTTCATTTCAAGAACAGGCATTTAATTAACTTTAATATTATTCTCAACAAGTCTGTCAGTGATCCTCAGCAAATATGACTAAAAATAATTACATAACCTGATAGAGAAAGTTGTGTTTTTGTGATTTGCATGAATTGGCCCTTTAATATATCTGTTACCTCTGTGGAGCTGCAGTCGCTTAGTGTAGCTTTAACTCTCCATCTCTGTATCTCTTTGTATTTCAGTTCTCATGAATCATTTACTGGACTGACATGAGAGATGACAAACAGGCACTAACTGTTTTAAAAAGAAAGATTTTAAGTCAATTGTTTATTTTCATGCCTGCACTTTCTATTATTTGAGGAATAAAAAAGTATAATTGTTATTTAATAAAAATCAATAAAACGTGAACCGTCTTTCTCTTTAAGTAGATTTAGAAATGCTCTCAAAAAGCCTCATGACTGTTGTTTGTGCACAGATTGTCGTCCATGATCGTTAACTGCTCCTACACAGGAACACAATGTTGTTGTTGTTGTTTTTCACTGCGAGGAAGATGGTGTGTCTGGGTTTTTGGCAAAGCACCAAACATCTGAAGGGGGTTTTATTCTCAAACTTTAAAAACCATTCTGTTCTTTAAGAGGTGGGAATATCTGCCAGGTTGGTGTGATAACAAAATGTGTTTTCCAGTGGAAGAAACATCTGACAAAACTGCTGTTTTCACTTTTAATGTAAAGGTTTAAAGAGCGAGATTCCTCTTCACTGATACAGCATGTTTGTTTTACTGGTTTCCACATTAACCTTGCAGTCTTACCTGCCTCTTATCACTGTTAAATATGGAGATATTATGCATTTTTGCTTCAAGGTTACAGAAGCTGCTCTGTAAGATTACTGTTTTTGTCAATGGAGTTTGGTAGTGATACATATATAGAAACACCTAAAGTTCAGTAATTTGTTTCACCATTACAAAAATTGTGCAAAAAAGACATCTCGTTCATGGAGGCTTAGTTGCCACACTATTGCTTGTCTCAGTTGCCAGGAAACCAAGACCAGCCTCCAGGAGGTTCCTGCCAAGACATCGATCTCATCGATTATCACTAATAAATTAATTGTTCCACTTCCTCTTATATAATCCTTCAAAACGTTTGAAGACAGTTATTCACATCATATTTTTACAATAACCTGGAAACAGCATGAAACCATAAATATTGACACTAAAGCCTGGCACACACTAAAAGATTTTAAAAATCTTAACCAATTTAGAAAATGTGACACGTGTCACACACATGACGACAAATAATGACAGATTTCACAGTTTAGTTCTTATAGTGTGTGATGTGACTCAGCCACACCACACACTAACAGATTCACCAACAACAGTCTGGACAAATCTTGCGCGGTCAAACGCAACTTTAGAGTAAACAAACATGGCTGACAATGATGTCTTGTGTTTGTTGTGCTTCTGTCTTCAGTCAGCTACTTTCTGATTGGCTATCGTTCCATTCCATGACACAATCCACAGAGTGCGTGCTCGGCTTTCCACAGTGCCCCCCCCCCCACACACAACAATATCTCTGATCATAGATCGATCGTCTTCGGAGCAGACCAGGGACGGTAAAATCACTCTGAACATACCTCATATTACAGGAAAATCTGACAAGATAATCTTAGGAACCATCAAATAATCGGATCTTTGCTGACTTTGATCGGGAGGAGGAATTCGGATTATCTTTTAGTGTGTCCCCCGCTTTAGGGAGTGTTTAAAAAGTATGATAGCTCAAAGTTACTGATGTGTTGACTGACCGTGTGTCCAATCTGTGGCTGGATCTGATGGTTAAAAGTCAAATTAATCCTGGTTGTTTTTTAATCAAACAGCTGAACATGTGGGCTGTGAGCTGCTGCTGCTGCATCACTGATGTTTAACTGTTAATATCCAAGTATTTTCAGTCAACACAGTTTTTCACACTTTGAGTCACAACCTCACTGCGATGGAAGTAGCCTCAGTCCAGCAACACTTTTTAGCGACGATGAAATCTATCTCTGGAAACTTTTCACAGCTCATCTCTGTCGTCACATCGTTATCAGGCTGACACGTGACACATGACTTGCGGTGGCGGCACGAGGAGGAAGGTGTTTCTCACCTCTCTGCTGTCACCTGGCTGAACTCAGAATAGACTCTCACCTGCTGAAATAACCTGGAGAGGGTGTTAGCACATTTTTCCTGTTACCACAGAACACTGTTAGGTTGTTAATTAAAAGGAGGAAGAGTTTGTATTTGAAGGAAATGGAATCAACATTTCCTCTGATCGTCTGTCTCTCTCAGTGATCAAAGAGTCGATAAAAACTGAGATCAGATGGTTATTTAATATTCTTGTAATTTGCTGATTCACTTTGGGAGCATTTCCAAACAAGACTCTGAGACTACAGCCAAGCTAACAACTCAGTGTTTTGAGCTGAATGCTAACATGCTTAAATCACACCACCTATATGGCCCTTTACTTCGCTTTCTGACTTTATACCATACCTTTTTTATACCTTTTTTCACATTAGGGTCATTCATGTTTTCATGATGTCTATTCAAAGGCCTGAAGGTCTGAAGACAGGATTTAAAGAGAGAAAATCAAATAGTCAGAGGCAAACTATTCTGAAATGAAGAGAATTGATTGGTAAACATTTATCTTGTTGATAAAGCCTCTGTTTTTTCTCCTTTACTGCCTTTCTTATTGTCCTCCTCCTCTGCCTGCTTCACCTCCACCATCCCTCGCTCAGGCTGCAGGCTTATCTGACTGACAGGATCACGATCCTCCTCTCTGTCTCTGCAGCACAGCTCTGCTGCTGCTACTGCTGCTGTTTGCAGGTGGTTCAGCACAAATTGTTGCTAACACGAAAGTGACATGAGTCAAACATGCAAATATAATAACTCGTAGCTTTTCTGCTCCGAGCTGTGCCTTGTTCCGTAATATAAAAAACAAATAAAATAAAAAAATTAATAATAATAATAATAAAGTACAAAAAGAACAGGCAGAGAGTGGAGAACATTTAGTCCATGGTGCTGCTGTGTATCATGTTTGTAAGCTCACACAGATTTAGTGCCGGTCTGCAGCCCTGTTATTACAGATCTCAGTCTGTTGTTGAAGCTCAAAGTGATGCATCTTATGGGTATTTTAACCCTTAAACACTCCTCTAACACTCCTTAAATTAACTTTATGTGTTAATGATGAAGACAACATACATATTTTGTTCTTTTTCACATGCAATGCTGTGGTGAAGTTCTGAACATTGGCGCCTAAATACCAAGGAATATTTATTGTTTTTCACAGGTTCAAGGTAAAGCATGTCACAACATACCATTATAAATGATGCCTCCAGCCTATATATAATTTTCTGTTTGGTGTCATCATATATTATATAATTTTTATATTTAAAAAAATTGCAGTATCTGTTAAAATATCTCAATCTCAATATGGTCACTCTCGTCTTCATGATTGTTGAAAAGCTAAACACAAGAGTTGGTCTATAGACAGGATTCAAAGGTGTCAGTAAAGGGAGAAAATTAAATAGTCAGAGGCAAACTATTACACTATTTAGATGTAACAATGGAAAATGCTTTTTTAACTGGAGAGCACTGATTGTGCTTCAGACTCCAAGTTACATCGCCACCTAATGACCTGGCATACATACTACTGCATTTTTAATCATTTGTGCACAAAGATTGTTTTCACAATGTTGTGTAAACTGTTAAAGTGCAAAGGGAAAACAATTTTTTAGCAAAATTGTTGTCATGTAAACAGGTTGAGTGTTGAGTGACCCTATTTTCTGGTGCATTTGTGACACAACAGAGAAAAAAAAACAGAAAGGCAAACTCACAAATTCATGTATGCGTGTGCAACAATCAGCAGGGTTTACCAGCATTTAATAACCTGCATATCTGGAGTATACTTGAGGCCGTAGTCCTTCAAATTATCTACGAAATGAAGCACTTGTCAGCTCTAAATTTAAAAAATATTCTTACTTTTTCACTAAGTTTAATTTAAAAAAAAAACAAGTGGACCTCACCCTTTCCATCCTCATGTCTTGTATTTTTTACCCATCGCAGAGTTCTTTGATAAAAACTGATCCAAACGCTTGGCTCTGCTTCTTTGCTGGTGGTGAGTATGTAAACATGGTGGTGGGAGAAACACTGGGATCAGTGAGTGCAGCGCTCAGCTGTAATTGCTATGCTGAACATGCAGGGTTGCTTGATAATTTGCTCTCCAGCTCAGCTGGCTGTTTTTTTTTTTTCCCTCCCTTCTCTTTATCCAGAGTTTGTTTTGTTGGACTGACATTGTGAAGATTCATTCCTCCCTTCCCTGTCTTATCAGCTCTGTGATGTGCAGTCAGTTCCGATTTTTCTTCTGCTGAGCTGATCTTGATGTATGGATATTTTTTGGATGTAGATTCAGTCCTACCTGTGTGGTGGGAGTGTTATGTAATTTAGCTTCCAGCCAGGTTTTGGAGGCAGACGCTGCTCATTACAGTCGAGAAGCCAGAAACATGCCTCAGTGGTTTTACAGCTTCATGGGGTGTTGTGAGTTTACTGGGGCATAATTATGTGACCGACATACAGCAAAGCTTGATTTAATGCATCAAACAATCAGGGTTTACATCTGGTTTTATTGTGTTTTGGCTTTAAATTTGCAGTTTGATTAAGTGAAATGAGAAGCTGGCATCAAGTCTTTCCAGCTCACAGTCGTCCTTATTTCATTTTTAATGAACAGAGAGAAAGGTTTGAGGAAGGCAATGTCCTGGTGGAATAAATACACACAACATTACCTCTTGTAGTGTTTCATCTACGAGTCAAATAACACATCACATTAAACAAAACACAAGAAGGGACTCTAGTAACACAACACATGATGCTAACGCTATTTTCCAGAATGAGAGATGTTGTTTTTTCCCAAAGTAGTTCAGTATTTTGGACTAGTCTTGCAAGGTGCATGATAATTATCATATTTCATATGATACTATACTGTGTCATTTTTTACTGTTTTTGATGCCTTACTATACTATGACATTTTTTCATGGTTTTTAATGTAATACTATATTATGACATTTTTTGACACCTTACTATACCATGGCATTTTTTTTTTTACCATTTTTGATGCCTTACTATACTATGACATTTTTTGACCGTTTTTGACACCTTACTATACTATGACATTTTTTGACCATTTTTGACCTCATACTATACTATGACATTTTTTCATGGATTTGATGCCATACTATATTATGATATTTTTTGATAGTTTTTCACACCTTACTATTTTATGACATTTTTGACTGTTTTTGACCCCTTACTATACTATGACATTTTTTGACTGTTTTTGATGCCTTACTGTACTATGACATTTTTTCATGTTTTTTAATGTAATACTATATTATGACATTTTTTCATGGTTTTTGATGCCATACTATACTATGACATTTTTTGAACGTTTTTGACAACATTCTATACTATGACATTTATCGGGCGCTTTCGATGCCATACTATACTGTGTCATCTTTTGACTGTTTTTGATGCCTTACTATACTATGACATTTTTTCATGGTTTTTAATGTAATACTATATTATGACATTTTTTCATGGATTTGGTGCCATACTATATTATGATATTTTTTGATAGTTTTTCACACCTTACTATTTTATGACATTTTTGACTGTTTTTGACCCCTTACTATACTATGACATTTTTTTAAACCATTTTTTATGCCATTTTTTTCATGGTTTTTGATGCCATACTATACTATGACATTTTTTGACTGTTTTTGATGCCTTACTGTACTATGACATTTTTTCATGTTTTTTAATGTAATACTATATTATGACATTTTTTCATGGTTTTTGATGCCATACTATACTATGACATTTTTTGAACGTTTTTGATGCCATACTATACTGTGTCATTTTTTAACCATTTTTGACAACATTCTATACTATGACATTTATCGGGCGCTTTCGATGCCATACTATACTGTGTCATCTTTTGACTGTTTTTGACCCCTTACTATACTATGACATTTTTTGGCGCCATACAAAACTATTACATTTTTTCATGGTTTTTGACGCCATACTATACTATGACATTTTTTCACCATTTTTCATGCCTTACTATACTATGACATTTTTTGGTGTTTTTTTACTCCTTACTATACTATGACATTTTTTCATGGTTTTTGACCCCTTACTATACTATTTACTATACATTTTTTGACCATTTTTCATGCCTTACTTTACTATGACATTTTTTGGTGTTTTTGACTCCTTACTATACTATGACATTTTCTGACCGTTTTTCATGCCTTACTTTACTATGACATTTTTTGGTGGTTTTTGACTCCTTACTATACTATGACATTTTTTGATGGTTTTTGACTCCTTACTATACTATGACATTTTTTGACTGTTTTTCATGCCTTACTTTACTATGACATTTTTTGGTGGTTTTTGACTCCTTACTATACTATGACATTTTCTGACCGTTTTTCATGCCTTCCTATACTATGACATTTTTTGACTGTTTTTCATGCCTTACTTTACTATGACATTTTTTGGTGGTTTTTGACTCCTTACTATACTATGACATTTTTTGACCATTTTTCATGCCTTACTATACTATGAAATTTTTTGATGGTTTTTCATGCCTTACTATACTATGACATTTTTTGATGGTTTTTGACTCCTTACTATACTATGACATTTTTTGACCATTTTTGACCCCACAATATTCTATGACATTTTCTGACCATTTTTCATGCCTTACTATACTATGACATTTTTTGACTGTTTTTGACTCCTTACTATACTATGACATTTTTTGACCATTTTTCATGCCTTACTTTACTATGACATTTTTTGGTGGTTTTTGACTCCTTACTATACTATGACATTTTTTGACTGTTTTTGACTCCTTACTATACTATGACATTTTTTGACTGTTTTTCATGCCTTACTTTACTATGACATTTTTTGACTGTTTTTGAGGCCTTACTATACTATGACATTTTTTGACTGTTTTTGAGGCCTTATTTTACTATGACATTTTTGGTGGTTTTTGACACCTTACTATACTATGAAATTTTTTGATGGTTTTTGACACCTTACTATACTATGACGTTTTTTGACTGTTTTTGACCCCTTACTATACTATGAAATTTTTTGACCATTTTTCATGCCTTACTATACTATGAAATTTTTTGACTGTTTTTCATGCCTTGCTTTACTATGACATTTTTTGACTGTTTTTGAGGCCTTACTATACTATGACATTTTTTGGTGGTTTTTGACTCCTTACTATACTATGACATTTTCTGACCATTTTTCATGCCTTACTTTACTATGACATTTTTTGGTGGTTTTTGACTCCTTACTATACTATGACATTTTTTGACCATTTTTCATGCCTTACTTTACTATGACATTTTTGGTGGTTTTTGACTCCTTACTATACTATGACATTTTCTGACCATTTTTCATGCCTTACTATACTATGAAATTTTTTGACCGTTTTTCATGCCTTACTTTATATGACATTTTTTGGTGGTTTTTGACTCCTTACTATACTATGACATTTTTTGACTGTTTTTGACTCTTTACTATACTATGACATTTTTTTTTACCATTTTTCATGCCTTACTTTACTATGACATTTTTTGGTGGTTTTTGACTCCTTACTATACTATGACATTTTTTGACCATTTTTCATGCCTTACTTTACTATGACATTTTTTGGTGGTTTTTGACTCCTTACTATACTATGACATTTTTTGATGGTTTTTGACTCCTTACTTTACTATGACATTTTTTGACCGTTTTTCATGCCTTACTTTACTATGACATTTTTGACTGTTTTTGACCCCTTACTATACTATGACATTTTTTGACATTTTTGACAAACATTTCTATATATACTATTGACATTTAATTTTCACAACATTCATGGTTTTTGATGCAATAC